>NW_027466873.1:437500-1037500 GCF_046128005.1 Genypterus blacodes
GTTTTGATGTGTTTCTTTGTCTTGTGTTTGTAGCGTGGCTTATGTTTTGCATGTTTTTAGCGTGTGTTGTGTTTGCATGTCTGTGGCGTGTAGTGTTTGTTTGTAACGTGTGCTGCTGTGATGCAGGGGGAGGCAGAGGAGTCCAGCACTGACGGGCAGATCCACAGTTTGGACCCTCAGTTGGAGCGACAGGTGGAGATCGTCAGGAACCTGGTGGAGTCCTACCTGTCAATCATCCACCGCACCGTCAGAGACCTGATCCCCAAGACTATCATGCACCTGATGGTCAACAACGTACGCACTCACGCTCTCTCTCTCACACACACACACACACACACACACACACACACACACACACTAAGTTGACCTGCTGCTCTTCCTCCTCAGACAAAGGAGTTTATCCATGCAGACCTGCTGGCTCACCTTTACTCCTGTGGAGACCAAAACACCCTGATGGAGGAGTCCCAGGAACAGGTAGAGAAAGGGAGAGAGAGAGAGAGACAAATCAGTTAAATTCAACTTTATTGATATAGCGCAAAATCACAAGTGTCTGTACTTTAACATGCTCCCAAGGAGTAGCCCGGAATAGAACCAGGAACCTCCTAATTGCTAAAGGACCTCTAAGCTTCACAGGTATATGTGTATCTGTATCCTCCCCCAGGCTCAGCACAGGGACGAGATGCTGAGGATGTACCACGCCCTGCGTGAAGGCCTGGGCATCATTGGGGACATCAGTACTACCACCATCACCACGGCAATGCCTCCTCCTGTTGACGACTCTTGGCTGCAGGTGACAGGGATGCCGTCAGGACGCAGGTAACCTACCAACGACACGGCTATTTCCTGGATACCACTGTTCATACAGCAACAACAATATTAAACAACAGACAACTGTTTGTCTATGTGACTGTCTGTCTCTCTCTCTCTCTCTCCAGGTCTCCCATGTCCAGTCCAACCCCCCAGCGTCGGGCCCCCCCAGGTCCCCCTCGTCCAGGTGGTCGCGCTGGCCCTTGTATGCCTTGTCCCCCCTCTCGTCCCGGGGTGTCACCTGATCCAGGCCCACCGTCTGTCCCGTCCCGCCCAAACAGAGCTCCCCCACCTGGAGTCCCCAGGTACCGCACACACACAGGTTTTCACTTGGCAGGTTGACACTACAATTTGGGAGTGAGCCAAAGGGTTTTGCACAGTGGGGTTTGATCCTATGGGGTTTTGCACAGTGGGTTTGATACTATGGGGTTTTCCAAAGTGGGGTTTGATCCTGTGGGGGTTTGCACTGTGGGGTTTCACCCCATGGGGGTTTGTATTGTTGGGGTTTGATCTGATTGGGTTTTGCACTCTGGGGCTTGATCATAAGAGGTTTTGAACTATGGGTTTTGACCTTATGGGGTTTTGCACCATGGGTCTTGATACTTTGGGGTTTGATCCTATGAGGTTTTGACCTGTGGGTTTGATCTTATGGAGTTTTGCACTGTGGGGTTTGATCCTATGGGGTGAGGCATGTAATGTGCCATTCCCCAGATGCCCTGAATGAAGGTTCCAGATGTTTCCTGGTGTTCCTGTGCGAATGATGTAAAAAAACAAATTGTGTTTAACACATACACCTGGTGTGACCAGTTAGATTTCAGATTAAGCAGGAAGCTGACTGTCTCCTGAGATTTTCTTTGTTAATGTAGAAGAAGAAAAGCAGCGATCCACAAACAGACACAGTAAAGAAAGACATCTTCTTTTATTCTTTCTTTCTTTCTTTCTTTCTTTCTTTCTTTCTTTCCGTCAAACTGTCTTTCAATCTTTCTGTCTTTCTATCTTTCTGTCTTTCTTTCTATTTTCCATCCCGCGTTTCTTCTTTAAAGAACAGTTTGTTCACAGGTGTATCTCTTTGCCCATGTGAATCCAATTTCCATGGTTACCCTGAGAACCAGAGGACTGACACAAACTGTTCCTTTAAAGAAACTACACACTTCCTGATTTCACTAAAACAGGAAGCAACTATCATTTTACCCTCAACTGGAGCCCTGTTTGTCTGTCCGTCTGTCTGTCTGTCTGTCTGTCTGTCTGTCTGTCTGTCTGTCCGTCTGCTTCTCGGTCTCTCTGACTGTCTGCCTCCCTGTAATCTCTGACTGTCTGCCTCCCTGTAATCTCTGTCTGTCTTGCCTGTCTGTCTCCCTGTATCTCTGTCTGTCTTGCCTGTCTGTCAGTCCATCACCCTGTCTCTCTCTGTTTGTGTGATCCTGTTCTACCATGACCTTATGAGGAAGTCAGGTGTCAGCCCTGTAGCTCCACCCACAATGACCATATATGGTTATTTTTTCAGAATCTCAATCAGTGACCAGTGAGGATTCATCAATGGTACGTCAGACATTTGTGTGACATTACCGCCTGTCCTCACCTGTCTGTGTGCCTCATTGTCCAGATCAGAATGTTCTTCTCCCCCTGAGACCACACCCCCTTCCCTGACATCATCAGTAAATCTTTGACCTGGTGACCTTTGACCTGTCACTGACTGTCTGTCTCTCTTTTGTCTCTCTGTCTCTCTTGTGTGTGTGTGTGTGTGTGTGTGTGTCTGTCTGTCTGTCTGTGTCTGTCTGTGTCTGTGTGTGTGTGTCTGTGTTTATGTGTGTGTATGTGCGTGTGTTTTCCCCAGTCGGAGGGCTCCTGCATCTCCATCACGATCATCAAGACCAGGCTCTGACTCCTCCCTCTAACACACACCCACATGCACACCAATCAATCAAAATTGCACCTGCAAAGAGAAACAAACCGGAAACAATCAGGAGTAGCTTTCGAGCACAAACAGACAAAAGCACACACAGAGACCCACAAACACACAAGTCTAGAGCACCGAGTCCTGATCCAGTGGTTCCATTGGTTCACACTGGTTTCCCCGGCGTCTGTTTTATCCTTAAACCCCATCTGGTTTCAGTCACGTCGTTACCAAGTCAACTGGTTCTCTGTGTTTTTATTGGTTCCGGTTCTGCATGGTTGGAGTTTCTGTCTTGGTCTACCTGGATATGAACAGTCAAGAATATTTTAAGTTTGTGTAATTGGTCAGTATTGCATGACCCTGAAATATCCCTGCATGCTCCAAGACGGCTCAGCCAACCACAAAGTGGTAATAAGATATCTGGTAAACAGTTCCATGTAGTTTTCATCTTCTCTCTCTGCACAGAAGTTGCTCTTCCTCATCTGTAAAGACCACAAAATGTGAACTAATCAAATCTTGAAGATTCTGTGGGACGCTCTTTCCAATGAGCAGTTTTTTATTTGAAGCTAAATGTTCTATCAAAATAAACTCCACCTTAACTCAAAATATGATATGAAATGGTGAGCCTACAACCATTTACATATTTGAAATGTCTTTGGTCTGAAAGACATTAAGCGCAGCCAGTGGTGCTGGTTCCAGTTCTTGTGCTCAATTTGGCCCTTCTAAGAACTGGCACCACTGCAGAACTGGAATTCTGATGTCATCTTGTGTCCCTCTTCAGGTTCTGCTTATTTCTGGTTATTGCTGGAAAGAAACTCTTTGGGTTCTGAACCAACTTATTTGTGGTAGACATGCTCAGAATGGTTCTGAGTTGGCAGTAGCTCTGTGTTGGTGGAGATGAGGCCCAACAATCCAATGAAACGCCTGGAAAATGCTGCTTATGTCATTTTTCAGGCTTTTCATTTCTCCTGTGGAGACAAACGTTAACCACAAGCAACAGCGGTTGCCTGAGGACCATTATGTTGTTTGTTCAGCTCAGATGTTTCACTTAGCAGGAGCATTTCCAGCTGCAGACATACATTTCCCTTGTAATGTACAGATGCTCCCTTGCAGTGAAGCTTTGATCCCCGCATGTCACATGAAGGTCTCCACAGGTTCCTCTTTGTGTCTATATTGGGACAACTAATCAGAGCTGTGGCTCATTTGCATACTGTCAACTGCCCCGCCCCAAAAACAGCTCAGTGTGGAAAATGACTGAGGGGCTGAATCCACTAGCTCTGTTACTGAACGGGTCCTTTGAATAGTTCCAGGTCCTGACTGATTGTTTGGGTTCTTGACAGATTCTTATTCTTCTTTATGTTATTTTTATTTGTTTTTTCTTGTCTTTGTTTGTGTTTTTTCCTTCAGTCGGCCAAGCAAAGGTAGCCCCACCCACGGAGAGAGCCCCCAGTCATCTATGGAGGGTTAGACTCAGCCCACCTGTCTGTCTGACTTTCTGTCTGTCTGTTCTTCCACTCTATTGTTCCATTGCTCTAATGTTGTATGGAAATGATTGATTATAATCTGAATGACACCATGATCCGAAAAATACAAAATATCATCTCGCAGCAGCACCAGCACCAGCGGACAGACAGGCAGGCAGACAGGCTGCAGAGGCTGTCTGTCTGCTTGTGGGGTGAGACAGGTCTGTTGTCTGTCTGCTGGTGGGGTTGGAAAGGTCTGCTGTCATAGAATAGAATGCTAATGAGTCGATCTAAAAAGCCAATGATGTTTAATTTTCACGCTGTCACTCCGCCCCTGGTGGGCGTGCCTCAAGTAGTCTGACATATCAGATGGCCTCAGTCATTCCTCCTGCCAACACACCCACCTGCTAACAGCTAGCCAACAGCAATATGCTAACTCATTTCTTGTTTGATGAACTGTTGTATTGAATTGTAAATGTTTTGAAATGAAACTCTTTACAGTGTAAAGTTTAATATTATTTGTATGTATTTATTGATTTATTTATAATGTAATTGTCCAAATGGGAACTTGATGTTATTCAGCTTTTATCTTTAACACACATTAAAAAGATGTCCTGTCCACTTATCCAAACAGGATTGCTAGCTTCCCCCCATTATAGTCAATGTGTCAGTTAGCAAAGAGCTAATGAAAAGTTGTTGTGTTAGTTTGTCCGCCAGTTCAAACTGGTTCTCACAGCGTATTGGTTCCTGTGTGTAAATACAGTTAAAGTTTAGGGAAATGCTGTGGAACACGCTAACATTCAGATAAACCAGGTCAGTTCATCTCAGTGGTCACAGACGTGTCCACATGTCTAAACTGAGAGTGTAACGTGTAAAGCTGAAACTGATCCATGAAGAAACTGAAGAAAGACTCCAGAGAGAAATGTTAGACTTTAGAGCTACACGCTGTTAGCTTAGTGTAGCCTTATGAACTGTTGATCTGTTGCGTTATGTTGTTCATGTTGTGGTGCTTTTCTTGTGGTAGATAAGGTAAAAGGTAAAGTACTGAGCTGCGTTCAACACAACTGGCTGTTCACAGCGCTTTGCTTAAGCTCATTGATATTTTATATCTAAACGGGTTGTGTGTGATGTTAGCGGGTAGCATAGCCTTAGCGAGTAGCTAAGGTAGCTAGCTAAGGGATGAAATAAAGTGTCACCACGTGTTGGTGTGGATGTTAGCATGTTAGCCCTAAAGAGACAAATATTCATGTGTGTCTGTGTGTGTGGCCCTTGTTGAATGCAGCTCAGCACCTGTGTGTGGTAATATGAATAAATGTTTACAGAACATATGAAAATAATCCAACATATTTATGTGGCACTCATAGATAGAAGATGTGTGTATGTGTGTGTGTGCGCGTGTATGTATATCGTAGTGTATCGTTGTGTCACTTGAGATGTTGACATGAATAAAGTTTGTGTGATTGAAACAATTTTCACTCATTGGTTTTATCGCTGCTGCTTCACTTTGGTTGCACTTTTGAGGGTTGGTGTCAGCTTAGGAGCTTCACCTGCTCCTTGTGGAGGTGGAGCACCATGCGTATGGAGCTGAGACACGGCCCTGGTGGAAAGATCATGGCTGCCATAAAAGACCAACTCTGCCAGGAAAAGCTTGATTTAGGATTTTATGTTAAATGGCAGTAATGGAGTCGTGAATTGCTGAGTCATACTACACAAACACACGCACAGATACACACACACACGCACACAAACATTCAGTTTGCGTAGTTACATTTACGTTTACGTTTGTGTAATTTGACTCTTGTGAGTCAGCAGGATCCTGCTGACTCAACAGTCAGATGTGACTCACCAATCACATATACAGTATATCGTATATGTTAAATCCTATATGTTCTATCATATAAACCTGACTGTGAGCCTGTTCATGCTCCTTTGATTCTAACAATGAAACCTCACAGACACACTGACAACGTGATGATGATGTGCTGACCTTGTCTTTGCTCCCTGAAGAAGAATCAGGACTCTTTCAGTCTGATTGATCGATGGGTGGAGAGCGTGTGGCGCCTCTGACAGATGCCTGAAGAGAAAATCGAAATAAGTATTTTAGGGATGATTAATTTATTATTCTTCTGTGGGAGTTCAGGTGTGTTTGATGCTGAGTGGATGATAATGAGATGTTTACTGTGGTACATATGGCTCTGTAAGGACACATGGTGGCGGTGCCTGCTTTTTGCCAGCAGAGGGCGGTGTGGAAGCACATACAGACAACTTATCCTCAGGAAATGTGACAGAGGGAGGGAGACAGAGACATACTGAGAGAGAGCCAGAGACATACCCTGAGAGAGAAACAGAAACACGCTGAGAGAGAGCCAAAGACAGACTGGCCGAGAGAGACAGAAACATACTGAGAGAGAACCAGAGAGAGAGAAAGACAGAGAGACAGAGAGAGGACGAGAGAGAGAGAGAGAGAGAGAGAGAGAGAGAGAGAGAGCGAGAGAGAGAGATACTGAGAGAGAGCAAGACAGACATACTCAGATAGAGAGACATATTGTGAGAGAGAGAGGGGGAGAGAGAGAGAGGGAGAGAGAGAGAGAGAGATACTGTGAGGGAGACAGAGACATGCTGAGTGAGAGATGTTAGGCCTGCATTTTGAACTAAACAGAGGGAGAGAATGAGAGGAAGACGAGCTCTGGACTCCACTCACTGACATTCACAAACGGGGAGCTGTCTGTCTTCCTGTTTGTCTGTAAACAGTGGACATGTCCTCTCAGGCTGAGAGTAAGACAGGTAGGTTGAGGAGTTCCAGTCTGACTGTTTTTTTGCTTCCATAATTTATCTGAGAGGAAGTCAAAGGTTCTGCCGGATGTAAATGCTAACATTTAATAGTGTCATAATCAATTTATTCTGCTAAGCGTATGCTAATGTAGTGATTCGGCATTACTACAGTGTTGCTAAGTTGTCACAGAGCTTTAATCATTATATCATGTCAGTAATTTACAAAGATGTCACGTAATCCTTCAGACTCGCAGCGTTTCCAGTTTGCATCTCTCACCATGAGGCTGAAGGATAAGCTCCACCCACCCAGGAACCGCCGAATCAAACCCACGGCCACACACCGAGACGCATACACAGAGGCGGAGCGACAGGTGTGTTTATCTATCTATCTATCTATCTATCTATCTATCTATCTATCTATCTATCTATCTATCTAGCCGTCTGTCAGTCTGACTAAGCGTGTGTTTGTGTTCAGTCAGTGTGTGTGTTAGTGGAGCAGGAGCGTGATGTCCTCAGTTCTCTGCAGTATTTCAAAGCTCTGGTGGACAAACTGGGCGTGGACAAACTGGGCGTGGAAAGAGTGAGATTGGTTTTGGATCAGTCCGTGGTTGCCAGTCTGCTGGGTGGAGCTTCAGGTCGAGTCCTGGAAGCCGTCCAGACTCTGGTCAAGATGAAGTCACGCCTCCACAGCAGGTAGTAGAAAACCATTGACCTTTAACCCTAATGGCTAATAGCACTGAGTGACCCCTGTCCTCTGTCCCCTGCAGTGAGTCTGTGGCCTCGTGTCTTGCTCGTCTCTATCACTCTCTGGCTCAGCTCATTCACTGGGCCGATCAGGTGACATTGGAAGGTGTTGCCCCTGACAACAAGGAGGCAGGTGTTACCACAGTGATCAGGGCTGTGCTGGATGGGGTCAAGGTGAGGATGCTGCTTTTGTCAATGGTTAAGAACGGACGCCTGATTGGCCCAAACTTACAGTCTTTAAGTTATTGTTGTCCCTGTCCTCCTCTCATGTCGTCCTGGCGTAACACTGTATATTATCTGGCCATCTCTCAGCCCGATGCACCCGTGCTGTGACTTTAGTCCCATGTATGCTTTAAGTCCAAATTGTGGCAGCCCATTAGGAATCGTGTTTCTATGACGTTTGGTAATAAAGGAATGGCCAGTTCACACACTCATTGTTCTTGTTGCCATGTTACGTGAATGGAGAGGCAGAGGGAGAGCTAGACACATCCACTTACTGACACACACACACGCACACACACACACACACACACACACACACACACACACACACACACACACACACACACACACACACACACGCCACCAACCACCCAAATCACCACCTCAATGGCCCAAGCAGCAATTTGTAACACCATAGTAACAATAGAGCAGCCACTGGAACAGCATAGCAACTGCCCCAAAACACAATAGAAACCACCTACTACTTTCTACTTTTTTTTGTCCTGGTCTGTCTCCTTCTGTTCTTATTGTCCTCTCTTGTCCTGTGCTGTGCCTTGTATTGAACTATGCCTGTTATTGTATCCTCTTGCACCATGTGTCATGTGTTCTTATTTGTCCAATATCTTTGGACATTGTCTGGACATTAGCTGTATTGTGGGTTTGTGCTTTCAGGAACTGGTTGGATTGGCTGCAGCGAACCAAGATTGTCCCCCTCCTGTCCAATCAACGCCAGTTGTGGAAAAGCTGACAGAGTCTGTCAATCAGGAGACACCAGATGTCCTGACCTGTCCAAACATTGCAGCACCCTCACAGAACGAGGGCGTCACTGCTCCTGCCAAACCGCCTAAAGTCTTTCCCCGGGTTTCCTCCTCAAGTAATCAGATGACAGACAACCCGAGGTGAGGAATGAGCTGCTTCTGTTATTCTGATGGGCTGAAGGGGGCGGGGTGAGAGGGGGATTTTGATCCACTTTTTTTTAGATCAGGCTTAAATATAAATGAGCACTGTCAACAGACAAATAAGAGAGAAATAGACGATTAAGGTGAATTCCAGGTTGTCGAAAAAAAATTAGCATGAACTAGACTGTGCACTGAATGGTGCTGCAGCACTGGGTAAATGGACGGATGCGGAAGGGGATAGTTATTGTCCTTACCAAGAGGAGGTCCTTCCCTGCTGCGCCCTGGTGCAGGAACTCTGTAATGTCTTTAGAGAGGCAGAGCGGAAACCAGAGCTGCAGGTGTGCTCTACGTTGGACCAGACTGCTAGAAACCAGCAGAACATCGCCAGTAAAGGTCACAGGGACACACACACTGACATGAAAGATAGGTTCACTTTATTTTTTGCTGATAAATGAATGACTGAACCATCTTTACTGAGAATATTCCACATGTGTGAGCTCTGCTGATACAAACCAGGTACTATATAAGATGCTGACTGGAAGCATGAGCTCAGTAGAACAAGAAATATGTATATAATATATAACGTTTTAAACTGATCACGTAAACTGAAAACGAAATGATTGAGTGGCAGTTTAAAGTGATTTGTGAAACCAAGCTGGAGAGATGGAGATGGAGAGGAAGAGAGAGAGAGAGAGAGAGAGAGAGAGAGAGAGAGAGAGTAAGAGAAAGAGAAAGAGAGAGAAATGGACTCAGAAAGCATTTGCACAGCAATTTCCCTCGGGATAAATAAAGATTTATCTAAGAGAGAGGCAGACAGAGAGAGACAGAGAGAAAGAGGTCGAAAGAGAGCGAGTACCACAGGAAAGAGGAAGCAGAGAGACAGAGCCTCCTTCTGTCTCTGCACTTCCTGTTGCTGTGGCGTTGGTAGAAGCAGAAGTGAGACAGAAAGATATGGAGTTTCACCTTCACTCTGTCCTCTGATCAGATCAAACTTTGATTTTGGAATTATTCAACATCGTCACTGAACAAAACTTTTGATCGGGATTCATTCATATTTTTTTTAAATAATTTTCTAAACTTTTTATGCGTCCATCTCTCTGCTTGCCTGTCTGTCTCTCTGTTTATCTGTGTGTCCCTCTGTCTGTCCAGTCCTCCAGCCCTCCCTCCTAAAACACGTCCGTCATCCTCAGGCCCCTCCCCTTGCAAGGTAGCTGTTGTAGCACCAATGAGAAGACAGCCTGAAGCAGACGTATGAACACACACACACACACACACACAATGATTTTAATTGTAGAAAAAGTTTTATTTATATATGTATAAATATATATATATTTTATCTTTGTCAAGTGAAAAACTGTGTGTTTGTTAAAGGATCTGTGTTCTTCCTCATCTGCACAACCTGCATCTGAACCTCCACACTGCTGGACAGGTAATACACACATACACACGCGCGCACACACACACACAAACACATATACACGGACACCAGCTGGGTGTGTGTTCAGTCACTTCTTGTCAGTTGACAGAAACAGGAAGTAGCATCCGCTGCAACTTCCTGTCTGCAGCATTTTGCTGCGTTCAGGCTCAGAGCTGCCACCTGCTGGAAGACACACACACAGGGCATCAATGTAAAGAGGCTAAGATGATGATATGACACACACACAACCACACACACTTAGGCCTACTGCATTTATTTGCTATTAAAGTGCTACTCTCTCTCTTTCTCTCACTCTCACTGTCTGTCTGTCTGTCTGTCTGTCCGTCTGTCTCTCTGTCTCTCTCTCTCTCTCTCTTTCAGAGGAGGATCCAGACTATGACTTCCTTCATAAAGACCTCTCCTTCTCTCAGTCCCTCCCTTCTTTTCCTCCTCCATCTTGCCTCCCCCCTGACCTGCCTGAAAAGGGACAGCCCTGCAGTGAAGGTGAGAAGCTTCTGTTTTCCAAAGAGAAGCGTTTTCATGTGTGCATTACTGCCCCAAGCTGTGTGACAGTGGAACTGCAGTTGTCGTTCCTGTTCATTTGTTGGTCATGCGTTTGAGTGCCCCGTGTAGTCACCACATAGACACATACTGTATGTAAATATGATCCATTTTAACCTGGAGCAGCTTCATGTTTCTTCAGTCATAGCATTGAAGGTCACTTTAAATAAGGCGCAGCACATAGATTAAAATAGGAATAATCGGAATAATGAAGTCATCATGCTGTCTATCCCCAGGAAATAGCATCTATGAGGCTCCATCCTCTTTTGGATTTGACTCCACCCTCCTACTGCAGAAACCCTCCCACTGTGAAGATCTCCCTGACAAACAGCTCCTCTCCCCTCTCTCCCCCATGAGGACCCCCCCTCCTCTACCTGAGAAGAAACGACACAGTGAGTACGGACAGACAGACAGGCAGGCAGACAGAGAGAGAGACAGTCAGGGGTATCAAAGGAGCATCATGTGTGTCATATTTGAGTTGTTTTCATTATTCACTTATTCACAAACTCTCTTTTTTAACTCTCTCTCTGTCTGTCTGTCTCTCTTTCTGTCTTTCATCAGTCCATCAGTACCTCCAGATCTGTATGTCCTACAGTGCACAGTCAGCTGCCATGTTCTATCAGCGACCTCTGACCGCCAGCCAGCGTTCCAGCAGCAGGAAGCAGGAAGTGGATCCGTCCTGTCCCGTGGAGGTGTTTTCTGCTCCGGCTCTGCCGCCCAAGAGGAGGCAGCAGGTAAAGAATCAGTACCTGCAGCTACCTGTAGGGTTCAGGATCAGCAGGGATGAGGGTCCATGTAGAGACCCTGGAGCAGGTTGCTGAGCTGCTGGATGATGTTCACACAGGAGACCAACTGACCCATAACTAATCTGAGAAAGGTTTAGTGCGTTTGGGCTTTCTTCCTCTTCCTTTTCCTGTTCCTCTTCCTGTTCCTCTTCCTGTTCCTCTTCCCCTGTAACAATGGGTTGTGTGTGACTGTTACTATGGTAACACAAAGGCCCAGTCCTAGCAGAGGATGTGTGTTGTGTGTCTGTGATGTGTGTCTGTGTTACAGTATCTAACAGCTGCTGCAGCATCATCAGTTGGGTGTGATGATGATGCAGATTGGGCTCCTCATATGACTACTGTGTAGTGTCAGGGGACAGGGATCAGGGGTCATGGATGTGCTCTCTTTGTTAGTTGCTGCAGGTCTTCCTGGTTTAAACAATTGGGATCAATAAAAGTCTATCTATCTATCTAATGGCTTCAAACAGAAAAACACTCCGCTGATATTTATTTTGATCATGTTTTCATCATCAGGATGGTGATGGAAACAACAGATGGAGCAAGGAGAGTGACACCAAAGAGAGGTGAGACAGGCAGACAGACACAATAGACCTCATTCATTCAAATTGTTCATACTGGAAAAACTTCATTTTGAATGGAGATGAAACTATGTGACGACCCCAGAGGGCTGCTCTGTGTGTGTGTGTGTCTGTGTGTGTATGTGTGTGTGTGTGTGTGTCTGCTGTGTGTGGATGCCTGCATGTGCTTGCTTTCTATCTGTGTGTTTCTCTTCTGATCATATTGATGAATGAGGCCCACTGACTCTCTGCTGCTCTGGCTGCAGTTCTCAGCCTCTTCAGCAGGAGGCAGCGTGTGGCGAGCAGGTGAACAGTAAGAAGGAGCAGGAGGAGGAGGAGGAGGTGCTGCTGATCAACCAGCAGGAGATCCTGAACAGAATCATCATGAAGTCTGAGGTACAGCACTGACCTTTGACCTGTCAATAAGACTCACTAAAGCTGACCCCTAACCTCTGCCTCTGGGAACAGGAGGAGGAGGGGCCTGATGTGAAAGCAGCTTCTCCAGACATCCTATTGGTTTACGCCACAGAGACCAGCAGCACAGGTAACTGACTCTGCCACTCAACCAGCCACCTTTCCTGCTGCGTCACCTGCAGGAAATTCTTAGAACTGCAGGCGTGTCAATATTCTTTAGATGGTGATTCAATGGATCAATGTGCAGTATTCAAAACAATTGATTCAAATAAATAAAAGAGATTCTGGGTTAAAGGGTTTATCCTCTAAGATAATGATAATTAATCTTTATTCAGGGAACGTTATAGTATTTATGTTAAAATGTACCTGCTGTTTGAGTCCACAACAAATTTGTGTTCAATATCTGTGTGTGTGTGTGTGTGTGTGTGTGTGTGTGTGTAGACCAGTCGCTGTACTGTGACGCCTTCCTCTCTACTTATCGGAGCTTCATGAGCCCTCATAATGTCATCAGTAAACTGCAGCACAGATATCCTCACAATCAAACTGTTTGCTTTGAAGGAAAGGTGATTAGCAACTTTAATACCCATAATCCTTAGCAGTGATACGTACAGACATCTCTGTCATGGAGTCCAATCTGCAGAATCAAGTTCTGCCAAGAAAACCTTCAACCTACTGGCCAGAGCGGTGGAGGAACTGTGGTGAGAACACACACCCATGCACACACTCACGCGCACACACACACACACGCCTGCACACACACACCCACACCCACATCATGTCTTTGTGTGTTTTCAGTGCTGTGGAGCTGGACTCTGACTTGCTGCTGCTGCTGATGGATTTGGTGTTCAAACTTCTTCTTGCTGGAGAGCTGGGACCGGCTAATCTGATCCGAACCAATGTTCTCTCCAAGATGGAGCAGAAGTGGCAGCAGATTGGCTGTCCGTTGTCCCTCCGCCCTCTCTCAGCCAGGAGTGTGGCTGCCAGGTAACCCCTTAGCTCTTCCTCTAGCATCAGTCAGGCTTCAGTTCAAAGGTCAGGCTTCAGTTTGCAGTGTTGTGTCTCAGGCCAGGGACTCTGCTGGACTTCAGGAGTCAGGACTTAGCAGAGCAGCTCACCCTGCTGGACTCCCAGCTCTTCTGCAAGATACACGTATGATCTTTACTTATCACCCCCAACACATGTCTCTCACATTCATATACAGTATGTCTTTAACCTATCCGTCTGTCTCTCACCTGTCTAGCTGCCAGAGGTCTTGCTGTGGTCTAAAGAGCAGAATGAGGAGCGGAGCCCTAACCTGACCGAGTTCACGCAGCAGTTTAATAACGTCTCCTTTTGGTAAAACGAAGCACACCGACACCCCCAGTGTGCATTATGCCTCATACTGTCACCTACAAACCTGTATGTGTGTGTGTGTGTGTCAGGGTGCGTTCAGTCGTCATGGTCCAGGAGAAACCTCACGACAGAGAGAAACTACTGCTGAAGTTCCTTAAAGTTATGAAGGTAAATTCATACACACGCACGCACGCACGCACGCACACACACACACACACACACACACACACACACACACACATACACACACACATACAAACACACTGTTTAGTTGTGCTTGTTTGTGATGCTGATCCTCATGAATTTGTTGCTGCGCTCACACCTTTGAATGGCTTCATGCATTCTTCAGACATTAGAGGGCGTGGCTTCATCAGTGCCACTCCCTTTGCCCAAATAAGGCTTTCCTGTGCCTCTCCCGCACAAACACTGTGACCCACAATGCAACTCTGCAGATGGTTGTCTACTGACTATAATGTGTGAGTATGTGTATTTGTTTCCCGCAGCACCTGAGGAAGTTAAATAATTTTAACTCCTACCTGTCCATTCTGTCGGCGCTGGACTCCGCCCCCTTGCGCAGGCTGGACTGGCAAAAAAGCACCGCTGAGGTATGTGTGTGTGTGTGTGTTTGTTATTTCTCACTGTGACAAGAAAAGTTTGAAATATTTCATCTCTTCTAATGAATATAATAATAACTAATCATAGAATCATAAATAATAAATATAATCATTGAAATGTAAATATGAATGTGTGTGTGTGTGTTGTCAGGCCTTGGAGGAGTACAGCTCTTTGATCGATAGCTCCTCTTCATTTCGAGCCTACAGATCAGCGCTGGCTGAAGTGGAGCCCCCCTGCATTCCGTACCTGTAGGGTCACAACCCCCTGCCCCCCTCACTGTGTCACCCTGCCTCTCTCTCTCTCTCTCTCTCTCTCTAACTGTCTGTCTGTCTGTCTGTCTGTCTATCCAGGGGTCTGATCCTCCAGGACTTAACCTTCGTCCACTTGGGAAACCCTGACCTAGTGATGACATCAGAGGGTTCAAAGGTCAACTTCTCTAAACGCTGGCAGCAGTTCAACATCCTGGACACAGTGAAGAGCTACCAGCAAGTGTCAGTTATCAGTATGATTATTACTTTCAGTCGCCATAGTAACAAAGCTATCATAAGTATCACATCAGCTTTTTTTAAAACTGATGGAAAATTCTCTCTCTCTCTCCCTCCCTCTCTCTCTCTCTCTCTCTCTCTCTCTCTCTCTCTCCCCCTCTCTTTCTCTCTCTCTCTCCTGCAGTCAGTACTCCGTGCAGCCTAATGATGAAATCATATCATTCTTTAATGACTTCAGTGACCGTCTGGCTGAGGAGGCATTATGGGAACTCTCCATCAGGCTCCGTCCCAGGAATGCCACACGAGCCAACCAGAGATGATCTGACATGAAACAGCACACAGCAGAGTCTTTCAGATGACAACCAATAAGAGCAAACTCCCAACGTAATGCTAAAATATCAATAACCTGGAATAAAAATGATTGATGCTAACCTTGAACCTTGCAAACTTATTGGTGCTGAAGTGGACTAAGTTGTTGTGAGGCTGTGACTAATCTGGTTTAGCCCACTTCTAATCAAGATCAGCAGGGTGTAGGTGGTGCCAATGTGGGCTAATGAGCAGTCCAGCTGGGTGTTCATCAACAATACAGAAATATTCCAATTAATATAATTTAATTCACCTCAGGTCATTTCTGTGTTTCCTCGTTAACCTTAAACAGTACTTAAGTATAAAACTACTCATAGTTGGCACTGGTAGCAGTAATGCTGCATTTGAGGGGTGCTTACATTTTCGTAAATTCAGGATTCTTGGTGCTACAATGCGGTTGTGATGTATAATGCAACCTTTTACACCTTTCATGCAGGGAGAAGAGGGAACAAGTGTGCCCAAATGATTCACTAATGCTTGTTTTTAATATGGTCGCATCGTTTTCTGGTTTGATTCGTCTCCCTGTCCTCTGATTAAAGCAGTGAGTGATGGGCGGAGCTCCGAGCCGGAGTCAGACTGAAGCAATCAAACCGTAAACAGACCGGTCGCTCAGCAGCTAGCTGTGGCGCAAGCTGTACTAAACTGCTGTTTACTGGCGGAATGAGCAGTTAACGGTTTAACGGTTAACGGACGGAGCGCACCGGGGACGCGCGGGTGAGCTCCGACACCAGTGGTAACCACCAAACATCTGCTAACTGTAGTTACCTGGTTCGGACCCGGAAATCTGACTTGGACCGCGCGTGTACAAAACATGTACAGTCAATATACGTGGTTTTTGAAATCCACAACTTGATGTCACTTTTGTGTTGTGTTTAAAGGAGACTTGTGAGTAATAATACGTAGTTATTTATTGGGAAAGAGGTGAAAGGTAGGGGGGTTTCACGACAAATGGACGACCGTTACAATTGTAACTTGTCGGGAAAATAAAATCTCAGATAACTCTCTCAGATGTCGCATATGAAGACGCGTTTCTAAATGCGACGCGTATTTGTTGTCCAAATCAGGTTTCCAGGTCTAAATCGGGTAGCGATACTAACGTTAGCTTGGTTGTTGTGATGCACAGATAGGGGCCACGGTTACACACATTTACAGGGTCAACTGGTGGATCCAAAGTGTTTCAAACAAACGACCCTGAAATTATCAATCAACCTTGTAGAACTTCCTGTACCCCTGCCTGTCTTATGTGTGTGTGTTTGTGTGTGTCAGGTTGCAGTCATGTTGCAGCGCCCCCTGGTGGTGAATGTTCAGGTGGACCTGGTTCTGCTGCTTCTCACCCTATTGGCCTTCTGGACCAGACTGAGCCAGTTGAGCTACCCCAATACTGTGGTGTGAGTGTGTGTGTGTGCTCGTGTGTGCAATTTGTCAGCATTTTAATGGAAGAAACAAAGAATTGTCATTGTTAATTTTATCATGTCCACATTTGATGACAGCAGTGTGTGTGTGTGTGTGTGTGTGTGTGTGTGTGTGTGTGTGTGTGTGTGTGTGTGTGTGTGTGTGTGTGCGCGTGCGTGTGCGCTCACGCAGGTTTGATGAGGTGTATTATGGACAGTTTGTGTCTCTTTACATGAAGAGAGTTTTCTTCATCGATGAGAGCGGTCCGCCCCTCGGTCATATGATCCTGTCACTTGGAGGTAAGTTACCGTGACAACCCCGTCAGAGCACATTGTGCCGCCATGTTGAGAAACATCCAGAGAGCAAAAATCCCCCAACAAAATCTATGATTACAATATATTTGTACATATGACATTGTGTGTGTGTGTGTGTGTGTGTGTGTGTGTTTGTGTGTGTGTGTGTGCGCGTGTGTGCATGGGTTTGTGTGTTTTACAGCTTACCTGGGAGGTTTTGATGGCAACTTTGTGTGGAACAGAATTGGAGCAGGTATAAACCCAGTGTAGACCGCTTTAAACTGGTTCCAGTAATGTGTGTGTGTTTTTAAGTTTGGGTGTTTTTGTTTTATGCTTCAGAGTACCCCAGCGCTGTGAATGTGCTCAGTCTGCGTTTGCTGCCGGCTCTGTGCGGCGCTCTGTGCGTTCCTCTGATTTACCTGCTCACCCTGCAGCTCCGCTTCTCTCCGCTCAGTGCCGCAGGAGCTGCAGGGCTTCTGCTGCTGGGTAACAGACACACACACACACAAACACACCACAGCATGCACATATAGCTGTTAATCATATCAGATGATCATGTGTGTTGTTGTGTGTTTCCCAGAGAACTCTCTTATTGTCCAATCGCGCTTCATGTTACTGGAGTCAGTTCTGATCTTCTTCCTGTTGTTGGCGTTCTTCTCGTACCTTCGCTTCCACAGTTCCCCCCACAGGTAAACGACTACCTCTTCCTGTGTGATTACCTGGAAATCAATAATCTATAGCTCAATACATGTGTTAATCGGCTCCCTTTAGCTGCTGTCTCAGGTACGCTTGGCTCCTGCTCTCTGGCGCCTCCTCTGCTGCTGCTGTTGGGTAAGAATGACGCTCACTTCCTGTTTCTTGTGGTGTGATGCCTTCAGGTACACTCAGGGGTCTGTACTACGAAGCAAGATTACCGGCTACGTCAGATATGTTAAAGTTCAAGTCTGATGTCTCCATGTCATGAAGCTGCATCATTTCTGATCTTACTCTGTCGCCACTGATGCTCCACAGCTGGCCAGGTCCAGAGCAGCAGATGTTGGAGCATAGTGGGGCTGAAATATAAAGCTCCACCTCCTGACCAATCACCTGGTTTGTAAACACGTCTGCACATTATCAAATCATGTTGATTGCAGCGTGGTGATACTGATTCAGGCTGATGGAGAGTTTAGATCAAACCAGCTTCTGTAAACAAGGCCGAGGTCAGCTGAGCTTCCTCCATAGTCCAGGCCCCTGATGTCACACTGACTCAACCAAATCTGACAGACTTTGTGGGTCTGTGTGTGTGTTACCAGGGTAAAGTACATGGGTGTGTTCTCGTATCTGCTGCTGCTGGTCATGGCCTCTGTGCACACCTGGAACCTGATTGGAGACCAGGCTGTCAGTCATGTGAGTCACACTGAGCATGCTCTTAAGTTCCCTCCTGATTGGCCCCACAAACTAGGATCATGGCATTTTGATGATATCTGCACTGTCAACCGACTGTTCTCACATTAACGCTCATCACCTTCTGTTAGTGTTAGCATGTGACATGTACTGTATGCTGCTGTGCTGTGCTGCAAATCAAGGCCTCACTCAGCTGATTGAAGGAACTAGAGTTTGACACATTTGAGCCACCAGATGGTGGAGAGCTGCTCCATGTTTACTGCTCATCGTCATGAAGTAAACTTTTCATGAGGATGAATCCTATAAACTTACTTACCAACAGCATTTCATGCAAACACTGACGGCTCAATGGTCAACTTTGTGTGTGTGTGTGTGTGTGTTTGTGTGTGTGTGTGTAGCTGAGTGTGTGTGTGCAGTCTGTGTGTCGTGCTGTGTGTGTGTTCTTGGTTCCTGTGCTGCTCTATGTGTTTTGGTTCTACGTCCACCTGAGCCTGCTGAACCGTTCGGGTCCACATGACCAAATGATGAGCTCCGCCTTCCAGGCCAGCCTGCAGGTAACACACACACGCACAGAGAGGGTGACACAGAGAGAGAGAGACACACGTAGGGACAGACACGCGGAGAGAGAGTGAGAGACAGAGAAAGAGAGTGGAAGTATGACTAATGATAATATTAATGCATGAGGCGAGCCTGGCCGGCCCGAACTATAAGCTTTATCAAAAAGGAAAGTTTGAAGCCTACTCTTAAATGTAGAGGTGGTGTCTGGGGTATAAGGGTCCTATGAGCTCTTCAAGCTACTATGAGCTTTTTATGGTAGGATGGTGCCTGACTGTTAAGAGCTTTGCAAAGGAGCAAATAAGATGGGAGAAATAAGATCTGTTTCCTAGTTTTTGTCAACACAGGTGCAGCTGCATTCTGAACCAGGAGAGTCTTTAGAGACTTATTAGGGCAGTCTGATAATAATGAGTTACAATAATCCAGCCTAGAGGTAACAAATATGTGTTTCTCTGTATCATTATGTGTCGAATTGTTTCTGATTTTTGCAATGCTACATAAGTGATAAAAGGCGGTCCTGATGAAAATGAGAAGGATCTAAAATCAGGAGGGTTTGGCCAAATCAGACAAAAATC
This sequence comes from Genypterus blacodes, assembly GCF_046128005.1. Classification (NCBI taxonomy): domain Eukaryota; kingdom Metazoa; phylum Chordata; class Actinopteri; order Ophidiiformes; family Ophidiidae; genus Genypterus; species Genypterus blacodes. The sequence goes on from NW_027466873.1 coordinate 457,032, forward strand.
GGGGTCAATTATTTATCAGTCAACCTGTTTGTGTGTAGGGTGGTCTCTCTAGGATCACTCAGGGTCAGCCTCTGGAAGTGGCCTATGGCAGTCAGGTGACGTTAAGAAGCTCCGCCTCCCAACCAATCCCGTGCTGGCTTCATTCCCACAAAGTAAACTACCCAATCAGGTGCTGCCATATCACTCCAGCAACCAACCACATTCACTCTCTGTCTAGATCTCACTGTAAAATAACCTTTGTGTGTGTGTGTGTGTGTGTGTGTGTGTGTAGGTATGAGAGTGGGCGGGGCAGTTCTCACCAGCAGCAGGTTACCTGTTATCCTTTCAAAGATGTCAACAACTGGTGGATCATCAAAGACCCCGACAGGTAGCTGTGTCACCAAAGCAACCTGTAACTCCCAGTTCATGATGGGAGACACAGGCTTTTATTTCACCCACGTTATTTAGTCCTCTAAAACACAACCCTGAACATAACTCTCTCTCTCGCTCTCTCTTTCTCTGTCTCTCTGTCTCTCTCTCTGTCTGTCTATCTCTCTCTCCCACTCTCTCCCTCCCTCAGACAGGATCTCTTTGTCAGCTCTCCTCCTCATTCAGTCCGTCATGGTGATGTCATCCAGCTCGTTCATGGCATGACCTCACGCTTTCTCAACAGGTGAACTTTCATGAATGAATCACTAATTATTGGAGATAATTGGAAGAACCTGTGGGTTGCAGATCACTGACTTTAGCATTGTGAGCTAGATTAAACATAATAGTACGCAGAAAGCAGTGAAGAGATCCGGGCGAGCTAACCTGATTGGTTCTAACAGGTGAAATACGGGTGACATTAAGGCCAGTGGCCAGAAAGTTGATCTGTGTAGTAGCTACAAGAAGACGTTAAAGCAGGATGTAAACACACAATGTGATTGAAAGATTCAGTTCTTGTGATGCAGGACAGCCACGTAAGCCTGACCTGCTGAGTTGGCTCATGCAGATGTTCAATGGTGTGTTCTGTGTGTTTTTGTGTGTGTGCGCGTGTGTGTTTGTGCTCAGCCATGATGTCGCAGCTCCCATGAGCCCTCACGCGCAGGAAGTGTCAGGTTACATCGACTTCAACGTCTCCATGCAGGCACAGAACCTATGGAGAGTGGTGAGCTTCGACCTCTGACCTCTGACCTCAGACCTCTATCTGTGAACCTTACATTGTAAACATTAGACATTGTTGTTTGTTTGTTTGTTTGATCAATCCAGGACGTCACTAACAGAGAGGCAGAGTCAGAGGTGTGGAAAACGATCCTTTCTGAAGTGCGATTGGTTCACGTCAACACCTCTGCTGTCCTCAAGGTATCGCCCAGGAAATGACCAAATATGGCAGAGCTAACGAAACAATGACAACCAACGTTCATATGAAGCTTTTTACTCACATTTTCAAAAATAAGTGAATTTAAACTAAGCGGCGTTGTTGTGGTGTGTGTGGTCAGCTGAGCGGGGCGTCTCTTCCTGACTGGGGGTTCCGCCAGCTGGAGGTCGTAGGTGACAAGCTGTTCAAAGGTTCAAGCAGCTGGACTGTTGAGGAGCACCGATACGGAACCAGTACGTAGAATCAGTCACTGAACTCTGACCTGACGTGAGCGATGCTGATGTCACACCATTCCATGGTGTGTGTGTATGTGCAGGTCAGGAGCAGAACGACAGGGAGGCGGAGCTTCACTCTCCAACTCACATCGACGTTAACAGAAACATTTCTTTCTGGGCGAAGTTCGTGGAGCTACAGGTAAGACAGTGAACGCATCGCCATACCGTCGATATGACACTGGATAACTTGACACAAACACGTAACGCTTATCACCAGTCAGGCAAACACAAACCCAAATACACCTGCACACATCACACAACTGCTCAAACAAACGCACCTAAACTCATCATGTGTTGCTGTGGCAGTGGAAGATGTTGACAGTGAAACAGGAAGACTCTGAACACAAATACAGCTCCTCCCCCTTGGAATGGATCACCATGCAAACCAATATTGCCTACTGGCTGCACTCCTCCACCAATGTAAGGCACACACACACACACACACAAAACACACTCACACACAAAACACACACACACACACACACACACACACACACACACACACACACACATCCTGATCTCCTGTGATTGACTCTCCTTATCTCAGGCTCAGGTCCATCTGATTGGTAATCCAGTGTCTTGGGGTGTGGCCAACCTCAGCTTGCTGGCCTATCAAGTGCTGGCAGTGATCTATATGCTAAGGAGGAGGCGTGGCTTCAGAGACATACCTGAAGGTAAGCACACACCTACACACACTCTCTGTCCATGTGGGGATATTCATTACATCCATGTTGTAACACAGATCCAGGTCCAGGTCTTGGAAGGCTCCTTAGCCTTAGCTATTTATTTAACTATTTTATCAGCTCATTGATCAACAGTACATCACGATAATGAAATGACGTTTGATGAAGCAAACAGAACGACATGCTCAAAGCAGGGATTATATGGCCACCAAATGGGACACGACCCAAACCTCTGCTCCACTTTGGGATCTGTCACAGACACACAGTGGACACAGACAGACAGAGAACATGGACACAGCTCTATCTTGATGTAACGACAATACTAACTTACACATACATTACGTACATTTACTGTGAATACAATAAACATTAAGGAAAAGCTTTTGACTCGATGCTAGATAGATGCTTCACAGTTGTCTGTGTGTGTGTGTGTGTGTTTGTGTGTGTGTGCAGACGCTTGGCATCAGTTCCTGTCTCTGGGTTGTGTGTGTGTCGGGGGATGGGCCGTGAACTTCCTGCCGTTTCTCCTGATGGAGAAAACTCTCTTCCTGTACCACTACCTGCCCGCCCTCTGCTTCCTGTTCCCACTGAGCCCCGCCCTGCTGGAGCACGCTCATACTCACCTCCTCAGGTACCCACACCTGCTCAGGTACACACACACACACACACAAAATTGCACTAATGTAGTGATCTCTCTTTCTCTCTGTCTCTCTCTCTCTCCAGCTGTCAGGCCTATCGCAGGGCGTTGTGTGTTTGTGTATTGGCAGCAGCAATGTCTGTTTTCTTGTCATATCGAACATTCTGCCCTTTGACCTATGGAATCCCTGAGCTGTCAGCCAATCAGCTTGAAGCACTGAGGTGGAAAGAGTCCTGGGACATCCTGTACCGTCGTCGGTAATGGACAGTTGGATGGACTGACTGCCCCTCACTGTGACAACCAAGTTCCAGACTGAAGGCCCGCCCCTTGAATCAATCCACAGTTTAAGTGTACAGGAAGTGAATTTTAGATTGAAACCTAAAATAAATGAATGTCAATAAAATCCAATATTGTTTTATTGACATTTAGACAGCAGATCATTGACCACCATTGGTAATCATTTTCACAATAGCTTGAGGACAATAAATGGACGCCAATTTTCCTGGAAGAGGAGAGGCGACGTCTTGTGTCCATCAAAACGATGTGTGGCCCCGACGGCAACCACAAGATTAGATTAGATTAAAATAGACAACATTAGATAAGATTAGACAACAGACGACATGAATGAAGCTACTTCATGACACGGAGGCCTGGTGATGTTACCGTTTGTGCAGTCTGCAGCACCTTAAACGCCTCATTTGCTGATTTTATCAGTAGACCTGAATCCACCTAAGCCAGACTTTATTTTAATTAAAACAGGATGTCACCTCTGTAAAGCACAGACCAAAAATACAAATTGAATAATTGGTTTTCATTTCAATTTATTTGTGGTTAAATGTTTAAAGTAAATAATCAAGTTGTTTGATCCTGAGATGGTTTCGAATTCAGAAGTAAAAGTTAAAATTCAGAAACCCGAGTAAGCCAAGGAACCGAAGACGACGGACAAAACGGAAGTGAGCACGGGGGGCCTGAAAGGAGGACGGACAGAGCAGCGGCGCGTCGGGTTCTGTTTAGTTGTAGCATTTTGTTGCTCATAGGAGCATCCTGTAGTGACCATGATCAGATGTTTGGCGTCTAATAAATACGTTTAATCTTTGCTTGGACGCAGATTTAATTAGATAAACGCGAGAAGCCAAACAAACGCGGGAAGATTGTGACCGCGGGGGCTGCTGGGAAAAATATGTTAACGACATCGCGACGTTGATTGGAGCTCCGCGGCGCGAGCTGAAGAACAATACAAACAAAATAAAAATAAAGACCAAAGTCACGGATTTACTGCGGAGCAGCACTTCCGGTCAGCAGCAGGTAAGAACGTCAAACACGGGTTTGCATGTTAGCTTTAGCCTGAAGTGAGCTGCAGTCAGTCAGTGTGATCAGGATCTGAACACACACACGTCAAGTGGAGTCAAGTGAACTTTGTCTCTACTGTGAGCCCAATATCACATAATGTTTCAAATGGCTTTACCGGCCACACACACACACACATGATAAATATAGATTGTTCTTGTATTGTGCATCATGATTGTGATTATTTTGATTGGCACATCAACTGAATGAAGCATGAATCCCTAAACTGTGTGTGTGTGTGTGTGTGTGTGTGTGTGTGTGTGTGTGTGTGTGTGTGTGTATAGACATGTCTGTCTCTCTATCAGCAGAGAGAGACAGGATCCAGCAACAGGTGGAGAGACTGGAACAGAGTCTGTCTGCCACACACACAGAGCTGGAACTGCTGAGTAGCGAGACAGGTACTGCCTATCTGTGTGTCTGTCTGTCTCCCTGTCTGTATTTGTTTTTTCTCTAAACTATGAATTTGTCTGATTGGTCAGATGAGGATGAGGAATCGGATGAAGTTGACATTGAGGAGGAGCAGGTAAGACACACGCGCACGCGCACGCACGCACATACCCTTGTGATGTCAAAGAGGTCAGGCACATTACTTACGTGTGTGTGTGTGTGTGTGTGTGTGTGTGTGTGTATAGAATGCAGCAGGTCTGCTGGCTCAAAGGGAGACGATCCAGAGACAGATCCAGACCCTGGAGAATGCCCTGGGAACCTCGGGCCCCGTCTGCCTGTCAGGTATCTGTCTATCTACCTGGCAGCTGTCTGCCTGTCTGTCTGGTATGGGGTGTGAGGGGGGAATCATACAGTCTAAGAGTAATAAGGAATAATATAGTATAAGACACTTCATAATGCTGACACTTACATAAAAATATGTTTTATTTACTGTTCTGTAAAGTGTTGAAGTCTCAAGTGTGTGTGTGTGTTTCAGGTTCAGATGAGGACAGCAGCAGTGATGAGGTGAGTGATGAGGCTTTACACACGCTCTCTTTAAACCTTATTCCTAAACATTCCAAGCACAACAGCGTCACCCGGTGTGTTTATGAGCAAACGTCTCTTCTGAATGAACTTCTGAACTCATGAATTAATTTTATGAATGAGACTCACTGGGACAACATTCTTCTTCGACAGAAAAAGGATCCTGACAGGCATTTGACACAGTTTCACAATTTGGTGAAACTTTGAGGTCCATTAACGTGTGTGTGTGTGTGTGTGTGTGTGTGTGTGTGTGTGTGTGTGTGTGTGTGTGTGTGTGTGTGTGTGTGTGTGTGTGTGTGTGTGTGTGTGTGTGTGTGTGTGTGTGTGTGTGTGTGTGTGTGTGTGTGTGTGTGTGTGTGTTCGTGTTCAGAGCGAGCTGTCTCTTCCTGTCTCGGTGGACTCGTGCCTGCAGATGAACCTGGTCTACCAGCAAGTCCTTCAGGAGACTCTGGACAGACTGGACTCACTGCTCACACACAACAAGAGACAGCAGGTCAGAGGCCACGCCCCTACATACAAACACAACTCCAGAACCTTCTGAGAGTCTTCAGCTTTAGTTTGTCGGGCCCTGGAACTCACAGTCCAGTGGACATGACGGCCTTCTTGTGTTCTACTCCACTTTGTAGGAGGAGCTTGTGGTCCAGATGTGTGGACCACTCAAAGCCACGACCAGGGAGTATCCTCCTCATCCCTCCTACCAACAACCATCCAAAATGTACATGGGGCGATTCCTCAAGCCATACTTCAAGGACAAAGTGACCGGACTGGTAAGACGGACGGAATCCTCAGGTGTGTTGTTTTCTCTCTCTGGTGGGTTCAGAAGGTCAACAGCTTCTCTTTTGTCAGGGTCCTCCAGCCAATCAGGAGACGAGGGAAAAGGCCAGTAGGTCCACAGGGTACAACATTGAACTGCAGAAAAGCAAAAGATGTAAGAGACAACAAGAGCAGCCAATCACCCAATCATAAATCAAATCAATCTTCCTATCATAATAAGTCATGTTGTTGTTTGTCATGTTAACACACATCTGATCAGTGCTAACTTCCTGTTTGGTGTGTTACTTCCTGTACAGGGGAAAGCTGGCAGAAGGCTCTGCTCATCCATTCAGTGTCCAGGGACCATCTGAGAAGACTCATCCAGCCCAAACTGTCCAAGTAAAAACACCATCTTTATCTTCATCTTCATCAATGTGTTAATCAGCCATCAGCACGTAGCAACCACTACAAACACTCAGGACCCAACCATAACCAAGACTGTCTGTCCCTCTGCCCGTGTACCTGTCTGTCTCTGCCTGTGTGCCTGTCTGTCTCTCAGGGTTGAATATCTGAGTAAGAAGATGTCTTCGGCAACGGAGGCAGACAAGCTCCTGCTTCAAGAGCAGATAGACAAATTGGAGAGAGACATCGACCTGCTCAAGTATGTGTGTGTGTGTGTGTCTTTGTGTGTGTCTGTGTGTCTTTGTGTGTGTGTGTTTGTGTATTAAGAACTGTGCTCCTTTCTGTCTCTCTGATTGGTCAGAGGGAAAAAAGAGGAGGAGCTTATTGGTGATCGCCATGAGGATCACGACTGGGATAAAATCTCAAATAAAGATGTAAGTATACATACCTGTCTACCTCTCTGCATCTCTATCTACCTGTCTACCTCGCTGCATCTCCATCTGCCTGTCTACCTCTCTGCATCTCCATCTATCTATCTGCCTGTCTACCTCTTGCTTCTCTATCTATCTACCTGTCTGTCTGCCTATCTACCTGTCTATCACTCTTCTATGCATCACTTTTGTTTCTCCAAAATAAATCTTCAAGTTAATATTGTCTTTCTCTTTCCCCCTCTCTCTCTGTCTCTCGCTCTCTCCTGTCTCTCTCTCTGCCTGTCTCTCTCTGTCTCTGTCTCTCCTCTCCACTCTTTCTCTCCCTCCAGTTTGAAGGAACGAGGGAGGCAGAGGACATTCGTTGTTTTTGGCAGAATTATTTACATCCGTCCATAAACAAAAGTCCCTGGAGTCCGGAGGAAGTGAAGCAGCTGAAGGAGTTCAGCAGAAACAACGGAGAGAGAGAATGGGAGGTCATCGCCCAGGAGCTACAGGTATGGAGGAGGAGCTATGGATGAGGAGGAGGAGGAGTTGCGGGTGAGGAGGAGAAGCTGTCATAGCCTTCAAATGTCTGTCTCTCTTCCCGTCTCTCAGGGTGGGAGGACAGCCTTCATGTGTCTCCAGACCTTCCAGAGGTTTGTGTCTGACACTATAAAGCGGAGTGCTTGGACTCCATCAGAGGACGCTCTGCTCCGAGAGCTGGTGGACAAGATGAGGATTGGAAGCTTCATCCCTTACACACAAAGTACATCACACACCCTTACTACACACAAAGTACATCACACACCCTTACTACACACAAAGTACATCACACACCCTTACTACACACAAAGTACATCACACAACATTACTACACGCTGTCCTACTACTTCTCTGTCTCTCTCTCTCTCTCTCTCTCTCTCTCTCTCTCTCTCTCTCCCTCTCCCTCTCCCTCTCCCTCTCCCTCTCTCCCCCTCTCTCAGTGTGTTACTTCATGGAAGGCCGTGGACCCAATCAGCTTGTCTACAGGTGGAATCAGGTTTTAGACCCGTCCATCAAAAGGGGACCCTGGACCAAAGAAGAGGATGAGGTAGGCAGTGTGCTTGGTCTACACACACACACACACACACACACACCTCACACACACACACAAATCACATCGCATACACATGCTAGTATATCATAATATGCATACTACCTGTCTCACCCTCTGTGCGTATTTCCTGAGTCGTGCTGTCAATATTCAGTTGTCTCTGTCTCTCTCTGTTTGTCCGTGTCTCTTTCACTGTGTGTGTCTCTCCTGTCTGTCTGTCAGCTGCTGCGCCGAGCCGTCTCTCAACACGGAGAGAAGAACTGGTGGAAGATCAAGATGGAGGTTCCTGGACGCACCGACGGTGGCTGCAGAGACAGGTGAGATCTGATTGGGTGATGGGAGAGGCAGGTCAGATGTCACTGTGTATATATGTGTGTGTGTGTGTGTGTGTGTGTGTGTGTGTGTGTGTGTGTGCGCGCAGGTATCATGACTGTCTCAAGGTGGGGACAAAGAGAGGGCCGTTCGACAAAGAGGAGAGAGACCTACTGATGAAGCTGGTGAAGGAGCATGGAGTGGGTGGGTGTGGCCTAAACAAACACTTGTTGTCGTTGTTGTGGTCGTTGTCGTCTTCTTCATGTTTTGGTCGTGTGTTTCAGGCCGCTGGTCAAGAATCGCTGCTGAGATTCCAAGCCGCAACGACGCTCAGTGTCTGAGAGAATGGAGGAAGATCACTGGATACCAGCCCCCAGTCACCACCAAGGCATGCTGGGATTGATTAATGAGGGGGGTGGGTGGGGGGCTCCATGAATCAGCTTCTTCCTCTGCAGTGTGAGGAAGAGGAGCTATATAACATCCTCAGCACCCTCAGCACCCTCAGCACCCTCAACACCCTCAACACCCAGCCACTGTCGGCTGTTTCCAAACTCTGCTGCTTCCCAGCCTCATTACTTTGTTAAAGAAAATAATCATAATTAGTTTGATAAACAATCCACTGTGTGAGCCAAAGGTTGCGTTTTTTATACTTATTAACGCTGCGTTAGCCTTGTCTGTATGTCCACCTAAATCTGTCTGTCTGTCCCCCCTGTCTGTCTACAGAAAGTTAGAAAGCCTCGGAAAGGCAGCAGGAAGAGGGATGGTCCCACTGTCCCGAAACCTAGGAGGCGTCAGGTAAAGGTGGCTGTCAGTGAAGAGGAGGAGGAGGAGGAGGATGAGGATGAAGTTGTGGAGTACATAGAAAGTGACGAAGAGGAGAAGAAGAAGAAGAAGAATGTTCCTGCTGTCCCGAGAAGTAGGAGGCCACAGGCAAAGGTGGCTGTCGGTGAAGAGGAGGAGAAGGAGGATGAAGTTGTGGAGAACATAGAAGGTGACAAAGAGAAGAAGAAGACGAAGAGGAACACGAAAAGAGTAAAAATGGACAGTACTCACGCTGAGACGGTAGACAGGACAGAGGAAGTGAAGGGGACAGAGGAAGTGGAGGGGACAGAGGAAGTGAAGGGGACAGAGGAAGTGGAGGGGACAGAGGAAGTGGAGGAGACGGAGGAAGTGGAGGAGACAGAGGAAGGAGTGCCTGAGGAGAAGGACTATACTTTTCCTTGCATTGATGAGTGCATTCCACTCCATAAGTCAAAGCGATTCAGTGTTTTGGACTTCAAGTTTGTGGCGTTCCCGTCGTCTGACCACGCCCAGCAGGTGGCGTTTGTCCGCAGCACCGTTCTGGGAGAGTTTGGTCGTTCTGTGATCGTTGGCCCTGAGCCTCGAGAGCTGCAGCCGGAAGAGCGACACAGCGACCGCGCCATGATGATGGTGACATGCAGCCAGCTCCAAGCCCACATGCTCTCCCGTGCCCACAGGTCTGGCACTCAGCACGCAGGCCACGCCCACAGGAAGTTTCATTCGAATCATAACCACGTGACAGACGCCGTTCTGCGCCGCATGCTGCTGGCAGCTGTGACGCCATGGATCGGAAACTTGCTGATCCCGGTGAAAACCAAAATGACGACTGCTGATGCCCTGAGGCAGCGGGGGGAGAAGACTCCGATGGCGTCCACGCCCCTCTTCAAGTTCTTCCTGCAGACCATGAACGTGGACGCCGCAGGCTGCAAAGACATGATTGAGCAGAGGAAGCATGGCCGGACTCCAGAAGTGCGGCTTCCAGACTACAGAAGCTCTCCCGTAAAAATAAGAAACCCCAAAACTGTAGCAGGAATGCTGCAGCAGCAGAGGATGAGCAAAGAGGAAAGAGTGCAACAACAAACACAACCACAGCTCATCCTACTGCAGCCAGCAGGAAACCAGCTGAAGAAAACGTGGTTGGCTCCGCCTCCTTCATGTACGTCTCCTCGCTTCCTGTTTCACATGGTTCCTAACGCACATCCTCACAAGTCTCCTTCGTTGTTGCCCCGCGAGTGCCTCTTACTTCCTCAACCTGTCGTCCAGCCTGCACCTGCCCCGCCCCCTCCCTCACCTGGAGCGACGCCCCCTCCAGCCCCCCACACAGCTGCTCTGTCATTGGTCCAAAATACCAAACCTGCTGCCTCTCCACAGAAGAAGACCGCTGACACCGGGATTTTCCACAAACCTCAGCTCCTTCAGTCCACATCCACTCCTCCCATCACTGTGGCCACGCCCTCTGCACTTTCAGACACTCCTCCTTCTGCTGCCATCATCTCTTCACCTCTTCCTCCCACCTCTGAACATGACTACAGCAAACCCTCCCGGCCTGACTCCGCCCTCCATCTCACACGTCACATCTCCAATCAACCCGACTCCGCCCACAATCCTCAGTTCAATGGGAAGAAGCGAATGCGTACAGAGAGCGTTGAGGCGGGGCAACATGTGGGCGGAGCAAGTGAGGGTCTGGTCCAGGACGGAAAAAGGGTCCGGAAGCAGAGTGTGAAAGCCAGAGCTCTACAGGAAGCTGCTGAAGCAAAGGTAAATACCTCATGGGTCAAAGGTCACCAGCTAGATAGTGATCCTGGTTTATTGAGATTCTGATTTCAGATTGACAAGAGAAAAAAAACTTAGAACGGCTTGTTTTCTAATCAAAAGAAGGAACGGAACACGATTTAGGTAGAATCGGTGTGACCAACAAACATTTTGAATCTTGACAGGAAGGGGGGTAGTTACTGTCCTTTGATAAATAAAGTCTGCTCTGGACCAGGCTGCTAGAAACCAGCACAACTTTACCAACATGCATGTTTTTAAAGTGAATTTAGTTTTCTGTCATCTTCCTTTCAGGTTGGGGCTCAGAGGACCAAACCGTCTCCTCACAGGAAGAGAGGAGCTCGCTCCAAGGAGAAGGGCGTGGTCCAGATTCATCCTGCTCCGGGCTGTTTGCTGGCAGAGGCTCCACCCCCAAGAATGCAGCTGAGCCTCATGTATGTCAGTAATCCACCCCCCACTCCTGCCCCCCCTGTTTACAAGCAGATACTTCAACTTCCTGCGCCCCCGTCGTATCACCCACAGCCCCTCCCCCTTAAACTGACTCCTCCCCCCGTGCTCCAATCCCCAGACACCACACAGACCCTCAGACCTCATCACAACACCACCCTTCCCCTCAAGAAGGAGGCATTACACTTTGACCCCACCCTCATGTCCCTGGAGCCCCGATCGGACGTCTGTGATTGGCTGAGCGGGCGCGGGGGCGTGTCGGTGCAGGGACTGGACGTGACTCTACCGTACCTGCCGCCGTTTGTTAGCAGTCTGAGCACGCTTAGTGCTCTCCTCCAGACCAAGACCTCCCTCACCAAAAAGTCCTCACAGCTGCTGCTCAATGGCACTACAACAAAACCCAGCACTTCCACAGCCAATCAGGCTCCTAGCACGACACGCTCAGAGGAGGAAGAGGAGGAAGTGAAGGTCATGTCTGCTGTACGCCAGTTGGTGGCTGAACGCTTTGCGGCAAATCCCGCCTACCAGCTGCTGAAGGCTCGCTTCCTGTCCTGCTTCACTGTCCCCGCCCTCCTCGCCACCGTTCAGCCAATCACACAGCAGACTGCTCCCTGTGCAGACAAGAACCAGGAAGAAGAAGAAGAAGAAGAGGAGGAGGAGGAAGAGGAAATTAATCCCATCAAAGCCAGACGAAGACAGAGCTGAGGTCAGTCACTTTGACGCTGCGGTTTCTTCTTTTCTGGCTCGTTGTGTTTGAGTGTTTGGATACTTCACCTTGGTGTTTCTGTGTGCAGTGCTGCTTATGGCCACTGGAGGCTCCCTGATTGGACAGGAGCTCCGGCCAATCAACACCCGACTGTCTGCGACCAATCAGAGTGAAGGATCAATGTCCAATGAGAACACAGTTTGCTGTTTCATGGTCCTCGGAGGAAGAACACTCAGGTCTGCAGCGCCACCAGAAGGTCAAAAGTTCACAAAGTAACAAGCTGCTGCTGCTGCTGCTGCTGCTGCTGCTGTTAGGTGGTCAGATGTTAATCAGCTTCTAAAAAACATCAAACACACTGAAACTCATTTGTTTGACTGCTTGTTTTGGTTCTTACAGAAAAGAGTGTTGTGTAAATATCAGCTGAATATTTTGTAATAAAATAATAATTCATTTGTTATTGAGTTTGTGAACTCTTCATGTTCTGGATCAGACTGGGGGTGGAAACGTATTGATTCATGATCAAAGTTTGAGGCTGAAGTCAGGAGTGATTCAGAGTGAGTTCCCTCTTCCACTCTTACATCACTTCCTGTTTCTGGCTTTGGCTCATCTTTACTTCCTCCATGATTTTCTCCTCTTCCTCTTTCTGGTCACTGAAATGTTCTCAGCAAACTATTTAAACATCTTCATCACATTCGTCATTAATCATCTTCATCATCACCGTGATAAAGTTTTAGTAAAGCATTTATATTTATTATTGAAAACAAACATTTGTAATACAGAAACAGTTGACCTCTGACCTTTAGGATGTAAAGGAACTTTATTCTGATTCTTTTGTGATTAAATTGAAAGACAGGCAGACAGACAGATTGGCAGGCAGGCAGACAGGCAGGGAGGGAGGGAGGGAGGATCTCCAGCTATATAACGGGAAATGAAATGAGTTCCTCCTATAAAAAAAACTTCTGTAAGACTGAGAGACAAACAGTAAGACAGACAGACGGCGAGAAAGAGAGACAGAGAGAGACAGGCAGACAGTAAGGTCAGCAGGTAAGTAGTGTGTGTGTGTTGTAGATGGATGTGTGTGTGTAACTGTGATGTAGGTGGTAAGTGTGTTTAACAGTGTGTGTGTTGTAGGATGGTTGTGTGTGTGTGTAACTGTGTGTGTGTGTAACAGTGTGTGTGTGTTTGTGTGTTATAGGATGGATGTGTGTGTGTTACAGTGTGTGTGCAAAAGTGTGTGTGTGTGTATTAGGATGGATGGATGTGTGTGTGTGTTGTAGGATGGATGTGTGTGTAACAGTGTGTGTTGTGGGATGGATGTGTGTGTAACAGTTTGTGTGTGTGTGTGTTGTAGGATGGACGTGTGTGATGAAGATGTCTGCTGGCTTCAGTTGGAAGATTTCAGGATGTTGCTCATCAGAAACATTGAGCCGTCACGAATCACTCCATACCTCCGTCAGTGCCAGGTACTCCTCCTCCTCCTCTTCCTCCCTCTCTTCTTCCCCTGCTCCTGCTGTGGCACATTAACCCTGTAGCTCCTGGTTGATTCTGTTTGTCAGGTGATCTCTGCTGAGGATGAGGAGCAGCTGTTTAACGACCCCACCCTCGTCATCAGGCGCAGGAAAGTTGGTAAGAACGGACTTCATCACTTCAACACAGATAGACAGACAGACAGACAGACAGACAGACAGACAGATAGCTTGGCCATTCCAAAGTGAAAACCAGGAAATGTGAGAATGGAATGTTGAGGAATGTTCACTGAAACAGGTTTATAGGTCACATGTGACGCAATCCTGATCAGAGTAAACGCAGCGTTCATGAAAGGTTCAGTCGCCCCCGGTGCCTTCGCCGTGTCCACAGATGAACTGACCTTTCCTCTGACATGTGACCTGTAGGAGCCCTGATGGACATCCTGCAGAGGACAGGGGTCAAAGGTTACACAGCCTTCTTGGAGAGTCTGGAGTTTGATTATCCTCAGCTGTACAGACGAATCACCGGCAAGGAACCCAACAAGACCTTCAGCATCCTGATTGGTCAGTATGAGTCTGTCTTAATGTTCCAGCAGAGGATTATGGGTATTGTAACCCAAACACTTTACACTGTGTGTGTGTGTGTGTGTGTGTGTGTGTGTGTGTGTGTGTGTGTGCGTGCAGACACAGCTGGAGAGTCTGGCCTAACTCAGTTCCTGATGTCGGAGCTCAGCCGCCTGCAGAGGGCGCTCCAGGATGAGCGGAAGCGGCGGCAGCAAGCGTGCTCCGTTGCCAAGGAGCAGGAGGCGTGGTCACAGCAGCAGCAGCTGAAGGACCGCGAGCTGAGGAAGCTGACTGAGCGCGTGCAGAAGATACGTGAAGAGAGAGATCGGCTGAGCGAGGAGGTGAAGCAGCTCAGAGATCACAACTACAGTCTGATGAACAACATCAACACTCTGAGCCAGGAGAAGAGCACCGCCCTGCTGGCCAGCAGAGACCAGCAGATAGAGGTGGAACGCCTGAAACACACCCTGCTGAGGGCCGAGAGCGAGACCAGACTGTTGAGACGCAGGACACTGAGACCGCTGCAGGAGGTAACCAGAGAGACGGAGAGAGAGGGACAGAGAGACGGAGAGAGAGGGACAGAGAGACGGAGAGAGATAGAGACGGAGAGGGAGAGATGGAAAGAGAGACAGAGAGGGAGAGGGACAGGGAAAGAGAGTGAGAGAGAGAGAGACGGGAGAGAAAGTCTGAGACAGAGTGAGAGTGAGAGAGGAAGGAGAGAGAGGGTGAGAGAGGGAGACATGCTCTATGTATTTAGTCAGCCCTGTGTCCTTGTCCTTCCAGTCTCCATGTCCCTGTGAAGTTGTGTCCTCATGTCCTCAGAGCAGGAGTTTGGCCATGCCAACAGGACCTTTCTTCCACCCCAATAAACTACAGGAGAAGAAAGAGGAGAAGCAGGAGGAGAAGAAAGAGGAGGAGGAGGAGAAGAAAGAGGAGGAGGAGGAGAAGCAGGAGGAGAAGAAAGAGGAGGACGAGAAAAACGAGGAGGAGGAGGAGAAGAGGGAGGAGAAGAGGGAGGCTCCTCGGCAGAAGCAGACTCAGACTCCCACTCCTCAACAGATCAACCTGCTGGCCTCCGTCTTCAAACTGAGGAGGGAGCTGCACCGGGCAGAGGAGCAGAGAGCCCGGGTGAGGGAGCGCTCAGCCTCCGGGGGAAGCAGAGATCGGGAACGTTAGCTTCCCAGACTCAAGTGATGCAGAAATGGGGTGTGTTTGTTTTTCAGATCCAGGAGGAGAAAGAGGAGCTGGAGCTGTGTTGTGCCCAGCGACAGCAGGATGCCAGGATGTACCGTCAAAGAAACAAACAGTTCCTCAGACAGCTGGAGGAGGTGATCAGAGAGAGGGACAAGGCCCTGACCTGCAGGGCGGCGCAGCAGGAGGAAGCCCAGGGCCTCCTGCAGGAGAAGGATCAGTACAGGGAGCAAGTCAGACAGGTCACCGAGCAATCTGATAGGCTGGAGCTCCTCTTGCTACGCTCGCAGGGGGAGGAGCTCCAACTGAGGACACGCCTCCGCAGACTGACCTGCAACACACACCAGGTGACACACACACCAGAGCCAGAAAGTGATGATGATGATGATGATGATGATGATGGTTGTTCTCCTTAGTTTGAGAGGAGTGTGAGCAGTGAGGAAGAGGAGGAGCGAGCAGAGAACAATGCTAAAGGTGACAGTTCAGTTGTGAGCACTGTGAAGAGAGGTCAGAGGTCACATGATGCTCATCCCTTGCGTAAGGATAACATTTATATATTATATACTATAGTCAGCAGTGGGTTATTGTGGAATAAAACCTGGATCAACATGGTCATCATGAAAAAAAAAATAGGCTAGAATGCATTGCTTGACCAATCAGAATAGCACGACATCATAGTTATATAATGACATATGATGACAGTAATGATAAAGATGTCTCCCCCTTATGTCCCATGCTGTGTTGTCCAGGAAGCAGCGAGGCGCCTGAGGACAATGAGGCGTCTCCTGTCCTCTCCGCTCCTCTGGGAGTCGCTGCAAAGTCTGAGCAACAGTCCAGCACCACTGCATCATGGGTAATATGTAATGGGTGTCTCACCACCAGTCTGTCTCATCAGATGTGTCTATCTTACTGTGTCTCTTTGTTGTTGTCTGTCTCTCAGCAGGACGCGGGGGTAGACAGGTGTTTCAGGTCGGCGTGTCCACAAAACTTTTTTTTTAGGTGGGCGTGGCTACTTTATTGTTTGTGTTTATGTTTATAATGCAGGTATCAGATTTGACATCTTGTTTCTGTTTACATGACAACAGGAAGCGAGCCCTCAGGACAAAGGTCACCTGTAAGGAATACACAGTCTGTAACCTTCATGAGAGCAGTGGAAGTGACATCACAGACTCTGACTGAACATTATTTTCCCTTTTTTTTCCATGTGGTCTAGCAAGAATTCACTCTAACGATGAAAATTGAACATTTGATTCAGAAAAGTTTTAATTAAAAGAAAATCATTTAATAACATTTGTAATTTTTTGTAACTTTTTAATTATTGAAGTGTGCTGCTGATCTGCAAAAAATGAGAATATTATTATTTATAACAATGTGCGTGCCATTGTTTCTACAAAGTAGAATTAAAAATTGAATTTAAAGTAAAGCCAGTAAAATAAAATGGTTGAAATAAAGCACGACTTTATCTTGAGTTTAGATGACGTTGCTGTTGTTTTGCTGCCGTCTTGTGGTATAAGTTCCTCACTGCAAACAGCGCATTTCGGCCAGAACATAAAAGCTACAATCATTCTTTAATTTCACCATGACGTCATACTTTGATCTTTTGGTGTTGAACATAAAAAATAGTTTTAGTTTATTGTTTACAATTTATTTGCTTTTTATTTACATGATCTTAACTACATGAATTAATTTACTACTACATGATGTGATCTGAATTCACTTATTTCATATTTTCTATGTTTTATTTCCATGCGTTTCCGTAGTATGTTTCTTTGTTTTGTCCTTTTCTGGAGTTATGATCACATGTGACATTAAAGTCTACATTCTAAAATGTTCATGAAACGCAGGAATGACTGACTGAAGCTTCTTCAAATAAAAGTTATGGTTAGTGATTGGTCTGAGTCTGAGTCTGAGTCTGAGTCTGGGTCTGAGTCTGAGTCTGAGTCTGGAATGAATGAATGCTGAAGCATCTCTTTCTCTTTGAGTCTGCAGGTGAATAAACAAGTAAACGAACTCTATACATCACATACATTTAGTTCCTTTTTTCTGCGAAGGTCGCGAACGCCGCACAGCGGACGAGCGCCCCGTTTCCATGGAGACGGAAACAAACTATGCACAGAGACAGAGCTGGAGGACACGGAGCGGGAGCTGCAGACTGTCGACTGGTCAGCGGGTGTGTTTGTTGTTGTTCGGTGCACGGAGCTCAACATGGCGCAGAGCGGAGAAGTTCCGAGCGGAAAGGTTTACCGACAACTGTTTGACGCTCAGGTGAGACAGCCACACAGAAGACACACAGACACACAGACAGATAGTTGCTGTAACTTGAGGTTCGAATCAACACTACGAACACGCAACCAGGTCAACTTCCTGTCAGGCTGATGGTCAAAGCATCAATCATACCCTCACTTCATTATGGTCGGGCTCATAACTCTGCAATCACTATATGACACTGACAGGAAGTAGCAGGGTTGATTGATAAGTAGTGAGCCCATCCAGAATGAAGTCAAACTACTTTAAAGACACAATCATGGACAGCTGCCAGCAAGTCCGCAACCTCTGCACGCCGTCCTCATGTGTCCATCTTCTCCAACTCACAGAGACCTGTGTCCATTTGAGCTCAAGAATCAAATGACTTTTGTTGTTGTGAGTTTACAGGTTCAACTCTCCAGGTCACTGCTGGGCAGACAAGGGGCGCTGAGGACAACCTGTCTGTCTGCTCAAGACAGCAACACAAACAGCAGCGCGGACAGCAGGTAAACAGACGGACAGGGAGAGAGCTAGTGAGATGGAGAAAGAGACAGACACACAGAGGGTCAGACAGGGAGCAATGCAGTCAGACAGGGAGAGATGCGGACAGACACTGGTTGATGGAACCAATATATACATCAGAATATTATTATATTACCAACATGTCTGTCTGTCTGTCTCTCTGTCTGTCTCCCTCCTTCTCTCTCTCGCTCTCTCTCTCTCTCTGTCAGACTGTTGTATT
Source organism: Genypterus blacodes (assembly GCF_046128005.1). NCBI lineage: Eukaryota > Metazoa > Chordata > Actinopteri > Ophidiiformes > Ophidiidae > Genypterus > Genypterus blacodes. The sequence continues at coordinate 475,183 of NW_027466873.1, forward strand.
GCTCCTCCAGCAGGGGGCAGCAGCTGAGTGTTTGTGAGGTCAGTGATTCCGCTGACATCATCGATGAGCTCACCGTCCCTTGGGGTTTGTACCACTTAAGACTCATTGTGTTCACCTTACTTCCTCATAGTTTTGAAGTGGTGAAGACAAACAGGAAGGAGAAACTTTACTCACGCTCAACTACAAATAGTAAAGTGAAATAAATGAATAAACAAATATGTGTAATGCCATTTAGAGCCTGTGGGGTTTTTTGAATACCAACATAATGATAAAAAACGTATTTCTATATTCTGCCCTCTGTATTTATGTAAATGGGGCGTTCACAACATATTCATGGTAACACTTGGCTCCTCCTTCTCTTTTCTAGTGGTCGAACAGACGAGCTCTGACATCATCAAGCGCCTGACAGAAAAAAGACACAAAAATCATAAAGAAGCCTTGGAGCTGCTCGACACCGAACTGACAGAACTGGCTGAGGTAGTAAACACACACAAATACTACACCTGAGGTAGCATACACACGTTCTAATTCTGAACTTGGCATATGTGTGTGTGTGTGTGTGTGTGTGTGTGTGTGTGTGTGTGTGTGTGTATCTGTGCATGTGCGTCTGTTTGTGTGTGTGTGTGTGTGTGTGTGTGTGTGTGTGTGTGTCTATGCCAGCTATGTGAGGTTAAGCTCAAGACGTCCTGCCTAGACTTGATGTCCTCTCTTGAGGAAGTGGACAACAGGTTGGACATCCTGAAGGCCAGAATGGAACACACGGAGCAGCTCAGTCTGCAGGTATCAGATTGGCAGGTGCACCTGGCAAACCACATGACACATGAGCAAATCCAACTAAACCTGGAGCTGTGTGTGTGTGTGTGTGTGTAGGAGCTGTATGAACTGTGGGAGGAGGTGCAGCAGGAGACGAAACGGAGGAAAAGCAGAATCAGAGAGTTGAACAACAAACTGACAGAGCAGGAAGTAGAACGAGCCAACAGGGTGAGACACTGTCAACACAACAAGAAGCATCCAATCAATAGAACATCTGAAGTGTTTGTGGAGTGTGTGTGATGACCAACGCCACGGAGACTTTTACTGTGAAGGAGCTGCAGGACTTGTACTGTGAATGACAGACCTCATTGTTTTTGTTGTGTAGATCAGAGCTTTGATGACGAAATACTGCAACCTGCTGGGGACAATCAGCTACATGCCACTGCTTGATATTCACAGTCTGATTCACGGCGAGGTCACAGTAAGAAACCTTTGACCTTTGACCTCAAGCCCATCTCATGACATCCACAGACTTGCAGTAAACAACCCGTTGGTTTGTTTGTCTGTCTGTCTGTCTGTCTGTTCCAGGTGGTCAATCAGGCTCTGCTTGCTAACCGTCACAGTATATCCCGTCTGGTGTGGCGCCTCCTGGAGGAGAACCTGCACAAGGAGGCGCTGCTTCATCTGCACTGGGAGGACGGGAGGAGCAACTGGAGGAGGAGAAGAATGAATGAGGTTATAGATGGGTTCAGGTGAGTGATTCATCAGGTCAGTCAGCTATGGTGAAGCTCCAGTCTGATGTTTAAATGTCATGAAGCTATTTCTCTCCTGATTGCACTCTGTCACCACGGTAACATATGCTCCAGATCAGCATATGTTTTATTACCGTTCCCCCTCCATGATATACACGAAGCCTCACACAGAATGCTTCAGGTGAGTCAATGTTTAATATTATTATATGTTATATTTTCATTGTAGGGAGGTGATAAACAGGGAGGCGGAGCCTGTGCCTGTCCATCAGATGGTGGATCAGATGAGACAAGTTCAGCAGGAAATGAGACAACAACGCTGTGACATCATCAGCAAACTCTGGTAACAGATACAACTGTAATTTTGTTAATCTGCATAAATGCGACAAATGTGTACAAGTTTTTCTCTAAGGTTACCGGCTCGCTCGGTGGGCGGAGCTGTTGTGTGTGGCCATAACCACCTCATGTCCTATCCCTGTGTTTCAGGTCCCTGACTCCGCCCACCTGCTCCACCGCTCTGGTCTCTGATTGGTTCAGGCAGCTGACAGATGTCAATAATCAGATTGGTAACTCTTAACTCTATTAACTCTGTTTGTTTGTTTATTCAAAGTTCAATATCACAGCCTGCCTGTGTGTGTATGTATGTGTGTGTGTGTGTGTGTGTGTGTGTGTGTGTGTGTGTGTGTTCAGACTGTCTTCATGTTGACTCCATGCATCAGATGCGCTGCTGCTATGAACAGAGGTGGCAGGAGCATCTGACTGAGATGGAGAACTTCAAGGTAACCACACACACACACACACACACACACACACACACACACACACACACACCGTCAGTTAAATGAAACAGAAACAATGTGATTGGCTGCATACACGTTGTCCTGTTTGCTCCTGCAGGAGGCGCTGTCAGCTCTGGAGCTGTCAGAGGAGGAGGTGCAAGATGTCATCAGCTCCCATGTCCTTCCTCTGATTGGACGGTGCCAGAGCCAGGCTGAAGACCGGATGGCTGCCTTAGATGTCAGTTACATTGAGAGTACACAGAGACACACAACATGTGTCAGTCAAAAATTACACAAATGCTGTCTGTCTGTCTGTTCCTGTCTGTCTCTGTAGGCGGGGTTTGATTCCCTGGCTTGCAATGCGCTTAGCATCGGTAGATGTGTGTTTGTTTTGATGCGTGGAGCAGCTTCACTATGGGAGACACACAACTGCCGTGTAGAGAGGAGAGAAGAAGAACTGGAGCGACGGCTAGATGACCTTCGACACACACAGGAAGAGGAAATACAGGTCAGACATCCTGTCAGAGCAAGTAAACCCCTCCCACGACACTATAGACCATCGCTCCTCATCGAACACCACATCTAACTCACAAGGAACTAGCGGTTACCATGGCTACACACAGATGTGTACCTATGTGCTTGTGCTGCGTCCCAGTGGTTGCTAGAGGGACGAGTGAAGACCTCCAGAAGACTCTAGCCAGTCCAAAAAAAAAAAAATCATTACCATAATCAGGCGGCTGTGATGTCTTCAATGTTCTGTTGTTGTTTTTCAGAGAAAGAAGATGCAGCTGGATGTGAGTCAGGAGGGCAACGAGGACGAGCTGAGGGCCTCCATGGACAAAACTGTCCTCTGCCTGCGGGAGGCCACAGAGAGGTAATGATGGTGTGATGCTAATCCTACAGTTAATGCTAAAGTTATGGAGGGTGAGGTCATGTGTGTGTGTGTGTGTGTGTGTGTGTGTGTGTGTGTGTGTGTGTGTGTGTGTGTGTGTGTGTGTGTGGGTGTGTGTGGGTGTGTGTAGCTGCAGACAGTGTTTCTCTGAGCAGTTGGAGGTGTTGGAGTGTTTCCCCTCTAAGCTGCTGGAGGAGCTTCAGACCTACAGCCGGAGCCTGAGCAGCTTCTACCACCTTAGCAACACCTACAGCCCGGTACAGTGATCAATAACATGATCCACAACATGATCAGTCAACCAAGCCATCAGTGCAGTCATCTTCTTCCTTCATTCCTCCTCAGAATCCAGAAGAACTGAGGAAAATCTACCCATCAATCAGCCTGGGTGTGTCTCCTGCCTGTCTGTCTGTCTGCCTTCCTGCCTGTCTCTGCCTCTCTGCCTGCCTGTCTCTATATGTCTCTCTGCCTGCCTCTCTGTCTCTCTGCCTCTCTGTCTGTATCAACACAGTCTTCTCTGGTTTGATCCTTGTTCAGTTTGCAATACAGCGGCTGAACCCATATCAGAAGAAAAGATGACAGAGAAACTTCCAGTCAGCACTGAGAACGACCCAGACTCGGCTCAGGCCTCTCAGGATTGGCTGGCTGAGGTGAACTTGACATCCAAATCTGATTGGCCAGTAATGATCAGCTTCTCAATAGTGCAGCATGTCAATATAGTGTGTGTGTGCATCTGTGTGTGTGTGCATCTGTGTGTGTGCATCTGTGTGTGTGTATGTGTGCATTACCCAGGCTGACTCCTCTATGGTGGACCTCTGTGACTTCAACCAATTAGTCATGTTTACATCATCTGGGGGCGGAGCTTACAGCGGCCCGGCCTTCAGATGCCTCGCCCCCAAACACCTACATGGTTTGGAGCAGGAAACAGAGCTGGTCCAGTTTCCTGTTGAGCTGCTGACGCACACACTGAGCCGGTACACACACGCACACACTCAGTCAGACTGTGGTGACCTCATCACAGTTACCTATGACCTGCATGACTTTCCTGTTTTGACTCTTTAGGGTACGGTCGCTGGTCTTTGACAACCTGGAGCAGCGTTTCCTTGATGTCCTCAGCTTGGCTGTTGCCATGGTGACAGACAAAAAGGAGGCTATGCTATTGAACCACGAACTCCAACTGCAGCAGCTGAACCCACAACACATGCAGACACACATATACGCCCCTCGCCTAGGTAACACGCACGCGTGCACACACACACACACACACACACAACCCTCTCTCTCCATCTATGCCTCCTCCAGGCTCCTGTGTCCTGTTGTCCCACTAGATCTCAGCTTCATGTCTGTTCCTCTTGTTGTTGAATCAGATGTTTATGTGTGTGTCTGTGTGTGTGTGTGTCTGTGTGTGTGTGTGTGTGTGTGTGTTTGTGTGTGTCTGTGTGTGTCTGTGTGTGTGTGTAGCTGAGCTGCAGCTCCACAGACTGTGTGTTGATGCCCACTGTCAGGAAGTGTTGGACAAGTTGTCCTCCTGCAGAGCGACTCTACAGGAGCTCCAGTCCACCATCAGCAGGAAGGACCAAGAGTTTGTCCTCACGCTGTCCAACATGGAGGACGATGCTCTCCGGGCCAACAGCAGCCACCGGTAACAACCCTCACATGATGCAGACTTACTGAACTCTGACCTTTAGAGTGCAGACACTTTTCATTCAGGTGAACCTTAATGAGACTGAGCCTAAGCACAATCTGTCTGTCTGTCTGTCTGTAGCCTGGATTCTCTAAGCTCCACCCTGCAGTGCTGTGAGGACCATCATATCAAACAGACCCAGCTCTCCATCTCCTCCTTCAGGCAGTCTGTTAGTGTCAGACTCCATGAGCTCAGAAATAAAACCACAGAGCTGCTGCATTCCTTCAAGTACGAGCGACACGACTACTCATGTTACTATGAAGTACTACTACACCTCTGGACACCTGTGGTACTGTTACTGCCTGTGTGTGTGCGTGTGTGTATGTGTGGTGTCGAGCAGGTTGTTCAGTGAAGGAGGAGGCTTCGCTCGTGAGGAGGTGGAGGTTTTCCACAGAAGGCTGAAGGACGACACCAAACGGATCAGTGCGACTGAGGAGTCCATCCTCACTGACCTCATGATCACTGAGTCCAAAAGCTTACAGCAGGCAAGGCCTCTTACCTTGGTGTGAATGTCAGGTCAAGGAAGCTTTATATGAGCCCATGTCACCATGGCAACATCAAAATAAATAGGTCCCCTCTCCATGTCTCCACTCCCCTCCCCTCCTCTCCCCCAGGTGAAAGAGGTCTCTGGTCGTTTAGGAGAGAAGCTTTCCCATCTGAAGGTTGAGGCGTCATTCATGGAGAAAATCCAGAAGCTTGTCGGCAAAACTCAAGTTCAACTTAGAGCTGAGGTACCTGTCTGTCTGTCTGTCTGTCTGTCTGTCTGTCTGTAAGCCCCAATGAGACATCCCCCTGAGTATCTCTCTCTCTCTCTCTCCCTCTCTCTCTCTCTCTCTCTCTCTCTCTCTCTCTCTCTCTCTCTGTGTTTCAGGTAGCATGCAGTGACCAGCAGAAGGCAGTGATCAGCAGCATTCTGGACAAGCTGAGGAAGATGATGGCGCACACACAGGTAAAGAGCACTTCACACAGCCCTCCATGACCCCCTGGTTTAAGGTCTGAGTTTAATCCTCCCTGACATGTCTGTTTGTCCCTCTGCAGGTGTCTCCAGATGAGGTTTTGTCTCTCCTGTCGTCTCTTAGTGTGGACCTCAGGTTTCGCTGTCAATACCTCCATTGTTTTCTGGTAGGTCACTTCCTGTCATCCTGGGCAATGTCTCAACCTTGGCCAGTATTTAGTGTTTGTGTGTGTGTGTGTGTGTGTGTGTGTGTGTGTGTGTGTGTGTGTGTGTGTGTGTGTGTGTGTGTGTAGAACCCCAGCTTGGCAGGTCTTGTCCCACAGCGCCCCCTGCAGGGAAGCTTCGCTCTGGCAACTCGCCCCAAATCCAGGAAGCAGGAGGGTCTGCCTCCTGACTCTGTGCAACTGTCCAGGGGGGGCGTGGCTCAGGCTGATGATGCTGTTTTAGGTGGGGCCGAGTTCATCAACAGGTACTAATGGAGTCTAGAGAAAAGCTCTCTCAAAGCAAAACCCCCCTCAGCTACCGGGAGTGTAAGGAAGCAAGAAGGGACCTTAGTTATACTTATACTTATCTATAGAGAATGAATAAATAAATATTTTCAATTTCATCACTTTTCATTTGAGATGGAGCTGTAACATCAGAGATTCTAATGCGTTTATAAAGTGTGATTGTGTGTGTGTGTGTGTGTTAGGAGGGGCTGTTTGTCCATCCGGACTGACAGAAGGTTCCAGGTTTTTGGATCCAAACCAGAGTCAGAACAAAACGCACAGTGAGTCCAAATAGGTCAAACACACACACACTCACACTCACACTCACACTCACACTCACACACAGTGTGAATCACACAGTGTTTGTCTTTGTGTGTGTGTGTGTGTGTGTGTGTGTGTGTGTGTGTGTGTGTGTGTGTGTGTGTGCATTTCAGGTCATTCGGCTCCGTTGTGGACAGTATCTTGTGGACGGCCTGTGACATCCTGCTTGTGGTTGCTGAGGTAACAAAGTGAAAATCTGTGAAATAACTTGAATGGATTTTTTTAGTTACATCATATTCTTGAAGAACATTTATCCACAAGACAATGTCCCTGTCCCTGTCCCTTTCTCTCTCTCTGTCTCTCTCTCCCTCTGTCTCTGTCTCTTTCTCTCGCTCTCTCTCTGTGTCTCTGCCTTCCTCTCTCTCTGTCTCTCCCTCTCAGGACTTCTACACGTCGGTTCGTCGTAGTATCAGCAGGTTCCACTTCCTCCCTGACACTTTGGACCAATGGGCAGAGAGCATGACGAGAAGGCTGCAGGGATATCAGCAACAGGCCAGGAGCTTCCAGACCAATAGCAGAAAAAGTAGCGCACACAAACTCTAAATGTCCCGACCTGTCTGTGTCTTGTCTCTCAGAGTTCGGGCTCAATTGTCTGTCTTTTAGAGTTTGGGGACCAGCTGTCTTTGTTGGAGGAGTTGCTGAGGTCATTGCCAGCTGTTTTAATCAGCAATCATGAGCAACAACAAGAGGCGGGGCTTAAAGAGGAAGTGGGTGGGTTCAGACTGATTCTGAAGGGGATGATAACTGCCAGCGAGAAGGAAAAGGTAGGTGGTTGGGGATCACAACTCATCAATCATCCCTCCTTCAGCAGATAACAGTGAGCAGGTTACTTCCTGTCTGTGTTTCAGAGTCGTCTCCTCGCTGAGCTCCGTCTCTCTCTGAGTCAGGACGAGCTGCAAGACCTGAACAGCAGAGAGCTGCTCAGACAGCAGCAACTCAACAGCGCCACCTGCTGCTCACACCAGCAGCTGCAGGTGGGAAAGCAGAAGGAGCTGGTGAATGTGGTGAACATAGTGATTGTTGTCATAGTGATCCAGATGTTTCTTATCATTGCAGGTGTGTGTGCAAACCAGAGGGGAGGGGTTTGTGACATCACTGGCTTCTCTGACAGAGAACTTCCTGTTTCAACTGGACCAACTGTTGACAGCTGCAGGTAACCTTTGACCCTCAATCAGCCTGATGACAGCTGCAGGTAACCTTTGACCTTTCCCCTCCTCTTTCTGGTTCACAATGCATTTTATGTGTGTTTCTTTTTCCATGGGAACAGATACTGTCCTGCACCAGTCAACTCCCTTGTCTGAAGACTGTGCTGTTACCGTGGAGAAAACAAGGCAGCAGCCCTTCGCAGATAACAGGTGACATGTGACCTCTGACTTTGGTTGTATCCTAATGTGCTGACTCACTGATTTCAGTGCACAGGTTGAGTCAATCAGAGTCCAGTTCATGATTTCACTTTACGTGTCTGCTCATCACCACACTCCCAAAATCCCCACAATGCATCTGGAGAAGTAGCATCGCGATCGAATGTCTAGTTTGATTTAATATTATTGTTAAACTCACAGTTTCTCTAAGTGACATGATGACGTCATACAATAATGAACATATATTACTAATGCTATAATGCTGAGGTCAGCATGAGTCAGGTTCACGCAGGGCCTCAATGGAAAGAGTCTAAGATAATGATATGACACACACACACATACACACACACTGGTCATAGTAGGACATGTCAGCACTGCTTCCTGTTGTACTTTGCTGTTTATTGTTTTTCAGCTCCTTCAAAGTAAAAACCTCTCAGCTGTCAGGAAACTCAAATGATTTTATTGTGAAATACCTAAAGCTCTTTTACAGCCACAGTGTTACATTTTGTGTGTGTTTGTGTGTGTGTGTGTCAGGACCTGGCCAGGTATACCGCATCTGTCGCCCCCTGCTGAATGTGTCTCTGCAATGCCATCCTCTGATGCCATGGCAACCACCGCATCGATCACCACAGCCAAGTTCACAGTCAGACATCAGGCTGTTATCAAACAAAGAGACGCTGCTGTGGAGGTACACACACACACACACGCACACACAGTATACGTCTAGGAAGATTTTAAGTTAACTTGGACACTCACATCGTGTGTGTGTGTGTGTTTCAGAGATTCAAGCAGCTCTACAGGTCAGAGTTTTTACGCTCAGATGCTGACAGAAGCAGACAACTGAAGGAACAGGAGAGATGGAACACACACTGGCAGAGACAGATGCACACACTCACACATTAACACACACTGGCAGCGACAGATACACACATTAACACACACACACTGCCTCTGGTCTTTTTCTGTGTGGTGTCATCATAATCCTAAACTGTCTTGTGTTTGTTAATAAACCAATCAGAAGCAGAGTCTCTCTCTTGTATATCCATCAGCTCTGATCAACAAAAAGGTCGATACATTTAGACTCCCAGGAATCATCAAAACTCAATCTGGGACATTTGACTTAACTTCGATTTGGATATCACTGCTAAAAATAAAAGATGCAATGAATTTATGATGGAATGTTTAATGCAGAATCAGGATGAAGAACCTGAGTCACTATGAGACATGTGATCTCTAATCAGGCTCAGCTTCCTCCCCTCCAGGTTGATTAATTAATGAGCAGTCATGATTTTAAAACATTTTATGTGCCATTCAGGTTATAAACATTAATACAAATTACAAAATATTAAGAAAAAAAACCACAAAACCTCCTGAAACAATGAAAAACCAACAAATAATAATCAAAGTTCCTACAGTTGCTACATAGTAACAAGCTCTGATCAGCTGGTTGTTATTGACACGCAACCAATCATCATTCTCCATCTGTGATGTCGTCGCCACTCATTTGCATACAGGGTGGCCTGCACAGATGACCTCCGACCCTTTACCCAGCGATCCTTTGTGGACTGTTTTCTCCGGTCACAGGAGACAGGTCTGAGTGGAGGATTGGTCTGAAGCGGTGGGCGTGGTCTGGAGGAGGTCTTGGGGAGTTCAGGACTCATGTTCAGGGTTCAGGTTGGAGATCTTGTCGATGGACTGCAGCAGCTGAGAGACCAACCGTAGAGTCTCTGCTCCTCCAAGAAGCTGTCTGAGAGTGAGACAGGCAGGCAGACGTGTTACAGCTGATCATTCATGATAATCATTTAAAAATCTCCCATTTCATCATTTTGATTATGATGAGCCACACCCACAGGAAAATAAAGTGGGCGTTGCCTATGATGACTAAGTTACTGACTGAATGGAGGAGTGGGCGTGGCTTGTTGTCTTGTTCAGGTACTCAGCCGCTATCTGAGCCTTTTGTCTCATCGCCATGACCACCTCTGACTCCGCCTCCTTCATAAGCTCGTTGTCCACGCGGTAAGTGTCGACCTGAACCTGACACACACAGAGACACTTGATAAGTTGGTTCAGTGTCAGTTGTTGTTGAAAGTGTCTAATTGATCATAAGATTGATCAGTGATTCACAGATTAGTTTGATTCTAACTGGTGTCTGTTTTTCTCTTTCCAGAGACATCCAGTAAAAAACAATCCAGTTATCCATCAATAATTACAATAATAATCAATAACTGTCTAATTATGTACTTCTGAGGTCATGACCTGTCTCTCTTACCTGTAGCTGTTTCACCTCTTGTTTCAGTTTGGTAACGCTGCTCTCAGCCTTCAATGCTCGTTTCTGTAAGAGAGGGAGACAGGCAGACAGACAGATGAACACAGAGAGGGAGACGGGCAGAAAGACAAGACACTTTGAATGCAGTGCTGCAGTGTGTTAACCTGCAGTTCCTTTGATGACCACTAGCTGCTACTGTAAACATCAAACCAAAGGTTGAAACATTTCTCTCTTATATAGGATTTCAGTTGGAGTTTGGCCACGCCCCTTTCCACTTGAGCATCAAAGTGTCGCTATAAGACGAGTGCAGAATTAGAACGGGACATGTGAAGAAGCCAAGCAGCAGAGAGCCAAGCAGTGAGGGGGAGCTTCACGTTCATATGGACAACTCGCCACTAGCATTGATTGAAGACTATGTCATGGGGGAGGAGCTTGTCTGACTGACAGCAGACTTATTGGCACGCTAATGCTTGGGGGAGGGGCTTGTTTGACTGACAGCGGACTTATCAGAACGTACGGTCATGTGCTTCAGGTTCTGCTCCACTGACTGCACCATGCTCTCCAGGTCCTGAGCCTCCTGCTCCTCCTGCCGCCTCCTCTGGAACAGCTCCTCTGACAGCTTGGCCGACCTGAGAGACACAGAGGCATGCTGGGTAATTACTACCTCACTCACACTCTGGAGTTGGAGAGATGGACAGAGAGAGGTCATTGTTCTGTCAGTTTGTAGGTATGACGGTCAAAGGGCCCTGGCTAACCTAGGTAACCCCACCTGGGTAACCTAGGTAACCTCTGCTTAGAGACTCAGCAGGTGCTCACCTGTGTTCACTGACGGCCCATTTCTTCTGCAGCCCCTTGATGGTTCTCCTCAGCATGACGTTCTCCTGCTTCAGCTGGAACACACACACACACACACACACACACACACACACACACACACACACACACACACACACACACACACACACACACACACACACACACACACACACACACACACACACACACACACACACACACACACACACACACACACACACACACACACACACACACACACACACACACACACACTAAAGGGTCAATGAAATGTCACCCTGAAATGTGGAGATGCGTCAGAGGTCACTGAGCCCTCTTTGCATGGTGTGAACCTGCATCAGTGTGTGAGTATGTGTGAGGTCTAGAGTACCTGCTGCATGTCAGCGCTCCTTCTACAGGAGGTGAGAGCTTCTGCCTCCTCGTCCGTCTCGTAGTTCTCCACCTCTGTCCCTCCTGCTCCTCCAAGATGCTCCTCAGGCTTGGAGGAGAACCTAATTTCATTCAGAGACATCCAGAAACTCAAAAGAGGTTTTGTTCATCTTAAACACACTGCAAGAAGGTTAACAGAGGAGATGTTATGGAGGGTTTGGTGTTCATTTACTATAGTGTTCAGGGTGGTTGCAAAGGTGTTCTAGATGGTTCCTGGGGCTGTTGCTATGGTCACGATTGCTATGGCCAACGTGTTTTCATGGCTCTGAGTGTTGATCATACACGTCAATCAAACATTACCTGGTTGTCTCCTCCTCCTCAGTGCACAGGGAGGAGGTGCGGTCTACAGAGGCACACTGGAAGCTCTGCCTCCAGCCTTCCTCCTCCTCCTCCTCCTCCTCCTCCTCATTAGCCTGCAGAAAGTAGGGGCAGAGGTTAAAGAGTGACGATGACCACGCTTCCCTACTCCTACCTATACACCCCCTCCGCCCCCCCTGCAGACATGACATGTGATACTGAGCAAAACAAATGAACTTGAACTGACTTGTTGAGGTCACTGATGATGTCATCGTACCTGTGGTGCCAAACTGGGGTCAACAAAGAAACAGCTCCTGACCTCAGTGTCAAAGGTCAAACTCTCTGGGTCAAAGGTCACACTCTCTGGGTCAAACTCAAACAACTTCTGGCTGCTACTGGCCTACAGATAGACAGACAGGCAGACAGGGTGACAGACAGACAGGAATCATTAAATGTCCACCACAGCTCCTGAAGGACCCTCTGCAGCTGACCTGTCTCACCTCCCCGTCTGTGTGCTGCTGGTCATGGTCCTCGTCCTCGTCTTGGTCCTGGTTCTTCCAGCGTAGGAACTCTCTGAAGGAGAAGGGGTTCAGCTGCTCCTCCTCCTGCTGTTCGTCTGTGAGGAGACACAAACGTTAATGTGTCACCCTGTGCTGGGTTGAAGTAGAAAGTTAATACTGATCGATAAGGAGGCAGCTGGCATACATCTGCAGGTCCTGCTGGTCAGGATCAAAACTTATCAATCGTCCCTGGTACCTCACGGTCCATCCAGAGAGATAAAGGAGCAGAGCCTCACCGTCTGTGATGATCAGAGACTTAGCAGAGCTCTTCTGTTTGGACATGATGATGATGATGATGATGACAGACGGGTTACTGGTTTTTGATTATTAATCTGTCATCGACTCAACTTGTCCCACCGCGTCCCTGCCGAGCGGACGGACAAGCCAAACCCGGAAACACCAGGGCCCCCACGTGATCCAGCTCCTAACTTGTTATTGGCGTGGCTCAGCTATGACGTAGGAGGAAACCGCTGCACAAAGAGCCGCATCAAACGATCCCGGGAAATTCTGCAACACGTGTCCGCTCGAAGCGCCTTCTGTCCGGCCACCGTGTCAGAGCAGCGCCGGGGAGCCTGGAGCGTCTGAGCGGTGAGTGGCTGCTCGTTCAGCCATCGCTTTTTATCCCGGGTGAGTCGGGCCCCGCCCCGCCCCGCCCCGGCCCGGCCCGGTCCGGCCCGACCCGAGCTGACAGACCGACCACATCTGGGCTGGGTGTTCCGGGTTCCGGGTTTTGTTTTTGCTTTGTTTTAAACACTTGAGGCTGTTTGATTTGTCCCTCAGTAGTTGACAGCCGGTGGGCGGAGCCAGCAGCTGGTCCTGGTCCGGTTCTCTCTCAGTTCTCTCTAACTGGAGTACTGCATGAATAAACGGTTAATTTCCGCATAGGAAGTTTACAGTCTTGAAGCCCGGAACACGGAACCTTAAGATACGAATCAGATTTATTCCGAAACTAGCAACAACAGGAAATTCATTCCAGGTGTTATCAGATCCACATACAACTATACGTATTTAACAAATGTAAATACAAGTTGTTGATATTATCACATAATATTCCAAATTAAAATTTGCAATATTTAGACTTTTTCTGATGAATGAAGAACGCAGTCAAACTCTCATGTGATCATAATGTAAATAATCTCTGATCCTCAGCTGGAACATGTCTGAAGAAATGGGCCGGCCGGTGGGTCCGACCCCCCAGTCTGCCTCTCAGTCCCAGGCCACCCAGTCCACTCAGTCGCCATCCCAAGTTCAGTCCACCTTGTCTCCGTCCCAGGCTAAGTCCCAGGATGCCTCCAGTTCATCCAGTGGGCCCACTTCAGGCAGCCAGACGTCCAGTGGCTCTGGGACATTGAGCAGCGTTGACACTCTGCCTGTCACTCTGCCGTCTGTCCCAGAGGAGCCCGAACCTCAACCCTGGGGACGACTGCTGCCCATGGCAACGGGCTTCAGAGCCCTCGGCAAGTACACATGCTTACTGTTTGTTTACAGACTGTAGAGGAGAAGGACCCTTCTGTCTGTCTGTCTGTCGACTGTCTGTCTCTCTGTGTGTCTGTTTACAGACTGTCTAGAGGAGGAGTACCTGTTTGTTTGTTTGTTTACAGACTGTTAAGAGGACAAGTACCTGTTTGTTTGTTTGTTTGTTTGTTTACAGACTGTTTAGAGGACCAGTACCTGTTTGTGTTTGTTTACAGACTGTTTAGAGGACCAGTACCTGTTTGGACGGGGCTCTAAGTGTAACTATATCCTGGATGATCTGGACCACAGAGGATCTCAGTCATTCAGGATCTACAGCAAGAAACATTTCAGGATTTACAGAGTGAGTGTCTTTAGGAGACATTCTCTTATCAGACATTATTATGACGATAGCTTGTTCCCCTAGTTTTACCCATCCTGACTCTCTCTGTCTTTCTTTTTCTGTCTCTTTTGTTCAGGAAGGGAACACTGTGTATGTTGAAGACTTCAGTAACAATGGGACGTTTGTGGACGGGACACTGATTGGTCGAGACAGGAAGCTTCCTCTGGTCAACAACGCCGTGCTGTCCCTGTCCACTGAGCGCAACCGAGGTGGGAAACATCAAATCAAATACAAATGGAATTTATTCTGAAAGGCTCTGTCTAATCTCTGTCTCTCTCTGCCTGTCCCTCTCTCTGTCTGTCTGTCTCTCTCTATCTGCAGTGTTTGTATTCATTGACCTGATGACAGACGACAGGAGCAATTTGCCCAAAGAGCTCCAGGACAAATACCTATTAACCCGCAAGATTGGAACGTAAGCATCACAAGTACTACTAAGTGTACTGCTGCCTGTACAGTGTAAGTGGTCCTCCCCTGTCCTAACCCTAACCCTAACCCTGTCCCCTGTCCAGAGGGGTGTGTGGGGAGGTCCGGCTGGCCTTTGACAGGTCCACCTGTCAGAAGTTTGCTGCGAAAATCATCGATAAGAAGAATTTCCAGTCTGAAGGGGTGAGTCAAGGTGTGCTCTCTGATTGGCTCACAGCTCTGCTCTCTGATTGGCTGACAGGGAGACAGTGATCAAGTGATGCATTTTGTCCACTCGCAGACAGCCACACGTAACGCCGAGAGAGAGATCGAGATCCTTCAAAGGATCGATCATGTAAGTGTGACACTGAGTAGACGCACTTCTACTCTAGCTCTAGTTATGCTCTTAGCTGTTGGTTTAGGAAGGAAATGCGCTTACGATTTCTTTTGACCTGAAGTTCTTTTATCTACCTTTGTTGAACACACTTATGTAAGTCGCTTTGGATAAAAGCGTCTGCTAAATGACCGTAATGTAATGTAATGTAATGTAATGTAATGATCACATGATCACACAGACTGAAGCTCTAATGTGAAGATGTGACTTTTTCACAGCCATGTTTGATAAAGACCAAGGACTTCTACCAGACGGAGGACAGTTATTACATCATCCTGGAGCTGTGAGTCCTCTTGTCTGTCCTCCTAAATGAAAGTTGGTTATTTCACAATCAATTTGACTGATCTACACCCCCTGACCCCCCCAGGATGGAAGGAGGTGAACTGTTCCAGAAGGTGAAGACTCAGAAGCAGCTGGATGAGTCTGTGGCCAAACTTTATTTTTATCAGATGCTGCGAGCAGTGGAGGTGGGTGGAGCCAAATACCTAGTCAGCTCTGTTGCTATAGTGACAAGTGTGAACAATAGGTGTTTGTGTTTGTGTGTCAGTACCTCCACAGTAATGGAATCATCCACAGAGATCTCAAACCTGAAAATGTCCTGCTGGCCTCTCAGGAGGACATCTGTCTCATCAAGGTAACTCATCTTGGTCGTGGTTGGCGGTTTGGGTGAGATGGAGGTTCAGGTAGCTTGGGTCCTCTCAGTGTGTGTTTACGTGTGTCAGGTGACAGATTTTAATCAGTCTCGGATCTTGGAGGAGGCAGCATTGATGCGGACATTATGTGGGACGCCATCGTACCTGGCACCTGAGGTCCTCACGCGTGCGACCACCACAGGATACGGGATCGCCGTGGACGCATGGAGCCTCGGAGTGCTCCTCTTCGTCTGGTTGGCTTGCTCGCCCAATACACCGCTTGCTCACTCAAGTTCTGAGTGAAGACCATGTTTGGTAATCTGTCTCTCTGCCTGTCTGTCTGTCTCTCTCTGTCTGTCTGCCTGTCTCTGTGTCTTGCTCTCTCGATGCCTGTCTGTCCCTTCTGCTCTCTCTCTATTTGTGTCTCTCTCTCAGTCTGGGTGGTTATCCTCCCTTCCATGAGAGTTTTGGTCACCAGTCGATCTCTGATCAGATCGTTCGTGGAGAGTTCACCATGGTTCCCTCCAAGTGGAAACACGTTTCTGACGCAGGTAATACTGCAGTACTGTTACACGTTGATACTCACTGTTGTACTCTAGCAGTTCTGTGTTAATGTGCTGACTGACTGTGTACAGCGAAGGATGTGGTGAGGAAGCTGCTGGTGGTGGATCCCTCTCAGAGGATGACCATAGCAGAGGCCCTGCAGCACCGCTGGTTACAGGTCAGTGTATCAATAATCACAGGCTGTGGCCTGGTCTGCAGTCTCAGCAAGTAAACTGGAGCCTAGGAGACTTGTTCTGGATTACTTAAAGTGATTACTTGTGGAGTATTTTTCTATCGGAGCACTGATGCTTTTACTCTGAAGGTGTACTTCCTGATTCCCTGATGTTTTTGTATGTAGGACCCTGAGATGTTGGGCCAAGCACAAAAACTCATGTACCCTACAGATGCTGCTGCCATGGTAACCACACACATGAGCATACACACACACACACTCAGGTGTTCCTCTTTAGGTGGTAAAGTAACAAACTTAATGTTTCATGATATATTCAGACATCAGAGAAACTAAATTGCTGCATTCTACGGCCAAATATTTCCTTAATAATGACCCCTGAACTCGATGACCTCTGAACTTGATGACAGGCGCGTATTTATTTCACATCACAACACCAAGAGCTGAATGCATTCTTGGCTAGCTGAAGACTGGCATTGTGACACCACGGGATCGAACTACAAAGTACATGTCGTAGTGATGTGGCCTCTAAACTTGAGCTACTGCTGCTGTTTTGCTCACAGATGTACCTTCGATTCTTATTCAGAAAGCGAATTTTCCGACGTTCTGACCCTGGCAGTACAGGTTCATTTACAAAAAAAAATCACAATTTCACAATGAATGTAAATCTATAATTGAACTTGATCTCTGAACATGCAACACTTGTGAGCAGCACAAAGGTTTGTGGGATAGTTAGTTAGAACCTGAAATGAGATGTGGCTCCATGTTCACTGTAATGGCTGAAGTTGTCCGTCAGCAGGAGGCGGGACCAGCGCAGCAGGAGGCGGGACCACTGCAGCAAGAGGCTGGGCTGTCAGCAGCAGCATCCAGGAGGAAGAGGAGAAGAGAAGACGATGAAGAAGATAAGGAACATCAAGCCAAGAAGAGTCAAGCCCTGCCCCTCGCCAGGCCGTAGTCGTGGCAGCCAATCACAGGCTGCCTCTGATGTCACGTGACTGTAGATAATGTTTCATTCATGTGCTGATTATTAGTTTTAGTTGTTTCCACTCCTGCCATTTCATTTAAAAAGAATAAAAAAAAAAGGGAATTTAAAAATCATCCTGCATGTAAATAAAAATTCAAGTTTTACAAAAAAAGTTAATAAATACAATTTTCACTTTCAATTTTCATTTACTGAATCACAGGAAACTTTCTCGTGAATTCTAAGACACACATGCTGGTTCTCCTGTTTCTTTCGGATCTCCAGATAGTGGACACACATGTTATTGATGTTAACACAGCGGTCAGCTGAGCAGCAAAAACTTGTAGCGTAGCGTAAACATTCCTGAGTGGTGTTCTCTACGGGGGGGAAGAGCTAGACAGAAGGTTACTGGTGCCTGCTCATTACCGACACTGTCCAATGAGAACCTACACCTGAGACATGAGCCTGAACTTGCAGAAGAGCCAATGAGCCAGACTGGAGAGAAGTGAAGAACGGTGATATATAAAAGAGTCTACAATAATAACTTAATAACTAATACACATTTTTTTCCCAATGATTTAATCAAATCTTAAGTTAAAGTTATAAATTCAGAACAGTTCAGCTGTGAAAGCTTACTTTGACGATTCAAACAGGAAGTCATTATCTGTGGCTAATTTGTCTTATTTTGAAGGACAAACAAATCACAGTCAGAAATACTTGATGGTGCTTGATGTTGATCGAGGTTTTGGCTTTCAACGCTAATTTAGAAAGCTTTGAATAGAAATAACGCCTTGTCTTTTAAAACATCCAATATTGATAACAATCACAAAATGTAAAAATTCCAAACATACAGCAACATAAAAACTGCAGCACTTCCTGTAGTGGTGATGCTGATGATGACGTAGCTGGTTATGTAAATTACAGGAAAAAAACCTCCTCCTGTGATTCGCGGGAAAAGCTACAAAATGGCGGCTGTCGAAATTTGAAGTTTTAGCGCCAGAAAAGAGAGAGAGAGAGAGAGAGAGAGAGAGAGAGAGAGAGAGAGAGAGAGAGAGAGAGAGAGAGAGAGAGAGAGAGAGAGAGAGAGAGAGAGAGAGAGAGAGAGAGAGAGAGAGAGAGAGAGAGAGAGAGAGAGAGAGAGAGAGAGAGAGAGAGAGAGAGAGAGAGAGAGAGACTGTCTGTCGGATATCAAACTTGTCTCATGTGAATAATGAGTGTATTGCTCTAAGGACAGAAGAAATGGATCGGAGGTAAAGTGTATTTTTGTATTTTTGGGTGGTTAAGCCCGGTCTGAAAGGTTTATGTGGTGGTTTAATCCGGTTTTACGGGTTTATGAGGTGGTTTAACCCGGTCTAAAGGGTTTAATGTGGTCGTTTAGCCCGATCTAAAGGGTTGATGTGGTGGTTTAGCCCGGTCTAAAGTGTGTGTACCGGGTTTAGTTTAACCCGGGTTGTCCAATATTCTGTTGTAGGATGATCATTGTTTGAAGTGTTTGATGTTAGTTGCTATATAAACTGGTCATTAACCAGTTTATAGTTAGTGGTTTGTGGTTGAAATAACGGTTTATACAAACTAGAGAACGCATTGCGCCTGCGCTGACATGTCAAAATCCCCCTGACACTTCAGAGATCAGTCATAAGAGATCACCCGTCTATCTGCCTGCCTGTCTCTCTTTTATCTGCCTGCTTGTGTCTCCATCTCTCTCTCAGTTTACCTGTCTGTCCGTCTCTCTCTGTTTACCTCTCTGTGTGTCTCTTCAGATCACCCATCTATCTGCCTGTCTCACTCTCAATTTACCTGTCTACCTGTCTGTCCGTGTGTGTAACTGTCTCTTCAAATCACCCGTCTATCTGCCTGCCTGTCTCTCTCTCTGTCTGTGGGTCTGAGGTAAGTGTAGCTCGTCTTTGCTTCTGGTTTAACACTTTGATTCATTAAATTTTAATTTTGTTTATTTATTTATTTTATGATGCTATCTTTACATATAATTATAAAGTTTGCTGTGATCATAGAAGTGCTGGTTTAATTCAGTAGCCTTAGTGATTCAGTGACATAATGTGATTATTGATCATCAGCTTTCTGGAGAAACTTGGTTTGTGAAGGATCAGTGATTTTATTTTCTGCCTGTGTGTAGAATGTTACACGAGGACCTGATTGAAGCCCTCTGCGGTCTGGAGCCTCAGGTGTCAACAGAGGGTGTGGTTCGAGAAAAGGGGCGTGGCCTGGAGGATGTTAATGATGATGATGATGAAGAAGAAGAAGAAGAAGAAGAAGAAGAGGCGGATTCCAGTCTGGGTGTCGGGCAATTCGTGCTCTGTCATTGGTCAGATGGACTCTACTACCTGGGCAAGATCCAGAGGGTACGCGCGCACGCACACACACACACACACACACACACACACACACACACACACACACACACACACACACACACTCAGAGTATGGTTATAGCCTGGCATCAGTACGCTTGCTCTCTTTCTCTGTACTCGTATTATTGTTTGTATTGTTGCATATGTTAAAAATAGATAGATAGATAGATAGATGGATAGTATTGTGTATTGCCTCTTCTTCTCTCTTCTTCTCAGTCTGCTGCTGTAAAGACAG
Organism: Genypterus blacodes; assembly: GCF_046128005.1. Lineage (NCBI taxonomy): Eukaryota > Metazoa > Chordata > Actinopteri > Ophidiiformes > Ophidiidae > Genypterus > Genypterus blacodes. The sequence continues at coordinate 495,108 of NW_027466873.1, forward strand.
AGAATTGAAACATGAAACTGAAACATCAGAGACAAACTAGGTTCATCTTCATCTTTAGGCTGTTGAAGGATGTTGAGTGGCTCAGTTAAGGCTCTGTTTTCTGATTGGCTCACTTAAAGTTCTGTGTTCTGATTGGTGGACAGGTCAGCCCTCCCAGGCAGAGCTGCTTTGTGACGTTCGAGGACAACTCCAAATTCTGGGTCCTATGGAAGGACATCCAGCACGGTGAGAGACAAACAAGCACGTGTTTATGTATGTCACAAACATAACTTTAAAAGAAGAAAGAGTTTAATGGTCTTACTCACATGCTCCAGCTGGAGTGCCGGGGGAGGAGCCCCGCTGTTCAGTGTGCCGGGGGGCGGAGTCACACCTTGATAGCCAGGCCATCCAAAACAACCAAATCCTTATCTGTGGGAAGTGTGGCATAGGTGAGTGAGACAGGTGGTGAGACGGCTGATTAAATGACTTTAACTGTGTCTCAAATGTGCAGTAACAGTTATTTTGAAGATGGCTAGGTTTCCTTAAGACAAACGTCTCCCTGTCTGTCTCTTGCTCTGTTCTACAGGTTTCCACCAGCATTGTCATGTTCCTCCTGTAGAGGGCAGCAGTGCTCCCTGTCCCTGGTTCTGCAGACGGTGCATTTTCGCCCTGGCTGTCAGGGTACGCACACACACAGACACACAAAACCAGCACCAATGCACTCTGAGCCTTTCTCTCCATGTCTCCCGGGTTACCAACAAGTTACGTTTTTCAAGACAAATTGGAATTCAAGTCAGGACACGTAACTTATGCTTAAGGGCAATTCTGGTCCAGAGCTGAATGTGTTGGTGCTCAGTATATATTCAGATATTTAGACCTGAGGCAGGGCCAGGAGGAAGGTCTGGGATATTTAGATAGACGGACCTAGTGATCTGTATGTAGGACTTGTAAGATCTGCCCATTAGAAAATATTATAGAGTAAAAGTTTAGTTTGTGATGTTGAGAGTAAAAGCGTAATTTATGCATTCCGTCAACATTAAGACTTTTTTTCTATATATTCTAATATTTTGACTTAATTCTTGGAAGATTAAAGTGCGTGTGTGTGTGTGTGTGTGTGTGTGTGGTCTCTACAGAAAGGTGGCGCTCTAAAGAAAGGTCCCATAGCCAAAGCTCTGTCAGCCATGAAGCAGGTGTTCCCCTACGAGCTGGACTCTCTGGACTGGGACTCACAGCATCGGACCAATCAGCAGCAGTGTTATTGCTACTGTGGAGGCCCTGGAGAGTAAGGCAAACCAATCAGAGACAGGGTTCACTGTCTGCTTCTACCAAGTGTCACATTGTGTCACTAAGCTGCTTGTTTGTTTCTAGGTGGTATCTGAAGATGCTGCAGTGTTTCCGGTGTCAGCAGTGGTTCCATGAAGCCTGCACTCAGTGCCTTCACGAGACCATGTTGTTTGGCGACAGGTATCACTGCGTACACAAACAAGCTTGTTCAATCTCTGTGTGTTTTACTTTGACTATAGTTACGTGTTGTATTGACCGCAAGTCAGGTTAAAGAATGTTTTGTTGTTCTGTAAAACCTTTGACCTCAGTCACCTGATCCTGCTAGTGTAACACAACAGTGCGCCATCACAAGTCAGTCTTCCACGTCCAACTTTCTTTGTTGGAAGGTTTGTTGTCTCGACCTCATATGGCACCGGACCTCTGACCTCTTGAATATTTGATGAGCTGAGTCTGTGAGCACACGCAGGCATGTAGTGAACAGCCCAGCAGAGGGCAGCAGGCTGTGCTGTGATGAGGCCTTTGGTTTATGCTCCTCCTGCAGGTTCTACCTCTTCCTGTGTTCGGTGTGTAACAGAGGATCGGAGTATCTTCGGCGTTTAGCTCTGCGCTGGGTGGATCTGGTTCATTTGGTCCTCTACAATCTCTCCATCAGCAGCAAGAAAAAATACTTTGAGCTGGATGAGATCCAGACTTTCACCTCTGCAAACTGGGACCACTTACAGCTGGGAAAGGTACAGAACTAGACTAGACCACAAGATACTCTAACATACAGCTTTCTATACATGATTATTTACCATAGTGACAAGTTCAAGGTGTTTGTTTGTTTGTCTGTTTAGCTGTCTAACACTCCTCCGGCAGAGAGAGGGCGCCACCTCTTGGAGGCTCTGAACAAGTACAAGAGCAAGTAAGACACACACACACAAACACACACACACACAAAGATGAACACAACAAGCAAGAGTGCTTCCAGTGTACAGTGTCATGATTCCAGTGGTTCCACATACTGTACAAACAAGCAGATGTGACATCACTGATAATGTATGGGTGCATGTATGTAAATAGGTGTTCTGTAAATAAGTTCATATTTCTGTGTTCAGGTTTCTGTGTGGGAAAGAGATCAAAAAGAGGAAGTGCATCTTTCGGCTGCGAACCCGTGTCCCCCCCAACCCCCCCTCTAAACTCTTTCCAGAGCGTTCTCAGAGTGATGGTGGGCGAGGTCATAAAAAGGGCGGAGCGAAGAACAGGTGTTTGTCGTGTTTTTGTTTGTTATTGATGTTTCACACACATTTCACACCTCACATCTGACCTTTTAACACTGTGTGTGCGTGTGCGTGTGCGTGTGCGTGGTTCCAGTGCTTCAGCAGAGAAAAGGAAGATCAAATCCAAGTGGCTCCTAGAACATGCCATTCCCAAGGTGAGTGACTATGTTGAGTTTCTGGTTGTGGTTTGTTTCTCTGTGATGAGTTGTCAAATCAAAACTCAGCTAATGTCTCAATGACATTAACATTTCTGTGTGTGTGTTGTGAAGAATGAGCTGTCCTCTCGTCGGACGTCCAATCATCACATGGCCAATATCTTTGATTTTACCCTGGACGAGTTACAGAGCCTGAAGAGGTGAGACACACAGATGGGCTGAGAGAGACAGAGACACATAGACAGACGGAGAAAGACAGAGAGACACACATGCAGGCAGAGAGAGAAAGACATGCAGAGTAACACACAGGCGGGAAGAAACCAAAGGGAAAGACTGAGAATGTTTAACTGAAGCGGATAAAAACGATGAGTCATTGTTTCAGTTAGACTGATCGTTCTTCTCCTCCCTCTTTTCCCTACGTAGTTCCAGTCGATCAGTCAGTATTGATCAGGACTCCACGGATGCATCCACCTCAGGTTCTGCAACAACAAGCTCCTCCTACCACTTCAGGTAACTCTGACTGGTCCAAGTCGTCCAGCTGCATTGAATCTGGTTTACCGGGAGTCCAGGACACTATGGAATAAAAAGGAATTTATGATAATGCATGAAAACAAACAGGAAAACTGTCTGCACTCTAAAGGTCAGAGGTCACTGCGGCTCCCTAATGAGTGTGGAATCACTGAGTCGGCATATTAGGATGCGGCCTTTGTGATCCCCTCTGACCCCTCAACTTTGACCGGTGTGTTCTGTTCTTTCAGGAGGAGAGTGGGAAGTAGGAAGAGGAAGTTGCCTAGCTACAGCCAGTGGGCCAATCGCAGTGAGGCAGGGGAGGAACTTGGCGAAGAGCTTGGAGTCAAGGAACCGGCCAAGATCTTGCAGAAACAAGAAGTTACAAGCCATGCCTCCTTGACAACGGATCCCGCCCACTTACTGTCTGACTCCTCCCATCTCCATTCCTCCATTTCTTCTTACTTTGGCGTGGCAGGCAGATTGACCAATGGGGAGCGGTATCAGGTGTTGGCTCGACGTGTCACTCCACAGGGAACAGTCCAATACCTGCTGGAGTGGGAGGGGCCAACACCTTATTAGGAAGAGAGCTTGGGCTCCTTTTTAGGAAATGTGGATGTTGATTGGAGGAAAAGACTGAGTTTACCAGACCAAACCGCCAATTAGCCAAATGCCATCTGTTCAGCGTCACAGATGAAATGGCATATTCCAGTGGTTCCCAAAGTGGGGGGCGGGATCGGAAGAGGAGCGATATGAATAAGTACCACCTCAGGTAAATGAATGAGGCGATACTTCTTCGTCTCGCTGCAGGAGAATGAGCGTCCAGATAACATTATTGCTCCATGTATTTGTATCCTTTGTTATCAGGTTTGTCTGTCTGTTTTTACTGCAACTCTTCGGCCTGGTTGTTTTTTGTTGGGGGGGGGGGGGGCGCAAAAATATTCTGATCTATAGAAAGGGGGCCCTGCAGAAAAAGTTTGGGAACCACTGGTTTCTTCAATTTAATAATTAGACAAAAACTCAATCTAAGGATCACATTAACTAAATATTTGTGGCTGAGACAAGGTAAATCGTGTTTGAGGGTATTTACTAAAAGGTTTGAAGCTTTTTATCATGTAAGATCAGCGGCAATACTGCATGAAATGTTTGCTGACTCTCCATTAGTTCCATGGTGTTACACAGTTCAACATGCCCCTGCTTCACATAAATGCATTTGTTCATAAATGTATTATATATTGATTATGAGCTGAAAGCCCTCAACTCCCAGATTGAAATTTTTTTTAATTCAGCAAATCTAAGGTTTTGTTGAACAGTATGTAACTGACATCAGCTCAGCCTGTGTAGAGACACTTGTGAGCTCCGCTGTCACACTGATGTGTGCTTGTGCCTTAAAAGCAAGCAGCAGCCCATCCTTATAGCGACATGTAAGTCTAATGGAGTGAATGAGTTTGCTGGTCTGCATCATATGGCCTGAGCTCTCACAAACACCGACTGTATAGTTATGAAAGTCTCTTGGTTCTACAGCGCCTCCTGCTGTCAGACATTGCAACAGAGACAACTCATTGTCAACATCATGTGCAAATTTATTAGGTGAGATTCACTCACTTGAAGTGAACTAACAACTAACTGTAAAGAAATAAGAGCAGTTTGTCACCTTCAGGGTATTCCTTTAGCAAGTCATGACATCACAGGAAAAAAATTCCAGAATCAATGACATTTCATTTTTTTTTATTTATGCTAGATTTGAATCTCTCCAATTATCTGTGACCTCATGTGTGAGGACCCACAGTAGAACCCTGATAGAAACTCATCACAACCTAAATCTATGCAAATCTGTTCCGTGAGCTGAGAACCAATCACAGTGATTCAATTAGCAACCATTTGAACATTCTATTCAAATGTAAGAAAAAAAATTCTAAAATGAGCATCGTTCTGTGATGTCAGAGTAAACTCGCAGCTAGCTTGAAGCTAGCAAAGGAATGCCAACTGTGCTAGCAGACATGCTAAGGGTCTCTGAGACGTTAAACTGTCACTCTGTCACTTTAAGCTTGCAGCACTTCATAACCCAGCTCTGATTGGCTGTCTGAACGTTTGTTTGGATCATGTGGTAGGCCCCGCCTCCTGTTTGTATGTTTGTGAAGTGGACCAATCAACTGACAGCTTTCATTTCAATAAAATAAGTTCTGATCTTTGACTTCTGATCTGTGTGTGTATTCATTTATCCCTCTTCCTCCACTTGTCCACCTGCAGGTCTTGGAGGCAGCATCCTGAGTAAAGTTGCCCAAATGTTCCTCTCCCTCCATATTTTCCAGGCATATTGTGTGTGTGTGTGTTTCGTGCATGTATCTGTATCTGTATATGTTCAAAGAAAACAACAGGGTGAGGAACTGAATTGTATAAGGGATTGTTCTTCTTCTTGTGTCTTTAACGCTTCCTCAGGCAGACATACAAGAGGCTGATGCTGAATCAGGAACAGAGGTGCTCCTGACCCTGTCGCTGAGCCCTGACACCCTGTAGAGAAAACTCATGTCGGCTACTTGTATCTTCAACCTCATGACTTTGGTCACTACCAGGATCTTGTGATCTGATAACGAACACCCAGAACGTAGCCATACTGTTGTAAATTCAGTCTGTCTAAACCTAAAAATATCTCCACCTTTTGCGATTGCAGGCTGGAAAAGTCCTCAAGGAGCCTCCTGGGACTGAAAGAGGAACAGAGCAGGAAGCCAAAGTGGTGCCAATGTGTCTCCAGGAGGCACATCACACCTCTCAGTCTGAAAAGAGACTCTCAAGCGCTCAGCATCTGGGTGACGACCTGACACTGAGAAGTAAGGATGGCGGGCAGGAAGTCAAATAACAGCCATGAGATGAAAGCTGCTGTTATCACCATGGAAACACAGCTTCACACACCCACAACGCATTTTTTCTGCTGTGTTTTCACAGATGCTCCACAGAGAGGAGTCTGCCCAGAGAGCATGCTCAGTAGCTCCCCAAAGGACACACCCACAGCTAGAAACATGGTAACCACTCACACACACACACACACACACACACACACACACACACACACACACTTTCCACTTCAAATCCAGTCTGCTGTTTCCATGGTAACAGCAGCTCAGCTGATCCCAAATATGAGGTGTACAACTGCTAGCAGGCTCCACCCACAGGCCAGAAGAGGAAGAGAAGAAGTTACATACACGAGGAAAACACATTAGAAACATCTAACATCCTCAGCTGTGAAGCTTGCTAGTGTCCATGTGATGTAAACCAAGAAGGTGTGAAGGGATGGAAGGGTGTGCAGGCAGAAGTGTAGGTGGTTAAACCCTGGGACACATTTAGTTCCCTACCAGGACACGAAAGCTTCACAGTCCAATCCGGAAACCCCAGCGTGTCAATGAGGGTGCGTGTTGTTGCTCTATCACATGGATTTAGGGGCTGTAGAGCCCAGCTGGGGAGCTGGTCCACGTTAGCCTGCCTTTGCTCAGTCTTCCTTCAGTCCCTTCCAAAAGAGACAAGTGAGCAAGGAAATATTCTTCAGTACGTGCTAGGTAACTAGCCTGCTACCTAGCCAACAGCATCATGGTGATTTACTTCGAGGTTTTGTATCTCCAGGCGGTTGTTTTGTTGATTCCCACGAGTTGCCTGAGGACTGTTCTTTATATTAGCAACAACAATACACACCCAAAAAGTATAAGCACTTAAGCTGTAAGAAAGAAGGCTGCAGCACAGGTGCCTCCTTCAGATGATGAATTCAATCAGTGATCAGCTCAATCAGTGATCAGTTCAATCTGTGCCAAATCACATTTTTTATTAAGTCATTATTCAATATTTGCAGTGTGATGCTTTATGTTTGTGTATGTTGAGCGTACGACACGCTCACAACAGAATGAATAAATGCTCCTGTAATCACACTGTGATGTCCCCTTGTGTGCATGTCAAATAGACCACGCCCACAGGAATCTAGCAACCAATCAGTGTTTGTGAAGCAGTCCTGATTTAATGTGATGTTTGATAAATGACAAAGTGACATCATCAAATGAAAGAGACGGGAAGAAGGAGGAGGAGGAGAGAAGGAAGTAGGGCAACCTCACTGCAGGGGAGGGGCCACTGCTGACGGAGAGAGAGAGGGAGAGGGAGAGAGAGACAGATAGACGGACAGACATACAGACAGAGGAACAGACAGACAGGCTGCTGTGCACCATCGGCAGCAGGACCCTCACAGCTCGCAGATTAATTGAGACAGAATCTTCTCCATCCTTTGTTTCTCCTCCTCTTCCTCTTCAGCAGCCCTCCCCCCCTCCAGAATGGTTGGTGAGTATCTGCACTGCTGCTCCTGCATGCATTAACTGCCTTTGTCATCTGTGTGTGTATGTGTGTGTGTGTATGTGTGTGTGTGTGCGTGTGTGTGTGTGCGTGTGTGACCAGTTTAACAATGAATTGAATTTTTCTGCTCTGTGTGTTTCGTCTTTACCTCATTTGCACAATCATGCATGCTGCATTTCTCTGCTTTTGTGTGTGCGTGTGTGTGCTTGTGTGTGTGTATGTGTGTGTGCGTGTGATAGCATGGCTTCTGTTAGCTTTGTATGTTAGCATGTGGCTAAGCCTAACACGCACTGTCAGCCTACATGTTGAACCAAACAAGGTGAAGATGCAAAACATGCTAAGAGACCCAGAGAGAGAGCGATAGGAAGTAAGACAGAGAGAGTGAGACACACAGACAGACAGCTGATCGGGCAGATGGAGAATCGGGCACTCCTTCACAATGATTTGCCTTCTTCCTGAGGTTTGAGCCAAATTCCAGAGGGAAGTTAGCCAACTGTACCTTCATCGGTCTCATGTAGCTGCGTATATCATATGTTCGCCACTGCACACGTGCAGTGAAGTGTGTGAACAGAAGGCACTCTCTAATGTTAACGACCTCAAAACATAGAAGCAACACCAACCATGGACCAGTTTTGAGAGAGAGAGATGCTTCTCCAGCTAAGGAAACGACAGCTCACAGTGGCTCATGATGAGAGAGGGCCTTTAGTGTTGAGAGCCGATTGGACAAACATCCGGATTATGTTTAACTCCTAATTCAGCCCATCCTTTATTTTCCATCATCTGGTGCTGTTTCCGTTATGTCCCTCTGTAATCCCTGTACTCATCTATGATTTGATCTATTCTTAGAAACATGGATATCTCTGCTTTTCTCTCTGCCTGCACCTCGTTACAAGGAGTTTGTTGAATCATTGACAGAAGAGTTGCGTTTGGTCAGCATAGAAATGGAACGTGCAGAGAAGAGGTCCAAGCACTGAACCCTGAGGTCCCCCTGTGGACAAGCAGTGTGATTTAGACATGTCATATAGAAGTTTGGACCCATCCTCCTCAGTTAGAGGGGAGAAGGTCCTGAGAGGTCTGTTACCTTGGGGATTGGGGGTGGGGGGGTCTGCCCTCTGGTCCATCTAGTGTTTACCTGCTTCACATCCCTCAACACATTGTGCTAGAATGAGTTCAGGTCATTAGAATAGAAGAAGATTGTATATGTTGTATTTTCACACAATAAAATTTAAGTCATTCATTCTCCACAGCCGCTGGGCCTCTTTGGGTCACATGTGCCACTAACGACTAACTGCATTTAACCCATCGCACACCAGAGACCACTAGGGTCAGCACGCATCCAAACATTGCTTCGCTTGCTGTGAAGTGAAGCAACAGTGCTAACCACTGTGCTACCGTGCTGCCATAGAAGTGTCTCTAGTCCCTGACACGTACTGGAGTCCTCTTGTTGGACTCTACACTCTTTTATATTCCCCCCATGTCCCCTCAGGAGTCTGGAGCTGTTCAAAGCAGCATGGGTGAATCTACCGACCTACATTTTCTGGTCCAGGAACACCCAAACCATAGGGATGATATTCAGTCCTGTCAGGATTCTTTAATTTCTTTCACAATGGCACCTTAATATCCTTTGTGATTCTGTAATTTTGCAGCTACGTCTCCATCTTCCCCTCAAAAACTGTACAGGTGATGAGGGGAGTTTGTTATAGCTGCATTTTAATTAAGATTCAGTGGTTGAGCTGTAAAGATTCTGCTGTTTCCTGTTGATGTATACAAAACCGAAAACCACAGAAAAATTCAAGAGGAAAGGAAAAGTGCACAGCTACAGACATGCTTACGTCACGTTGTTTTTGATCTGTGTTTCTGTGTTTGTGTGTGTGTTCAGGTGTGTGATGCTGCAGCTCCATTGTGGTAGCCACGACTCGTTGCTAAGTGCTGGGTGTGTGTCATCGCTGGAGCCAACCATGGACCAATCAGTGATCATCAAACCAGTTCACTCATCCCTGCTGGGACAAGACTACTGCTTCGAAGTAATACACACACACACACACACACACACATGCACCCGTGTGCATTTCATCTCTTCACTGCTTTAAAGATTAACCATCATTAAACCTTCTTCACAAACGTTCCAATATTTAATATAAATGTGTACATTGTCTGAGCTTCTCCTTTAGCAAAGCCCCTGAGTTTCCTTGATGATGACCTCCAGTTTGCTGTCCCCTAGGTGACGACCTCTACAGGGACCAAGTGTTTCTCATGTCGTTCAGCAGCAGAGAGGGACAAATGGATGGAGAACCTGAGGAGAGCCGTCCATCCCAACAAGGACAACAGCAGGAGGCTGGAGAACGTCCTGACTGTGTGGGTGATTGAGGCCAAAGATTTGCCTGCCAAAAAGAGGTAAGAACACTTCAGTGTGGCTTCTTCATAGGGTTCTAATCCAGGAAGGAGGTTCAAGTTATCACTGGGGAGGTTCTGGAGATTCATTTGTCATATTTTAATACATTTTCAGGTATTTCTGTGAGTTATGTTTGGACGACAGTCTGTACGCCAGGACGTCCTGTAAGCTGAAAACCGACAACATATTTTGGGGTGAACGCTTCGACTTCAGCAGCCTTCCGTCCATCAGCGCTGTGACTCTTCATCTTTACAAAGACACCGATAGGAAGAGAAAGAAGGACAAGAGCAGTTACGTGGGACTGGTCAACATCCCTGTTGCTACAGTGACTGGACGACAGCTGGTGGAGAAGTGGTACTCAGTGAGCACGCCCAATACACTCCGAGGTGAGAGGAGTGTGTGTGGGTATTCTTTAAGCAGTTCACACAGTCACATTGTGGGGACTCGCCTCTTAAATCAGAACCATTGGCCCTTTGTTTGGGGTTCAGCCTTTATGCCTTCATGTTCTCAAAACATGTGATGTCATTTGCCTCTAGGCAGTGAAACAGCAAAACAATTGTAATGTTAACTCAATTAATGTTTTACAGAATTCAGCACGAAGTTCAAATATTCAAAGAGAGGAGTAAAGAATTCTCCAAATATCATGGATGCCATCAGCCAGACCTACAGATGATCTGTCAGTGGCTGTATTTATGCCGATGAACACATTTCTCTTCTTTACCATATTAACTTGGTGCTGTTCATTGTTTTCAGGAAAATCTTCTCCAACTGTGCGTATTAAAGCGCGTTATCAGAGCATCATCATCCTGCCCATGGAGCAGTACAAGGAGTTTGCAGAGTACATAAGTTCAAACTACCTCCTGCTGTGTAACACTCTGGAAGCCTCCATCAGCCTGAGAGCCAAAGAGGAGCTGGCTGCGGCACTCATCCACATTCTGCACAGCACCGGCAAGGCCAAGGTAACATTCCTGCAACCGTTGCAAAACCATACATACCACAAGGTCATGTCCCAAAACCTCCAAAAAAACATCAAAACCACCATTCCTGGTCTTCCTAGGGAGTTTTGGGTGGGGTTGGGTATTTTCCTGATGTTGTGGGCCTGTAAAGCCCTTTGAGACATTGTATGTGATATTGGGCTATAGAAATAAAATTGACTTGACTTGATTCCAGGAAACCATTAAAACCACACGGTAATGACTCTACAACCTTCAGAAAACCATTAAACACAACCACAAACTTCTATTTGCCTGCAGGACTTCCTGACAGACTTGATGATGTCAGAGGTGGACCGTTGCCGTGACAATGACCAGCTGATCTTCAGGGAAAACACGCTGGCAACAAAGAGCATTGAGGAATACCTGAAGCTGATTGGACAGAAGTATCTGCAGGATGCCCTTGGTACAGAATTCAATACACACAGTACACAATACAATATGGGGGAGGGGTGGCTCCTCTAGGGATCCCAAATTGTTGTTGCACAAGACACTGGTGTGCAGATTGTGTGTCCTTCATGTACAGTACAGACAGTATATACACGTGTCTGTGTGTGTTATGTTTTCAGGTGAGTTCATCAAAGCTCTGTACGAGTCAGATGAAAACTGTGAGGTGGACCCATCTCGATGTGCGACCTCTGACCTCGCAGAGCATCAGGCAAACCTGAGGATGTGCTGTGAACTCGCTTTCTGCAAGATCCTTGACTCCTTCAGGTCACACACGCTACTGCGCACGCACAATGACATGCTCACACGCACATGCTTACACTAACATACACACTGAAAACAAATATTGATATGGTGTATTTACGCCCCCTGCAGGGTGTTTCCCAGGGAGCTGAAGGAGGTTTTTGTGTCATGGCGGCAGGAGTGTGGTAACCGGGGACGACTGGATATCAGTGAGCGTCTGATCAGCGCGTCGCTCTTCCTGCGCTTCCTGTGTCCGGCTGTGATGTCACCGTCACTTTTTGACCTGACGCAGGAATACCCAGACGAACGCACAGCACGAACTCTGACCCTCATAGCAAAGGTCATCCAGACCCTTGCCAACTTCAGCAAGTATGAATTTACACCTGTTCACAATGCTCAACTCTGGTTGGCTCACCATCCTGTCAATCACAAGAATGTCTAGAGAATAAGTGACTGTAGGTCAGCATGCTAAAATGCTACAGTTTGAGCATGTGTGTGTGTTGTCCTGCAGGTTTGGCACTAAGGAGGAGTACATGCTCTTCATGAATGACTTTGTGGAGCGGCAGTGGAGCAGCATGCAACGCTTCCTGCAGGAGATCTCAAACCCGGAGGGCCTGAACCACACCGCCGGCTTTGATGGCTACATTGACCTGGGCCGAGAGCTGTCCAGCCTCCACACCCTGCTGACCGAGCTGGACCAGGTAAACCTAAGCCCTGTCTGCAGGCTCTTTCTGCAGGTTCTCCTGTGGTCACTTGGTCCTGTGGTTCTCCTGTGGCAAACCCTCACTTCACTTCATGACTTATCATTTATGGCTTTAATTTGTTGCCATGTATTTTGCTAACATTGATGTATTTAATCTCAGGTTTGTGTGCTATCAGATCAATAAAGTGTCTCCATCCCTCTGTCTGTCTGCAGTCCTGTCTGTCTAAACTGGGTCCTCTACCTCGTATCCTGAGGGAGGTCTCCGCAGCCCTCGTTAATCCAGGCGGTGTCAGTAATTTGGTGGGAGTGGCCGTTTCAACCCCGGAGCCTCAGCGAGTGGTGTCCCCTCCCCCTATGTCTCCGCCACCTCTGTCTCCACCTGTTTCTCCTCCACTGGCAACCTGCAATCCTTCAATGGGCATGCAGGGCGGCGTGGGATTAGACAGCGGGTTAGCATTACGCTTAGGCAACACTATTCAAAACATACAGGTAGTACAATCATAGCAGATAGGGCAGGGCCTGGTTTGTACAGGTTCACTACATCCTGTGAAGGTTCTCAGTCTTCCAGGTCCTGGTGTCCAAGGAAAGTTGATTGTCAGGCAAGTGGACTTGCGAGTAAGGACTTGAAGTCATTTATCCCAAAGGGCTTCTTCAGTTCTGACTGACTGGTGGGGATTCCCAGGATTTAACCTCTGTGGGGTCGTTCTCACGGTCACAGAAAGGAGAACCCCAACGCCTGTCACCATCATCCACACCTGCGTAATATCAACAACCCTGACTATGACTCCACAGAGGTTAAATCCTGGAAATCTGCACCAGCAAGTCAGAACTGAAGACGCCCTTTGGATGAGAGGATAAACGTCTTCAAGTCCTTACTTCCAAGTCCAGTTGCCTGAGAATCATACATCCCAATGGATACATCCCATAATATTAAAGTGTGAGACTGTAATTGAATCGTTCTTAGAGCTCAGCCAATGTCATTCACAGGCAGGTTGTAACTGTGTGTGTGTGTGTGTGTGTGTGTGTTAGTTTGGTAGACTTTACCAGACTTCCCTCTCCAACTCCAGAGAACAAAGATTTATTCTTTGTCACCAAAGGATCCAGCCTGCAGCCTGCAACAGGTGACCTTTGACCTCTAGTCTCTATAACACTTTAATATTTGACCCCCTCAACCTGTGACTCTCAACCCTCTCTGTCCTCCTGTAGGCCTGCAGGGCTCTCCAGCTCCAAGCTCCTCCTACTCAGAGCCCAACGACAATGAGGCGGGGTTTGACCTGGCCAATGGTGGCCGAAGGGAGGAGTCAGAGCTGAACAATGAGAGCCGCAGTCTGTCTCTCGTCGACCTGCATGACTCCTCACCTAGTGATGGCCTCGACGACGGCCAATGGCAGCGCAGGACCGGGCTCCTCCCCCTCTCATTCCAGAACCCGGTCTACCACATGACTGCAACGTCACCACGGCAACCCCAGCAGCAGGCTGACGCCACACCCTCTGATGGCTCAATTGGTTCTCAGGGAAACGGTGATGATAGGACCACCATGGCAACCAAACCAGCCTTCCTCACCCAGATGTCTGTGGGGCTCGGGCCTGGCGAACGAGGCGACCGCATGTCAGCGTTGTCCAGCAGCAGCAGTGGTGAAGAATATTCCAGAAGAGCGCTGACGATAACGGAAACCCAGCCAGGTACAACACCAGTTATGTTAGAGACTCGATCAACAGTCGTTATTTTATTTATCACATATGGAAACTTAAGTGACCAATGACTCTCAGTGACTAAATTCATTTTTACAATGAATTGATAAGAAAGTAATTTGTTAGTTAGTAGTTGAAGACTAACACAGTGATTGAATGAATGGTGATGATGAGTGACTAAGATTTGTAATTGTTTAGCACAGAAATGACTTTGATCATTTACTACACAAAATGTGACATCATTTATGATGGCAAACTGGAAAACGACCAAGAGAAGTTCAGATATGATGAGGATGATGTTCAAATGTAGGTAATTAACACAATGATTCAAACAAAATGCCAGTTAGCCAATAGAATGTCTGATGCATCTCCATTCTTCTCTTGTTATCTGCTGGAAATTAGAGCTATGATTTATTTATGTAATTAGGAAGGAAAGAATAAACACTAGCAGGTCTGTGTGTCTGATGTTGTTGTTTTTCCTGTCTGGTCAGGAAGCTCCGCCCCTCCTCGTCCAAACTCGTCGGCTCCTCAGCGTCGTATTGACCAACCTCCCCCTCCTACCACTGCTCCTCCTGGGCCTCCCCGGGGCCGGACGCCCCCCCACATGCTCAGCAGTGGCATCGGTGGCTCTGCCTACCCTCCTCGCCCCGCCTCTGGTAGCATGATGTCATCGAGTCCCGATTGGCCCAGCAGTGGCCAATCTCGTCTCAGACAGACATCTTCATCATCCAAGGGCGACAGTCCTGAGAAACGAGCTGTTACCAAGGTAACCACTCAGCACAGTGATGTCAGTTGAACCCATGGTGATGTCACAACTTTAAATGGTGTGTGTGTGTGTGTGTGTGTGTGTGTGTGTGTGTGTGTGTGTTTAGGCTCCCTCTCCCTGTGCGTTAGATCGTACAGCAGCTTGGCTGCTCAACATGAACTCCACGTCCTCCTATGGGGACACAGAGGATGATCGCCATGACGACGCCCTGATTGATAAGGTCAGAAAGCACAACTGTGAGTAAAATCTGCAATAATAAATACCGGGCTGCATTACATGAAAAAACTCACTGACTGTGTTTGTGTGTGCAGTATCAGCAGGAAATTGCGATTCTGCAGGATAAGTTGCGAGTTGCGGCACTGCGGCAGGAGGAGTGTGAAGCTAGGCTGCTGGTCCAGGATCAGCAGAACCAACGCATGCTGCAGGAGTACCAGGTGTGAGCAATAGAACATATCACATCTATGTCCATATACTGTGTGTGTGTGTGTGTGTGTGTGTGTATATTTGTTACTGTACGCAGGAGGGTATAGAGGCAATGCTGGAATGATGCTGCACAAGGGCTCTGTCGCTGTTCGATGAGGAGGACCAATAATCTTTCAGCCACTCCAAAAGCTCTGAATGGTCACGATGGTGCGGTGACCTGGTGCAATGTACACCCCTGTGAAACCTCGTCCAAGCTGTCTATAGGCTGGCAGTTAGAACCCAACGCCAATGATGAAAATTGTTGCTCAGTGGTGGGACTGTAGGAACCAACTCACTCTCCTTGGCACATACTGTATATGGTTACAGTGTATGACGGTGTATTCACAGCTACAACAAAAACAATGGCTATCATCCGTTCCAATGTTTCTGTTTGTTTGTTTTTGAAAACCCAGACAAACATACATCATCATTGTGTGTGTGTGTGTGTGTGTGTGTGTGTGTGTGTGTGTGTCTGTGTGTGTGTGTGCTGGCTGCAGGCCCGGTTGGAGGACACAGAGAGTCGTCTGAGGAGACTGCAGGATGATAAAGACCTTCAGATGAACAGCATCATCAGCAGGTCTCTGTTACCTCTTTTACACCAAAGCAGTGCTGGTTCTTGTTCTGGTGCTCAGATTGGCTGAACCAATGTGATAGTAACGTTGTAATCATTCATACTCCCTGTTCACATTGACACGTTTACTCACAGCATGTCAATTACCTTTGACCTGTGACCTTCTGCAGGTTGATGGCCGTTGAGGAGGAATTGAAGAAAGATCACTCTGACATGCAGGCTGTGGTCGACTCCAAACAGAAGATCATCGAGGCACAGGTCTGTCTGTATTTCTGTCTGTCTCTCTCTGAGTGTGATTCAGAGTCCAGACACACGTACAGAAGTCTCCTCTGTATTCAGACGTCAGAGTTATATTGGAAGCTCCCTTTGAGTGGTTCTCTCCAACAGGGGGCAGTATTAAGTCTTGTGTAACTGGTGTCTGAACATCATGATGATCGCTGCATTGTTTAGGTCTTTTAATTTCACCAAACATTTAATAATCAATGAATGGCCTAGTGTGTCCTGATGTGTCTGCTCACATGCAGAACATCACTCAGATCTGAAAACCACAAACTTTCCCTGTGGACCATTTGACATGTGCAACCACCTTAAGTCCCAAACTGAATCAGGCCCAATGTGTTTGTCTGAGGGGAGGAGCTAAACACAACCTATATTACCACCATGATAACAAGCTGTGTCCACCTGTCTGTCTCTGCTTACCTGTCTGTGTCTCAGGAAAAAAGGATCTCCAGTCTGGATGCTGCTAACAGTCGCCTGATGGCAGCGCTCACTCAACTGAAGGAACGTTACGCAGTGACATCACAGCGTAATGGCCTGTCGCCTAGCAACACCTCATCTCTGCAGATCACAGAAAATGGAGAGTTTCGCAATTCTGGAAACTGTTGAACAGCGGGGCATGTGATTGGATGAGGGTGGAAGCTGCATAGCTGTGATTGGCTCTGACTGCATGAGGAACCTGACTGTGTGACAGGCAAGGGGCAGGTTTGACTGACAGGTCACGTCTCTGAGCCTTTGTGGTTCCTTTTTTTGCATGTTTCACTCACAGCATCAAAGTGTGACATCATATCCTGCTATTATGTGGCACTTCCTGTTAAAAGCTGGAGTCCAGAAACTTCCACAAATCAGAGTGGGCCGTCTGTGTGGTTCCGGTTCTGGTCTGAACAGAATCTGTTTGGTTCTTGTGGGTCGCTATGGGCTTCCATAGACCCTCAATTGTCCTTGTAGGCCTTTGCGGGGGCCTCTGTGGGCCTTTGGGGGGCCTCTGTAGAGTTGTAAGTTTATTTTGATTGTTTTGTGTGTTTGTTGTTCAGAGATTCTACTGATTTTTATTGTAAAGATCAGATTTTATTCTAACAATAAAAACTGTAGGCTGTGATTTCGTCATGAACAAAAAACATAGTACACATTCATCTATTGGACTTTACTGTACTCTGCTGGACCCTGTAGGACTATAATGGACTTGGATTGACCCTGTAGGACTTTGATGGAACCTGTAGGACTATGATAGATTCTTATGGACCCTGAAAGGACTCTGATGGACTCTAATAGACCCTGTTGGACCATGGGGAACCTTGCTGGACTCTGATGCACCATGTAGGACTATGATGGACCCTGTTGGACTGTGATTCACTCTGATGCACCCTGTAGGACTCTGATGGACTCTGATCGACCCTGTTGAACTAAGATGGACTCTGATGGCGCCCGTTGGACTATCATAGACTCTGATGGATCCTGTAGGACTCTGCTGGACCCTATATATCTATGGGACTCTTCATGCTCGTCTGTAATTTAATGAGCTTGTATTTACAAAGAGCTCTATTTAATGAATTATTAATTAAGTATTACACTATAAATCATGTTGCCATGGTGATTACAGAAGAGGAAACACCTTGGTGATATCAGAGTATCATTTTGATTTTAAAATCACAAACATCAAACTGCAGAGCAGCAAACAGGATTCTGTTGGACCAATGAAGTCTTCATGGTGAAGGGGACCCTTTAGATCTTTGTTATTGACTGGTGTCATTGCAGCGAATGGGTTTTAATGTAGCGCCACCTACAGGCCAAATCAAAGCTTACAGATCACTGAGCCCATTCGTGCACATTTGTGGATAAAATATCAGCAACACTTTTATTTAATTTGTTTTCAAAAGCTGTAAGTCTTTCAGCCGGTAGGTGGTGCTAATGGACTGTTAGTGTTCTGCAGTGTTGAAGCTACATTCTTGCTAAATAGCTGTACAAGCTACGTGATTTAAAGTAGTTAAAATGCAGCCGAGCTACTGTTAATAATAAGCTAGCTACACTTGAGCTACTTCAATATTAGATATTTGTGCTGTTTTACTTTTAAAACAAACTGAAAAACGTGTAAACAAAGTTGAATTAAAATGAAAATGTGTGATTGTTATGAAATCACTGCAGAAACAGCCTGGTTTTTATTCTAAACCAAGAGTTCCCACTGATTTCTGTATCTGAAAATGGGAAAAGTTCTGGTAAGTTTATCCTGATATGTACGTGAAGGTTTGTGGGACTTGTTCCTTGTCTTCCTACAGAGTTCTGGGCTGGTCGGGATCCGTCTGCTGCTGTGAAAAGACCATAGAAATGTTATGTCATATTGGGCTATACAAGTACATTTCATTGGTATTTCATGATTTAGAAGGCACTCCACGTTGGAGAGCCCTGAATGTTCTTCTGGGGTTATAGAGATGAGTGTCGTCAGCACACAAGTGGAATTCTACACCAAAACTGTGAAACAGATTTCCATGTGGAAGCATGGAAGCACGGAAAAGAGTATTGGACCCAGTATATAACGCCAAACTTTACCTGGTAGACAGTTATTATCATTTAACGAGACAAAATGGAACAGTAAGATCGAAACCAGGAAAAAGCAGGTTATAAATGCCAATGTAGTTCTCTAAGCGGTTGAGTGAAATATTAGAACAGACGCAGAGTAAGCAGTCAGCAGTGAGGAGGAGATCATCTGCCACTTCAGTAATGGAGGTTTCAGACTGATGAGGCTAAAATAAATGATTAGAGCCAAGATAGTTTGTCAACCAGTTGGCTACTAAACGCTGGGGGATTTCGGAGAGGAAGGTTTGAGAGGCCTGCAGTTGTTCAGGACGGCTGGATCCAGTGTTGTTTTTGAATGAAAGGTTTGATCACAGCTGTTTGAAATGCAGTAGATGAGCAGCACGTGACGGGCAGAGATCTTTAGAGGAGGCAATGTCCTCCATTATGGCTATCCCATCAGATAATGTGTGTCTGAGCACAATAACCTCAGTTTTGTCAGAGTTAAGGAGAAAATTACAGGACGTCCTTTAGGCTGCTTGGAGTTTATCGAACTGACTTGACTCGTCTGGCTACATTGAGAGGTACATATAATAATATAATAATAATAAATATATACACTTTATCCATCTCCAGAAAGCATCTGGTGGAGCATCAGGGTCATCAGTGTAGCAGCTGATGGAATCAACATGACAGGTAAGCTTCTCACCTGGTTACACAACTTTTTGCCTATTTATTCACATAGTCCAACACACGTCCAACTAACATTGCCCCACCTACATAAATACGAAAATGGCGCTGCCGTTTCCATGGCTCCAAAATTCTCTCTTATCCCCTGGGAGTCCTGTAATTCCAGTTTATGCATAACCCACCCTTCCAACACACACATAGATCTTCATGAAACAACAACAAATGTTTGACAAAGTCCAAGATTACCTGTCCTGAAGTCCTGTTTAATTCAAACATGCTTCACATTTATGTCACATGGCAGCCACATTTAAAATCCAAATATTTCTTCAGTCTAAATCTCATCTGATAGCAGCAGCACTGAGTCATGTGGTCCATGTCGTTGGTATTGGTTTCTGGGTTATGAGGTTCATTTAGCGGTGATGGCCTGCAGGGTGCTTGTCCTCTTCATGATGTTGGGGACAAACATCAGCCCCGAAGCTCTTTCAATGGTTTCTATGGGGACTAGGAAGTGTTCCAGGGGAACCTTTTCATTGATGGGTTGGTTTGGTAAGACGTATGATCTCAGCTCCACCCCTCTGCCGTCCGCTTGCTCCAGAATTAAAACCTGGACCACAGAGATCAGATGTTTAGATGACATCACACTGTAGATCTGAATGCTCACCTCTCATTGGCCCGAACAGCACAGAGACAAATCTGTCTCTCATTCACTTACAGCTATCACCTGCTGGATACTACTCACTACTTAATACCTGCTAGTTAGTAACTACCTAGTGGTTACTGCCTGTTGGTTACTACAGAAACTTCTAGACGTGCTGATGCTTCTTTGGTTAGTTTGTAAGTCACAAGCAGACAGAGGGCTACTGACCTTGAAGAAGTGTGTTGGCACGGCGACATGGTTTTGACCTAATACTTGATAGTGAACATAAAGTTTCCCATCAGCTTCCTGTCTGCAAACACACAACAAACACACACATTCAATTTAATTGATATCGTCATTCTATGTTAGTGACTGGGAAACAAAGATGTATTGTTAAGTTCAATTAACACAAATAATAATAATATCAGAGACAGGAAATGCAGAGGAAGCAGTGGGAGGAGCTTCAATACCTGGGCAGGAAGAGCGGCCCTGTGCACACGTAAACACTGGCGTACGCATTGGTGAGAGAGCGACACAGTTTCTCCAGATTGTTCCAGCTAATCCGGTTGAGGTGAGGGTCCTGTGTGTGGAGACGTAGACACACACGCGTGCATCATTGTAATAGAAACAGAGAGAGCAACTTAATAGAAACAAATGTTTAATATATATCTTTTGGCATATTTTTCTCCATCTTTCACTCTATGGTGTGTACATTTGTGTATGTAGCATTAGCTGACTGCTATTGATGAGTGGTGACTTCTTGATGTCTTTGTGTACCTGTGGGGCCACGTTGCTCAGGTAGAAGGTGTCGTCCATGGCTTTCTGATTCCACTTATGGTTGGCTGCTGCAGCCAGGTGGCCCCTGTCGAAGCCACTCCCCTTGTAGTCGGCGTTGGTTGCTCGGTGGAATACATGAACGCTTTCAGCCAATGAAAATCAACAATGTTATCAACCTGCTTCTGTTACAATGAGACAGTTTGAGGCATCAGTCTGTCCTACCTGTCATCCTCTTTGAACTCACAGTTCTTCCTGTTTGACAGGCCGCTGAGGGAGGCGGGGCTCAGCCTCTCTATTACCCAGGATGCTGTGCGGGTGCGGGGGTCATAGGAAGTGACGTACGACTCCCTGCTCTTGATGTTGGCCAGTGAGGGGAAGCCGTACTTCATCACAGCTACAGATCCGCCTGGACTCACCTGGACACAACGAGGTGATAAGCCACAAATGTAATACTGAGCAAGTTTATCCTGAAGCTTTTGTAGCATAACAATGATCACTAGGTTCTCTCACATAGGATGCTCTGACACCAGTGCTGTGGCACAGGATCCATTCATTCTGACGACATTTGGTCTCATCTAATCAACAGATGGTGTTAAACCAACAGACAGAAGACAGTGGAGGAAACCATAACCAGTGTTTTCTCGAGTGAACATTTGTTTTTAAGTGTGTTTGAGTCCTGAATGACCTCTATCCACCTTTCTGTCCGCTTCATTATTGAAAGGAAACAAAGTATTTCTCACATTAAGGTGAGTTTACAGCATAAATGCAAAGATGTGGCACAAATCAGGTGATTTTCTCTCATTATTAATCTGATTTCACCACATGGGCATCGTAACACTAGTAGTAGATGCAATACAGTGGAGGCAGTGTCCATGAAAACTCACTCCCAGGCCAGTTTGGTAGCTTTGCTGTATGTACAGGTATGTGAGTGTATGAGGAGCTCTGTGTCCTCTTCACACTCCACAGCTAAATGAAAACAATACATAGCTATTCAAATGTTTCATCAACACAGCCACAGCAAATGCGTTGATACATGTAATAGGCTTACATAGAGCTATAAAAGCTTGTGTGTGCGTACTTACACTTGTATGAGTATTGTTTTGCTGACATTACTGCCACTTCCCATGTTCACACAGCTGCAGTGCATTGTGGGTAATAGCTACAGCTCTGGAGTTACTCGATCTCACCAAGTTCACTTCAGTTTATCAAAAACACGGAACTACATTTAGGAGGGAGGTAAGCGAAGCGTAAAGAACGATTAATGGAAGTCGGCGAATCAGTACATAGGGACGCGACCTTCTTGTCTCTTCAGCTCGCCCCTCTCACCGTCAGCTCGGAGGCCTGGACACTCGTTACCGGGACAATCGGGACGAGGTCCAGTAGTCCCCGCCTCTCCTGCTCTTCCGCCTCCTCCTCTTCGGGGGCTCCGCGTCGCAGTCCGGGCAGAGTCGCCCCGAGCGTGACTCCAAGCAGCACCGAGGCTCCGCTTAACAGCAGTCGTGGTATCATGGCGCTAACAGGCCTGTGTCGAGGTCGCAAGAAGCCCTGTGATAACCCAACACGCTTCCGGGAGAGGGAGGGAGGGGGGGGGGGGAGGAGTCAAACTGAGACGCGCTGTTTCCGAAACAGCTCCCGGCATTCCCGCAAGAGATACTTTCTCCGCTGCTTTCACCTCCTGCTCACTCACCAAAGCAAAGGCGAAGGATGGAAGTTCTTTCATGTGAGTATCGTACACCTTTTGAACTTTTGCAGTTTACACGCGTGTGTGTCCTATAACTGACTGAACCTTTAGGGCAGGGGTGTCAAACTCTAATACTCAGTGGGCCAAAATAAAAAACTGGGACTAAGTCGCGGGCCAGACTCCACATGTTTTTAAAAATGGACTCCAATTGTGTATGTTTTCTCTTCTCTCCAGATATATAATGATTGACTTTTTCGATGTGGAAACATACTTAAGTTTAGCTTAAACATTAAGTCTGGAACAAGCACAGTTTAATGTTATAAACACATGAGAAATAGATTTTCAAATAAGAGATACATCAGTGGCATTCATTTCTTATGAATGGGGAGGGGGGGGGGGGAGGGGGGGGGGAGGAGTCAAACTGAGTCGCGCTGTTCTAAACATCTAACTGTGCTCCCGGCATTCTTTCACCTCCTGCTTACTCACCAAACCAAAGGCGTCCGCATCCCGGTTTTCACCTCTTATTTGCGAACTTGATGGAAGTTCTTTTATGTGAGTATCGTACACCTTTTGAACTTTTGCAGTTTACATTGCAAAATGATCCGTGATCGATCTTAGAGATGCTTAAAGCGGGCGCGCGTGTGTCCGATAACTGACTGAACCTTTAGGGCAGGGGTGTCAAACTCTAATACTCAGTGGGCCAAAATAAAAAACTGGGACTAAGTCGCGGGCCAGACTCCACATGTTTTTAAAAATGGACTCCAATTGTGTATGTTTTCTCTTCTCTCCAGATATATAATGATTGACTTTTTCGATATGGAAACATACTTAAGTTTAGCTTAAACATTAAGTCTGGAACAAGCACAGTTTAATGTTATAAACACATGAGAAATAGATTTTCAAATAAGAGATACATCAGTGGCATTCATTTCTTATTGTTATCTAAATAAATATTCTGTAATGAAAGAAAAATTATTATTATGCCTCTCTCTATCTGTAACCTTTCAAGTTAATTTTCAATGGAAACCTTTTTTTCACAGAAAAACAGAACAGCCCAAATAAAATAATAACTTCCCTCAATGAAAATCCAACATTTCAACCATTCTAGGTCATGCAAGACAGAAAGAAAGGCGCAGTTTGCTTACTCTGACGCAACATAGAGCCAGCCTAGCACGTTGTGGGATGAAACGAGGAAGCGTGTCAGATGTAGTGATGGGCATTCTTGCCCGACAAGTGCGCGGGCAAGTGAGCGATAGAAGCGCCCCTCCCTCACCTGCGCAACTGTCCCACTGTGACTCCAAGACTCCGACTTCGGAGTTTGAGTGATGGAAGGTCAAGTAGGGCCAGCGATTTTCGCTGCCTGGTGGTTAGACCCTGCAAACTTTGTTTCCTTCTTAGAAATTCTTAGAGACAACAAGAAAGACAAAGATCGACTCCAATTCTTTATTCACCATCAGATTAATACATTTCCATGACATCAACTTTTCTGTATAATTTTCATTCCATCAGTGTTGCCAGATCCTCATCGTCTCCACTATCAGTGTAATTATGGAATTTGCAAGAATGTAATATTAATCTCTCTCTCTCTCTCTCTCTCTCTCTCTCTCTCTCTCTCTCTCTCTCTCTCTCTCTCTCTCTCTCTCTCACACACGCAGTTCTCTCCTTGTTTCAGACGGTTGGAGAAACCCTCAACCTGCTGCCTGGAGTTGAAGTTAAAGCTAGTGATGACATCATATTTGACCACAATGGCTCCCGCCTTGTTTGCTCCAGGGTGTTAGGAGATGTGAAGATCGGAGATGAATACCAAGGAAGAGCCCGCTTCGAGGAGACAACTGGATCATGCCACATATCGACCCTTCAACTCAACGACAGTGGAATTTACTCTATTCAGATTAAGAATGGAGCCAGCACAACTCGCTTCTTCAATGTTACCGTTTCCCGTGAGTACTTGAACTTAAAAGTCATTCTCAGAATGTTTGTGCAAACTGTCAAAGCAGCACGTTCAAAATTCTCTTAAAACGTTTGTGTACTGATCTGAACTGATCATACTGAGAAGAGATCAAAGTCCTTCAGGTTCAGCACAGTCTTTATTTCTTTTACATCTGCTATACCGGAGTTTATCTTGTAAACCAATACTGGCCTTTGTGGTAAGGTTTCATACCTGCAATGTGTGTCTACTGTCCATCTCACACACAGCTAATAAATCAGCCTGTTGCTTTTTTGATGTCCTGCTTCATAGAACTTGATAATGTTCACCCAACATCTGGATCTCCAATGAGATACCTGATTCCAGTCCCCTGTCTCCTGCTCCTGAGTGCAATCGTGTTGATCTGTTATAGATCGATGATGAATAACTACAGGAAAACTGGAGGTCAGTATTATGAAATCGAGTATCTTTTCTTTATGTGCCACTACAAGCTTCTCACACCCACAAGAAAAACCTGGTCACTCTTTACACATTTATATACTATATATATACAATAATTGTGATTGTTATTATATCAGTATAACACTTGTTTTATTACCTTTATCAGAATCAGTTGACAAACTTGACCATTTTGTACGTCTGAAGCAGCACTGATTGGTCCTTTCTGCTTCTTTTCAGGAGTTGGTTGCTCTTGCACTAACAAGAGTGACTGTGGGATTTAACCAAGATGATCCACAAGTTGTCAATGAAAACAGTAAAGCTAATAAATATGCTGTGATATCTCCGTTGAGCAGAAATGGGTTGTTCTTTTTCTTCTTCAACTATCAGCTCATGGTAGGAAACTTCTCACCCTTCATCTAACTTCAATTGTGCCATGCCTCTCTGTATAGCTGAAGTAGCATCACTAAATCACAGTGACATTCTTATTAATCAGTCAGATAAAACAAAGTTAACTATCTCTGTCCATATTTGGGTGTGAGTTTTTTCAGCCTTACAAGCCCCAGATGAGGACAAGGTGTGAGGTGACTGTGCTGTCCAAAGCTGAGCTGCAGTCATTAAACAGCAATCTCACGTAGTTTCCGCCGCCCTTATCCCAGAGGCTCAGTGTAACCTGAGCCTCCGTAAATCTATTGGGTCCGTAGAGAGGAAGAGAGTGGTCACATGCACACTAGATGTGTTCAGGAAGCCCTCTCTGCCCAACAAGCGCAGACAGGGTGTATTTAACCTACATTGCTGATCACGCCATATGAGGCTTTTGCTTGGCATATATTAAATACTCTGGACACAGAAGAAAGGCCTGTTGTGCACTACAAACTGTTGCAAATACAGTGTGGGGGCATCAGAACCCAGACACAGCTGGTGTTTAGACAGGAGGAACCGAACCAACGTCAGCTCATTATAAGAATACAGAGATTCAAAGCAAACTACAAAGTTACATGCCAATACTGGGAGAGAATCCAGAGTTGGCATTACGCCAGTAACTGGATACAATGTTTACACAGCCACCTGCCACAAGGCACAGCTTTGAGGAACACAACACAGCCCTGTAACATCGCAGTATAGATGTATTTAAATGACATTATGAGGGTAAAAATGCACTAAAGCAGTGTAAAATGACTGCAGATAAAGCCTGTGCATTATATAGGAGGATATCTTAACAATATTGAAGGGTATTCAAAGGTTTCTAAAATGTGATTCATTTAGAGCAATTTCCCTATCTTATGTGATTAACTGAATAATGAGTAATGAACAAAGGAATGAGAGAGGGACACACCACAAGTACACACGTAGAAGAGACACAAATGCACAGAGAGAAAGGAAGTGCTAAGTCCAACAAAATAAAGGGTTAAGTCTGTTAGTCATCGGTCTTCATTCTGATCCTCTGCTCCACCCCACAACTTGGCACCGCAGTTAATCACACTTACCAAATGCACTTAACTCCACCACAAACACTTCAGAACTGCTTAAAAATCAACACATTGACCCAAACACCAACATATGTACATCTCTTCAAACAGTCAAACTTTGTTATGAAATGCAATGAAAACTACAAATGTTCCACCGTGCATCTTCAGTTCAGTCAGCTGAAACCTTTGGTTTCCTGCCACCACAGAAACCTTCTTCTTCTAACAAAGTGTCTGAAATGTATAACTGTATACCACAAAACCTGTTTCTGTCGTAACCTGGGTGATGTCGCTGTGTGGGAGGACTCGAGTGATTCATCAGTTGG
Source organism: Genypterus blacodes (assembly GCF_046128005.1). Taxonomy (NCBI): domain Eukaryota; kingdom Metazoa; phylum Chordata; class Actinopteri; order Ophidiiformes; family Ophidiidae; genus Genypterus; species Genypterus blacodes. Next base: position 521,612 of record NW_027466873.1, read on the forward strand.
TCAGGGTAATGTTGTACGTGGGGCTTCCCATCCTACTTCCCTCCTCCTCCTGTCGCTGCGTGTTTCACACCAAGGTTTGCAGTTTATAGTACAATTGTCTGTGATTCCTTACTTTCTTCGCTGTGTTGTAATGTTCACACACATTGGAAACTTCCTCTCCTTTGACCATTTATCACTGCAGCAGCCAGTCACAGTGTGACACTTGATTTTTTTAGCCACTTTTTTAAAGAAGTTTGTTTTTTCACTCCTAAACCACAACTAAACTAAACTCACCATGTGTGAGGTGGGAGTGAGGACTTGAGTGACTCTTCACCCTAACAACTAATGAGTGAACTATAAGGACATAATTGTGATAAGCTCAACGCCACTTGACCATTTAGTGCTTAATAAATAAGTTGTGATGTTTTAAAGTCCTCTGACACACAGGCAGCCAGTGCATTGATCTGAGGACTCAGCTTGCACATTTCTGGGTCAGCTGCATCTACATTTATAGATATATTCATCTTTAACATTTAACATTTCAGTAGATTTGCGCAGCTCTTGCCAAACACCTTTGTAAGCACAGTGTTTGTTGGAATATGTTCTCATCATGTGTATTGATGGTTGACCTGTTTGCACAGTTTTGTGTGCACTTAGTTTGATAGAATGCAGCAGTGTTTTGTTGCACGTGTGTGTGTGTGTGTCTTCTGGTTGCTGTCATGATTTGATGTGTTTGCGCAACATTGTTCTTTCCTTTACGCCTTCTGTTTAGTTAGTTACATTAGTGGTGTAGTGCAGCATCAGGTTACTAAGTCACAGTAACTGAACATAAATCACGCAGCAGTCACACTGGTGGACTCATCGTCTCATGTCAGTGTAATGATGGAGTTTGCAATTAATCTCTCTCTCTCTCTCTCTCTCTCTCTCTCTCTCTCTCTCTCTCTCTCTCTCTCTCTCTCTCTCTCTCTCTCTCACACACACACAACTTGTTTCAGGAAGCCCTCTCTGCCCAACAAGCGCAGGCAGGGTGTATTTAACCTACATTGCTGATCACGCAATATGAGGCTTTTGCTTGGCAGATATGAAATACTCTGGACACAGAAGAAAGGCCTGTTGTGCACTACACACTGTTGCAAATACAGTGTGGGGGCATCGAAACCCAGACACAGCTGGTGTTTAGACAGGAGGAACCGAACCAAGGTCAGCTCATTATAAGAATACAGAGATTTAAAGTCAAACTACAAAGTTACATGCCAATACTGGGAGAGAATGCAGACTTGGCATTACGCCAGTAACTGGATACAATGTTTACACAGCCACCGGCCACAAGGCACAGCTTTGAGGAACACAACACAGCCCCAGTATAGATGTATTTAAATGACATTATGAGGGTAAAAATGCACTAAAGCAGTTATTGAAGAATCGTTCTGATATTCTTCTGCGTGTTCGTTTGTGGTGAATCAAGAGGAAAAGATGAGGCAAAGATGAACTGGAATCTTCAGAAGAGCTTTACTGGAATAAGACTTCGGACAGCGCTGGTTCCACCTCTGGCATGCACCAAAGAAGGACAATCAAATATTTCCGTGCTTCCCTATTTATCCCGCATATACAGGGCATTTACATAATATTCTAATTCACTGATGACAATGTAGTTTAACTGTTATCTATTGGTAAGCCAGCTTCAAGAGGGGCAGCGCTAAGATTCAAATCTGAGGGATGAACAGTTGTCTGTGGGGGAAAGTAGAATACTCTTTGTGTAAATTAAAGAACAACAGAATAGTGTAATTAGCCCTTTGATCTGAAGAAGCTCCCCCTGACTGCCCGTCCATGCGAACCCCCTCTCTTCCTTCTTCCTGACCACAGATGTTTGAAGCTTTGATAAAGTGATACAGTAACCTCTTCACCTATTGGCAGATATGTGTTATCTAGCCCTCCTGGAGAATGAAGCTGTAAATGCTTGTATGTATTACTCCATCTCCAGACTTTCCCAGAGCCAGCCATTTGGTTACTTGTAACTATATTAACCTCAGGTACTGCATTTACTTATATGTGTTTGACATTATTTGTTATATTCCAACACAGTGTAAATGACTGCAGATAAAGCCTGTGCATTTTAGAGGAGGATATCTTAACTAAAACTTGAGTTATGAGTATTGAACCAAGGAATGAGAGAGGTATACACCACAAGTACAAACGTCTGCCACACACATGCCTGTGACTGACATCCCCGTCTGTGGCTTACCCGCTGTGTGTTTTTTTTGCTTGTGTGCATTCAGTTAGAATAATGACTTATCCCTGGCAATGTTGTCTATAAAACACAATGAACACTGCTAAAACCTCAGCTACCTCTCAAGAGATTATACTTTCAATGCTGTGCTTATCATAATAATGCTTGTGTGATAGTGTTAATATCATTTTGATTATTGTTCATTTGATCATTTGATTATTGTCAGTGGTTTCCTGTTTCCTCGGGTGTTTCTTATGTTTGTTCACTGTGAACCACAAAAGACAAACGGAGCGGCTCGAGTCCGTGAATGCTACAAAGCCGCAGTGGTGATTTCACAGTCAGCCCGTTCACAGCGCCCACCTTCCTGCTAATGAAAAACAAAACAACACAGCAGATTTTCACCACGAAAACATTTATTTGATCCAGAAAACATGAGCAACGGGAAAAAGTTTCTTATTAGCAAATTTACTGACATCATGTGGACGAACCACCACACTGCAACAGCACAAACGCCCCACAACAAAGAGACTTGATTTATAGTCGAGAGTAAGAAATAATACACTAATTACACAAATGAGCAGGAGGAGACATTCAGCTGGTTAAACTCTCAGGAACTCTTAGGAATGTGCTCTGTGCTGCCTAATATCTCTATAGGCAGCACAGAGCACATTCCTAAGAGTTCCCCCCAGTGATACAGCCTGTCCTGACCTTTGGCACATAATGCTGTAAACGAAATAATGTTCATGTCATGTTGAAGTGGGCAGAGCATCAGACAGAAAGGAGGGTCAGTAAGGTCATCGTCAGCAAGGGAAGGTGAAGGGCCAACCAGCGGGAAGGGGTGGAGCTAAAGTCCTGAGCACTTTCGAGGCAGCCATGTTTCTTCAGGCAGACGCTCTGCTCACAGAGGGAGCCTGTAAGTAAAACAACAAACAAAAACCTCATGACCTCTGACCTCTGACCTTGGCTTGGCTGTGTGATGTTTCGTAGTTTATTATAAGTATTCATTATTTACCTTTATAGCTGTTTGGACAGATGCAGCGTGTGAAATCCACACAAGTTCCTCCATTCTGGCAAATCAAAAGCTCATCATCACACAGGTTCTCTGAGGAAGAGGCAGAGGAGATCAATCAGGGTCAAAGGGTCAGGGGCCGGTCTTTGGTCTTTGGCTGCACACACACAGTTGTATCCTAATGTGCTGACTTCAGTGTGCAGGTTGAGTGAGCGAATCAGAGTCCAGTCCGCTCACCACCACACTAAAACTGTATCCCCAAATCCCCACAATGCATCTGGAGAATGTGCATCACCAATTTATTGTCCAGTTTGATTTAATATTATTGTTAAACTCATAGAATAGTGAAGGAATGTCACAGATAATATCAATTTAGTACACTTTTTTGTTAATTATCTATCATACAAGAAGAAACCACTGCTGGACATCAGAAGCTTCAGACACGCCCACTGAACCTCAACTCTAAAGGTCAGGGTTCACTGAGGAGGCAGCTAGTCGGCACATTGGGATACAGCCACAGCTCAGGGGAAATCAGGCTCCTCCCACCTGTGCAGCGTGCTGCTCCGCCCCTCCAGGTGTATCCAGGTTGACAGGAGTCACAGCGCCTCCCTGTGGCTCCTTCTTTACACTGACAGAAGCCCGAGTCACTGCAGCGAGGAGACGCACTGCGCTGAGGGTCACACCCACACTCTGTGGTCACATGACTGCTGTTAGTGTTCTTCCTGTGTGTGTCTGTCTATGATTGTATTAAGTGTGTTTGTGTGTGTATACTGACCAATGCAAATGTTCTCGTCATCCAGACCAAGTGAAACATTTCTATAGTAACTGAGGCGACAGAACTGACAGTTCTGTCCTCGTGTGTTGTGTTTGCAGCTCACACACGTCACCATGTTAACGAAGTCGATGTAACTACAGCGATTAGAGTGACCGTTACACTCACAGTCTGCAAAGAGACAAGAACCAAACGTGAGTAAATAAAATACATAAACAGCCTAAAACTATAACTAACATGCCAAACAGTAAGCATGCTAACACATCATACTGTTAGATGCTAAAATCAGCAAAGTGACAGAATGCTAACATGCTGACTTTAAGATATTGTTGGGATTAATGGCTCCTCCCACATTCTTATATCAGCGCTCTAGAGGATGAGAGACTTACAGAGACCAAAGACAACATGGACACAAAAACAATGAGACATCTCTCTGTCTTTAGGAGAGACTAAGGTAGAGGGGGTGTTGTCCTTTTTACAGGGGAAGGTCAGTAATTGTACAGGGGAGGAGTTAGCTATTTGCAGAGAGAGGGAGTGGCTTGTTGTTTGGGTGGGCTTGGTCTTACCCTGGAAGCTGACAAAGGCGATTTTGGACAACTGGCTGACCTTTGAACCTCCTGGAATAAGAATCTTCTGGATTGCTTAGGACACAAATAAGAATGTGTAACCATGGAAACAGCCTAACAACAGCTGAAATCAAGGGTAGCACCATCCTATCTTTACGGTTGTCAGATCAGTGTGCTCTCAGTGGACACATTCATATGTATGGGAATGATCACACTGCCAAAGTTTGTGGATAACACTGACATACAGACCAATGCCAGAATGCTAGCCACACTGCAAATTACCCAGAATACCCTAAACCCTGACACACACACACAAGCTCGCCACTTTACACGTGTAAGTGGATTAAACTGTGACTGTCCACTGAATCCTATACTTTGAGATGGCCACAACATGGCAGGAGGGCAGGTGCATTCTGGGAGCAACACACTAGAGTAGGAGATTTCTTGGCTATAGGCATATCTAGCATGCTAGCACAAGCGTCTTTTATAGAGTTTCAGCAGCGGCATCATTCACAACCATTGGACAGATGGTAGCAACATCTGATACTGTGTTACTACAACCATAGCTACTATGTACTACAGTCATTACTACTGTCACTAAAGACATAACTTCTGTTACTAAAGGCAATACTATGAATACTACAGCCATAGCTACAGTTACTACAGTCATTACACTTTTACTACAGTGATAGCCACTGTTACTACAGTCATAACTATTGTTACTTCAGTCATTACAATTGTTACTGCAGTCATAGCTATTGTCACTACAGTCATTACTATTGTTTCCACAGTAAATGCTGTTGTTACTCTACTGTTAAAGCTCTTATTACTTTACTTACTTACTACTTACTTACTTTAGTACTGATGACTATGTGAAAGTACTCCCTCAATTTCTTTTACCTTTTTTCTCATAACTTTTATCCTCTTCTTCTTTAGTTTCTATCATGGTGTCTGTGTAGTCAGAGGTCAAACATGGTTGGTTTTAATAGCAACGACACTGATCACAGCTCACTACTCTTCACTATTACTCTCTGCGTTTTACTACTGCTTTGTTATTGTACCTTTGCTTTCTTTTCCCTCCTTCTGCTCAGCTTCAACTTTCTTCTCTGTGCTGGACTCTGACCCCCCTGCTGGGCCTCCAGCAGATGTGGATTGGTCTTCAGTTTCAATTTGCGAAGGTAAAGAATCGACTCCTGGATTATCTACAGCTAGAGAAGAATCTGCATCCAGTCCAGGACTTGATTGATCTGGTGCAGGAGAATCCAGTCCAGAATCCAGCCTGTCTCTTTCGATTACCTGAGTGTCTGGTAGTATTGAGATCTGTTTTGGATTGATTGAATCTGGCTGAGGAGAATTAACAGATTCAGCGGATTTAACAGGAGGATCTTCATCAGCCTCACCGATAGGCACTGGTCCAGAGTCTGTATCGTATTCTGCTCGAGTTTCTACTCCAGCTTTTGGGAAGGTGAAGTCAACAGGAGCAACATTTTCAAAGGGCTCTGGTGAATCTAAGGGCTCAGAACCTGAGTTTGATGCAACATAACCTCCTTCAACTTCAGACAGAGGCATCAAGCTACCTGGAGGAGGAGCTGAAAGAGGGATTGTGGTAGTTGGAGGGGGAGAGTCAGTAGGAGCATCAGTAGCCAAGAGTAGAGTAGGAGGAGTGAGAGTGTATGAGGGTGGAGAATCTGTAGCATCTGTAGAAGGAAGGACATCAAGAGCAGCGCCATCAGGAGAAGTAACATCAGGGCGTGAATCAGAAAGATCTCCTCCTGGAGTAGGTGGAGGTAAAGCAGGGAGATCTAAATCTGGAGGAGAGGTTTCAGGAGATAAACCAGAAAAAGCTTCATTAGAAAGAGCTCCATCGCGAAAAGCATTATCAGGAGGAGTTTTATCAGGAGCAGGTCCATCAAGAAGAGCTCCATCAGTAGGAGTTTTAACAGGAAAAGCTTCATCAGTCGGAGTTCCAGTAGGAGGGGTTTCAGCAGGAGGAGAATAATCACGAGGAGCTCTAACAGTGGTAGCCTCATCAAAAGGAGCTCCATTAGGCACACTTTCATCAGGAGGAGCTCCATCTGGAGGAGCTTCAACAGTGGGAGCTTCATCAGGAGGAGCTTCATCTGGAGAAGCTGTAACAGTGGGAGTCTCATCGAAAGGAGCTCCATTGAGCACACTTTCATCAGGAGAAGCTCCATCTGGAGGAGCTCCAACAGTGGGAGCTTCATCAGGAGGAGCTTCATCTGGAGAAGCTGTAACAGTGGGAATCTCATCAAAAGGAGCTCCATTAAGCACACTTTCATCAGGAGAAACTCCATCTGGAGGAGCTCCAACAGTGGGAGCTTCATCAGGAGGAGCTTCATCTGGAGAAGCTCTAACAGTGGGAGTCTCATCAAAAGCAGCTCCATTAAGCACACTTTCATCAGGAGAAGCTCCATCTGTAGGAGCTCCAACAGTGGGAGCTTCATCAAGAGGAGCTTCATTTGGTGGAGCACTAACAGTGGGTGCTTCATCAGGAGGAGCTCCTTCAGAAGGAGCTACATTGCGAGGTGCATAAGGAGAAGCTCCACCAGGAAGAGCTTCATCAGGTAGAGCTCCATCAGGAGGGGGTCTAAAAGGCAGAGCTTCATCAGGAGGAGATAAATCAGCTGTCAGGCCATCTTCTGCTGTGGGTGGAGCCCCCATGTTGTCAGTGGGTATAGCCTCAGTATCCTTATTTATTGGGTCTGACTGAGTGGGCGGAGCTGCACCGTCTGCTGTAGTTCTGGCATTGGCTTCCTCAGGAGCTACAGGTGTGATGTCACTGCTGGTGGATGTCGTGTTCTCCTGGCTGACAGATGCAGAGGGGCTGGAGTCTATGCTGTCTGGTGACATCATGGGGTCAGAGGGTGGAGGCACTGGATCACAAGCAGACATGTTGAAGTCAAAGGGGGGGAGGGGTCCTAACAGTGGTGAGTTGGGTCTGGTCTCCAGTTCTGTAGTTCTCTAGTACTGCCAGTTAAAAAGCATATATAGTTTTGCCAGTACAAGTCACTACATACACAACCACCAACCACTGTCAGGAAGAACCCAAACCCATATCCTCATACCAGCAGGGAATCCCAAACCCAGATCCTCATACCAGCAGAGAACCACAAACCCAGATCTCATGCTTCTTTTCTTTTCGAAAATCTTGAGAATTAAACTGATCTGCTTCCGTTTGAGGGTTTATTGAAACACTACAGAGCCACAACCATCTGATCGTATCAAAGAAAGGATCAACACACATACAGATGGACCAACATTTGTGTGGAAGAATCTGACTTTGGTTTACATTACAAATGAGCCGTGTGTCTCCATCTTGTTCTGTGATTTGTTGATCCTCTTTGATGTAACAAACGTGTAGATTACTGAACTTCCCACAAGGGAACACTGCCTCACTAAACAGATCAAATCAGAACAAATCTGATAATGCCTCTGTGTGAAGGGGCCAAAGAACAGATACAGGAACAATGAAGACATGACGTTTAGACAGACAGATAGACAAGCTGACTGATGGACAGACAGACCAACTGAACTTACTGGTGGCAGTTCCTCGTGCTTCACCTAAGAGAAAGAGAAGAATGTTAGTGTGTGTGTGTTCTGCACATGTGTTTGTGAGTGTGAGAGTGTGTGTGTGCATACAGATGTTCGCAGTGCCCTTGGGCAGGGGCAGGAAGGATCCAGGTCTCCAACTGAGGGATTTGAACCTGCGGCTGCAGCGTTCACAGTCCTGACCGTCTGTATTGTGGTCGCATTCACACTGCAGAGTGGCATCACGCAGCACACACTGAGCTGCATGAAGGTTACACTTACACCTGCAACACAGAGTACTCAGATAAAGTACAAACACACAATAAACAAAAGCACAGAGAACCAGCACAACAAATCCACAAGGAAGATCAATTCCTTCTGAACGTAGACCTCCTCCTGATCCCAGACGCCTTCGGTTACCTGGCGGGGACGTCAATGTTGGAGATAGCGTAGAAGTATTTGAGCAGGTTGTCTCTCTGGACATACGTCCCTCCCAGGGCCGGCCGGAGGAGACGCAGACGGAGGTCGGTGAAGGTAAAGAAGTCTCTGAGGCCCTTCATGGTCTCCATCCGGGTGTACAGGGCATCCATGTTGATCAGTTTTGGACCAGCAAACACCCCAAACCGAGCACGTGCCTCAAACACCACAACTTTCTCCTCCTGACAATCAATAAAACAAACATTTTACTGATTTTATCGATCATTTTAACACATGGATATGTTTGCATTAGTGTCCAGTGTTGTAACTCTGTCTTCTTCTTTTTTTCCATTGTAACCAGTCACAGGTCCAGTACCAACCTTGGCTCCTACCCAGCGTGAGTACTGTTCTGTGCAGATGACCCGGGTGAGGTTGCTTGGTGCCAGGTCTCCAACTCGTTTAGCTGGCATACCAAATGCTTCCATGCAGTCATCAGCATAGTACTGGTATGGCTGCCAAGTCACACCTGAAACAGCAGCAGGTGAGAAAAGTTACAGGAAGTAAATTTAGACCTCCGCACACAGTTGTGCATGAGTTGGACACTTACCATGATGGGTACACAACAACCAAACTTTTTCTATATATTAGTTCTTTTGGACAAGTTTTAACAACTCTTTTCCACCCAAGCCGCTCACCTTCACCCCTATATCAATCTTTGTTTCCACTAACTGGGAGTTAAGCAAATAACATGACGATGTCCCTACTGCAATTTGAGTTGCCGCTGGTAAACGGCAAAGGAAAGGCATTTCAATTGATGTTTGCCTTTGCACTCATGACATCATTATTGTATCCACTGTAGGATCTATCTACTATTTTCGGGTTGTCGCTGGGAACTGAATTTTCAGATTCCAATCCACTGCTCCAAACAGGTCAAAATGAGGTTCATGAATGGAATGGAACCAGATCCATTTTAGTGGAAACCAAGCATTAACCCTGGTCTGGTAGTTTCAGTCTGCTTCCTAGTAGCCATGTTACTATGGTGATGTTACAAAGGCAAAATATAGCGGTCAGCTGGGTAATTTTGACTTATTACCTCATTGACTACCGCTGGAACAAATGAAAAGCAACAGAACTCTCCTTTGCCTTCTTGCTGTGTGTTATGGACCAAATAACATCAACGCTGTGAGCTCGAGGGAGTAAAAATTAATGAGGACCAAAACTTGTTGCGCTTCCTTTAATGTAATGTGAAACCCACCTAACCAAAATAACTCTTGCGTGAACTTTATGTGTGAAAACAGTCTAAGGGTGTAATCAACAAAACATCAATACTCTTGATTCATATTTATATTCATATTCATTCAAGAATATTCATGAATTTTCATGAGGTGGGACCCAGAGTACCACTATCCATGTCAAAACGTAAAAATACATTATTAAGGAAGACACACTAGCTGATGTAAACCTAAACTGAGGTATAAAAGGAGTTGTGAGGAAAACATGTGATTGGGAGGAAAACTTATTGTTTTAAAAGAAAACCCCACAAGTTTATGGATATGGATCTGTGTTTCCACACCACCCACACCAGCAAGTCACCTTTGTCCATGGACTTCTCCAGCACCATGCTGGTTGGCCGACCATATTCGAAAGTCACAGTGATGTCATCGACCAGTTCCAGACTCTTGTTCCATGACAGTGTTATGTTGGCCAACAAGGGCTCAGGATACCGAGACCATGTGACCGTCTGCCAGTAGGTGATGAGCCCGCCCCTCTCCCTGTCGCCCATCAGCTGGGGAGGGTGAGACAGATCCGGACTGGACGCATCACACTCATCGCTGCAGAGGTACGGGTTCTCCTGATGGACAGAGAGAGAGAATGAGAGAGAGAATTTTGAACTTTAATTTACCATTTTAAGAACAAAACAAAGTAAGCACATGATTCAATCTTTTATCTCAAAATAAAATCTCAAATAAATAGCTCCTAAAAGTGAGACCCAATAACAAATCATCATCCAACAAAGCGCATCTTTGGCTTTGAGGACCTCAATATATACACAAACCCTGCAATAGCAATCCCCAAATCACTCAATGGTCTTGTAATGTGCGTGTGACATTGAAAGTGTGATGCTGGCAGAGCACTTAAATTTGTTCTCAATCCCACTATGGTGTCAAAGGAGTGATTCTTTTCCTCCTTACATTTAAGAGAGACACAGAGAGTGAAAGAGACAGATATATATATATTAGTTTAATGCATCTGTATTAATGTATCTGTATTTGATTGAATTGTTTAATTGAAACTACTGTTCCAAATTTAAAAAGATCAGAAACTTATTACTCTGTGTTCATCAATTATGGGGGGATACATACTGAAACACTGTTCAGCTTTTACAGGAATGGATTCAAACAGGAAGTGTTCTAATAATATGGTCACTCTGTAATGAACTGCTGGAATTATTAATTATTGATATTTAGCTTAAGCATCTGGACCAGTTACATTTATCAATAATTTACACGCACAACTTGAATTTCCCACAGGATCAATTAGACAGTTAAGTGAGTGTGTGTTTGTGTGTGTGCGTCACCAGTGTGCAGAATCTCTCAGGTGGGTTTCCACAGGTGATCCCCAGCGGCTCCACTCTGATCTGCATGAACTCCTTCATGTTGGTGGAGGGGGGCTGGCAGGCCGATACCTCCCATCCTGGTCCCGCCTCTGAGGCGAGCAGCCGGCGGCATGTGTCAAACTGACCAATCAGCTGACAGTGGCCAAGCACTGGGAGGAGGAACAGTGGGAGGGGCCAAGACATGTTCAGACAGGAAGTTCCTCAGGAAGTCGGGGGGTGGAGTTTAACTCCTCCGACCTAAACGTCCTTCATTAGGTCTATCTGGTTGCCTTAGTTACCACCTGATTGACACTTAGTGGCTGTCAGTTTCATGTCAGTCATTAGAGTGTCTTGAAGATGCTCCACCCACTGTTATTCCCATGTGTCATGGCTGTCAATCACTATGGTTGTCTCGACCCACAGCCTGGTTTAAAAAGAAGAAGAATTTCAAAATGCAGAATATTTCCCATTTTCCAGGTGATCAAACAGAAACATGAAACTGAATTAAACAGGTTTGAACAGTTTCACTTGCTCTGAGCAGGTGAAACTGCTTCAAAGAGGAGAAACGGTTGAAGTTTCCTCAAGAGAAATAACAAAGATATGAAAATGAAACTTCTGTCCTTTGTTTGATTGTTTGTGTCTCAGACCGACACGGAAACAATAAAGATGATTGAACAGAGGCACAGAGAGCTTCCACCTGTCTGTCTGTCTCTGCCTCTCTCTCTCCCTCCCTCACTCTGCCTGTCTCTCTTTCTCTTTCTTCTGCCCTCTATCCGTCTCTCTGTCTGTCTCTCTCAATCCCTGGCTGTCTCTGGCCGTGTAAACTAACAGTGTTGCAAACATCTATGTACAGTGCACAACAACAAAATGAAAAAACAATATGAAAACAAACTAAATAATAGAGTTTAAAAAAACAATTAAATATACATGAAAAATATACAGTATGTTTATATTACAGGTAATACACACCAGCCGTCTCTCTGTGTGTGTCTTTCTCAGTGTCCCTTTTTGTCTCTGTCTCCCCCCTCACCCTCTCTTCCTTTCTTACTTACCTCCTCTTCAGCCTGAGTCCTGATAAGCTGATTAACCAGATGTCACAGTGCTGCTGCTCTTCTTCTCTTCTTCTCTTGTCGTACTCCTCTTTCTTTCCTCCTTATTTTCCTCTTATGTCTTTTCCTTCTCCTCAGCTTTTGTCATCTTTCCTTGCTTTCTTCTTTCTCATCCTCCTCTTCTCTTGTTCCTCACCTTTGGTTCATTACTATTCCTCCTAATTGTCTCTCTCCTTTATCTTCCTCTCTCCTGTCGAGGTTCCTTTACTGTAAAGATACGACAACACTGATTGAGTTCACCCCCAACCGACCCCCCCCCCTCTCTCTCTCTCTCTCTCTCTCTCTCGTTCTCTCTCTTTCTTGCTCTCTGTGTCTCTGTCTATGTCTCTCTCTCTCCCTCGTTCCCTCTCTCACTCTGTGTCTCTCTCGCTATGACTCTCTATGTGTGTGTCTTTCTCTCTCTCTCTCTCTCTCTCTCTCTCTCTCTCTCTCTCTCTCTCTCTCTCTCTCTCTCTCTCTCTTTCGCGCTCTCTCTGTCTCTCGTTCTGTCTCTCTCTCTCTCTGTATCCATGTATTTGTATGTATATATGTTTAAACTATATCCTGAGACCCAGCCAATTGACTTGTATCCTCTGTAGTGGGCATTAGATATATACTATATCTATATATAGATATATACACACACACACACACATATATATATATATACAGTATATATATATATATATGTATATATATATATGCACTGAATCGCCTTTGAATATAGCTTTGACAATTTTGTATTATTCCATAAAGGTTTCATCTCTTATACTGTATCAGAATCAGAATCAGAATCAGAACAGCTTTTATTGCCAAAGTTTACACTTAAAAAGAATATAAATATATATATGTATATATATACAGTATATATCCTCCTGAGACTCAGCCCATTGACTTGTGTCCTCTGTAGTGAGCATTTCTCCTTTAACTCTTGGGAGCTGCTACTGCATCAATCCCTGCTGCAGTGTACAGAGGATATGAAAAAATTACTTATTAATTATCTTTTAATGTTGGCTGTCCTTTCATACTAAAATGGTCTTCAGGTCCACTACAGCAGACATGCTGTAAAAAGAATTAATTCAAACAAATTTATTAAATAGAAATACATTTTAAATAATAGTAAAAAAGTCTAAATTGCAAGATGTTTTCTTAACATTAAATAAATAGGAAATCACAAAAAAGGAAATTCGAGGACACTTTCTTTCCTCCGTTACCAGAAGGATATACTGTATATACTGTATATATATTTACTTATATATTACTTTCAACCTGGTTATGAATAAAGTATTGATATATCTACACGTGCGTCACATATATGTATGAATGTATGTGTGTGTGTATGTCTGTCCGTTATTAATCCTTTGTTTCTTATTTGAGCTTGATGTTTATAAATTCGAAAGTAATAATAATACTAATTATAATTAAGTGTATAATTTCCAATAAACGACATAAACGTCACGAGACACGCCATTTCCCCTTTCCGCCCGCGAGCGACGTCACGTGACCCGCGTCATCTCTGCGCGTCCAGAAGCGGGGAAGATGGCGGACGTGAGTGTCGGGGTGAATCTGGAGGCCTTTTCCCAGGCCATTAACGGCGTCCAGGCGCTGCGCTCCAGCGTGAGCCGCGTGTTCGAATCCCTGAAGGATGGAATGAAGAACCGAGACACGTTGGAGGGCCGAGAAAAGAAGTTTATAGCCGAGTTCCAGGACAATCTGCAGGCCGTCAACAGAGACCTCAGGTACACAGAGAGAGAGAGAGAGAGAGAGAGAGAGAGAGAGAGAGAGAGAGAGAGAGAGAGAGAGAGAGAGAGAGAGAGAGAGAGAGAGAGAGAGAGAGAGAGAGAGAGAGAGAGAGAGAGAGAGAGAGAGAGAGACCCACTCACACACAGCCTTTTAGTTGTTAAACTGCATACACTCTCTGTTTTTAGATTTATTTGTGTGAGTCATCAGCTGCTGCTACCATGATGATAAAGAGGGAGACTATAACGTCTGTCTGTCTGTCTGTCTGTCAGTGAGCTGGAGCGTCTCAGCGGTCTGGTGGGACGTCCCTCAGAGTCTCATCCCCTCCATAATAGTGGTCTCCTCAGTCTGGATCCTGTTCAGGACAAAACTCCCCTTTACTCACAGCTGCTGCAGGCCTACAAGTGGTCCAACAAGGTAACTAGTGACTGATGCTAGTCCCTGTGACCTGAGTCAAGTCACTGTGACCTGAGGTGACCTGTGTGCGCGTGTGTGTTTGTGTTTGCGCATAGTTGCAGAACCATGCTGGATTGGCCTCCAGTTTGCTGAACCAGCAGTCACTCAAACGATCAGCCAATCAGATGGGAGCTTCAGCCAAGAGGCGACCCAAAGTCCAGCCCAGCACCCTGGTTCTTCCTCCGCAGTGAGTATCAGTCAACGAACCACCTGGCTGCAGACTTCAGGGGAGTGAATGGAAGAAGATGAGCTGACCTCGGCCTTGTTTACACAACATTTAAATCTTAATCCGGTTCACCAGGCTGCTTAACTAATCTAGATGACATTGTTCAAATCAGTGTGTGTGTGTGTGTCTGTGTCTCTCTCTTCATCTTCAGGTATGTGGATGATGTTATTTCTCGTATTGGAAGAATGTTTCCTGACATGACGATCGAACTGTTCAGACCCAACGGGACATCTGCTGTGCTGCTGGTATACACACACACACACACACACACACACACACACACACACACACACACACACACACACACACACACACACACACACTCTACATAGAAAGCAAAACATACAAGCACTCAAATGTATTGTTTTGATGGTCTGTATCTCTCTGTCTCCCTACCTACCTGTCTGCCTCTCAGGTGACCCTAGGTAAGGTCTTGAAGGCGATCGTAGTCATGCGTTCCCTCTTCATCGACAGAACCGTAGTTCGTGGCTTTAACGAGAACGTTTACAGCGAAGAGGGAAAGGTCAGGGGTCAAGCCAGCCTGTCTCAAACAGTAATAACAGCTGTTGTTTCTTTGTTTCCATGGTAACCTGCGCCCTGACTCTCTCTGTCTGTCTGTCTGTCTGTCCTCAGCTGGACATATGGACCAAGTCTCAGTACCAGGTCTTCCAGAAGGTGAGTCCTCCTCCTTTGACCACGCCCCCTCATCCCCATGCACCACAGTCCTCACCTCTAACCGTGTGTTGTTGCCAGGTAACGGACCACGCTACCACCGCCCTGCTGCACTACCAACTGCCCCAGATGCCTGACGTTGTTGTCCGATCCTTTATGGTGAGAGAGAGCGAGAGTGGCAATCAATATCATTTATAATCTATTTGATATCCATAATCAATATGATTGATAATAACCATAATCAATCATTTAGAGACTCAGTACCTCCACTGAGACCTGCTGCTTTGTGTGTGTCTCTCTCTCTCTCTCTCTCTCTCTCTCTCTCTCTCTCTCTCTCTCTCTCTCTCTCTCTCTCTCTCACCTGTCTCTCTCTCTCTCACCTGTCTCTCTCTCTCTCACCTGTGTCTCTCTCTGTCTCTGACCTGTCTCTCTTTTTTCAGACCTGGTTGCGTAGCTACATTAAGCTCTTCCAGGCTCCCTGTCAGCGCTGTGGTCACTTCCTGCAGGATGGTCTTCCTCCCACATGGAGGGATTTCCGGACGTTGGAGGCTTTCCACGACACTTGTCGCATGTAGACAGACTTTTTTCAGGTTTACTTGCATACAGACTGGTTTCTGTGAGGGACAGTCACGGGCATTTCATGTAAATGGTCTTTGTAAAGGCTGTAAATATGTTTTTTATTGTTCAGTTGTGTAGAACCTTAATAAAGTTACATTTTTGCATATCGTTTGTGTATTTGTTGGAAACCTACGAGTTTACAGGCAGTTAGACAGGTTGACCTGGCTGATGAACGTGCCCTCTGGTTACACACGTTAAGGTGAGGGGTCAATGTCTCCCTCTACAGGCTACAGGTTCTTGAAGCGAGACGGCCTTTGGTTGGCTGGTTTGACCTGAACCTGATCAATAATAATTACTTCCATTGTCCTGCTTTTCCTCTTTCTCCCTCCCTCCATCATTTTGCTGTAGACTCTAGATGCACTGAGGGGGAAAAGTCAAACGTCATCCAGTTTCAGTCAGAATTTAACTTTTGTGTTGCAAAAACCCACAAACCTTACTTACTGAAATAAAGAGGCTTGAGACACTTTGGTAGGCTCTGCAGCACAGCACACGTGTGAAAACTTTTCTTGCAGCCTGCTCAGCATCACCTGAATGCATCATAAAACAGCTGAACCAGCACTTACATGCAGCACTTGATGAGGATGTAGATTCAGTGGTGAGACAGAGACAGACCGAGACATTGACAGACAGCAGCTGAGATCTCCTCAGGTACACTGAAGTTTCTACACACTGTCTCTGTCTCTCTGTCTGTCTGTCTGTCTCAGTCTGTCTCCTCATATAATTAGACGCCATGAAGTCTGAACTTAGTTTGGACAGTTTTCATCCAGATCAAAGTCAATGGAGGTGAACAGTGTGAAGAAAGACAGAAAGTTTGTATTGAAGCTTCTTATTTGCTTAGGTTTCAAGCTAATAGATCGAAAGCAAAAAAAGAAAAAGGACTTTTTTTTTTTACATCAGTGGTGTGCGTGTGTGTGCGTGTGCGTGTGCGTGCGTGTGTGCGCGCGCGCGCTTTTCATGGCCTCTGCAGTCATTTGTGACTGAACAGCTCCACCTGCTGGAGCTTTAGTATTATACTGTGTGTGTGTGAAGAAAAAGAGGCCGCAGTTCATCTGACTGACTGGGTTAGACTGAGCATGCGCCGTGGCTCCCCCCTCACCCCCCTCCTTCCCTCTGACTGATGACAAAGGCTTCTCTTGGGAGACGCGCCGCGCGTGGCCGCATCCTCAACTCTGCGTGCTGCTGTGAGAGAAACGAGAAGGACAGACAGAGCTGGAGACAGAGATAGACAGACGGATCCAGTCAGACAGATACAGACAGACAGACACAGGCGGGCAGACAGCAGGTGTGTTGTGAGGATGCGCACGGCAGCAGTTCGCGCTGATTTCGCGTCTCAGTAACGTCAGAGGGGGAGAAGAAGAAGAGGAGGAGAACGAGGAGGAGGAGGACTGAGAGACCTGAACAATGAGCTGCAACTGGGGCACCGAGCTGTGGGTGAGTACAGACCTGGACCCGGACGGACCCGGACAGAACCCGATCACCTTTGTAGCGTTTCGCGCACCGTTTCTCTCTCTCTCTCTCTCTCTCTCTCTCTCTCTCTCTCTCTCTCTCTCTCTCTCTCTGTGTGTGTGTGTGTGGCTTCTCCTCCTCTACCATAGCAACACGCCGTGTGATGGCAGCCTGTGCTGCCATGTTACTGCGGTGATCAGCTGATCAATGAACAGATCGGTCTGCTGTATTACATTGTTTTATACACTATAATCACATTAGTCATGTATCAAGTGAAAGGTTATACCATGTAATCATGTATTTTCTGCATGATTAAAATAATTGAATTCTGATCAAATCAATCATGTATATAAGGTGAACCTTTGTTGATGCTGAATTGGTTTGAGCTGCTCTGTGTGGGATGAAGCTGACCTCTGCCCTCTCACTACAGACATACACATGTCTAAAGTTCACATGTACATGGAGTTGTGTTCATTTGTCACTACAGTGATATTTAACATTAGTGTTAAAACGTTAATGTAAAGTATGTTTACTCCAACTAACAGATGTAGATTTTATTCAATAGTAAATCCATTCCTTCAGGTACGTGAGTGTGTATTCCCTCAGTGGGCTGAATGGCCTCATGCTGCCGTCATGTGACACGCATGGAGATCAAACAGTACACATGCATGAATGAAACTGTGGAACTGTTTGGTATTCTTTACTGATATGAAGGAAATTCATCAAGTAATACCCTGCTAGACACACACACACACACACAAACACACACACACAGTCTCGTGTTATCTCGATCCCGATGTTTGTCTGCTCTTCCTACATCTCCTGTTGGTGGAGCTGTTTGTAACACAATGCTAGAAGGAAAACACTACAGAGTGCTGATTTAAAGAATAAGTCTAATAAAGGGTTAAAGTTTGTAAAAGGTTTTATATGTTGTGTGTTTTAGGATCAGTTTGATGGTTTGGAGAAACACACCGGGTGGGGCATTGACTTCCTGGAGCGGTACACTAAGTTTGTCAAAGAGAGAGCCGACATCGAACTGAACTACGCCAAACAGATCAGGTAGTCTACACGACCTCAACATGACCTCAACATGACCTCACTTTAGACCTTGAGCCTATCAGAAACGGTCAGGGTTAGACATTGTTCAATCACACACATTAGTGGGAAGTAGTGAACCCAATCAAACATGAAATACTGAATATGATAGTCCAATAATAATAATAACAATAATGTAATAACCAGCTTTATGTCACTCTGATGCTTCTCTTTCTGCCTGTCTGTCTGTTTCCCTGTCTGTCTCCCTGCCTGCGTGTCTGCAGGAGTTTGTCTAAGAAGTATCACCCTAAGAGAAGCAAAGAAGATGAAAGCAGGTACTCAGATGTTTATCAGATTAAGGACAAATGTAAAGTGAAGTCAGTAAAGCTGCTTTTGTTTTTTATGAAGTTTAAATCATCATAATTGCAGAATATCATACAACAGACAACAAAAAGAACCAGTTTGATTACATAAAATACGTTCCTTCCCTTTGTGCCTTGTTGAACTGCCATACAAATCAAAGGCTTCACAGGCCGCAGCAGCAGCACACTGATCTCCACTTAGCCCTGAGCTCCTCGGAGAGGCGAATCAAAGAGAGATTCACTGTCTGCTTGTTTCAGGTACAGCTGGTGTGTGGCGTTTGTAGCGACTCTGCACCAGCTGAGCGAGTTTGCCGTGCAGAGGGAAGAGTTTGCCGAAAACCTGAACGCACAGATTGTTGCAGAGCTGAGCCGATACACGCAGGAGCTGAAGGCTGAGAGGAAAAATGTAAACAACAACATGGTTATCGTAGTTAAAAATAACCAGGATGGTTTAAGTTAATTTGAACACAGATGAGTTAACTGTGATTAAATGAAATTATGAATTGTTTTGTTGTAGCATTTCCAAGATGGCCGCCGTGCCCAGCAGCACATCGAAAGTTCTTGGAAGCAGCTGGAGTCGGTGAGTGACCTCTGACCTCTTATCCCGACATTGTCTCATGAGTTGTACACACCTTCATACACAAAGCAGTAAGCAAAGCACTCTGCTGTGTGGGCAGGATGGGGCATGGCAGGGCGTGGCAGGCTCACAATTTATCAGTCATCACCTTCCCCCCTGTAAACACTGCCTGATGTGTTGTTGTTGTTTAGAGTAAACGGCGGTTTGAGCGTGACTGTAAGGAGGCGGAGCGAGCGCAGCACGTCTCCGACAGAATCGACCTGGACAACAAGAACGACGGTGAAAAAGTAAAACTGCAAACCACAAAACAATAGAACCAAGATGAAACCTGAAGCTTTACACAACTAACCTCAACCTGTCTGCTTGCCTGTTTGTCTCTCCCTCTGTCTGTCTCTGTCTCAATGTCTCACTGCCTGTCTCTCTCTCTATCTCTCTCTTCCTATGCCTGCCTGTCTGTCTCTGTCTCTATGTGTCACTGCCTGTCTCTTTCTCTTTGTCTCTCTATCTCTCTCTTTCTATGCCTGCCTGTCTGTCTCTCTTCCTTTTCTCTCTGTCTCTCCCTCTGCCTGTCTGTCTCTCTGCCCTTTCTCCCTGTCTCTCCCTTTGCCTGTCTGTCTGTCTCTCTGCCTTTTCTCTCTGTCTCTCCATTTGCCTGTCTCTCTATGTCTTTTTGCCTCTTTCCCTCTATCTGTTTCCCTCTGTCCTGGTCTCTCCCTCTGCCTGCCTGCCTCTCTCTCTCTCTGTCTGTCTGTTTTTCTCTCTGCCGTCTGTCTCTCTGGTAGCGATGCTCACTGAAGGTACGTCTTGTCTTAACTCTGTCCAACTCAAACATCAGTGTTTCATTTTAACATGGCCCTGTTGTCACACGCTATGTGTGTGTGTGTGTGTGTGTGTTTGTTGTACTGTGCGTATGTTTGTTTCTCCATGTGTTTGAGTTTCCATGTGTGACTGGGTGTCTCTTTGTTTCAGGCTCGTCAGACGGCGCACCAGAAACAACAAGCTGCTGAAGAGTCCAGGAAAGATTATATGACCACTTTAAACCAGTTTAACCAGGACCAGCAGCAGCACTACCACACACTGGTACCTGTTATATACCAGGTAACACACACACGCACACACACACACACATACATATACATGACTCATCATCACTTTCCACACCGAGGACCCTTCAAACTTTACAAATGCAGCACCACAGCGCTCGTCAAGTAAAATCAACTCTATTTCTGCAGTATTTTTCACGAATAACTGAAAGGTTCTGTTGAACTGTGTTGTTGGGGCAGTTCTCCTTGGCAGTGTAACCTGAACAGTGCACCTGATCTAAACCTAACAATAACCCTAACACTAACCTCAGGGAGGGAAGCCCAACCCTAACCTCTGCTCAAAAAACCTACAGTCAACCCATCTTTGGTCTTGATCCTTCCCTTCCTGTCAAAAACACAAGTGTGTGCAGTCTCAAGTCTCAAAGTCCTATCTGAGAAAAACCTCTATTCTGGTCTCCAGCAGCACCATTAGCACTCTCGGAGTTATCTTTGATCATCAGGATTTGTCCTTCAATCCCACATAACACCTGTTATAAATATTATAATATATTCAACTTAAAGTTAAAACTTGAATTGCACCACTGTTGATGTTTTGTTTATGCGAAAATATTTTTATAAAGTAATTGTAGTGACGCATCTGGGAGCAAATGTGTGTGTGTGTGTGTGATGTATCTAAAAAAACAACTGAGTGAGGAAAAAGAATTTCCCCTCTGGGGATCAATAAAAGTGTGTTTGTTTCTTTCTTTCTGTCTGTGTGTGTGTCCAGCGTATCCAGGATATGGAGGAACGTCGTATTGACAGAGTGGGTGAAGCCATGCGCTCGTTATCAGAGGCTGAGAGGAAAGTTCTTCCTGTGCTCGCTCGATGTTTAGATGCCATGATGGATGCTGCTGAGAGCGTCCAGCCCAGGAAGGTGAGAGGTCAAAGACCCTGTGAACCTCTGACAAAAAAACAATCAATATACAGTATGGAACCATTCAGGCTCCTAATGTTGATTAACCTGATCAATGAGTAACATACTGTATGTCTCTCCTTCATATTTACACAAAGTTGGACACAGATATCAAATATTCAGCAGGTAAGATGTGTAACTGAAGGGTCAGAGAGTGAGTGTGTGTGTTTCTGTGTGTGTGCAGGATGCGCGGCAGGTGGTTGAGGTGTTGAAGTCGGGGTTCGAGCCTCCAGGTGATGTGGAGTTTGAGGACTACAGCGCCACCATGAGGCGCAGCATATCAGAGTCTAGTTACCTTGACAACCGAGCTGAGGGGAGGAAACACACCAGAAAACTCTGGCCATTTATCCGCAAAAACAAGGTACACACACATACACACATACACATACACAGGAAGTGCATCACTGTTTTGAAATTTAATTCATTATTCACCCAAAAAAGAACAAAATCTGTATAACCATTCATTGTGATCCGTACCTCCTCCAAGGCCAATAAAGCCAGCATAGTAACATTAGAGGAGTGCGAAAAGAAAGGAGAACCACCACCGGCTCCAAAAATAAGAATAGTCAGGCAACAGCTGGTGATGTGGACACGGCCAATGAGTTCATTCAGTTCTTCAACAGATTTGACACTGCGGCCAATGTCTTCACCGAGCCTACTGGGGTGAGGGTTAAGGTTACGGTTCACAATCCTGCCACATCCAGAAATACTTGAAAATACAGTGATTGTGGCGTGTATCAGGAATGATCAGGAAGGAGAGTACAGGCAGCTGATAAAGGCCTTCAGCGAGTGCTGTGATAAGAACCATCTTCTCCTTCATATAGCAAAAACCAAGGAGATGGTGGTGGATTTTGGCAGGGCTAACCCCCCTTCAGCCAGTGAGAATTTTAAGTGCGTAGATGGTGCAGACCAACAAGTACATAGGTGTCTACCCTGACAACCAACCAGAGTGCTCCCTGAGTACAGATGCTCTGTACCGAAAGGGACAGAGGGACATCTGTTTTTCCTGAGGAGACTCTAGTCCTTCAATGTCTGTGGTGAGATGCTCCACATGTTCCACCATGCTGTGGTGGCAAGCAACATGAAGGACAAAGGCAGCAGGAGGCTGGACAAGCTGGTGAGAAAGGCTGCATCAATGACGATGTACTGTAATTGAGAGATGCACACGGAAAAAGGTTCAGGACGTCTTTCACAACAAAGAGCATCCTCGGCTTTTCTATGCTCCTTTTTTATTTATTATCTATCGCTTCTACTCAGCTAAAGGACTTACAAAGAAACAAGCTTCTTTGTAAAGAAAATAGAGTGAGGGTGTGACTGTGAGTGAGAGATTGAGAGTGTGAGAGTGTGAGAGCGTTCCTAACAAAAATATATTTCGGTCTTTAACAACTTCTTGAAGTTGCTGCCTTGATGAACACCTAACTAAGGCCACTCTGTAAGACAATTATGCTATTTACTTCTAAACCAAAGCAAACACGATTTATATTAACATCACAATGTCTCTCTCTTTCTCTCTGTCTCTCTCTCTCTATCTGCTTGCCTGTCTGTCTCTCTCTGTCTTCTTCTCACTGTCTTTCTCTCACTCTCTCACTATCTCTCTCTCGCTCTCTCCTTTGTCTGTCTGTGTGTCTGTGTGTCTGTGTGTCTGTGTGTCTGTGTGTCTGTCTATCTGTCTCTCCAGCTCTTGACTCTTCTCTCATCCCCCCGTCAGCCCCCTCCTCCTCCACCAGCCTCTCCTTCTCCAGGGGGCGTGGTCAACATTCATCAGTCTCCTCCCCCTGCTTCTAGAGAACCAATCACACAACGACTCAATGACCTCATGAGCTCAAGCTCCAGAACCAGAAAGCAGTGTCTTCGCAGCCTCAAGAGAGGGGTACACACACACACACACACACGAACACACACACACACACACACACACACGCACACACACACAGTTAGTTGTTGTCTTGGTTACTCTTTGTTAATGCTTTCATGGTAACTTTCTTTCCACAATGCTCTCCTGTGATATGGACAGCTGTCCCTCAGACTGGTTAGTATGACCCGTGTCTGTGTGTAACATACATGTACACACAGGTTGTCATGAGTGTGATGGATTCAATGGGCTTTGGGTTTTAGGGTTCGGCTCCTGCAGACTGCAGCCATCTTTCTCCTGAACAGAGACGAAAGAAGCTTCAAGGCAGAATTGACAACATCAGCCAAGAGATCCAGAGAGAGAGAGAGCAGAGGTAAGACGGCACAAACTGTATAACATACCAATAACATACAGAGAACACTCAGATAACATGTAGATCACTCTGTGTGTGTGTGTTTGTGTGTTAGAGATGCTCTGCTGAAGATGAGGGAGGTCTATGAGCGAAGTCCTCAGATGGGCGACGCCTGCAGTCTGGAACCTCGACTGGACGAAGTGCAGCAAAGTCTGCAGAGGCTGGAGGAGGAGCTGAGGAGGAACCAGGTGAATACAATATATATACACACAGCACACACAGACAAACATACGTTCAGACTCATTTTTACGGAACTCATCTTCTCAAAATTTCTGACACATCAGCCAATCACAATGACACATTTGTGTGTGTGTGTTTGTGTGGAGGCCTGGCTTGTGGAGGTAGAGAGCAGAACAATGTCCCAGCAAAGCAGCAGGAGGAAGCAGAGTGGGGGTTGCGGGTTCAATTCCCAGGCAACAACGCCAGGGAGTAGCAGCCTCAAACAACAAGAAAGCAATCGCAGTCCAGCCAGCAGAGAGAGGTAACGGATTCTACAGTTTACTGTTTATTTACTCTATCTTTACTATTTGCGTTACTACTCTCTCTCTCTCTCTCCCTTTATCTCTCCCTCTATCTCTCCCTGTCTCTCTCTCCATGTCCATCTCTTTCCCTGCAGTCCTGATGGCAGTTACACAGAGGACAACAGTGCAGAGCTTCATTTTAAGTCTCGCAGTTCAGAGTTTGATGATGATTTCGATGATGAAGAGCCTTTGCCGAGCATCGGCACCTGCAAGTCCCTCTACCCGTTCCAAGGTACCCATGTTCCACTTCATAGTCTGAGTAACTCAGGCTACCGAGCCGTGGATAGTTACGTTGTAGTAGAACGGTGTAATAGGCCACACCCACTGAGCCGACGCCCACTTGGCATCACTTGGCTCACTACAACTCAGTGTAAACATGAAATGATATAGCTAACCAAGCTAACATCGGTCTCAGGGTGCAAACAGCAACATGTTAGCTTAGCTATGACCGTTAACTATGTAAACACTAAAATCAAACGTCTTCAAAAGCATTATTTACAGACCACACGCTGTATTAGATTGCTAATATTGAACATAATATGGGACGTTTAAGGAGATGTCAGTGTCCACAGTGTCCTTTGGTTGCTCTGGTGTCCCAGCTTTCCTCAGGTGCTGAATTAAACCTGTGTGTTTGTGTTTGTGTCGCCATTTTGCATGTGTGCAGGTCAGAATGAAGGCACTCTGTCTATGGCAGAGGGGGAACTGCTTTCTGTGGTGGAAGAAGACAAAGGTGATGGCTGGACGCGAGTCCGCAGGAACCTGGAGGAGGAGGGATACGTCCCCACCTCCTACATCAAAGTCTTCCTGGACAGCAATGCCAAAGGTGCTATGACCTACATTTGACCTCCATATGACCTCTTCCTGACCTCTGATTTACCTAAAACTGACCTCAATGTGACCTCAGTACGTGATGTGTTCCACATCCTTTTTATCTTCTTCAAAAATCTGAACTCAGTACAAAATCTAAGCATTTTTATGGTGACGTCAAAATAATTTCACAGCTGTGACTAAGAATGAAACATTGTGAGTTTCTCCTAAAACAAAGATATAATGTGTTTGATCCTGACTGTAACACAATTTAGAGACAAAGATCGGCCAATGAGACTGAAGATGAAACTCCCAGTTTGGCAGACTTCCTGTGGTAAACTGGTGCAGTATGATGTCACACTTTGGGGTCAGGGTCAGAGGTGAATGTACATTGTGAGTACTGCATGTTAGTGAATGAATGTAACAATGTAAGGACAGCGGTCAGGTCTGACTGACCGCTTGAAGACAAACAGCTGGAAACAACCAGCAGTTAATTGCTTTAACGAGGAGCACCTGAACGCATCATTAAACTACTGACCAGCTACAATGGGAACTTCTATCTTATAATTTCTGCTGTTGTTCTTCCATTGGTGGAAAGTTTAATACTAACACAATATGTATATATGTAATACATATGCAGAAAAATAACTGATCTGTGAGTATAACACTAAGTTCAAAATATACAACATGCTGAAAGTTTACATCATTGCAAAAAAAAGACCTGTCGGTTAGAGGAAGTGGAGTTTATATTTGGTGAATAAAGTGTGTGGTGCATCATGATGGAGTAAAATCAGTCAGTTTGGGCTTGATGTGTGTGAACCTGCTGATTTTTACCTTTTCTCTAGTTGTAAAGTTCAAGTGAAGTTTTGGGTCAAACTTCCTTCAGGTTGGCAGAGGGAAAGCCTGCACCTAATCACGATAAACTACTACTAGAGATGTAAAAACAGAGGACCCTCCCACAAGTATCAGCCTGTCTAGCTGAATGTCAATGTCTGACATGTTGTCATTCAGCCATGTCTCCATTGAAACACAGCGGTTCCTACTGGATAGTTTGATAGGATCCACTTTATCACGGGGGAGCAGGATGGTCAGGAGAGTCGGTCTGTTGGGCCTTCAGCCTCACCTGAATGCTTTGTGCTCACAGTAAACATCGTTGTCCCTTATGTCCCTCATGTCTGTCCCAACAATGTCTAACAGGAAGTAGCTGTGATATACAAACATGTTACAAAACAAGCTGCAAAATCATCAGCGATGTTGCTGCTGCTGCTTCTTTGTGATGAGGCAGCTGACAACCCACTTAAGTGTGTATTTACCACCACCTACTGGACTGGAGTGTGTACGGCACATTGACCGGTCGGGGGAACGCTGCACTCAGTCACACCTGTTGTTGGTTGTGAGGACTGTCGAGTTCTGTAGCTGTTTTCATCTCCTTACTTAGGAGCAAAATGCCTCATTTCATGCCTGACTTGTTGCTGATTTCACCACTAGGGGGCTCATGGGACACCACAGGACACAATTACAGACATTAAGCTCCATTTTGAAATGGAAGATAATAAACAATATATACAGTAGAAAGAATTTGTACTTATGGAGTCAACATAATATCCACTGTGTACAGTAAAAAATAAAAATAAATGACGAAATAAACCATATTTATAACAACAAAGAATGAAAAAAGTGACAATATAAGCAGTACAACAGAAAACAATACAGCAACAAGCAACATAACTAAACAATGAAATAAGCCATAAAGACAAGCTTATAGTGAAGTAAGAACGAATATGGTGACGGTATGATGTAACAGTAGCAGCAGCCGTGTTGAATGGTGCACATGTTGAAGGTGTATGTTGTCTGGTCAGGAGCCGAGTCCAGGTGATGGCAATACGAAGCAAAGACCTGTAAGCACTTGCGGCAGTGGAACTGGATCAGTCTGTTTGAATGTGCAGCAGAGTCCATTCAGCTCCATCAGAAGATGGTGGAGACAATGTTCACTGTTCCTCGTGCTAGACAGACGTTTGTTTCGCATCCTTCTCTCCACCTCAGACTCTGTTCTGTTCAGTTGGTTCTTATCCCTGTTCTGGTGCTGCTCCCCCAGCAGATGGCAGCATAGCACACGACACCAACAAGATTTGCCGCATGTTGTCGCACACATTAAGATGTGTTGAATACTATGATCTTTTCTGTGGACAGCTGATGATGTTCCACCTGCAGTCTAGTCAAGTTATCCAGGTGAATACCCAGGAATTTAGAGTCCCCCACTCTCTCCACATCCCCTGAATCCCAAGAATGATGCAGCAAGAAGCAAGAATGATGATGGCCTTTGGAGTCCATGCTCTCCTGAAGTCCACCACCATTGTCTTCTTCTTTGCCACAGTCAGATGCAAATGTTTCATGCCACAACACTCCACAAAGTGCTCCACCAAGTCTCAGTATTCCGATGCCTGTTCCTCCTCCACACTTCTGACAATTTGGGTGCCATCTTAGAATTTCTGCAGGTGGCAGTTATCACAGTAATACTGGATCTTGTGAGATGTACAGTGCTGAGAGGAGAGGAGACGGGGCTGCTCATCAGCTGCCTCAGCTAGACAAACTGACATGTTTGCTGTCAGATAGTCAGTGATCCAGGAGATGGTGAAGGAGTCTTCTTGCATCTGCGGCAGCTTTCCTCTCAGATGGGGTGAAGGCTGTTGAGAGCTAAATCTCAAGAAGTGTTTCAGCTCATTTGGATTCCCCTGATCGCTCTATTTGTCCAGTGCAGTGGAAATGGGATTTTTTCAGCTTCTGAGATCAGATGAGATTCCATGTGTTCAGGGTACTCTGGCCTCAACATGACTTCACACTCTACCTGAACCTTCCAAAGAGGATGTGGGGAGACACAAGGCAGAAAAGCACAACAGGCTTAGAGGCAGAATCTGAAGACAAATAACAGAAAGTTGCATATATATGATGTAAATATTCTATAAATATGAAAAATGTTGAAATGGTTCAGTAAATTAATGAATGATTGATACTTATAATGAACCTGAGTTCTAAGTTAATTTCTGACTTAAACAACCAAACCTAATTGTTCCTCAAACAGGGACGTCATTTGTCTCTAACCTGTCTCTCTGTCTGCCTGTCTGTCCCGTAGGTTTTGTCCAGAGTAGTCGGCTAGTGTAGTGCTCTGGCTCTAAGGCACATAGGCGGCGCAGTGCAGAGATGATGGCATCTCACCACAGGAAGTGATGTGTAAAGAAAAGAGTTTGGAAGAAGATCCATAACCACCAATCAAAGGTTCAGAAAGGAGAAACAAGAAGTGATGTGTAAAAGAAAGAACCCGGTAATGTTTTTTTAAATTTTGGACTGAGAAATGTTTGGAACCATCAGCAGAACCTGACCAGGTATCAAACAGATGCATGTTGTTTGTTAGTGTTTATGATGCGCTGCTTGCATTTATTTCAGCATGTGTCACCTTATCACCTTGGCTCTCTATCTGTCTATCTAGTCTGTCTGTCCGTCTGTCCTCGTCTCTGTTATCTCCTATTCTGTTCAGTTGGTTTGTTTTTAGGGAGTCAAGAACATGTGCCAGTCACAAGCAAGTTGGGAGACTTAGCCTTTAACTCAAGCAAACCCCAAGCAAGTCATGTGAAGTCCCTGCTCTAAGTCAAGCATGTCAAAATTCAAGTCATATACAGAATTCCGGTGATCTACCAGCTTTCACATTTAAATCAGTGAAGAAGACAGCAGGCATGAAATTAGATAAAATTAACTAAATGAACAGAGTGTACAGAACGGCCAGGTGATCCTTCCAATCCCTTTCAAATGTTTAAAATAAGCAACATAGCAAATAATACAATGACAAAGTGGACCTCCATAGAAATGGAGATGCAGAGAGTTTGAAAATTAGTTTTAATAAACCAAACAACATATTTTGCTTGTGTTGCTGAGGTACGCAGACTGTTGCTTTGTGTACAGGTAGATCTTTATTTACCGTATATACGCATGACTTACCGGGGCTATGGGGTGAGATCAGAAGTGAGTCAGCCTTGTGACATCGATGAATCAGACTTGAGCTTCAACATAGAACACTAACCCCTTAATCGTGCAGCGTAGTTCTGGCCCCTGGTCTTGTTTGGTCCATCTGTCTTTGTGTCTGTTCTCATCTCCTGTTCTGTTTGATCTGATCCGATGTCTGCTGGTCTGGTCTGGTATCTTCATGGCGACATTCCAAAGCTCTTTTTTTGGTTGTTCCTTGGTCCTCAATCCTCACGGCACCATCCAGAGCTAAAAGGGTTAGAGTCTACAAAAGCAAACACACCCCTTCACTTCAAACCTGTTTCCTATTGGCTGCTCTGAGCCATCATAACAAAAAAGACAAAGCAAATGATGAAACATCGGACCATAACAAGAAGAAATAACTAAAGTCACTCCCTTTATTTGGTTGATTTGATTGAAAATCTTTTTGAAATGATGAATGCATGTTCAACCTGAATAATTAACACAAAACAAACACGTAAAATGAAATACTTCACATATATATTATCATTGTCCAGGCTGACAGCTGAACCGATTTTGTTGACGTTGTCGCAAAGTGATTAGTGATTAGATAATTAAGTTATTTATACTCTTATAGCCATCAACCTGCCCGGATATAGATGACAATGAGCCTAAAGAGCTAAATCGGGAAAATAAAATAAAATATAAAAGGGGGGCCCTGCAGAAAAAGTTTGGGGACCACTGCCTTAGTTGGATCTGGTACCTTCTGATCTGAAATCTGCTGGTCTGGAGTGGTACTTCTGCTTTGATATCTGCTGGTCTGGACTGGTACCTTCTGATCTGATATCTGCTGGTCTGGACTGGTGGCTTCTGATCAGATATCTGCTGGTCTGGACTGGTACTTCTGCTCTGATGTCTGCTGGTCTGGACTGCTACCTTCTGATCTGACATCTGCTGGTCTGGACTTGTACCTTCTGATCTGATATCTGCAGGTCTGGACTGGCCCCCCTCTACATTTCCTCATTAAGCAGCAGTTCTGTTTGTTGAGACTTTTTCTGTCTGAACTTGGAGCATCTTTCCTGCGGCAAGAAAACCTCCGTGCATTTTTAATAAATTGGGAATTTTAAAGTAACAAAAGACATAAGATGAAGTCTAATTTTCAGTTACCATTGATTATGATGATTGATTAGGTGGATTAGCGTAATTGATTATGATGATGGATTGTCGTTGTCATTGTAATTTCATTCACATTATTCTGAAAAAAAGTTTGTGGAAACAAAATTGAAGTTTGAGTCTGGAAACAGACATGAAGACATATTATATGTATAGCCCCGCCCATATTAACCCTAATCAGTCATAGCCCCGCCCCCAGGACCCTTGTCTGTTGATTGATGTATGAAATGTAAACAGGAACCATGGTTTTCAATATTGAACATTGGTTATTATTATTATTATTATTATTATTTAAACAATTTCAAGCTGTGAGATGGTGCTGTAGATTTGATCAACATTTGAAAAGATCAATAAACCCAAACGGAATGATAGAGTCTTGTCTCAATGCTTCAAGCTTCAGATGAATAAAAGGGGCAGTGAACTAGCAACCCTTGATCTTATCTGAGGGAGAGAAAAAGATTTGAATGTACAGTGTTTTTTGGGGTTTTTTTTAAAGCACAAAATCTGTATTTACACATGACACATTATTTCAAGACGACGAGCATAAAAACATTTGTAGGTAAAAGTGAAACTCAAGATCATATTTTCTGCAGATGATGTCATCATTCCCCAGCCAGGATCTTTCTGTGTGGACTTTGCTTGTTCTCCTCGTGTCTGCCCGGACAAGAACGCCTCTACCACCACCGGACCACCTCACACAACCTAACCTCAACCTAAACACTCTTTTACAGAAAAAGAAATCATCACCTTTTATTTCACTCCTCTGTTAAACTAGAACAGTAGAATGAAACACTTGTGATGCTAATTTCTCTCCAGTAACAGACGTGTGTGTGTGTCAGATGGTTCTCAGCAGGATTCAGGAACATTCAGTTCCAGAAGAATCTCTCTCTATCTTTCTCTCTCTCTCTCTCTCTCTCTCTCTGGCTCTCTCTCTCTCTCTCTCTCTGTCTCCCTTTCTGTCTCTCTCTCTCTCTGTCTTTCTCTTTCTCTTTCTCTCTCTCTGGCTCTCTCTCTCTCTCGCTCTCTCTCTCTGTCTCTCTCTCTCTCTCTCTCTCTCTCTCTCTCTCTCTGCCTGTCTGTCTCTCTAACTCTCTGTCTGCCTGTCTCTCTCTCTCTCTCTCTCTCTCACCCTCTCTCTCTGTCTGTCTGTCTGTCTCACTCTCTGTCTGTCTGTCTGTCTGTCTGTCTGTCTCTCTCTCTCTCTCAGTCTGTCTGTCTTTCTCTCTCTCTCTCACTCTCTCTCGCTCTCTCTCTCTCTCTCTCTCACTGTCTATCTGTCTGTCTGTCTGGCTGTATGATTAGAGGTGTTTCTCCCTGGGCAACACAAATACAGAAGGCGAGGTTGTGGCGTGGTGGTGTGGTTATTGTTCTTCCTCTGGTTACACCCCCGCCCCATTTATCATATGGAGGCGCTGACTCTGTCGTTCAATTTCAGAATCGATGGATTCAGCATCACGTTTTGTTCTATCAGAAACCTGTAAATGACTCAGTTGTGGTGCAGGGAAGCATCTAATCATCTAATCCACTTCTGTGCAATTGAAGCACCGAACGAGCAGGAAGACGCTGAGGAGGAAGACGCTGAGGACTAGGAGGGTCCTTGCAGCAGAGCTTGGCAGGCCACGTTGAGACCGGTAATAAGTGAGCGCAGGCCTGCCGAAGT
Organism: Genypterus blacodes; assembly: GCF_046128005.1. Lineage (NCBI taxonomy): Eukaryota > Metazoa > Chordata > Actinopteri > Ophidiiformes > Ophidiidae > Genypterus > Genypterus blacodes. The sequence continues at coordinate 553,342 of NW_027466873.1, forward strand.
GCTTATAGGCAATAACCACAGAGGGAGAAGAAGCTGAAGGACACCAACATGAAGGCAGGGAGGAGCTGAGAAAGATGATGAAGAGGCAGATACAGAGGGACTTTCACAATGCACTCCATCTTTTTTACACAATGTCATTATTATTATTATATATTATTATATATCATCTTTATTTCTTGTTGAAGGTACACTTTACTCACTGTACTTGTTTTGACTACTTTGTTTTTCTGTTATATTTCTATTTCTTTTATATCTCTTACTTATTCTAAGTTCACTTGCTGAGCTGCAGTCGCCTTTTATCTTGAATAAATGAAAAGAGTAATCATAATTATTCATGTATTTATTCAGTCCGATTGTTGCATATATAATCAACCAAAACTTGACAAAACATTACAATTTAATGAGAAGACATTTTGCTGCCTGAGGCCAAATGGATTCTGCAGCGGAAACTGCACTCAGCTTCTACTGTTACCGCCCCCACACACACACACACACACACACACACACACACACACACACATACATGCTCACATACACACACACACACACACACACACACACACACACACACACATGCTCCCATACACATACACACACACTCTCACACATGCGTGCGCACACACACACACACACACACACACACACACACACACACATGCTCACATACACACACACGCTTACACACATTCACGCACACACAGCCTCCTGCTCCAGCACCATGGACAGCTTCTCTCTCCTCCTCCTGCTGCTCTGCACACAGACATGCTCATTAGCCAATCTGTGACATCATCACTCTCTCTCTCTCTCTCTCTCTCTCTCACACACACACACACACACACACAGCGAGAGAGAAAGGGAGAGAGAGAGAGCTGAAGGCTGTTTCCACACGCTGCATCACAGAGGAACACAGACAGACGGAGGATCACAGACAGAACAGAATCGAGATAAACAGATAAACAGGAAGCTGCCTCTGCATGTGAAGGTGAAGACTGATGGAGTCGGTGGAGAAGCTGCTGAAGCTCACGGTGCTGCTGATGGTCACACACTTCACTCAGGTACGCCCACATTCTATTCTAATGTGCTCGCTTTCTATTTGCACCCCCTCTGTAGTGCATGTGTTTGTGTGTGTGATATGTAGGGGGTGCAGACAAATATCAATTGTGTGTGATTGCATGCAAAATGACATATATATTTATATATCAGTCTGATGATTTCAATGTATTTGTTTAGAAATACAAGCAAATATATATGTACGTATGTATGTATGTATGTATGTATGTATGTATGTATGTATGTATGTATATATATAGAATACACTGACTGAAATGTAATAACCCTCTATTCTGTGATTAAACACCAATAATCTGCAGATTAAAAGTTTGACGATAAATATCTAATTTAAAAGAAATGTTTTTTGCTTGTGTTGCCTTCACAGGCCAAAATTAGCTATGATTTAAGTATCTGAGCTATTTGAACCAGTTTCCATTCAGCTGCATGTGGCCACACACTGTCAATCATTTCGTTTTCATCTTGTACAAAATGATATGAGAAATAAAGGGAAAAAAGAAACCAAGACCAAGACTGGAAGCAGAGTGAAACTGTAAACCTAGCTTAGCATAAAGACTAAAAGCAGGGGTAAACTGTTAGCCTAGCTTATCACAAAGACTGGGAGGAGGGGAAAACTGTTAGCCTAGCTTAGCACAGAGACTGGAAGCAGAGGTAAACTGTTAGCCTAGCTTAGCACAAAGACTGGAAGCAGAGGTAAACTGTTAGCCTAGGTGTTTTATTTGGATGTTGTTTACTGAACATTTCACCAATGTTGTCATTGCAGTCATGAGGTCAGAGTTGTTTTCTTCTTCTTCTTCTTTCAAACATTAATGAATGAAAGGAAATGTTAGCACGATGTTGAAATCAATATTGATATTGTTTATATAATATTAAAACTTGGATCCTGCTGCCAATACAGTTGAATAATTCATGTCTGAATAATAACAGTGTGAAAACATGTTTTACCACTTTTCCTTATTTTAACACATCTTAAACACATTCTGTTATTTTCACACATCTTTAACACCTTCAGCTCACTGCTTAGTTGATAAGTCCATAAATCCCCTCCATCTTTTGATCCTCCAGCTGGTATTCAGAGCTTATTATTCTGTTTCAGATGCTTGTATCCATGATCTGATTGTCTCAGTCTCTGTGTGTCCACCCCCCCTGTAGGTGGGTCCATCTGGTCCTGAAGAAGGCTGGCAGGTGTACAGTTCTTCTCAGGACACCGAAGGTCGATGTGTCTGCACTGTGGTGGCTCCTCAGCAGACTGTCTGCTCCAGAGATGCTCGAACCAAACAGCTCAGGCAGCTGTTGGAGAAGGTATCAGAGCACTCCTTAGTATCACTCTCGGTTCTGACCCGTGGGACTGATTTGTAGGGTCCAGATTCATTTCTCAAAATGTCATGCAGGGTTGTATGGATACTTTTGTAAATATTATTTAGATTTTGTTCTGTTGGATTGAAATTTATTGGACATCACCTGCAAATATGTTTTCACGTTTTTTCACATTTTTCCAGCTTTTTTCCCCAGCAAATCAACACCTTTTGGCACACATACTAGTACAGCTTATCGCCCTAATGACTCAGTTTGGGCATATTTCCCTTCAGCTAAGCCGCAGGTTTCATAGCTGTTTGTTTCTCAGAACCATCAGTATTTGTTTCCATAAACGCTCTAGAATAAAATTCAAGTGAATACTGAAAAATATTGCAAAAAGAGTAAGAACCTTTAATACTTCAGCCCGTGGTGGCAATCAATGTTTTTCTCTGAGACACACACACACACACACGTTAATGGTGACTGTCATGTGGTCCAGGTGCAGAATATGAGTCAGTCCATTGAGGTTTTGGACCAGAGAACCCAAAGAGACCTGCAGTTTGTGGAGCGGATGGAAATCCAGCTGAAAGGCCTGGAGAACAAATTCAAACTGGTGGAGGAAGGACATGAGAGCAACACAGCAAGGCAATACAAGGTACCAGCACAAACACACACACACGCAGGACATATCCCAACCACACCGGACACTAACAACATACTCCACCCACACAGACACGAACAACATACTCCACCCTCACACCAGACCAGGGTGCTTACATAACCAATAACAAAGTCCAAACACGTCATCTCAGCTCATTCATAAAGTCTCTGTGGTTACGGTTATGCATATTAATGAAGAGCATGTTTGGATGGAGACAGACTGGCAGCACAGCACACTGAGTCTCTGGACATTGTGGTACATGGACACACACCGTCGGCTGGTTATATATATATACATACTGTGAGGTTAGAGGACTCCTGGGTGGTATTACTCTAATGCTGATCGCAGTAAACGCGCTCCCTCTATGAGAGCTTAGCGTAACCATGGGAACAGCAGTGCCATTTTCGTAGTCAAGCGGGAGTTGTGAAAATGTATGTTTGATGTGTTTTGGCGTAGGAGAATGAACAGGCACAGAGGTGTGTTAACTACTGAGAAAAGCTCACTTGTTTTGTCTACAACCTAATAATAATTGACCGAATCAACCTAAAGAGAGTCTTTATTAACGCGTGCGTTTATGAATAGCAGTGAAATGCCCATAAAGAGAGCCACAGTAACAATGGAACAAGTCTTTGAATGGAGATGATCTGTGAGTTAGAGACTGAATTACTTCCCTGTGTCCTCTAAGCTCCTATATATCTCTGTGTCTTTCAGTCCATCAAGGCAAAGATGGAGGAGCTGCGTCCCCTCATCCCGGTGCTGGAATCCTACAGGGCAGATGCTCGGCTCATCAGCCAGTTTAAAGAGGAAGTTGCCAACGTAACAGAGCTGCTGAATTCACTACAGGAGCAGCTGGGAGGATTTGACTACCAGGAGCTCCACAGCCGAGTCAGCAGCCTGGAGGAGAAGCTGAGGGCCTGTATGCAGAAACTAGGTGAACAAACAGGAGGAGGAGAAGAGATCAACAAACAAACAAACAAACAAACAGCCACATTGGCTCATGTCAACATGTTTTGTTTCTTTCAGCCTGTGGGAAGCTGACAGGAATCTCTGAGCCGATCACCATTAAGACATCAGGGTCGAGGTTTGGATCATGGATGACCGACCCCCTTGCTCCCACCGGAGACGACAGAGTGAGTCTACTAAACACACACAAGGACAATATTACAGTATTCCAGCAGACATCATAATTATGGGGAATTCTCTGTTCTAACTAGCAGAGATTTATACAATTAGATTCTATAATTCTCCTAGTTTGCTCATGTCATGTGTCCTCTGCTCAGGTGTGGTACATGGACGGGTATCATAATAACCGATTTGTCAGGGAGTACCAGTCCATGTACGACTTCATGACAACGGATAACTTCACCTCTCACCGCCTGCCTCACCCCTGGTCAGGTACGGGTCAGGTGGTTTATAATGGCTCCATTTACTTCAACAAGTTCCAGAGTCACACCATCATCAAGTTCGATTTCAGCACGTCCGTCATCAGCCGCTCACGTCAGCTGGACTTTGCCGGCTACAACAACATGTACCACTACTCCTGGGGCGGGCACTCGGACATCGACCTCATGGTGGATGAGGGCGGGCTCTGGGCCATCTATGCCACCAATCAGAACGCAGGAAACATCGTTATCAGCCAGTTAAATCCAAACACGCTACAGATCATTCGCAGTTGGACCACCAACCACCCCAAGCGCAGTGCAGGCGAAGCGTTTATGATCTGCGGTACACTGTACGTCACCAACGGATACTCTGGTGGAACTAAGGTGTACTACGCCTTCTCCACCAACTCCTCTACCTACGAGTACATCGATATCCCTCTGACCAATAAATACAGCCACCTGTCTATGTTGGACTACAACCCGCGGGACAGAGCGCTGTATGCATGGAACAATGGCCACCAAGTTCTCTATAATGTCACACTCTACCACATCATACAATAACCTGACAGAAGCAATGACGTTTGGTACATGGATACATTCTCAATAGATCAATAGGTTTTTGTCTGGACGCTCTACAGTGTTCAGAGGGTCAAATTATTATTCAGTACTATTATTATTATTAAATTAAAGAAAGTATACCTTGATAAGTAGGCCAAGAATCATTTCATTTAATCAATCATCAAAATTCAATCATTTAACTGTGGAGTAATTTTATTAATGGAGATTTAAATTTGGACAGGGATTTTTGTAGGGACACATGCAACCTCTGCCAAGGCCGAACATTTCTCTATAAATCAACATAGCATCTCTGTGTACATTTGACCTTTATAATCTGACCTCTTGACCTTGAAAACCTCCCCAATAGTTACTTGAACGATCTCTCTCTCTCTTTATTAATTCAGTAGATCTGAATGTAATCAATAATCAATTCTGTGTGATCAATTCTGGGTGGAGCTCTGGATCTGCTGAAGATCACATTCACACTGTTTGTCCTTCACCGAATCGGCTCCATCTCAGACACCTGGCTCTGCCTGGAGACACAGAGCTTCTATCTGAAGATGACCACCAGATCCAGTTGATCCAGATCCAGTTGATCCATCAAATCCATCCTCTTCAGTACAAAACCACCATTTTCTTTCCAATCCTTCCCCACGCTGTTGGTTTTTAACTTTTCCAAAACCTGAAGCTTCTTTTTTTGGACACTTTAGATGTTTTCTAGGCACGTTTTAAAATATAATAGGAGGATAAGGATAAGGAGCCGCAGCAATGTTACACTCTGGATAAGCAGGTCCTCCCCTCCAATAACGGTAGTTTACTAGGTTATGCTATGAAAGTGAATGTTTTGAAAATTTTGTAATTTTAACTCAATGAGCCAAATATTAGAAATGTAATATAATTTACCTCAATGACCTTTACACGCAATTTCATAATAATCTGTAAATAACCTTTAAGTTATCTTGCTAGCACACAAGCTCACATCCATACAGACACTAAGAGACAAAACATTGAGTCCTTGGTGGAGGTATTTAAATGATAGAGAAAACATTTAAATGAACATGATTTTACTGACGATTCTGCACGCATTTGCATTCTGTGTTTAACGAGTCAACGTTGTTTGTGAAGTTTGAGAGTAGGATTCAGGATGCATTAATTCTTCCTGTGGTTTATTATACAGCAATACAGTCTTCACTATTGTCACTTTTTTTTTGCTTTTCTAGAGAAACACAGACATACTTTTGTTTAGTTTTCCATGAGGGTTCCCCCAGGTACCAAAAGCATTCTGGGAGATTTGGGCTCATTATACCTGGGAGGCAATACTGGCAACCACTGAAATCTGCCACAATCTGAATTCTGTACTTCCCGCTCTTCATCTTCATGTATGTGGGTCAATCTAAGCAGGACATTGCCGACATTGGTTGGCATCGTGTTAGCAACTCATCAACTGAGGCTGAGACTTCTAATCCCCAATGCCTCGCTAAAGTCTTTGGTACCACCAGGGGAACCAATAAGGGCATTTCAGCACAATTTACTTCACATTAAAGCGACTTTATCCACCGTATAATATCAGCAATAAGGCACAGCAAAAGGTCCTGATTTATGAAATGATATCATATATAAATCGAGTAATCATTTATTAACATGTTTGTACCACAGCTACTTAATAAGGACCTGAGCCTTTATTGTTCACACACACACACACACACACACACACTTATTGCCCCTTTGATCATTCATCTATAGAGTTATCTATACAGCAATAGTTTAATGAGATAAAACCTTATTATTGATTTGCCATGAATTGTTGGAGCCTTTTTTCCACGCAGACTGACTGACCATTCCTTACCATTCCTCAGTGTGTTGCTCAGGGACACTTTGGCAGGATTCCAGACTCTTATGTGCACCATTTTGAATCTCACTGTGCTGATCAACATCTGAACCCCATGTTTATCTTGACTGCACCGTTTATGACACAGTAAGCTTTAAGTTGTCCTTTGAAAAGGTTTTCGTTTTATCACGCCGGTATGATCACATGTACATATGAGACATTTTGTATGTTGCAATAATTTTTATCTTAATAATTGTTTCTCTGTCAATCTAGTGAGGACAGTTGGATTAATCAAGGAATGGTTTAACAAGTATAAAAGATAACATATGGAGCAGTTTGTTGGTGAACGTTGGACAGTTGAGTGTTGTTTTATTGTAGGAAGTCATCATTTTAAATAAAGATGATCATTTTGTCCACATTACAGTCTGATGTTCCTTTACTGGCACTAAACAACATTCAATGTACTTTTCGATAATCCCAGCAGAAGTTCCTATATTGCACCCGGCTGTTCCTGGAGGCTGGAATCCTTCGTGGACTTGCCTCTCGTGAGATTTCTTCCTTAAACATGGGTCTGCAAAGCCCTTTAAGACAACGCATTTGATGTTAGGCGATAGCAGTACATTTGACTTGACTTAAAGCTAACTAAAGATAAAGGCTATACATAATAAAACAAAAGTAAATGCAAGTGATTTACGTTCAAGTCCCCATAACAGTCACTCAAGAATATAAAACAAATGCATTACAAATGATGATTTTTATTGCATATCACAGAAAGCTCTGATAAATAACATGATAAACAGTTTGCAATTAAATTAATCAGTAGTCCAGAGCTGAATAAATATCTGGGTTGTGTATCATTGTAGTAAACTACAGTAGTAGACTTGTGTTTTCTACAATGCTGTTGCTGAGCCACATTCAAACACTTGTCGTACGTCGTCTTTCTTGCTGAGCTGCTGCGCTGTGGTGCCCGATGCGTCCGCTGTGTCCTGGAGTCCCAGCTGCAGAAGTGTCCTGGCCGCGTCTGCATGCTGCCCAATGCAAGCCATATGTAGAGCTGGGACAATAGAGATTACCATGGTTACCAATCGCATATTCTACAAATTACCATACAGAGTGAGACCGCACTATATAAAGCATACTGTAAGACTGTTTTGGATTTACTCCCTGCCTTCCAAACAGCCACTCTTTGCTTGCTTAATATCATTTGGATCTCCATTAGTAGTCAGTATTGTAATGTTACTATCCTTTGGGCTTCAGGTACTTAAATCGATTTAAAGAGACCGTCTGAAACCTGTCACCTTCATCTTAAATTAACAACCAGATTACATGTAGGATGACATTCATTGAGAGTGACGTGTCCAACACGATATGAGCCTCACATGTTGATTACCTGTTCTTCCCTTTTTGTCACAGACGTGAAGATCAGCTCCCAACTGCAGCAGTGTCGTTATAGTGGATGTATGACCCTCCTTACAAACACACAGAGAGGAAGAAGAAAAGCAACATTTAGCCTGTTGACGGGGCTGTAAACACATTGATGTCAATACAGCGACAACAACGCTATGGTTGGAAGTATATATACACTCTAAGGGGAAGTGTTCCCTCAGGAACTCAATCAGGGATACACAGTCCTTGTGCTTGCTGGTGCTCATGAAGATTTGGATATGGTAACAGTGTACCAGGGTGTGATATAATGCAATGATTAAGATGTTGTTATTTGACTTAACACGATCTTAGAGTGAAACTTGATACCCATGAGAAGTTTTATTGAATAATTCTGAAAATCAGTTCCCTAACCTTGGCAGCAAAGTGCAGAGCAGTAAGCTGGAGGTCCGTTGCCCTCTGGTTCACGTCTGCATTGAGGTCCCGCACCAGGAACCGCAGCGCCTCCTCCTGGCCAGTGACTGCAACCTGGTGCACTGGCTGAGCTCCCAGGGTGTCGGCTGCTGTCGGTGAGGCCTACAGCAAAGGTGACCAGGAATATAGAGAATGTTCAAAGACACGTTGGAATACTATTTGGTCTAAACCTTTTTTGATTTTGTACCTGATGTTTTTCTAAAAGCTGCCTGGCAACAGAGATGTGTCCATTCCTCACTGCATCCATGAACGGAGTGATTCCACAGCTGTCAGCGCTGTCTGGGATGTAGCCACATCTAGGATGAGGGTCAAGGTGAAGGTGGACATTTTCATTTTAATTCAAAACCTAAAGATTCAAACATTTTAAGACTATTTTGGGGAAACATAACTCTTTCTACCAACCTGTCCAGCAGGATGCTAATGACGTCCTCACAGCCGTGCATCGCTGAAGGAGGAACACAGAGAGCAGACGTTTGAAAATACATTTCTGCCCATTAGATCCAGATTGTTATTTGGATCCTAACAAGATGTCAACTACTGATAACACGCCTCATTTCTTCCATTGTGGTTGATTCACTAGTTTTGAGAAATACCACAACAATATCAAAAACACCCAATCTGGCAATTCCTGGATCCTCATCAGGATCTATCTGAACTAGGGCTCTACATCACCTGCAGTGTGCAGTGGAGTCCTGCAGGTCCTGCTCTCTGTCCTCCAGACATCAGGAGCAGCTTGAAGTAGGTGCTGTATGACCAGAGGATCTCCCTCCCTGCAGGCAATGTGGAAGGAGTTCCAGCCATCTTTGTTCCTGAGTGCGGGATCGGCACCATGGCAAAGCAGCTCCTGAATCACCCCGAGGTTCCTCCGGGTGCAAGCCATCATCAGAGGAGTCCTGAGGGAGCAGGCTCAACACTGTCAGCTGCCATTGTAAGAGCTTTAACTATTAAGTCATTATTTGTATTGGAACACTTATTTCTCAGAATATTTTTTGGCTAAATGGAAGTACAGTTTAAGACAAGATTAATAAAAATCCTTTTAATTGCTTCATTCTGTCAACAGCTCTGGATCATTACTCATTACATCAGTACTGGTAACAATAATAACAATACTCTGTGTGGTCATGTGCTGGAAAAAACAAGCATTTTAAAATAGAATAACAAAAATATTTTTATTCACAATCTGCACCATTATAATTTTTTCAGTCATTTTTTATCACTATTTAAACACCCAGATTATGAGGTAAAGTGTTTCTTTATGCTAAAAAGAATTTCTAAATAAGTGTAGTGTCATCTGCAACAGTGGCGTAAGAATGAAATGACGTGGATTTTAGAGAACATTGCTTTGTTTAATTTATATATTTGGTTTAATATGATCCTGATTTTTTTTCTCCACTTCACAATCTTTAAACTCGTGGCGTTTAAAGATTGGATTGCAACATCCGGAGCCACAGCGTCAGGATCAGAAATTGTGTGGTTTTCCCAGATTTAATGGGGTTGATTAAGTTTTGTATAGGCAGGCTGGAACCCAACCCCGAGAGTCACAGGTAAATAATGAGCAGTATTTGATTTTCCAGGCAAAATAACTCCTTCGAGCCGGATTCGAACCAGCGACCTAAGGATTTCAGCTGTTTGCCTCTACAGTCCTCCGCTCTACCAACTGAGCTATCGAAGGGAGCTGACACTCTCCGGCGGAAAAACGGTTTATATAGCCACGCACGCCCAAACGTCCGTTTCGCAATTTTCTTAAGTTGCGCACTTATTTAGCGACAGAGTAAATGACGTCGTTCTCCTCACCAGTCGGCTTTCTTCAGACTGTCCACCTTCGCTCCTTCTCTTAGCAGCAGGCTCACAGTAGCATGGTGGCTCATGGACGCAGCTTCATGCAGTGGCCTCTTGTAGTCGTTGTTGCACACGTTCACATCCACGCCGACCCGCCGTGTTAAGAACTCCACTACGTCCCGGTGTCCGTGTCTGGCAGCGTAATGCAGCAGAGTGTCACCCGACCGACCGAAGTGCTTTGTGCGGACAGACTGGACCGCTGCCGGGCCGCCGGAACTAATGTGCTCCTCCAGAGAGCACAGGTCTCCATCCTGCGTGTGCTTCACGAGGAGTTTGAACGCGCTTTCATCCATACATGCAGCAAGTTACGAACGAAGTAAATTGTAAATAAAGAGTTACTGACAAAAAAAAATTAAGAAATTGTTACTGCGGGCTGTTTTCAAGTCATGCTAGACACGATTAACAGATTTTTTTGCGAAGTAGTACAATATTACACGGCCAACCATAAACTTACACAGTAACGCCTTTATTATTGATGAATAAAAAACGCAATCGCAACACCGAATCAAACTTAAATACATGTTTTCTGAGATATTATAAGGCATACAGACTACAGATGTAATAAAGAGCTGAATATGTACAATATTATGACATATATTTCGCTTTTGTGTTTAAATTGAACAAAACTGTGACTAAGGGATAAACATTGGTCGTCCCTCTGAGGATATATGAATGCAACAAACTTCGAGAGACACTAAACTTAACTGGTTTTCGGGCATCTGTTGTATTTAAAAAGAAGAATTGAAGTGGTAACATTTGACATGTTATTTCGAGAATTAAAATAAAACAGTAAATCTAAGCACAGCACTGAAACAAAAACACCACAATGGTACTCAGGAAAGTTAAGTCTTAGGCTAATGGACTTACTCCCGGTCGATTCCCACCCTTGTTATAAATTGAGTAGTTCATTCTATACTGAGAGGTTCATTTTTTATTCTTGGAAATCACATAATTTACTTAGATATTATTGATTATTTATATTATATCAGCAATGTGAATAATTCTCCAGTGAATGTCAATGTTTAAATATAATTTCATATATTTAGCAGCAGTTTTGGAAATAGAGAATTGCATATAATTAAAATAGTATTTTGACTACATTCTTCAGTAGCTTGCAGGCATTTCAACATCATTCATATTTATTATCTTTCGTAGGTTAGTACAGTTCACATAATTGTTGTCATTTTTGTGCAGTTAACCACTGAAACCATTTCAGGAAACAAAATGAAAGGAATGACCTTTAATTTATGACAATAATCAATATAACAATAACAGCAAACATGAAGCAAGAACAATATAAACATATTTACAACACATATATTTAGAAATAAGTGTCCAGTGTCCATGCATCTGGGAGGGGAGGGGGCAGCAAAGTAGAATGGCCAGCGCGTGACAGCGATAGGATGCCGAGAGCAGACTATCCTGAGCCAGGTAGTGCCAAAGTCCGGGCTCTTATCTGTCAAGAGATGAGCAGCTGTCAACAATGAACTCATTTGAAATTTGACCCCACATAGTGTATTGACATAGAAGAACATTTGGAATGTATCATCAGATTAACCATGGTACCGCTGCGATGGATACACTCAACAAGCAACAAGTCCTACATGATCTATGACATTATTGATGCTTCCAATGGATTATATATATAAGTATTCAAACCACAGTAGATGTTTCATTAATGAAACTCGTGAAGGTGAAACGTTTTATATTTTATACTGATGCATGAGCACTTTGAAAGAGCTTCTGTGATTTCCTTAAATTAAATCACTGGAATGTTGGCACCAAAACAAATTACATAAAATAAGGTTCTACTAAATCATAAACAATCTAGTTAAACTGTCGTTGACTTGTCTTATACTCACACGCAGAAAAGCCATGTCGTCAAAGTTAGTGCTGATAAGCTACAAGATGTAAATCCTTCAAAATACTTGAAAAACTCATTATATCTTGATAGGAATCCATAAATTGAGAATATAAAGATGTCAATGATAAATGATGCACTTGTCTCCCCCTGCAGGTCAGTAGGTGGAACTCGTGTTACTCTCGCTGTGCCCAAATATTGAGCTTGAACCACTAAAAACCGCCAGTAATTTTTATCGGTGTCTCATAGAATTCATATTTTAAAAGGATTTGTGTTGGATTAGATGTAAACCTTGTTTTGTTACACATTGAGATCAACAGGATTCAAATCATAAAAAGGAAAGTAGGATTTGAACTCGCAACCTCTCGGTTCCAAATCTAATAAATGTGTTTTGTATTTCCTGTGGAAATAAAATACACAGGAAAAGTATGTTAAAATACACCTGTATAAAACAATAAAGAAAATAATAAGTAATGAATTAATTAAGCAAAAATAATAATTCAGTAAACGTGCTTTTTAATGCGCTTGTTTGCAAATACAGTGAGACTTTTGATTAATGAATCTCTTCGAAATTTGCGCTGCGATTGAACACTTCTGTGGTTTTTGGAGGCTTGTGGTGCCTTCATGTAAAATCGGAAATAGTCGTCCTCATACCCAGGATCAGATGAAAGTGTGGCATTTAGAGAGCTAAACCGAGACCGTAAATAAATAAAACCCTGGCTGCGAAACAGACACACACACACATGATCGCACGAATACACACACGAACACGCGAACACACACGCACACACATACACACAAATAAACCGTAACAGTGTTACGAAGTGCACCTGAAGGCATCGTCGTTCCAGTCGGCGTTGTACGTACGCATCCTTGGTGTAGGAGGGGAGCCGAAGTCAAAGCGGAAATCACTCACACATCGCTCAATCCGACGATAGAAACGTCTTCGTGTCCATCACAAGCGGCCGAGCAGCAGCATGGAACATAAACGAACAATCAACTTTGGGCCCGGACCTGCTAAATTACCTCAATCCGTAAGATTTGATATCTAAAATGAATCCTGTGAATTGTGCGATGTTCTGGGTGAAACATGTGACTTTTACTCTGTTTTTACACGCGTTTGTGAATAACTGTAGCTCGTTTTATTCAGCGCACATTGATGAATGAGAACAGCAAACGTATTCTGCTCTGCACTTGCGATGCGCTTCTGTATAAACAGTAACCTAGTCAGATATGAAGCGAATCACTGGCTTTTGGCTCAGCGAGGCTCGTTGCTCTCTGTCTCTCACACACACAAGCACGCACGCTCAAACACTCCATCGCTCAAACATTCGGTTGAGTTGCATCAGCCTCGTTCGATCTTGAGACAATAAGTGCGACCTCTACAGGCCACAGAAGCATCAGCACAAGCCGCAGCGATCATCGTATCGTCTACAGATCTAATCTAAATCTACTTCTTGGTTGATTAATCCAATATTTATGTTTATTATTTATTGCTTTATTAAAGCGTTCTCTGCCTTTCAGACCACAGTATTCTGACTTTCTTTCCTCTCGTTTTAAATCTCATCCATCCTGTTCCAGGTGCTGCTTCAAGCACAGAAGGAGTTGATGGACTACAGTGGCACCGGCATCAGTGTGCTTGGTGAGTACAAGTACAGGAGAAGGATTACATCATGCTGCTGATTGAACCCACTACTACTTTAAATATAGTGTTAATAAGTTAAGTAGAAACATTCAGAGGCCTGTTAGAGCAGCGTGGGCTCAACTCACATGACTCAGGTTTAACTTGGATTAGAGACACAGATTTGCCGATTTGACAGAGGATATAATGAAAACTTGCTACTCATCTTTGATAACAAAATTATTTTACCTATTTCAATGTTTTTTAAACAAATCTATGGTTTATCTGCAAAGTAATAAATGCATATCTTTAAAATGCATCCACACCTTGTGCAAATCCAAAATCCAAATTCTTACATGGTACTACTTCAGTTTGACTTGTTGAGGACTCCTTACTCAAAGTTGAAGACTTTTGACTTGACTGGGACCTGTGAGTCTTGATTTGGGATTTAATTGCCAGGATTTAAGATGTAACTTGTTAAGGACTGAATAGAAATGTGTGTGCCAATGTTAAATAGTTGAAATATAATAATAATAACATTGAGTAAACAGCAGTGTGAGTGTGACTGAAGTGACGCGTTCTTGCCTCCAACCAGAGATGAGCCACAGATCCTCAGACTTCAGCAAAATTATGAGCACGACTCAGGATCACCTGCGGGGGTTACTGTGAGTGCTGCTGCTGCTGCTTCACACACTTCACACACTTTGTTGCATTACCATCATAACACTCTCAATTCATATTTGTATGGAGTTTGTTGCAGACAAAATACAAATTTACTGCAAACTATCTGGCACGTCATGTTGTCATATATGATCTTTAATCTTTAAGGTCAATTATGCAAAAGAATGCCTGACAAATAAATATCTTTAGAATATAAATGATAAAGGCAACTTGGATGAATATGTTTTTGTGTTTTCTCATGACCTCACCTGACCTCTGTCCTCAGAAATATCCCAGACAACTACAAGGTGCTGTTCCTGCAGGGGGGCGGCTGCGGTCAGTTCAGCGGCGTTCCGCTCAACCTGCTCGGCCTGAAGGAGGACAAGTGCGCCGATTACATCGTGACCGGCATGTGGTCGGGAAAAGCTGCCAAAGAAGCAGAGAAATACGGCAAAGTGAACATCGTGCACCCAAAGCTGGACAGTTATACCAGTAAGTTTGTGTGTGAGTGTGTGGCGAATGCAGATCACCAACATGTACTGAAAGCAAGAGATGGAGAGCAACAACAACACATGCCAACACAAAGCGAACAGACTAACGCTGAAAGAGCTTTGCTGACAAATAGACTCTAACATTCTAACAAGATTCAGTCTCAGGATGTAATGTTTGTGTCTTTAGTCATTTCTGGGACGTATGGATCTCCAACGTCCCCTTCTTTCCCTTTAATGTCCTCATTGTGGAGTAATTAAGTCCTGCATCGGCCCGTCATTGTCATTCATGCTGGAGCGAGGCTGCTGTGCCGGGCTATTGCGTAACAAACAATGAGGCAGACAGCCAATGAAAGGCGATGGCATGTGGGAAGTCTTTCCACATGGCTGCTCGTTAGGGGGACAGACGTGATCCAGGCTGACGGGCATTTAGCAACATTCCAGACTGATCAAGTACATCAGAGAGAAGCATCGGCATAACAGCCAGTATAGAAGTGAGCAGACCTGTAAGAATATAAACTATAAACGCCACGTGTTTGAACAGGTTGAGTACGCTTTGATTGGTCGGTTATGTAGCTGTCTAGCAGGTTAAGTAGGTTCCTGCTATAGGTTGTGTAGTCATGCAGTTGCTAAGCTTCTATAGTGTGACAACAGTGGGACTATTTTCTCTCTGGAAACATTTGTTTAGTACCAAAGATGCTGCAATTCTAAGGGCAACATGTTTCGCACAGTGTTGCATCAGTGTGTGTATGTGAAATTATGCGGGTATTTTGTTATTACGCAACACAATAATGAGCCACTAATGTCCGGCTGTTTGCTCTGTGCTGTGCAGAGATCCCAGACCCCAGCAGCTGGACTCTGAACCCTTCAGCCTCATATGTGTACTACTGCTCCAATGAGACGGTGGACGGGGTGGAATTTGACTTCACACCTGAAACCAACGGGGTGGTCCTGGTCAGCGACATGTCCTCCAACTTCCTTTCTCGACCTGTGGACGTGTCAAAGGTGAGGCGAGGAACAGAAGCGACAGAAGCGATCAATCCACTCAGACTGATGATCAATCTGTCTAGACTGTAAGATCACTCATGTTATGTTTTGTATCTAGTTTGGGTTGATTTACGCCGGGGCTCAGAAGAATGTGGGATGTGCCGGCGTGACTGTGGTCATCGTGCGAGAGGACCTGCTGGGTCACGCTCTCAAGGTCTGCCCCAACATCCTGGATTACAAGGTGCAGGCTGGAATGAACTCCCTGTATAACACACCGCCTTCTTTCAGGTACTAACAGCCCCGTTGGTTAATTTCCAATCACATTGCCATTCTTTTGCAGATCAAACATGAAAATAAGCATAATATGTTGACTTATACAGTAAGTAAATTACATGTAACTGTTTATTTACCTACTTAATGTACTGTACTGTGTTTTGTTCAGTATCTATATCATGGGTCTGGTTTTGGAGTGGATTAAGGACAATGGGGGCACCGCTGCCGTGGAAACACTCAACAAGCAAAAGGCCTCCTTGATCTATGACATTATTGATGCTTCAAATGGATTCTATACGTAAGTATTCAAACCGCAATAGGTGTTTCATTACGGAAATTGGCTGAAGGTGAATCGTTTTATATTTTGTGCTGACGCATGAGCACTTTGAAGGTCATTCTATACCTTCATTAAGTTAAATTACGGACATGTTTCTTACTCGCACGCTTCATTTTGTAATCATTTTCAGTATAAACACAGTAGTCTGACATTGTATGTAGGTCAGGGTGGTACAAACATTCAGTTATGAGTTACACTATAATATTCACAAATCTCCCATTGTTAATTTAGCAAAATGGTTTTGATATAACATGCACGAGTGATTACATAATAATGATATTCTGGCCTTTCTGCAGTTATGTGTGTGATCTAGCTACAGTGTCTCTGTATGAAATATTAAATCAAGTGAAAGATGCAGTCAGTACAGCCTGGTTCCTTGTGCTGCCTCCCCCCTCCCAGGTGTCCCGTGGAGATGGCGTGCAGGAGCCGCATGAATATACCGTTTCGTCTGAACAATAAAGATGAAGCCTTGGAGAAGCAGTTCCTGGATGGAGCATCGAAACGTGGAATGATATCACTGAAAGGACACAGGTTAGAGGCTGACACGCTGTCACAATAGACACGTTGTCGATGTTAATTCATACAAGCTACAGTATGTAAGGCCTTCAAAATACTGGAAGGATTTGCTGAAAACCTCAATATTTTGACAGGAATCCATAAATAGAGAATCTGAAGATCTTAACGATGAATGATGCTTTTGTCTCCCCCTGCAGGTCAGTAGGTGGAATTCGTGCGTCTCTGTATAACGCTGTGACACTGGAGGACACCGAGGCTCTGGCCAGCTACATGAAAGAATTCCTGAGCGAGCACCAATGAAACGACAATCTGTGAAGTTGAATCACTGCAGTGCGACTCAAGTACCTTCCTGCTTGACCTCTAGGGTTGACCTCTAACCTGCAGGATGCACCTTTAGACCCGTGTGTTGTTATACTAGCTGTGTCCAATTAGCTATGAGCTTGAAGCACTAATAGCAGCCTATCATGTTTCATTTACATCTCATAGATTTAATATTTAAGGAGTTATTGGATGACAGTTCCTGATGTACATTGTTGTTAAATACAGTGTGTTTACATTCCAGTAAATGTAATTTGGCAATATTTGTGATTTGCTGTTTTTTTTTTTAAAGTCTTCACAGCCACATCATGCACAGCTTCCCAAGAACAATCTTCCACTTATCAAAGTATTCAGTACTTGTAGGATATGACTGTAAAACAAATGATTAGAATGAGAAGATTAGTTGTCTGACAATGAATAAATTGCTAAATATGGAGGTGTGTGTTAGATTAGAATTAGAACCTGTTTTGTTTCATGTTGAAATCTACAGGATGCAAATCATAGAGTGGAGTAGGATTTGAACTCGCAACCTCTGTGTTCCAAGTCTGATAAATCTATTTTTTATTTTAAGTATGTATGAAATAATTGAGGTCAGTCACTTATAACATTATCACAGTTTAGTTAGTAGGTAATTGGCAGATTCAATCAGATCTTCAGAGTAATTGGTTAACAAAACATCAAACCTGTCTGCACATCAACCCTGAAGTTGGTTGAGTGAAGAATACGACCTAAGCAGCGAACATGGGATGGAATCAGATCTCATTTGACATAAGTAGGTTACAACGGTGAAATGCTTTGGTGGTATAAAATGATGAAATGAAGCTTCATCTCTCACAGAAAAGGGAAATCAAAATGTCACAAACATCAAAAACCAACAAACAATCACAATCCAGAAAATACAAAATGCAAACAAAGACTAAAGTGCACAACAAGAACAAACAGACAACTATGACCTATAAACCTTTGACCTGTGTGCGGCTCTAATTTAGTGATGTAATAAATCCTTTAATAACATCAGTGAACATCACATGGTGACATAAAATTAAGATCTGACATGAAAATATGTATATATTCCTTTTTTAATGTGTGTAATCAGCTTCATGTGTTCAATTGCTGGTGAGTTAATGGAACAAAATTGACAAGATGTCCTTCCTGAAAATGACCTGAAGGTGGAGACCTTCTTCAAGAAATTCACATTTACTGACCAGCGACAATCCTCAAAGCTCAGTGACACACACACAGACAAGAAATAAAGGAGAGAATGAAAGAATGAAAAAGACAAGATGAAATGAAAAATGAAAATAATTTATTAAATATAATATTTTTTACCTCCAATGTTATTAGTAGCAGCAGATATAGTGTATAAGACAAAGAATATTTCCCTCAGATAAGTAATGAGGTCAAAGTAGAAACTCCCCAAATAGTGCAATACTAAAGTACTTATATATTACGTTTGTACTTGAATAAAACCCCAAAGCAGAGGATCTATAGTGTTTTACAAACCACAGGAGACACACCAGGATCCACAAGCTGCCTGGTAAGAGAGTGATGTAAATGATGAAAAAGCATTACTGTGAGATATTCTCTTCCAATATCAATAACTCTACAGTATATTGTGTCCTTCTGGAATAAAAAAAGAACAGCCTCAAAGCCAGAATTCCTCCAAAGCCAGAGGAAGAAAAACTGGGGAAAGAATAAATTCCAGTGGAGAGTTAAATGCACAAAGGAGGCGGAAGGGAAGATCTTTCCCTGTGACAAGCACAGATTCAGCATTGTTCATTAGACGAGGTAATGATGGAGCTGAAGGAGAGCCTGACTGAGAGATAACAGCAGCTGCATGGGGCTCTAATAGCCACTAGAGGGCGCAGCAATCAATATCAAACATGCATGGATGGGAAGACGCCTCACAACAAAATGTGCACATTTGTAAGTACATGAATGAATGTGTGTTTATTGAAATTAACTAAGGATGATCACACTTGATAAATAATATAAGGGCCAGAAAGACTCATATTAAGGATTGTAAATTATTTTATGTCAACGAGAGGATGAGATAAATATGAATTTAGTTGTTTAGTTCTTTTTTCAATGGAGTAATTTGTTGGTGTGAGATTTTACAGATGAGCATATTTCCACCACGCACAAACACTTTTATCATTCTGACACAGCGGCCCTCAGTGGTTGTCACATATTGTCCATGACCCTGCTGCGGCTCCTTACCTCAGGGGGAGAAAGCGCGAGTGAGAGATAAGAAGAGGCAGAGGGGCTTTGAAACGCGAGTAGGGTTACTGCAGAGATGGGAGGTTGTGACAGGATCGTGTGTGTGATTCTCGTCCTGTCAAGCCCACTAATGTCGAGGTAATGCCACCGGCAGGCCGCGGTAAGACGGCGATAATGAAAAACACCGGGGAAGACAATATCAAAAGGCTCCTCTACATCCTACAGTGGAGATTAGTCGACACAAAAGTAGGGTGGCAGAGGCAGAGGGAGCAGAGGAAGGCTTTAGTGCTGCTGATTGAGTCTCTTGTCGAGAGCTCCATGCCTGCAGCGTGAAGTTACTGTGACTGACATCCTTTATACAGCCTCTTGCACACACACACGCACACACGCGCACGCCGGCACGCACACACACACACACACACACACACACACACACACACACGCACGCACACGCGCACACACACACACACACACACACACACACACACACACACACACACACACACACACACACAGAGACACTTTGCATTCCCTGAGATTCTCTTTTTCTTTAAGAATCGTGTTTGCTGTCTGTTTAAAGATGAAGACAGCTGAATTCTGAATTGTATCTTTGAAGCATGTTATTCCTTTGCTCTCCCACGTTTGCGTTAAAGAGCCTTTATTAGGCTTCTTTTCCCCTCCGGGTGAGAAAATAAAGAATAATTGTGTTTCTTCAATAAACTGGAAAATGTACAGCCTGGAGTACAAAACGGTGATTTTTGACAACAAAACCAAGTGCTGATCAGTTATCAGGAGCACATTTATTTTCCAATGCAGCAAACTGAAGCAAGAATGACTTCTTGCCTATTTTAGTGCAGATGAAATATCCTGAATTCGCCGAAATGTTTCATAAACAACTGAAAAAACCCTTCTTAAAATCTATTTATTCCTCCCTTGTTGAGAATTCTACAAGGATTCTGTGATTATGCAAATATGACGAAGACAAATAGCAGAATCAACTCCGCGGCTTTTGCAGATTTCACTCACATAAATGTAGTTTTTACTGTATTTTATTTTGGCGGTAGAGTTTTGTTTAGGCCCAAAACATTCTGTATCTCCCGGCTGCTGTTGTCATCATCGTGAAGGAGCATTGGTTCCACTCTCAGCTCCCCTCAGGTCGCTTGGTTACTCTGGAGGGATTATAGGTCCAATCTGGGGACGTCTCAGGAGGACGTCCCCCAGGAGGGTCTGGAGGACGTGGTGAGGCAGAGGGACGTCTGGGTCGCTCAGCCTGCTGGGACTTGGACCTGGAGAAGTGCTGGAGGATGGATAGAAGAGCTGGTATCCTTCTAAATGTGTCATTACCACGGTGCCATAAGGATGAATTAGTATTGATTTGCAAACACATACATTGTTTAACATCATTTAAGCAAATGATGCACTTATTACACAAAATATATTACATTTCTGGACAAAGCAACGGCTTTAACAAGGGGCTGTGTGTTTGTTTAAGGGGGAAAAGGAGAGTTGTTACACGTATTTCATCATAATTGTTTTAAAAATGGATGATGAGTTCCAACACATATTTATATATATTTGAGTTCCTCCATGAGAGGTTGAGACATTGTCCCAGTATTGGGTTGTTGATTCTCCTTTGTTCTGTGCAGGAGATTGTAACACACACACACACACACACACACACACACACACACACACACACACACACACACACACACACGAACCAGTTCTACCCAAAAATAGTTCTTGTTTATTTAGCTGATAAGGCTTCTCCCTTATTACCACCTGTAGCCGTGTGACTCACTGTCCACATCCTGTATGTAGTCATGACGCGTCTCTGCGTCTCTGTGTTGTGAAAGGGATGAAGGTGGGCCGCAGCTTTACACCCAGAATTCATTGCTCCTATCATCCTCCTCACACGCGCTCCTGTATTTGTTACCAATTAAACACTTGTGCCCGCCCCCCCTCAGCCCCCCTGTCCCCCCGCCCCTGTCATCACTCAGTGAGCCCATGTAAGCGTGTGTCCTTTATGGTACGTCTCATTTAAAGGCCACGCCGGTGATTCATGCGGGAGAAATGGAATCTGGGGGGAATAATTCCTCTCTTTTCTTTCACCGTCCTGCCTTCTGTCCATTCCGCCCTCCTCTTCATCCGCTCCCTTCCTCATTTAACTGCGTTTGCTCTTTACGTCCCACTGCCTCTATTCTCTGCCTCCTCGCGCTGCTTCACTTTACTCTCATTGTCTCTCCAGCTGCTCCGCTGCTCCTTTTATCTCTCCAACGCCTCCTAATCTCATTCAATCTCAAAAGAGTTGCTTTCGCTTTTTTAACCTTCCTCTTTTTGAAGGTGTGTGCGCACTCTCCTGTGTGTACGTGTGTATGTGTGTGTGTGTGTAAGTGTCTTCCTCGAGTAAACTCAATGCTCCACGAGGCTAATCTTGTTAGCACCAAACGCACCATGTTCCGCTAGCTTGTCTTAATTGCTGTTGTGTTATTAATGAGTGGGGAGTGAGGAAATCACTCTTAATTAGCTTGTCTCATTCAGCAGGCGTCTCGAGTGAAGCCGTGGCGACGGCGCGCAGGCACAAACACACAGGGGATAATTAAAGCACTCCACTTGTCGGAGTATTTATCTAAACCAAAGAGCAACAAGCCGTTCCCGCAATTAGCCTTGTCATTCATTAGCGGCGGAGTGCCATTGATTCGAGTGCTAATGTCGTTATTTTCCCACTGCTGACGCTCGTTCTTCCGGCCTGCCGGGGTACGAGTGCGTTTAACTCGGCTGGCTGGCAAGGTCACAGCACGGCCTCACTGCTGCTGGAGGCACTGCGGCGTGTGTTGGGTTTAGCGATGCACCTGTGTACTTCAGACACACACACACGCACACAGCAGACAGTGAAAGTGCTTCCTCCATTATGACATTTTGGATTCTATGAGTTGGAAACGTGTGCACGACAAATCAAAATGGCGACCTGTTCACAACAACAAGAGCTCCTGAGCTTGTTTGTGTCTTTGTTCCTATTGTTTGGAGTTGGTTGATTAAATACTCACAAACTGACATCTTCGCGATCAGATCCAGTATTTACAAAATCGACAACTTTACTATTGATTTGTGTGGGACCCGTCCGAGACAGCACCATCTACAGGATCCTTGAGGTACTGCATGTTTTATATAGTATGATAACAATTCCTGGTGGGTTCTCAGGTTAAAATCCTTTTCTGTTTCATACACAGTTCAGGCCAAATAGTTTAGCGTCTTTGATTGAATAAATTCAATGAGTAACTAATTAAAATACTGCTTATTTGGATGATATTTTACCCTCAACACTGAAAAACACAGTCTTCTGTTAAGTCAGCTCATCTGAACGGGCTCAACAGAGACAACAAACAAGATGATGAAATGAGATGAAACCTTCTCAAATAAAAACCCATGGAACATACTGGAAACAGTTTCCGGTATTGTTTGAATCCATTTCACCTGTAAACCTCAAACACTTCAGATTATCACAGTTAGCATCACTTCATATCCAACAATGAACAAATTGCATATTTTCCAGGCTTTATGTTGGATGAACAGATTGGATTGTTTAACTTTATATTACGTTGTGTAAAAATGTTAATTGTGTGCAAAACTGATGCCAATGGGCTATATTACTGCTTTACATTGACTTTCCAAGAAGACAACTTGACTGTAGGATAATTATTGATAATGACTCAGTTATCGTCCCTAAACATATTGAGTAAGTATTGAATAAGAAGTCGTATGAAGAAAATTTTAAAGTACTGTGTAATTATGTGTTTTGATGTGCCTTGAGCATGTGTGTGTGTGAATGACTGCACCTGTGTTTGGGTGTGACCCTGCCATGTATTTATATGATGGGACACTGGTGACAGTGCATTAAGACTCATTTTAATTTGCACCTAGAGCTGAGAGAAAGAAGGAGGGGAAGTCTTATGGGGAAAGACTAATTGCTGCCTAGAGATCCTTGTTCTTGTGTGTGTGTGTGTGTGTGTGTGTGTGTGTATGTGTGTGCGTGCGTGTGTGTGTGCACTTGTCTTTCTGCCAGCATAAACACATTAGTGAATATTTAATGCACATGTTTATCAGTGTGTGTCTGTCAGTGTGTGATAACAGAATGTCAGCACAGACAGAAGAGTTAATGAGGCCTTTATGCCACCATGAGTGGAATGAAGCATGGTGCACACAGCTCTGTGTGTAATCACGACTGTCAGGTGCATAATCTGTGCAGCATTACGACTACTTCCATGATACACACATACATACACCACATACACACACATGCAGAGCACAATGGATTCTAAAATACATCGTTAGTGAAATATTAAACATTTTAAGAGCTTAAAGAACCTCATATTTTTTTCAGGGGGGGGGGGGGGGGGGGGCGGTCACATAGGGTAAATTTTAATTTATTTTATTTTCTATTAGTTATTTTGTTTTATACGTCACACCAGTGCTGGTAAAAAAACAAATATCAAATGGAAATAAATGACTCTGTGGTCGCCAATCTCTCAAAGAATCCGAACCCAACAGTTTGTCCGTGTTTACTGTATGATTGTATCTCACAGATCTTATTCCCTTCTACCCATTTACAACAAACCAAGCAGCACTGTGCTCTGTGGCAACTCTGACATATTATGCCACAGCCAATCCTATAGCATCAGAGGGCACCCTAGGGCCCCTTAAGACCCCTGCAATACACAACCATTGCAAAAAAGACTGCTAAGATTAAGAATCCTTTTTCATCAATGTCTTTCATGAGAGAAAGACATTGATTTGTTAAAGACATTGGTGAAAGGGAATGGGAGGGGGTTGTCCAGACAACTGTAAAGTTGACTGAATGTCTGTTTTACAAATTTAACAAGGAATCCAGGTCCATTTTGACTTGTCATTGGAAATAACCAACCAAACACCAGTAGAGCAGCTGGAAAATCTCATTTTCTCCATTGTAGGACGTGTTTAATCATGCGCTTGTAGCCAAAACAAAGCTTTCTGTCCTCATAAATGAAATGACTCTATCCTCCCCTGCTGGACAGTGGAAGATGGGAGTCGGTGGACCAAGGAAGTTATGAGCCCAGAGAGTTCTTGTTCTTGTAAAGTAAAATTAACGCATAAATCTTCAGAGCTGATAAAGTAGCTGTTCAGATCAATCACCCTATCACACCTCCGCAAACGCACAACTTTATTTTGTACTACGGGGCTGTAAAATGTAGACCCAATGACCCTTTTGCTTTTGTGGCTCCGATCCACTCGATAAAATGATTTGATGAAATTTGGCGATTAAATCTTTCCGTGAAACCAACGTCTTCATCTTCATGGAGCTGTACAGACTCCCAGCATCGCTCGCGAGAACAATCTAACACCGTGTCTCGTGTTTGTATTTGTGAATAAAAAAAAAGTAGTGTCAGGGGTAAAAGTTTTTGTTTCATCTGTCTCTGCAGGCTCATGTCCTCAGCAGGCAGCCTCATAAATTGGACAGCTAAGCCTTTCATAAAGTTTAATAAAGCGCTGTTTCCCGGCTCAGGGGAGCTGGTATTAGTGCTGCCTTTCTAGTAAATCACATCATCATAATGAGGCTGTACTGTGGGAGTAGGACACCTCCCTCACCACCCACACATCCACCCTCCCCTCCTCCCCCTCACCCCCCCTTTGTTTTCTTTATCATTCCTCTGACACAATACGATGTCTTCACAGCACTTTCTCCTATGGGAATTAGGGGGATTACGTTGTTTAAACGTCGTGGCCAGCTTGGACAGGCTGGGGTTATTTCTCATTTAGTAAAGATCACATACGCCGTAAATGCTCCGGCGGCATGCTGTGAATGCCAACACCGCTGTGATTGGCAGCTTGACGGCAGCAGCAGCATTTGCATGGCATTTAGCTGGGCGGGCGATGGCCACCCGTAACACCAAGGTGGGTAAATAAGATGACTTGTCTGTTCACACACACACACACACACGCACACGCACGCACATGCACACACGCACACACGCACACACACACACGCACACACGCACGCATGCACCCACGCACACGCACACACACACGCCTGTGCACTCACGCTTGCAATCTAACTCCTCAGCAACCCCGGCCGTCTTGCCCTGCCATACCTGGAGCCACTCATAATTGTGTGGCATTTAAGCAGAGAGAGAGGGGACATTGAGTGTGGGAGGGTGGGCCGCCGACAAGTCTGAGCCCGGTTATTTGAAAAATAATAAGGCACAGTTGCGATTTCTCTGACATAAAGAAAGTGGATTTTAAATGTTAATGTAGACTCAGATGGAGCTGATGTATTCTGACAACAATAAAATGCTGCTTTCTCTCTTGGAAAATGGAAATGGAATGAGAGGCGAGGAAGGAATACTTATATTTATATAAGGTGACTACAGGCTGTGTGAGTCGTTGGGCTTTGATGCACTGATATTCATATGCACAATGCTTATCAAGGTGCTGAAACCACACACACACACACACACACACACACACACACACACACACACACACACACACACACACACACACACACACACACTAACACACACACACACACAGACACATTAGCTACATGTCTCCCCTGTAATATCAACTAGGGAGAAGTCATATTACAAAGAGGCCCAGAAGTTTCATCACACACACAACGACACTTCACGTCTTTGAGAGGCAAATCATCCACATGTGGGGAGTTGATGGATGTAGAAAAAAGAACAAGTTTGGTAAGAAAATCAGATGAGTCACTCTGGAACAAAGGCTGTATTTGGACATGAGGGGTTTTGTTACATTTGTGCACAAACTGAGCATTTCAAAGAATGGAAAGTGTGGTATTATCACCACAATGATAATCAACCACCACTGTATATTTTCAATCTCTTCCACAGTTGAGGGGCTAGATCATGGGTGTTTACCCGATCAAGATCTGGAAGTATTGATGGAGTGAATATGTCTGATTTTGTTAACCAGGTAACAATTTGACTTTTATTACAAACTCAGTGGCCATTGAAAATCCACCTCATTGTTGGATGAGTGCACACCACACGCTTGTAAAAGTGGAGCCCCAGTAAAATCACACACTGGTTTAATTAGGATCTGCCATTTGGAGTTTGAGCCTTTCACAGACACACAGATCATCGGTCTCGGCCATTGCCAAATGATTATTGACATTCCAAGCCAAACTGTGCTCATTCACACATACACAGTCAAATGTCACAAATGTGCGACTCTAACACAATGAAGAACCGCCTGCGTCTGAATCAAGCGAAGGTAACCCATGCTTTAGACCTCCCTGTGTTATGGGCTTTGATAGTAACCTCTATGATCCAGTGATACGTGTGGTGTTTAGACAGTTGCTTTCCCTGGACACAGCCAGCAAAGCAGACAAATAGCTGGTTGCATAAAGCACAAAGCTGGCGGGGGCAGAGTGCACGGAGCCTCCTTTATTTAGCAGAGGTAAAGGGTAGAGGGAAAAAAAAAAAGCCAAATTCTCTTGGCAAAGGCTGGGTGATAAAGGAACATATGCTGGGTCATGGAGCACAGAGACCTTCAGCCATCTGGAGCAAGAGAAGAATGAGACAGGGGAGCTAACTCTGCATATAAACTGCCTTATAATGTTTTATGAAAAAGTATTATTTTACATATATATATGCACAGTATAGTTATGAAATATGACAGCATATCGCGTATACCTCTTCATGTATGTACACATAGTCTGGTTGTAAATATTGGTAGTGGATTAAAAGTATAAACAAATTTACGTGTATCATTCAATTTTTCGTTAAATTCATGAATGATTAAAGTTCTGCTTTAGGAAGTTTCCTTCTTTGGACAAAATCACAAACACAATCGAAAATGGAGAATCAGCACTGTGTGTGTGTCTGTGTCTGTCTGTGTGTGTGCGGCATCCTTACTTTGTCTCGTTGATGTTTGTTACATTGACAAGACATTAATTTTCAACAACATCAAGGCTACATCACACTGATGCCTCTAATCAGAGGAGGCGTCGTTTCAAGATGCGCTCTGATGGAGACAAACAACTACATGTTCTCTTCTGAAGACACATCAGGTTAGCTTGGTTAGATGTTTACAATATTTATAAGCTTGGGCATTATCATCAAATTATTTTCTTCACCTCAGCAAGGGAGTTGTATCGGTTTATAAGAACATAAATTGCTTCACGACTACATAACACTGTCCAACATAGAGGATGATCAAGCAAACATAACTAGTTTTACTGATTGGTAGCGTCATATTTACTATACAACAGTTAGAATCACTGCACTACAGTAGTTACATAAGTAAATAGAATGCATTAAATAATTGACAATGCTTTACAGGTCCACAATGATCCTGTGTAATACCTGTGACGCCTACCTGCGCCCAATAAGAATATGACTTGGGTTGCCAGGTTGTGAGCCTGTAATGAAGTGCAGGATCCTTTTGCCAAAGCCGTTTGCTCTGTTTGAGCTCCTGCAGTAGACGGAAGCTAATGGCACTGACGACAATTACAATTACACTTACTCAGCTTATAACACAAACGGTGTGAGCGCCTCAGTCGTCTATGTAGCATCTCACTTTCAGCGGTTGTGTTTGTTGAGCACCATAAGCATAAGCGTGTGTGTGTGTACTTTGTGCTCTGTGTCGTATTCAGGCTCCTCCCTTCATCTCTCGCCCCATTCTGACGTTTGTTTGTATGACATCGTTCTTCCTGACCTCACAGAAACAGTAAGAAATGTGACATAGGATCTCACTCACACACACACACATGCACACGCACACACACTGTCAGCATTCAGAATGGGAATTATTAATATTATTCGAGGTAATGGTAGTAGTACAGGCAGAAGTGATAGTCCATCAATTTATCATTATATTTAGCAGTTAGTTTTTATTATTATTTCTCCCTCCTGTGCTTTCTAGCCTGAAGGCCTATAAATTATTCCTTTTGTATGCTTTCACATACTCTTTTCTATTCCTAGAGGGCCTTTACGTGTTGTGTTTAGATGTCAGAAGTCATATTAACCTCTCCGAGTCATCTAATTTCTAATATTTCATCTCTCTGCAGTGCTATCACGCGCTCACATTTACACACCATCCCTCAACTTTGATTCACCTGAAATGATTCCGAAATGACATTACGGGTGACAGCCAGGCAATAACAAAAGTACAAAAACTTCTTCTGAAAAACAATAAATCAATAAGCCTCGCCAACATATCCTGTTACATCCGCGACTCCTTGACACCTGAAGCTCATTAAACACAGCCTAGCGTCAACTTAGAAGAGGAGAGTACACAGAGGCTCGCCTTTTCACAGCCTATCACAATAAGAGCTACTGAGCAAGCCTGATATATTGTATATACTAGAAATAAATATGATTGTCCTTTAATCTGATTTTATTATACTGGGGACTCCCGCTGGCAAATCTACTGAGAGTCGATATCCTGTAATCTTATTGCAGGGGGGCGGTGTGTGTTTCATATCCCCTTCTTGATGGTGTTTTATCATGTCACTGCTATTATTGTTCCTATTGGTATATATATATATCTGCATTTATATTCGCTGGTGTATATAACCTAATAAATCGAGTTATTGCGCATTCTTGGCCGTATCTCTCTCTCTCGCTCTCTCTTGTCTTGTGTTTGCATATGCATGTGTGCATGTTTGCGTGAACCCCGACGCAGCCAGGAGTGCAACCTCCCCGGTCCTGGGTGCTAATTTTTCGCCCCTCGGCGTCGATTCTGAGGGTTCTGCTCTGTTTATGAAGCAGGCATATTGACCTAATTTGTGGCCCTGGGGTTCTCAGTCTCTCTCTCTCTCTCTCTCTCTCCCTCTCTCTCTCTCTCTCTCTCTCTCTCTCTCTCTCTCTCTCTCTCTCTCTCTCTCTCTCTCTCTCTCCCTCTGCCAGGGCATATTGTGAACCAGCACGGCTACAGGAAGCGGCGCACTCAAACTGAACTAAACGCCACATGCATCATTGAGCAGCATTACCAACCGCTCCCCCACTCATCACTCTCACTGGATTGTGGATGCTGTGTGTGTGTGTGTGTGTGTGTGTGTGTGTGTGTGTGTGTGTGTGTGTGTGTGTGTGTGCGTGCGTGTATACTGAGCTACGTTAACGAGAAGTTCTAATAAATCAACCTGTCTGTCCTCAGCCTCCTCCCTTCGCTCTTACCTTTCCCCCCCATTACTCCACTTTCTTCCTCCCTCCCTCCCTCTATCCTCCTCGCTCGCTCACCCCCCCTCCCCTTTCAGTCTCTCTATTGTTTCTCCATCACTCTCTCGTTCTCCGTCTCTCCGTTATGCCCTGTAATTCTTCTTTTTAAAGCTCAGGGGGTGGTGTTGGAGGCATTACATGTCTCCTGATAAATCACTGTCTGGGAGCGGAGCGGAGTAGCACAGCGTACGGCCATCTGCAGATCACCTTACTGTGTGTGTGTGTGTGTGTGTGTGTGTGTGCATGTACTTATGTCCCAATTCCTACAGTATTTCTAATGATTGTACACTTTTATCACAGTGTGTGCCAGTGTGCACACATCTTTCAGCTATTGGCGATTGTGTATTGTGTCGGGTGTGTGTGCGTACATGCGTGTGTGTGTGTGTGTGCATGTGCAGCACAAGTGACTGCAGTATGTGTCCAGTACAGATCTCCCTGTCCTGCTGAATGGTGGCTGATTGAGAGACATGGACTGCCTTTGTGCCCTGATCTAGTTGCCATTGATTACCTATCAGGGTTTTTGATTGCATCCTGGAAGTAATTCTTTTAAATAGGCCCTAATGGCCTCCAATCTGAGCTGATGACGACCTCAGAGAGTCCAATCGCAGATCCATTTAGGCCCTTTCAGACCCCTCCGTGTACACTCTGGAGCTCTTGCTCGTTGCTCACTCCCCCCCGCCGCCCCCCCGCTCGCCCCTTTGCTCCATACGTGCTGTTACAGGCCAGCAAAAACACAGCCAAAACGAAAATCCGTCTCTGATGTAGATACAGTGATCCTCCAGGTCCCTAATGGCACCAAACAGGATTTTGATAAAGAATTGCATGGACGTGTTAATGGCGGAGGGGAGGGGAGGGGCGGGGCGGCTACTGGAGGAATCGAGGATGACAGTGACAAAGTGGGAGAGAGGCTGCGAGAGACACAAATACACTGTAATCCTTCCATCAACTTTCCGGATATGTTCCGGATATGCAAAAAGGAGGATGAGAATGAAGCAAAGGAGAAAGCAGAGGTGACAGATCGGTTAGGGATAAGGATTAGGGAGGAGGGAGAGAGTCGGCGCGTCGGGCCGTGTTATTACAGTCTGAGGGTCGGATGGAGGCATGAGAGGGGGGGGGGGAGGAGGAGGAGGAGGAGGAGGAGGAGGAGGTGGTGCAGGGGGCTGCAGCAGACAGGAAGAGGGCTCGCCGTCTAATCCTCCAATTTTCTTACATTACTGCTCCCCTCCTTCTCTCCGCCTCTGTCCTTCTCTCCACCACACACACCCACCCACACACACACACACACACACACACACACACACACACACACACACACACACACATACACACTCCCCTCGCTGCCAGAGATTGACTGAAGTACTAGAACACACACAAAGAGAGAGAGAGAGAGAGAGAGACAGAGAGACAGAGAAACACAGATCAACTGCACTTCTAATAACATAAATGTCTCCCGAATCCCCGGATGGCCTTGTTGTTCTGCGTGGATTCAAACTTTGCTTCCCTTCACTCAGCGGCCAAACACGCCGCAGGTAAATGAGCCGACAGCAAGCCGGACCTGAGCGATGTGCAGAGGAAATGCAGCTGCCGAGAGTGTGATCGATAACTTCCTGCTGATGAGAAGAAAAAGCCCATGACAGGATATTAAATTAAAGAGAAGATACTTTACGCCGGGAACGCATGAGCGACTCTGAGCAGAATGATGCACCGATGATGAAGAACAAAAGATGTTTGTTTCTTGACAGATTTCTCCCCACCATTAGTTTGTTTAATTCCAGAGCTTTTAAGGGGAATTACACTCGTGCTAATAACAATCACATGCCACAGTGATTGCACACGATTGACCTTGAACGACAAAAAAAATCCTTGTCTTCATCACTCTTCATCCTGATGGCAAACAAACTCATTACAAAGCGACTCAATCTTTCATTATCTACCTCAAGAATTCAACTTTACACATTTCTTAACCTCACGCTCTCCTCTGCCGTCGCTGCCGCCGCCGCCGCCGCTCTGATTTCCGTGTCCCCGCCCTCCTGATTGATTTGCATTCCAATCACTTCTCATTGGGCGAGGCAGAACCCTGACTGAGTGCGACTAATTTGCCATGCTAATGAGATGGCTCCGACAAACAGAGCCAGCTGGAGACCGGAGTAAATGATCCTGTCATCAGTCAAGAACACAAACATGGCTAACAGCTAATTAGCTGGCGGCAGTTTGTAGAGGTGACATTCTATCTGATCGGTGAAGAAGGGAAAAAGGAGGAGGAGGAGGAGGGGGGGGGAGCAATAAAGGAGGGAGGGAGGGAGGCAGAGTGATGAATTTGGCTTTTTGTTTTCCCAAACACGCCCTTGTGGCATGTCGCAGAGCACACACACACACACACACACACACAGACACACACACACACACTGGGAGACACACGCTAAAACACATCCTTAACTTCCCCCTGCATTGTGCTGCACGGCGAGGATGAAGAGCGGAGCGCGAGCCGTCACAATGAGGGAGGAAATATGCTAAGCAGACAATCAGAGGTGGACCCCCCGGTGCTAAACAGCCAATCACGGCTGTCCCAGTGTGTCACCAGCCAGCGGGTGGCAGAATTAGTCCTGGTTAGCATCTAGAACCCTGCTGAGTGGCTGATTAGTCTTTTAGTCTGGAGAGGAGACAGAATGTTAAAGTCCACCCGCCTCTCATGCACGCCACACAAAGGCCCCCGCTTTGATTGAATTCATAGGCAGAGTTAGCAGCTTCAATTGTTGCCTTTGTGCCCGTCGCTAAATTGAATAATAATGACTTTTACCAGTGTTACATTACATAGTAACAGACAAAGTGAGCAAAGAGCAAACACCTTCTGTTCCACTTTCTACCCACTGCCCTTCCAGGCTTAATCATCTCTTTTCTTTGCATCTTTCCTTCCTTTCACATCTTTCTTTTCCTCTTCTCCTCTTTTCCTTCCAAATGTTTGTGCTTTTACAATATTCCTCACAACTGCCACTGTGATTGAAGTGATGTCAGCTCTCTGCACTCTGTCTTTGTGTGTGTGTGTGAGCCGGTGTGGCACATGTTCTTGTCATGTTGCGGCTCTGATTAGCTCGCCCCTCCAGGACCCTCAGGATTCCATTTTTTTTGTTGCTGTTGTTTTTTCCCCTCTTACTCATGTCACCAAATGCATTTCTCTGGTAATTAATTGTTCTTCATTTAGATCTGTCTGCCTTTTTGCCGCTTGCACTGTCTCTGTCTGTTTGGCATCTGGTCGCTCTCTGCTGTTTCGGGTCTTATCAGTAGACGCACCAACACACACATACACACACACACACACACGCTCACATCCATCCATTTGTAATCTAATAAAGAAATGGCAGCAATCTGTACATTCCTTTCTGGGGACTGGATGACATTGAGCACCAGATGCTGATGTTCCCCAAGAGTCGTTACTGCGATGGAGCTGATCCTTAACTGTCTCCATAAAGACACACACTCTTCTGTCACACACACACACACACACACCGCCCGCCACCCCCCCCCCCCCCCCCCCTCCCAGCGCGGATGCAGGATTAACCTGCCGGTGGCGGCGTAAATCCAGCGCTGTGTTACCTCTGCCCTCCTGTCTCTGCGCCTGCTTATCCCTTCACACAAGCTCCCCCGATCAAAAAGGGCTGCCGGGGGATTAATGACGTGTTAAAGGGGCGACCGTGGGGGATTTAGACGCAGCTTGCTGTAAGGAGAGGAGATTTAGAAGCCTGGACCAGTGGTTAGTGCTCATTGAAGTGTGATTAGTTAGACATTGGACCTCCTACACGCACACACACACACACACACACACACACACACACACACAATGACAGATGGAGCGGGGCTGTATCATTATACTACATATCAATAACTATAAGGCCTACAGGACAACAGGAGGTATCCATGTGTTTCATTACAAATATGTCTCTGTGTGCAAACAATGAGGTGTGATGATCAACAGCAGTAACCAAAGATTGACTGAGTATTTTTTAGTTTTTTCATCTCTAACTCACACGGAAGGATTTCAGTCACATTTCCTGTTTCAAACGAGCAGAAGACAATAAAGACGACAGTAATGAAGTGAGCTCGTCCGTCAAACGATGGAGCCACGTTCAATAACCTAGGTGACTATGGTTAAATACACATCTGTACCACCTCTGGCCCCTCTTTAGATATGCATCCATATGTTATCTGGGAAAAGGAAGTACGAGAAGAGCGAGAATCTTAAAGGTGAATCCTGATATGCTATTGCCAGCCAGTGTGTATTGTGTCCTGCCTGTTTACTGCCTGTGACTGTGGCGCTATGCATCAAACTGTATACTTGTTATAAACTGTCCCCTATGGTGGAAAAGCCTTTCTTCACCATTTGAATTGAATGTGGCATCTGGGCTCAAACGCACGGTCCTATTTTTCTGGTTGTGTGTGTGTGTGTGGCCGGTAAGCTGAGGGTTTGCAGTTCAAGCCCATGTGACAGTAAATAGTGAATGTGAAGCCCAGTGGGGTTGTGTGTGTGGGTGTGTGTGTGTGTATGTGTGTGCATAAAGTGTCAAAGATAGTAAAAGTGACTGAGTGTAGCACAGATAAGTAGATACTGGGAGTAATATGTGTGTGTGTGTGTGTGTGTGTGTGTGTGTGTGTGTGTGTGTGTGTTACAGTGCGGTGAGGGAGGAATGGAAAAGAGAAGAGCTGCAGCCAGATTAAGTGACATATGTACAGGTGCTGATAGCGAGTCAGGATCAGAGCGCCGAGCAAGATGTTAAGGCCGGGTTTCCTCGCCTCCCGCACCCCATCACAGCCCATGTCAAACCTCCCACCCCCCTCCCCCTTAATCCTCCCCTCCCTGGATAAGCCACTCTGCCCCCCCACCCCGCACCCCCTCCCCCACCCCCCCACGTACACACACATCCAGCCTCCAGCCCATCCGCCCTCAAAATCCGCCCCTGTGCAATCTCCCGCGCATCAGCTGCCAAATGAAGTTCCTCTTTAGAAAAAAAGAAAGAGAAAAAAAAAGAAAGAACCTGGGCTGTTGAATCGTCTGCGGCGTGGCGGCGGCGGCGGGCGGAAAAGGCAGCCCTCGTGTTGAAGCCAATAATCCGGCGTCGGGGCTTCAGGTGCGCAGAGGGCCGTGATTGACAGGGCTTGATATGAGGCCCTCGCCTCACTTGACATTTGGGTTTCATAAGGTCTGGAACAAAAGGCAGGGGCAAAATAATCAGAGAGGGGCGCAGGCAAATAAATCTGTTTATTCCTCCTCACCTGCCCCCCCCCCCCCCCCCCCCCCCCCCCCCTCACCTCCGCACCTTCCCCTGCTCCCCCCCCCCCCTCTTGCTCGCCTGCATCACGGCTCAAGCCTTGGAGGGGAAAGGAGGGAGGGCGCGATATTACCTTTCCCCAGCCTTAGTGGATTCACGACAGCAGGTCACTTTAGACCCTGTGCTTACCTAAGATATTAGTTTGTATGTGCGCCAGATAGAGATGTGTATTTGAATGGCTGAGCCGGTGTGTATGTGTGCACAATCCAATGTATATATGAGCGAGAGGGAAGGCGAGCGAGAGAGCGAGAGAGAGGTGGATGGAGGGACAGCAGGAAAGACAGAGGGACAGAGGCGGACAGATGGACGTGGAGACGGCGAGATGGGGATTGATATGTTGTTATATTGTGTATGCTCGAGTGTGAGGGAATATAAAAGGAGCACAACGGTTTCGGCACAATTCACACACACACACATACATACACACACACACACACACACACAGGGCGAGGGATTGGATCTGTACTATAAGAGGCGATGACAAGAGAGAGAAATGTAAAGTCTGATACAGCAGGAGATGATTGAGGTTTTGGACACAGTTCATTAGTGAGGCTAAATAACCAAACGCAGTGATTAGGCAAAGCAACGACCCAGCAGCACACACACACACACACACACAGAGGCAAATCTATGCTGGTATGCAGTTTTCACACTGTCACATTAAACTGGCACGTGTCTTTGTGCAGGAGTGTGTAACAGAGAGGGAGGCAGTGATTGATATACGTTCAGACGACAGACGCCATGATTGCTGTCGGCTTTTGACGGCTGCGAAAGAAATTACCGACAATCAAGCAATTTAACATGCGAGAGTGAGATTTCCGACGAATTTGTGCCCAAATTGAGGGTAAAGCTTGATGACAACTGGAGGGAGGAATTTGTTTTAATCAACAGATACAAACAACCTGAGGCTTCTTTCCCGTTTGAACTCTGTCCGTGAAGTATTGACATTATTTGAATGCCACCTGTTTGATTTTACATCCTGCAGTCCAGGTGAGCAGAGGTGCAGTAACCACAACAACCAGCCCCTGTTTTCATTTTTTAGCAGAAATGTAAGGAATAATCTGGTGACGTATGCCAGTTTAGGGTTATATGTTCACCTTTGCATGGACATGTATGTAAAAGAGTCAACAGATACTTCGCCTATGAGTCCCTGTGACATGTCTCTCTCTTTTACACCCCACGTGGGTTCTTGGCATCGCTTTGGAGCTGATTGGCCCGCGTGTGTGTGAGCGGCGTGCGGATGAGACGCGGAGTGTAACGTCGACCCGCAGCCATTGGCGCTGATTTTAATGGCTGCTCCTCCTCCAAACCAGCGCGTCATTGGCTGGGATCCTCCGCGGAGGCGCAGGGAAGTTGTAGTTCTTTCCTCTAAGCGCGCATCTGTAGCGCTGATTATCCACTAATATGAATGAAACTACACGTCCCGACGCCGCGACAGGAGCAGTTATAATTGTTATGAATATGTAATTGCCTCCGACAAGACCGGTGGCGTCTTGAATTTTTTTTGGGGGGGCTCGATCGCGGCAGGCTGCCACAGTCCGGGAGGGTGTCGGTGCCGGGATGTGAACGTTTATCCGAGGCTGGGAAATGAATGAACACGACCGGGACGCGGCGGACGAACGCATACAAGATCCAGATGTGACAGTTGCAGATGTTTGACGAGGGAAATCAACACTAAAGCGACGTGTTTATTAGAACACGGGATTCGAAACATTTCACAGAAGAACTCACACCGGAGGGAGAGACTGCGACTGAACCAAGTCCTGCTGTGATTCTCTCACTGAAGGGACTTTTTTTGAAATAGTGTGTGTGTGAAGAAGGAAGCCGTGCGTAAAGTCCATGGATGTCTCCGGAGTGAATGGACCCTGCACATAACCCGCTCACCGGCCTCTGTCTGACCTTTACGCACCAGAAACAGACCACACACCATCGCTTCCCCTCCCCGCTTGCTCGCTTTCGTTTTCGGGGGTTGGATGAACTTTGCGATACATCTTAATGATTCGCGATCTGAGCAAGATGTACCCGCCGGCTCGGCACCCGGTAAGTGGAGCAGCAGCAGCAGCGGCGGCGGCGGCGGCGGCGGCATCAGTGTGTCAAAACAGCCGCGTAATCTTGGTGCGTAATCAGTGTGGAGCAAGTTTCCGTGCCGCTGCGCGCTCGAGCAGACAATCGCGCTCATTGTCAATCCGCTGCAGCTGTGTGTGTGTGTATGAGTGTGTGTGTGTGTGTGTGTGGAGACAGAGGCCCATTGTCATCTACAGTCTTGCCTCTGTGTGTGTTTGTGTATGTGTGTCGTGACGCTGAACTTTGATCGCTCGGTTCTCTTCTCTTCTCTCTTTGGTTCTGGACTGATGCGGTCTCAAAGGTCCCCCATCAGCCGGGACAGCCGTTCAAGTTCACCGTCACCGAGTCCTGTGACCGGATCAAGGAGGAGTTCCAGTTCCTGCAAGCCCAGTATCACAGGTAACTGGGACTCAAACTGTCTGGGTCATGTACAATTTGGGGGAAATGAATGATGCAATAGAGAGAGGGATAGATGGATGGATGGATGGATGGAGGGATGGATCTCCACATGCTGACACACTCTTGCACTGTGTGTGATCTGGTAGTTGAGTGTTTGTCTCAGGTCCATGGATCATTGGCGACTAACTGCAGGTAAAACCCCATCAGCCTCTGTACGCACGTCCCTGAGTTCAAGTGGTGTGAAATACCTTCTGCCCGACATGATGAAGTGTGAAATACATTTCTCGGGGCCACAACCACAAGCATGATACCAATGCATAATAATTGCCCACCTCTGGACTTGCACCTGGTAATTATGGTCCAATCCTGGGCTGAACTGGGCTTCAATGTCAAGTGCTCGGATCCAATGTGAGCCTATAACTGCAGACATGCCTGGGACAGAGAGGGATGGGATTTGTCTAAGAGTATATGTTTGTTATAGGCATTGACGAACCATTCATGTTCTTTATTATGCTATTTATGAGAGTAAAGCTTGGATCAAATCTTTGCATCCTGTCTCACACATCAGATTCATTGAAGTAAGAATGGTTCTCATGGTTTATCCAGCACACGTAGCAGACATTCATTGATAACACCGAGGGAAGGATGAGGATTCAGTGCTTTCTCATTTCACTATAAGCTTGCCACTCTTGGGTTTGTTTCGATTGTTAGTGGGACTAAATAAGCAATTTGAAAATGTCACATTGAGCTCGGGGAACCTGTGATGGGCATTTGTCATTATCCTTTGACATTTATAGAGTAGAAAACAATTACCCATCCATAGAAAAAGCTTTTTGCAGAATAACGCTGGGAACGTAAGAAACAGTCGCAGCCGTGTTTGAAATATGTGCAAAGTGAAGCTTAATGACGTTGACATATCGCCAGGGAACGCAAAACTGCCTTCAGCTTTAGGGATTCTTCAGGTTAAAGGCATCAGGGAGAATTGGCCGAACCCTCATGACCCAATGGGTAATGGCTGATATGCATTATCATCATCATCATCATCATCATCATCATCATCATCATCATCTTCATCATCATCTTCATCGTCTTCATCCTCATCATCATCAAGCTTAAATCAGTGCTCTCACATTCTGAAAACGACTCTTTTGGAGATACAACATTTTATCATATAGCACCAATATCCATTATGGGCTGATTCTAAGGTTACAGTTTAATATAAATATAAACCTAAAACCACATTTTGTCCTGTCAGTGTTATTTTATCGGACCCCTTTTAAAAACTGGCTCATCGTTTTCCACAGATTTACCCACTTTCCACTGATTTGGGAACGCTGCTTTCCCCCCCCGACACAGATTCACAGAGGCTGAAGTGTATTTACAGGCACGGATGACATTTAAAGAGCTTTTTGTGTAACCACAGCCGTAAAATGGAGCCTATATGGTTTCCTTTTTGTTGATGGTGCATTTAAGGAATCCACTCACACTGTAAGAATATATGATGAGGTGTGTCTGGTCGCCTATTGATCTGTTAATTACTGCGCCTGTACCTGCTGAGTAAGTAAGTAAATGTGTGCGTCTGTAGGGAGAAAGTGCTGTGATCTTTAGTCTTTGTTGCTTCTTAAATTCAGAAATGCAAATTTCAGTGGCAGGACGTCGTCAGATCACAGTGGCGTTTCTGTTCCAGTTGTTCCACCTGAAAAATGTGAGAGAATCATGATTCATGCATATATAAATTATGTTTTTTGCTGTTTTTCATATGTGTGTATGTGTGTATGTGTGTGTGTGTGTGTGTGTGTCTGTGTGTGATCACTACATGCAAGTAACACAAAATTTTCCTTCTGCCCGCAGTCTGAAATTGGAGTGTGAGAAACTGGCCAGTGAGAAAACAGAGATGCAGAGACACTATGTCATGGTGAGTCTGGTTTATCCATTAGTGTACGAGCGAGTGTGTGTTCGTGTGTGTTTGTGTGTGTGTTTGTGTGTGTGTGTGTGTGTGTGTGTGTGTGCAACAGTGAGGACACATGCTTGACCTTGCTTTGATCTTTGTTTTTCAGTACTACGAAATGTCGTACGGACTCAACATTGAGATGCACAAACAGGTCGGAAAACACACTTTCATTTTTTCAAAATTCATATTTTGATGAAGGAACTTGTGAAAGCTGCGGTGTAGATATGAGACGTGAAGCCTTGACGGGAATTTTGTGACTTTTACACTTGACGCTGTGAATATGTGTGTGTGTTGGCAAACAGCAGTGAACTTGGAGATGATTGATCGAGCCAAAGCTATCAAACGAATAACTCAGCTGTCGTCCCATAAACATAATAATGATGAAAACAGCAGGAAACATCCACGTGTGGTATTTAACATGTTTATGAACAGACTGAAATGTGTTATTTGAGCATGTTTTTGTTATCAGAGGAAATGTCAGAGTCCCAACGCCACACGCCGATAATGGTTTTGTCTGTGTAATTGAACAGGAAGCGTCTGACTGGGTTTTTTGCCTGTAGCGAAGCTTTACATTGCCAACGCCGCCGCCGCCGCCGCTGCCGCTTTTAAACACGGGAGGTCATTAGCATAAACGTCTGTGTTAAGCACACATCAGCTGCCAAGTGAAATGGGCCACAGCTAACCAGCTCCACATTCATTTCCAGAGAAATGATGTGTGCAGTGTGTGTGTGTGTGTGTGCGCCTCCGTGTTTGTTCAAGTGTGGGAGAAAGTGATAAATGCTTGGCCTTTGTCTTGCGAGTGTGTGTGTGTGTGTGTGTGTGTGTGTGTGAGTGTAGGCAGGCATACTGTACCTATTTACTTAATTGTGTGTTTGCTCTTGTGCAAATGCTTGTGTGCAATTCTGTCTGTCAGTTTGAACGCCATGCTTGTATATTTAGTGTGTGTGTCTGTGTGTTTGTGTGTATGTGATCATATTTTGTAGACATTTGCTTAGAGGTGTATGTTGGTCTTTATTCGGTTTTTGTGTTTGAGGAGTGTGTTTGTTTCTGTGTGTGAATGTGCATGCAGCGTTGTACTGGCACACTAATCAGACTTGTCTGATGAAATATGGGGTGTCTACTATAAATTCTGCTGTCTGCTGCTGTTTGTGTGTTTGTACGTGTGTGTGTGTGTGTGTGTATGCGTGCGTGTGTGTATATTTGTTCATATGGCAGCGGAGAAAAAAAACAAAACAGAGAAAATGGCTCTCTGTGGTGCCAAATGATTTCTGTCAGGAAAGCGTATTGGAGAGTGAATCCTAAATGTCTGCCAGCAGTCTGTCTGCGTGTGTGTGTGGCGTGTGTGTGTGTGTGGGAAGGAGATGGAGAGGAGATGCATGCTGTGTGAACAAACGTGTGTTAATGTGTGTTTTGACGGATAGGACTAACGTGTATGTGGCTCTTTGAGTGGATAGATGGTGGATTGTGTGTGTGTGTGGGGGGTGTTTGTGTGTGTGTGTCATGCTACAGTCCCATTAAGACAGCCGGGTTCTTCTACCAAGCGAATTGCTAATATTGCTTGTTTAGCATTTTCTGGGGGTAATAGGCCCATTGATTTCTGGCTTCGCTCTCTGTTTTATTTACACAGAGGGGCTCTAGTGCCCGGGGAGTGAAATGTACCAAAGCTCGTTAAAGAGAAATTGACTCATAGGCAGAAGATGGGTGTGAGTGTGTATGTGTGTGTGTGTGTGTGTGTGTGTGTGTGTGTGTGTGTGTGTGTGTGTGTGGGGTGGGGAGCGGTGGTGGATGCAAGAGGGGCGCTACAAGGGTTAGAGCATGGAGCTGATCTGCGAGCGGACAGGTAATCAATTGCAAATTAGCGCGGCTGAAAGAGGAGTAAAGCCAGTGAGAGACGGGCAGAGAGGACAGAGGGGGTGGAGGGGGTGGAGGGGGGGACAAAGGGAGCGGAGGAGGGAGGAGCGAGTGATGAAAGGAAGAAGTAAGGCCACGTTTTAATACTGAACCCTGGCGGCGTCTCCAACGACCGTCTGACAGCTCGTTTCGCCTTGATGGATGTGGAAATGTGTGTGTGTGTGTATGACAAATAACAAATAACAATAAACCACCAAAGTCTTCATTTTGTGAAAATTCTGAGGGTATAGCATCTGAGGCTTCTGTGTGTGTTTTGAAACCTTTGCAATGGTTTAATTCTCCAAACGATCAGCAGTGCCATGCCCACTGGGTGAAAACAAACCATTTTCTAGGCTGCCTCGCGCCAACCTGGTTTTGTGGGCGTGTCTGTTTTGAAATGTCACACCTGGACGTAAACATGTAACAGAAGTTGAGCTCTAATCAGAATTGAGCTGGGAGTTCTTCAGATAATTGAGCGTACAAGGCCTATAAATATAAATATATGGACTCATCTTCTCTGGAAATGTCAACTTTCAGACAATGAACATGTCCAGTGAACATCAGTGTGCACGCCGGTGATACGCTGATATGAGGAGCACTTAGAATATGTTGCCTGGAAGAGGTTTCAGTTTAAGCTCATGTATCGAATAAACTTAAAGAGGTAAAATGATCATATCTAGCTGTCTTTCACACACACACACACAAACACACACACACACACACACACACGCACACGCACACGCACACACACAAGGGAATACAGCCTTCATTGAGCGGGTCCATTAGATATATTAGCTGGTGGTGAAAAGTGGTGCTGATGCGGTGCTTACAAAGCTCCACAGGGGAGACGGACATTTGATCTTCTATCTGGCTCAATCTGACTCCAGGGCTCCGGCCTGATCTAATTTCTTTGCTGTTAAGAGTTAGAGTGACGGAGAAATATATTCGGGTGGCATTGTTTTGTTATTGCAACATCTTCAGCGATAAATGATTGCAGGAAGTTTCATCTCTGTGTTTCCTCACCTTTCCTATGTGGATTAAGCAGCCAGTACACGTATGTGCTTTCCCATGGATGCGTAGCTGATGAAAGGTTGCTGTAGGTTAGGTCTCTTTGTTTGTTTGGCTCTCATTGCTCATAAACTATGCATCAATCCCCCTGTGAGGTGTTTCCCCAACGGGCAGCAAAGGTAAAATCTGAATTTGCATAAAGGTTGAATCACTGTCATGCTATCAGAGGGCTTAAGGACATTGGTCTCTATGTCATACATCGTCACATATGAAGTCGCAGAGAGAGAATCCAGGGCACCAAATTGAACTAATTGGGTGTTTGTTGTTCGTGTCGGCTTGGAGCCACACCCCTGGAAAAGCAGCAGCCGTTATAGGAACCGTCTCCCTTCAGCATCACGTCACCCTGAGGCCTCACACATGAAGAATACATGCAGGTGCTCCCGGGGGAAATGATGAATCCTTAACCTTTTGAATTAATGAATCAAGAGTACAAACATTTACCTTTACACCTGATGTTGTTGTCAGGCAGATCACACCATCTCTTTTCCACCAATAGGAAAGGTGCACGGACAAAGTTACAACAACAACAATGAGTTCCGTTCGTGCATCTTCATCTCTTCGCTTGTGCTAACCGAGTGTCGAATAGGTGGAATGTTTCTTTGGCGGGCCCAGACGCAGGGTCAGAGGTCAATCCAGCACAGACGACGTCGCCTCTGAGGTTACCCGGCTTTTATTTGACCCCAAGTCCTTTAATCTAGTAACAACCTCTGTGGCTTGACCTGGTTTGAGTTCCTAACCCTGAGAGAACCTGAGAGACGTTCAGGACAGAAACAGGTTGTGGCGGTTTTTGTGAAGATAAAAGGGCAGTTTTGCAGGAAAAAAAATCATTGGCTGCTTTTCCTTTGGTTGTTGTTGTGTGAACGGGCGTGTTGGACAGACTGGCACACTCTTCCTCACTGTGTTTGATTGTCTTCATTGATCTAAAATGTCATCAGAAATTGGGTGTGTTGCTCACCGGTTCCTGCGCTCGTTCGATGCCGTTGTTGTTTATCTGATCATCAAGTCACCAGAACAAAACACAACAACTGTGAAGGTTGCTTCGTAGAATCAAACACATTTACGACTGATACAGAACCTTCAAAATGTGCCGTTTCCCTTAGCAGGTTGTAGGCTGTAGGTCCATTTCAGGGCCTTGATACATTTTACATCTGCAACTGCTCAGCCTCACGGATGATGCAAATCAAGCAGGCCGTCTCTCTATTATAGAAAGCGATAATTTAAGTGCCCTTGAGCAAGGCACTTCAACCCTAACTAACTGCTTGGATGGAGCTAATAATTTGCAAGGGGTTACAGCGGTCAGCCCCCAGGTGTGGATGAGCCAACGGAGTACGATTGTGGAACAGAACCGCGCCGAAAAAGGGCATGTGTACACAGAGAGTCTTCCCCCGGATAAACATTAAATATAAAATGAAAAT
This sequence comes from Genypterus blacodes, assembly GCF_046128005.1. Taxonomy (NCBI): domain Eukaryota; kingdom Metazoa; phylum Chordata; class Actinopteri; order Ophidiiformes; family Ophidiidae; genus Genypterus; species Genypterus blacodes. Next base: position 597,440 of record NW_027466873.1, read on the forward strand.
GTCAGTGTTTTAGGCTGTGTGTGTGTATGGGAGCGTGTGTGTGTGTGGGGAGGGGGGGGGGGAGTGTGTGTGTTCCTCATAGGTAAGGACATGAGCCGACGAGTGCGACAGAGAAAAGACTGGTGTGTTTCTCAAGGTCCAGTGGAGCGGAGCGTGTGTGGCTCCACAGCCTTCCGTACTTGACACACACACTCTGGCTCTGATACCTCGGCGCTCACACGGGGCATTTCTTGCAAATGCACTTGTCATCCTTGTATTGATTACTGATGATGTGCTATCTGAAAGGATCGGAAACAAAGGAAGTCCTTGAATGTGGGAAGAGGTTTTTGTGTTCTGCGAGCCACTTTGTAAACGAAATGACAAAGCCGTTTGTATTTGGTCCTTAGAAATGTTTAGACAAGACTTTCTTCTTCTCAAAATTGAAAAGGAACACTATTTACACTAGCGACTGAAATAACAGTTGCACTTTTTATTTTGGCGACAAAACACAAATACTTTGGCATTTCGTGGACAAAAGGCATCAAAGTCACGACTCGGTTTCATCATGACGATGTTCATTTCACCTGGGAGTGACTGTGTTTGTCTGAAGAGGTTTGTAGTTTGAAGGGCCCGTGTCCATCCATGTGGTTCCTGCAGCTCTTCTTCTGCAGCTCTCATCGCGTCGCCTGAGCTGCTGCTATGTGTCCTTAGTACAGCTCACGTCATCTGCTTAGACGAAGCTTAAATAACTCGTCACTAGATGAGTAGGAGCTAGAAAATGTGCTGTCACACACACACACACACACGCGTGCACGCGCACGTGCACACACACACACACACACACAGACACACACACACACACACACACACACACACACACACAGGCGCCTTCTGGTGGTAAAACATGGTCTGGTGTAATCCCCATCTCATCTCTCATCATCCCAAAGAAAAATGTGTCAGCTGGTGCTTGGCGACACACTGGATTGGTTGACGAACAGTAAGAACCCAACTGGGGTCTTTCCATTTGGAGTTCATATGTTCTTTGAGTCACTCCCTGTGAACCCTGACCTCCAGCTCCATTTGATGCTATAATACTACCTGGATGTTTGTTTTTGTGAAAATGGACTTGATTATGAAATCAATTGAACAGAAAGAGATGAGTGTGTGTTTGCAGTTGTGGGCCGGCTGTCTCCTGTGCTGATTGTGTTCTCTGCACCCACCTTGCTGTCTTGCAGGCGGAGATTGTCAAGCGGCTCAACGCAATCTGCGCCCAAGTCATCCCCTTCCTCTCTCAAGAGGTAAGACGCTAACGCCTCCGAGTGTGACTTAAGAAGAGAGAGAGAGAGAGAGAGAGAGAGAGAGAGAGAGAGAGAGAGAGAGAGAGAGAAGTGGTGGAAGACAAGCAGGAGCATGAAAGGAGTAAAGACGTGTGTGGTGGATTGTGGTGCCTCCCAAACACACACACACATGCACACGATTGTGCATACAGACAGACACACACACACACACACACACACACACACACACACACACACACACACACACACACACAGGAACACACACACACACACACGAACACACACACACACGCACACACACACACACTGCATACAAAAACACAGAGATTATCCTGTGCTAATCCTTCCTGCTCAGGATGGGGAGATACGCTCTGAACTTATTAAATGTCTCCCACTAACATACGTATGCAGAAGCACGGGGCTTTAGTTAGATTTGTGAGTGTGTGTGTGTGTGTCCACCTGCATGCACATATTGTGTTGGATTGCCCTGTAAATGTTATGCATATAGTAGACGTGAGAACTTTGTTGTCATACTGTATTGGAATCTTTGCATGTCTCTGTGTGTGTGTGTGTGTGTGTGTGTGTGTGTGTGTGTGTGTGTGTGTGTGTGTGTGTGTGTGTGTGTGGCTGATAACTCCTTTCCTCTGGAGGAGTGTGTGTGTGTGTGTGTTTGTGTGTGTGTGTGTGTAAAGGTGGGAACAGCGAGAGTGATTGTGGACTCCAAAGCTCTCCTCCAGATTAGCCATGGATTAGGAGGGTTTAAAGTGGATTAGGAATAATGGCATTAGTCTGTGTAGCAGCTCTGCAGCTCTGAGGCCCACAGAGGGGAAGCGGCTCTCACTGCTTTGTTTTCATGCTCAGTGCCGCTCGCTGCATGGGTGTTTGTGTGTATATTCAAATGTAAACTACACAGTTCTATTAATATTGCACTACAAATCACTCCGTCTATGTGTGTGAGCTAATTGTTTTGTTATTTTGATACATTTTGACGCTGAAGATGTGTTTTCTCAGTTGATATGCTTATACTACATATACAGAATGCTTAAACGTACATGATCATACTGGGGTTTTGTAGTTTTAGTAGCAATAGAAGAAGGCGCTGTACTCAAGGTTAGTGAAGGATCGTAAATAAGACCAATCAGGGCTGTTGGTCAAACCGCAAGATCTCTCTATGTTATGATATTTGTCATGAAGATGCTTTCCTACACGAACGTATGTTAATTTCCTACATGAATCATTTGAGCATCTACAGCAAGTAAATATATAAACAGTTTCTTACCACTAAACTGTGGAATGAATAACGATGCTTGAAAACTATTTGCTTATATCCTTGAGACCTTGGGATTCGGTGTGTGTGTGTGTGTGTGTTCGTGTGTCAGACAGGTTTAGACTCAGTGTGTTGCAGTGTAGCTGAACTTGGTGGTCAGGTTCATTTCCACACCTGATAAGCTCTTTCATCTCTGGCCGACTTTGATGTTTTGCGCCCCTGGATGGATCTCACTGCTCTCTCACACTGTCTGAACCCGTCTGTCTCTCTGCCTGTCTCGCTGTCTGTCTCTCTGTCTGTCTCTCTGCATACCCTTTGGATGATGAGGTCTAGTTAGTTAGTAAATCAGTTTCCACGCTGTGCTGCACAAAGACGAGACAGCTCTCACTTCCAGTTTCTCCAACATCAACATTTGCTAATGTGCTCTGTTTTACAGGAGCATTGTGAGTGCGTGTATGTAAAAAAATGTATGAATCTCTCTCTCTCTCTCTCTCTCTCTCAGCATCAGCAGCAGGTGGTACAGGCAGTGGAGAGGGCCAAGCAAGTGACAATGGCTGAACTCAATGCCATCATTGGAGTGGGTGTTCTGATCACACACACACAAACACACACACACACACGCACACACACACACACACACACACACACACACACACACACACACACACGCATTTGGCCAGTGTTTCTGGAGGTTATTAATTTCACAACAAAATGGAGGATTTATCATTATCCTATGTTTCAGCAGCAGCAGCTCCAAGCTCAGCACCTCTCCCACGGACACGCCATCCCCATCCCACTCACGCCGCACCCAGCGGGCCTTCAGCCCCCACTGCCCCCCGGAGCAAGCACAGCCAGCCTGCTGGCTTTATCCTCGGTGCTCAGCCACCAGCTGCCACTCAAAGACGAGAGGAAACACCATGACAACAGCAATGAACACCACAGAGGTAGAGGCCGGCCGCTGCTTTATGTGTGTGTCTGTATGTGTGTGTGTGCGTGCGTATGTGTGTAATTACTGTGTCCATGTGTAAGCTGCATCTGTCACATCACAGTGTCAAAGGTTTGAGTCAGCATGTTGATCATCTTATATGATGCTGGAATTACAGTTAAGTCTTGGAATGATGCATCACATAGATTTCAGTGTATTTCAGTGTGTGTGTGTGTGTGTGTGTGTGTGTGTGTGTGTGTGTGTGTTCTTCTCTCACTCTCGTCTCATCCCACTCCACTTTAAAGTCAGATAAATGACTATTATGAGTATTGACATATTGATTTGTCAATAACAAATGTTATGTCTGAGAAAATACAATAATAACAACCAAAATAATAATAATAATAATAATCAAAATAATAAGCCACACGGGTGAGAAGCGCACTTATCTGACAGTCCCAAACTAATTCAGTCATGAATGTTGACTCAGAGCCATATCAGTCTTTGTATTCGGTGATGCTTCATTGTTAACGAACATCAGCAATAAAAAATAATGATGCGTCATTAATCCACTTAGACTGGAGGGACTGATACTCAAACATGATGCTGCCTTTGAGTTTCTGTGGACAGAATGACCCTAATTCAGATTTAGAACTCAAGCAGTTGATTAAAGTACTCAGAGAATGTGTTTGTGTGTTTGTGTGTGTGTGAGCGATGATAGTCTTTCATTACTTTTCCTGCTTTGTTGTGATGCTTCTTTACCGTGCAGTTGAGCAGTTAACCTCGTCCTGTAGTAAAACTAGTAGCTGCTGCGTTAGCTAATACTTCCCCCAATTAGGCTGTAGAATCAATAACAATGCTCTGTGTTCCTCTTTGTGTGTGCGTGTGTGTGTGTGGACAGGGTAATAGTTTGTCCAAATCTAGCTCCATTTTTGGAAAATCTAAAAAAGGCAATAAATACGTACAGTAATACATATTTTCTTTCCTCTGATGATCACAGGATTCACGTGCTAAGGCTAATGTTAGTGCTAATGTGACATGTAGCCAAATCCATGTTAAAGTGTGGCGTCATCCCAGGTGTTAAATGCTAATTAGGTGACATCACTCAAAAACAAACTTACTTTCAAACTAACGCAGTAACTTCTTAACAAATCATCATCCAGCCTTCAAGTTGTATGGTTTTTAAATAAACTAATTACCAGAATTGTTGCTGCACTTTCAGGAATTTGATCTTAGACTTAAAATAAGACTTGGTGTTGATTACTGGGCTATACAACAAAGTGACACTTTTGTGGGGGGGGGGGGGGGGGGACTCTTAAAACAAGTTAATTTGTAGTAGATACAAATCCATCGGTCGTGTTTCAGGGGTGTATTTGTGCATAATTACACATTTCTCGCTGTTTCTGACGTCTCGCTTCACCACACATGCGATCCCTGTCCCGGTCTGTGTTTGAATGGCGTCTGCCACATCTGGATCGATATCTGCGTCCAGGCTCCATTAAACTTTTCTGTTACATTGGGAAATATTCTGCGCTGGATAGAATTTTAGGGCTCAAGTAGCAATGTGACTTTTTGATTTCTTTGCAGTATCCCAATTATACAAATGAACCAAAAAGGAAAGGAAATCCACCAAGGCTTTGTTCCTCTTTGTCTCTCTGTTTGTTGCTGAGGGTTTAAAGGAAAAGTCTTATTTTGTGTGTGCGTGTGTGTGTGTGTGAGAGTGTATTATTACACCCATGTTTTCTTGTGCTTGTTGTTCAGGTAAAATATCCTTTTTCTCTTTCCCCCTCTGCCTCCTCAGACAGAGACTCAGTCAAGGTAAGTCACCGCTTCCTTCCATTCTTCCTTCCTTCCTTTGTACTTACTGAATCTGCTCTCTCTGACTTTTACATTTTACATTTTACATTTTACATTTGCATCTTTCTATGGTCTTAAATGGGCTTTTGACCTCAGAGGTATATATTATAATATAGTAAAAGAAAAGTAGTGTGAAAATGAGTCCGACAGAGGAGTTGAGTTGTTGATTCGATGTCGCTGGTTGATTATCTCTGCATATTTTAAGTGAAGTAAAGCCATAAAACGTTGCCTTTCATTGTCAGTTCATCCATATGCAAATCAGTTTCCTCCTCCAGGACCATTGTGCAATAGTAACAGCTATAAATAGACGTAAAAGCCGAACATATAGAATGCTATCCAACATGCCTTCAATGTTCAGAAAAGCTTTATGCTGATATGATTCAATAACAAGCTTAATTGAATGGGGAATGTTTCAGGATTTAAGTCGTCCTTAAAACATCAATATGCTGTGAGGCTTAAGTCATTTCTCTATTCTCCTGTATTCACTGCAACAAACTGAATCATTGTGATCGAAACAGAAGAGGGGAAACAAGGAGAAACTACAGCCGAGCAAAGTGAAGAGCAGGAGGCTGTTGGTGAAGAAAAGGAGGGAGCAGAGAGAGAGAGGGAGAGAGAGAGAGCGAGAGAAAGAGGGAGAGAGAGAGAGAGAAACGCTTGTAGTAATTAGTCCCTTAAGCAGAGCTTTTTCCCAAGGCAAACATTTGGTTTGTTGAATACTCAATGAGCACATTAGCATTTCTTCATTCCAGCAGCCCAACTGGTGAACCTGTCATCTGCTCACACACACACATGCACACACACACGCCAGTTTAGTGGCCTGTGTTCTCTGGTGCTTTAGAGTAGGTGGAGACAGGAGGAATGTTTAATATGTTATCTCCTGCCCCCCATGTCGCATATCCTCCTCCACACACAGCTTTATGCACCATGATGGGAGCGATTAGCAGCCTGTGACTGTATCTGTGTGTGTGCGCGCTTGTGCGTGTGTATGTGTGTGTGTGTGTGTGTGTGTGTGTGTGTGTGTGTGTGTGTGTGTGTGTGTGTGTGTGTGCACAAGGTCGTCAGAAATCATTTTTAAGGATAGAAAGAACACAATGATGAATGCCTTTCATTAGTGCACTGCAAGAACACACACGCACACACATACACACACACACACACACGCAGGGCTGCTCTTTGACATGTCGGCCAACAGTCACTTCATGAAACCAATAAGCCCCTTGTCAGTAGTCTACAGTTGCCTTGGCAACAGTCCACGGGGTACAGTGTGTGTGCATTGCATGAACATCTGTGCCTTAATGTCCTTGGCGTCGGAACCTCACACACCGACAAAGGTGTGGGGTGTGGGCGCGCACACACACACTTATCACTGCCAATACAGACAGTCAATTATCCAGGCGTGCTGCGTTCAAGGACTGCACCCTCTAAGGCCTGTATCGTTTCAGGATGGCATGAAGACAATTGTTGCCGACGTTATTGACTCTTTGGTGACGCGATCGATTCCCGTCATTCAAAAAGGAAATTGAGGGGATGCATTCACTGCAGGGCTTGGAATTGGAATATAAATGTTTCCACTCAATCCATTTATCAACTTTCTGCAGTACAGATGCAATGAAATGATGCACAGACACACTTTATACTATGAAGCTGCGACTTTTGAATGCTGCCAAATTTGGAAGCTTACCAAAGGGAAGAAAGCATTTGACAAAATTTGTTGTGTTTTCCTTTTCTCCTTTGCATTGCAGTTGTCAAACATCAAACCTTGAGTGAATTCTGTCTGAATGTGGAAATTATTGAGTATATTTTTTAAATTAAAAGATTTTTTTGTCTGGAGTTGGAACACAGTTGAAAGTGTGTGTGTAGGCTGAGAGAAACACATGGATTCCTCTGTGAAGGCATCTTTGAAATGTCTCACCTGTTGAAAGCACACACACACACACACACACACACACACCGTAGCTTGTTGGTGGCCAGGCTGATGCTTCCTTGTGTGCTTTTGTGGTTTAATTGACTGGAAATGAGCGGTTTCTCCTCACTGATGTCGGGACACTGTGTGTAAGGCGGGCGTGCTGCCTGCAGGTTGCCTTTCCATGCTGTGTCGGCAGAAGAAACAGATACAAATTGGGCCAAACGCGAGGATCAGAGGTGATGGATTAGAGGGAATACACACACACACACACACACACACACACACACACACACACACACACACACACACACACACACACACACACACACACAGAGTTACAGGTTTGCAATGTCCTCAGGGGCCTTGTTTATGTGTCAGAGGGAGAAAAAAGAGACTAACAACATAAAATGCAGGAGTTTTGAAGAGAAGATGCATCTCTCTCTCTCTCTCTCTCTCTCTCTCTCTCTCTCTCTCTCTGTTGCTCTCTCTCTCTCTCTCTCTCTCTCTGTTGCTCTCTCTCTCTGTCTCGCTCCTGAAAAGTGGCAAGAATAGAGAAAAACAAATACAAATTAGACTTGATTCCTCTCTGCTTCATACAGTGTTGAAATACTGTAACATTGCTTTGTTTAAGAATCAGTAAATTATGTTTTATTGATTTCCACCAATGGGACATTTTATGAACACCAATCAGTTATTTCGTCACTTTTTTGACCCTTTGGCGAGTTTTCTTTATCCTGGGTTTGGAACTAAACTAGCAACTACTTGACCCCAAACTAGGAACTATTGCACTTTGCTTGCATTTGCATCGCTGTCCAAGTATGGTGAAGATTATTGAAGTCATCATCACGTTACAGGTTTCACCATTGCATTCAAACAGGAACCATTTGGAAGTGTGCAGCCAATCCAATTGTGATGTGCTGGTAGATGAATATCCTCCGGCTGCCACGTTGTGCGGTTCTGCTTGCTCACGATGCGTTCACTGCCGGCGGCGCCTTCATTTGTCTCTGCAGTGAAATTAATTTGCCTTGATGTTTTTGAAAGAGCTAATTTGCCGGCTAATTAATCTAATAAGTCTGGAGAGGGAGAGAGAGAGAGAGAGAGAGCAAGAGGGAGAGAAAGAGAGAGATAGACTTAATATTAGATGTCTCACTCATAAAGAGACAAGTGTACACACCTGTCCACATGCTGACGTTGCTGCTATGTTTGCATATATGAGTACAGGTACCAGTGCTGCCTCACCAAACACACACACACATACACACGCACGCACCAACAAACCCCAAACTCCTCCCCCACATATTCTTTGTCATCAACACTTGCAGCACGGCAAAGGGCAGCGGAAAGGTTACAAGCGTGCGTTAGCGGAAAGGTCGAGTTAAAGGTCCTGCTTTATTTTTCTCTCCTCTGTCTGTTGTCTGCCGGGTAAGGAGCGCTTCCCAATGAGAGAGAGAGAGGGGGGGGAGGGAGAGAGCGAGAAGAAGAGAAAGGGAGAGAGGGAGAAAGAGAGAGAGAGAGAGAGACAGAGAGAGAGAGAGAGAAAATATTTGTTTGACCTTATTTTGATCTTTGCTCCTCAAAGAGGATTAGTGCCTCAGTAATGGTGTTTAAAGGATACCATGTTTGATTAAGATAACAGAGTCATGACTGGACTGAGCTCCTCCCAACCACAGAATCATGCTGACGCGCTGCACACACACGCTGTGGAAGAGATCCCCCTCCCCACACACACACACACACAACCGTTCTTAATGTAAATAAGGGCTTCTTTCATCCTTCAGATGTGTTGAGGTTTATAATGATATAGATTCTCAGTCTCCAGTCTGTGCTCTAAAACTGTTTCCAGAACACACACATAAACACGGACTGTTTATTGTGCTGTTAGACAGATTGTGAGTGAGCCGATTGACTCTGTAGGCCTGAGATGCATGACACAGGCTTTGGTCAGGACAGAGGTTCTCAAACTGTGTTCTTGAGCCCATCTGATGTGTTTTGTGGGAATTTCTGGAAAGGATCAAAACAATGGAATTCTGTTTCTGTGGTAAATTATTGACGAATAAAACTTTGATTGATTGTTGAATGGTTTTAAAAGTTCAGCTCTCTTTGTGGAAAAAGTTGAGGGCATCAGTGAGTTTGGATTGTTGTGCATGCTGTACCCCTAAGTATTCTATCCTGATATGTATTCAACCCCCCCGTCCATCTCACTGTGCTTCTCTCTTGCAGAGCTCGTCTGTGTCTCCTTCAGCCAGTTTCCGGACTGGAGAGAAACACAGGAGTTCAAGCGATTACTCCTCCGACAACAAGAAGCAGAAGACAGACGATAAGGAGTTAGCATCCACGCGCTACGTGAGTGAAAACAGAGTAAAAGAACAGCGGATTTCATTTTAAGAGTTTATTGTCTTTCTAAGGGTGATGCTAATACTTCTTAAGTTAAGTTTAAGTTTTGTGTTGGTGCCTTCTCACGTCACCCTGCTGTAATAGATGTGTTTCTCATGTCGTCTCCAGGAAAGCGATGCAGAGAAGAGCGATGACAACCTGGTAGTAGATGTCTCCAATGAGGTAGGAGAAGATCTGCATGCGCTGAGTGAAAACACGTGACCAAAAACAAAAGCAAATCCATTTTTTAAAATCTGTTTTCATTCTGGGTCTGCACTCGCCACAGGACCCAGCTTCTCCCCGCGCGAGTCCCGCCCACTCACCTCGGGAGAACGGGTTGGACAAAAGTCGCATTCTGAAGAAGGACGCACCCCTGAGTCCCTCCTCCATCGCCTCCTCCAGCAGCACACCATCATCCAAATCCAAAGAGATTAATTTGGTGAGTCATTTGGGTATTAATAGCCCTCTGATCTTCACTTTCATCATTTCTCGGGGTATTTCTTTATTTTTAGGCACCCAGGAAAGTGTGAAAATGAGACGTGCTAATTGTAGGGAAGAAGCAGTGGACAGTAGATGTTCTAAAGTAAAGCAGTACAGCGGGTGAAGAATATGAAAATTAACATTAACTAAATGTACATCTTCAAACTGATACATTTGAAATATGTAGTAAACATTTGGAAATGCTTCTAGTAATGCTTAGAAAAAAGAAATAACTAATCTGATCCCTAATTGATCAGTATCAGGATAGAAATAGGATTAAATCCATTGTGGATATGGGACCATTAATGAAGTTCAGTCAGACATTTTGGCTCAGTCCCGTTTTGAGATTTGGCATGCTGTGATTTCGTGCGGTGCAGAACGAGAAGTCGCCGACGCCCGTGTCCAAGTCCAGCTCCCCCACGTCCCGGTCTGACGCTCCGACCCCCAGCAGCACCTCCACCCCGAGCTTGAGGACCGCCGCCACCACCAAACTGCCAGGAGTGGAGGCCCTGGGTGAGACTAATGGAGAGGCGGAGTCAATCAAAGACGTGTTCAACCTTTGATTTTATCGAGAAAAGATTTCACTCCAAACGCAAAAGCTCTTCATATTGATCTATATTTAACAATTTCTATACTTTTATCCCTCCTAAAGCTGTAACATTTGGCTGAGGTTTAATCATAATAATAGTGGTTGAGAATTAAACCATAAAAGGAGACTGGAGCTTCATAAGTCAAAGCAGAAGGCAGACATCTAAGCTTACCAACATTGAGAAACAAGCAATACAAGGCAACACACTCTATAGTCTAACAGCAGAGACAAGGCTGCATATACCCAGGAGTGTGTGTGATGCACTGGTAATAATAAACCCACAGCACCTTTATATACAATCATTTATTTCCTTCCTTTCCTTTCATTACACACCGCAAAAGCTACTTTAAAAGGGTGAAAATAGCTCTTTCACTCGATTTTGTGGCGCCACAAACTGGCAGCGCTCACACACTCTCTGTCCATGTTAGTCAGCTAACATCACAAAGAGACGCTTGCTCCTCCAGTGAGGACACAGCAGGAGGGCTGCACAGCTGAAGGTTCATCATCAACCCAGACCATTTGTCTCCTTCCAGACTTGTGTAAAGCCCAGAGAAGCGTGAGGGAAACTTGATCAAATAACTCCCAGAATCTCTTTTCTGGAACTGTGTCCTTTATGCCCGTTTCAATCAACGCTCAGTGATATGTAACCTATTGATTTTGTTCTGTGTACCGCTCGATGTCCTGAACTCAGTCGACCTGAGATTGCCGATGGCTTCATTCCGTGTTCACCGTGCAGCGTAACCGCGAGCACGGCGGTGTAAACAAACCCAAACATGACCGTGGACGTCCGAAAGCATCCGGAAGAATCTGCAGCTCTGAAGGATCCAAATATAAACCGGATGCAGTTTCATGCTCACTTTAATATTGATATCATTGCATACACACCCGTTTGTTTGTATAGCCCAATATCATACACTGCACAAAGAGCTTCACAGGCCCACAAAGGCAAGAAGACTCTGTAATCCCTCCCTTCAGCAGGAGGTGGAGAAGATAACAGGAACAAAGAGCTCAACAGCGACAGTTCATTTAACAAGATGATTAACTTCTCTGTGCACAAAATGTCACAAACTGAACCTTGTGTTTGTGTGTGGTAGCTCCTGGCCTCCGTACGCCCCTGGCCGTGCCCTGCTCGTACCCGGGTCCCTTCGGCATGGTGCCCCACCCGGGCATGAATGGAGAGCTGAGCGGTGTAGGAGCCGCCTACACGGGCCTCCATAACATCTCCCCACAGATGAGCGCCGTGGCCGCTGCTGCTGTGGCGGCATACGGACGCACTCAAGTGGTAAACACACACATGGACACCATATCAATACATATTGGATATGTTGATGTTTTTATTTAAGTCAACATTTAAGAGATTCAAATACATATTGTTAATCTGTTATCTGATTTGTCCTTTCACGTACTGGAAGTGATTTAATGCATTGAGAACACAGAGATACCACACATGATTATTAGTCATTATTGATATGATTGATCGTAATTATCTCTACTTTGACAGTTGACAAAATGCTGCAAAACTTTCCAAATTGGATCTTTTTAAATGTTTACCCCAATCATGACATAGCCTACTATTAGCTACTGTTGGATGTCTTTCAAACTGTACCATCCTTTCTTCTCTAGGTGGGATTTGATCCTCACCACCATATTCGTGTTCCTGGACTTCCTCCCAACCTGTCGGGGATTCCTGGTGGAAAACCGTACGCATTCTCCTCTGAGTCCTGAAACGAACATTCCAAAACTGAACAGGGAATAAACATGTAAACACTCACTGCTTTTCTTTTGCCTCCTTCGCCGCTCTGTGCAGAGCCTACTCCTTTCACGTGAGCGCTGACGGACAGATGCAGCCGGTGCCGTTTCCCCCGGATGCCCTGATAGGCCCTGGCATCCCGCGCCACGCACGCCAGATCAATACTCTCAGCCACGGCGAGGTGGTGTGCGCCGTCACCATCAGCAACCCCACACGCCACGTCTACACTGGTGGCAAGGGCTGTGTCAAGGTGTGGGACATCAGTCACCCCGGCAACAAGACGCCCGTATCCCAGCTGGACTGCCTTGTGAGTGAAAGAGCCTCTGGTTTGTTTCTGCAGACGTTTTGATTTAACAACTGCCGCCGTTTCCAAGGTCAGAATTGAGAAGCTAAGGACAAATGTCTATTGAAAGTGAGGGAAATGCAAATTTTAGGGGCATTTCTTACCAAATTTACAGGCCACTTTATATGATTTGTTGAAAGGTCTGACCAGTTCAGTGTTTCTGCCACAGTCTGAGTCAGAACAAATGTTAACAAGTAAGATTGTTAGCAGTATGATCAATAGCCATATCACATCCTATTTTAATAAAAATGCCATTGAAAAATACCAAATTTTAAAGATTCAAATAAATACGTTTACTCTTTTATGTGATTTGTCCTTTGACATACTGGAATTTATTTAATACACTCCAACGGCTCCCACACTATAAAGTCATTTCTTACCCTTGCTGATGCCATTAAGGTGAACAATGATTTAAACAGGCATCTATTTTTATTGATCACAATCCATATTGAAATTGCCAAATAGTAACAGTGTACCAGTTGGTGTTTGTTAGGCAGTCATGATGCACATTTACAAACCCTTTTCTCGGATCAAGGTGTTACTGTTCAGCTCAGAAGTTACTTTGTTTGTTGTACTTATGTGTCTAAGCAGAATATTCCTCTTAACCTTTGGTAACTTGTGTTTGTCACCTTAGAACAGAGATAACTACATACGCTCTTGTCGACTGCTCCCGGATGGGCGGACCCTCATCGTGGGGGGCGAGGCCAGCACTCTGTCTATCTGGGATCTGGCCACACCCACTCCACGCATCAAGGCGGAGCTAACCTCCTCTGCGCCCGCGTGTTACGCTCTGGCCATCAGCCCAGACTCCAAGGTCTGCTTCTCCTGCTGCTCCGATGGAAACATAGCGGTGTGGGACCTTCACAACCAGACTCTGGTTAGGTAAGAACTTGGTGTGATGTGCTGCATTAACAGCAAATTCAATTTGAATCTAAGACACCTGCAATGTTTAGATGAGTGTATGTATTGCTTTTGAGTGTGTGTGGGTTTTGCCACTGTGTTTTTCCTGCAGGCAGTTCCAGGGGCACACTGACGGAGCCAGCTGTATCGACATCTCCAACGATGGGACCAAACTGTGGACTGGCGGCCTGGACAACACGGTCCGGTCCTGGGACCTGAGGGAGGGACGACAGCTGCAGCAGCACGACTTCACCTCCCAGGTACACAGTGCAGCATCAAACCATAAAGTATACCTCATAAAGATTATCACATTTAACTATTAAACTATTAAAATAGAAGATGTGCCAATATTGTTTTTTTTAAATGTTATCAACTATTGTTTGATTTACATTTTTGCACATTAACAAAAAAAGGTAATAACAATCACCATCATCGTCATCGTCATTATAATTATTATAGGTTTGTTGTGATAAGTGATTGAATGTGATGCTGGCTTTGCTGGTTTTTGGTCCTGTTCTCCAGTCGTTTTAACACAAAGTCTAATAGTGACAGTAAGAGTTGGAACATTTGGGGGCTACAAAAAAGCAGCAGCTATACTCGGCCATTACTGCAATTTTCCTGAACAGGCCCATTACAGTGTGTACAGGAGGGAGTGTGTGTGTGATACATAGAGCAGACGGGACGAATAGTGTGCTCGTGCAATCCAACAATATCTGTCTTAACCACAGAACAACCAAAAAAACAACGTCATCGATTTGGACTTTTGCGTTTAAGTTTGATGAATCTGTGTGTTTTCCTTGCAGATCTTCTCGCTGGGATACTGTCCAACAGGCGAGTGGCTGGCAGTGGGAATGGAGAACAGCAACGTGGAGGTCCTGCATGTCACCAAACCTGACAAGTACCAGCTCCACCTCCACGAAAGCTGCGTGCTCTCGCTCAGATTTGCCCACTGTGGTAAGAAAGCACACGTCTGGATTTACAAGAGACTGATATGTGGGTGGACTTCACAGTGTCGCGCTTGGGGTCTTTAAGGAATTCGATAGGAAGTTAACTTGTTGGTCAACCCACCAGTAAAGTGAGGAGAACATTGACTCTGAAATATCTTAAGCTTCGGCTCTAATGTGACTTCAACATGTCAGTGTTTACTCACGCTGACCCGTTTTCACAAAAAATGGAAATGTCCACAGAAGCTCATTACAGTTAATTTCTGAAACAATAGCACTAATGTCAGTATTAAACTCTGTATGGTGCCGAAGCTTCATTTAGCTGCTCGATCTGGATCGATTCGCCCTCCGGTGGTTAGAATGAGCTGGTGTTGAGACTCTCCACTCCCAGTTTAGCTGGGATTAGATTTCAGACTCTCTTCATCCCTATTGTCCTTTACTTTACACACACACAAACACACACACACACACACACACACACACACACACACACACACACACACACACACACGCACACGCACTTTAGCCCATGCAAACCACCAAGAGCGACTTACATTGCTGTTATAATCTGCTTCACCTATATCAGCAAACAATGTCACCTAGTTACAAGTGTTGAAAAACAAGGAGTGTTCACTAATCACTATTGATCAATTGGATCGATTTAACAGCTCTGAATAAATGATGTATAAGAGCCATAGAGCTGGTACAATAAACAATTTGGTGATATTGTTTTGTCCCATATTTGTTAGGCAGGAACAAGAACAGAATCAAAACACAAGCTTCAGTTGAGAATTTCGATTTTTCCAACATACCAAAAAAATGTAATGAGCTGCTGACCCTGTTATGATACACACTCTGCTTTAAAGTATCCATGGTTATAAGTGCTGCTCGTGTTGTGGTACAGCCTTTATTATGAGAAAGATTAAGACACTGCAACTTTATATGTGTGTATATATTTATATCATCTCTCATAAGAACCAGTTCGGATAAAATCAATGTCTCAAGTATGTTTTAATGGTCATTTTAAGTCATCTCTCTTAACCTGCACTAATACAGTATAAAATACATATGAGACGCTTTTTCACATTGGGTGTGAATGTTGTTTGCCATCCTCTACAGGGAAGTGGTTTGTGAGCACAGGAAAGGACAATCTGCTGAATGCATGGAGGACTCCATATGGAGCCAGCATATTCCAGGTAACAGCACATACAGCACAGTTTAGAGTTACATCTCAGCTTGGTCGCCATGGATAACGTGTTCAAATCCTCCGACATTGCATCAAGGGCACACACATTTTCAGCAGGGAGTCCCTAAAATGCACAGCAGTTGGATCTCAATGTGAAGCTGCACTTTACTTTCTACAACAATTCTGCTCAAAAACAAACAAAAACAAATCGTATTTTTCTCCACCAGACTTGTTTGTTACGCAGCTTCTATCCGTCTTGCCCTTTCCCCTCCTAAGCACAACTTTAACATTTGTATACCTCTTTTGTTCCCCTTGCAGTCGAAGGAGTCCTCCTCGGTGCTGAGCTGTGACATCTCCATAGACGATAAGTACATTGTGACTGGCTCAGGAGATAAGAAGGCGACTGTTTACGAGGTCATTTATTAGGAGGAGGAGTGCAGTCTTTAAACGGCGAGACCGTCCTTCCGTCCAGGCACTTTGCGATGTCCTCTTCACTATGTACAGTTTTAACTTGCATAAAATGGATTTGTATGGAACAAACCAAACTCTTTACTTCTTTTCTTGGACTGTGACTTTTTGATCTCTTGGCAGTCGTGGATTAAATTGAACGGCCAACACTGAATTTTTCTTTTTTGTAATGGATTTTTGTTGTTGTGAGTGAATGAGTGAATGTTCACAGTCCATCCTGGTGTGGAAGCTGTGATCAGTTGTCGCAGCCACGCCCACATTACATTCCCGTAACACCTCTTTGAAAAATACTACCTGTGGATATTTGCATAAAGATTGATTTTTGTGTTTTGCTTATGTTAAACTCTTAAAAGAAAATGCAATCTGTAAGGGCAGCACTGTTATTTTTTGACATGGAGAATCTGTCTAATTTTTGCCTTTGTGACATGCAGTAAATCATTACGTCATACCGAATTTGCTTATAAATTTGTTCATAAATACCTTTTTTTTTTTTTATTTCAAGTTGCCTCTCCAAAATCAGTATTATTATTTTAATTATTCTTTTAAAATCCATTTAGCAGTGGAATTGGAAGGTTTTGTACTCCGCCATATCTAAAAAATGGATGCTTAATATGTTAGAGATCTAGAGTTTAGTGTCATTGTGATCAGTAACAGTGGTGATCAATAATGCTCTTATCTCTATTGTCTCAGAGATTTCAATCATTCCTATGTGAGCTTTACAGAACAGGTCGCTCAGACAGGAGCCACATGATAAAAACAAACAGCATCACCCAGCATGGAAATGTTAAAATACTGCATTTTTTGTCCTTGAAGTTTACTAAAATTTCTAATATTGGCTGGTTTTAGTTTTAAGTTGATGTGTGTGCATTCATGTCTGTGTGTGTGCGTGTGTGCGTGTGTGTGGGCAAACAAGCAAAATGCTCATGATTACCTTGGTTACCCTCTCTCCTGGCTGACCTTTGCACTCCATTCTGGTCCTGTGGTTCAGATGTCTCTCCCAGCTTCACTCTGACAATTGCAGAAAACCTATTTGGCGTTGGACATCACACAGACCTGTGTAACCTTTGTGTTTTTATCCCTTTGGACCAACATTTCTCTGAAAAACAAGCGACTGGTGATTTTGAAATGATTTATTTAAGTGTTGGCTTGTAGAGATAACACAGTGCCTTCATGCTGCTACACTTCTGACTGCTTTTGTCCTGCTGGGTGTTCAACTACACGACCAGGTGAAACGTGTTGGACTCTACTGTGGGAGTGGTTGTTAAAACTTGGTGTTTTTTAGTAAAAAATGTTAATGAAACATACACTTGATTGCCTAGTGACAGATTAATCCAAGCAGCTTGCCAGGATGTCCCGTCCAATTTCTATCCATTGTCCTTTGTCCACTGCTCTTGGCCTCTAATGCTGTAATAAGACAAAAGCAGGTCCATATGACACACAGGTATCAGACACATAAGCAAAATACCAATTTGAAACAAACAAAGGCATCTAGAAATGTACAGACTGGTCTAACAATAATCAGAGTGTCTTCCTTCCACCCCAGATCTCTAATTCCAGCTGGACACTTACACAGAAGAAACATCATTCATATTCAATACATTTCAGCGACAACACTAAAAGTCATTCCATCATCCTATTGAATTGTCCACAATCCCCCACGTATATGAACACATTTTTTGCAGTAACATGCTCACTAACTGCGATCATCTTGACCCTGCCTTCACAAAACCAAACCTTTACACAATATCTATACACAAATCAGCCTACAAGACCCCAGCAAAGCCCTAAATCAAATGCTAAAAAAACAATTACTTGCATATGATTGATTACCAGCTGCATTCTATACACTTTTATTTATTTATTTATTTCCCTCCAAAATCCCCCTCAACCATGAATATGGCTATATCACTTTTACTTCAACCTAATAACAGTAAACTGTATCAATCACACACACTTATCTGAGTGGATACAACATGCAGGGCGCAGCTTGAAACACTGTGAGACTGAAAACAACAAGGAAAAGAAACCAGCAATAAACAGAGGACATCTAGTGAATGTTGATGTATTCTCATGTTAATCATACTGGTTTCCTGTTAATCTCCCCTCTTGCACTTAACCCACGCCACCTCTCTTCCCCCTCATGCCTATCAGATGCAGAAACAGAGAGGTATAATTGTTCTTTTCTTATTTTCAGAAGCACTATTTCCTAATTTACATTCCTTAACCACAGATCGGATATCTGAAGGTCAAAAAGATTTGATTCTACTTAAAAATGGGGTTCAGAGGTTGTGGTGAACATCTGGTCCACATCTCAGCATATTCCAAAAGTACCTGTTTGCTTCTAATTATGGTTTCGATACATAAACTCAAACTCCAAGTCAATCTTGATCTTAATAATATAAACTAGGATAAAGGGAAGGCAGCAATGATAATACGGTATGTCGTAATTGCTTTAGTTGTCTGGATTTGGACCAAATTGCAGCTATCGTGGGCTAAATAAATGTAAGTCTACTACTGAGACTGATCCCTCTGGTGTGAATGAAGCGACTTCATTCCAGTCTATGATGCTGGTCACATGTGGGATCTGACTAGGAGCTCTGTGAGACAGATGGACTGGGCTGTTCTAATGAATATGACCTGTGACGTCTTGCAGTAACACGACGACAATGTACATTTTGAATTGTCACGACAGCAATTTGTTTTCACAGCATTTGCCTTATTCTGTGTTTTCTCAAATGCACCGGGCGCACGTCTCTGTCCGCTACAGTCAGACACAGTTTGATCTAATCCACACAGCGGAAACCGACTTTCACCAAACTGCCATTTTAACGCTCTGCTGTGCTTTTTGCCGTTGTCATTAAATCTGGTGGCAATCAACTGTGCGCGGTAATCTTTATCCACGTTATTCAAAAAAATACACACAAGATATACTCCCGCCTGAATGTTATGTGTCTCATCCGAGTACTATGAGTTAGCTGACCCACATGGCCTGACACAGAGGACGTGGTAACACACAATAACAATGTATTAATGAACTCATGAAGGTATAAAATAACTGTTAACATAATAATTCAAACTTACAGTGGAAAGAAACTGTTGCTAGTCAATCTGTTTTCTTCAATACGAAATGCCTTTGCTCTCTTTTTACTAGTCTGTGGTTGCTTTTATTAAATTATTGTGTGAAGTGGTCTATGACTCATTGATTGCTCTTTTTTCAGTTTTCCTCTCTCATAAATACTTCTTAAATAACAGAGGTACTTCAGTCTTATCAAGAGGTGTTGGTTATATACAAAGTGACAGTCAATACTCTTTACCGATTGGTGGAATCTTACAGAAATATGTGAACGAAACAAGCCTGAATGTCAAGCCTCATCTTTAACACCAGCAAACTATCAGCCTCCCCTGCAGTCTGAGGACGGTCAGCTGAAAAACAAACGTCCAATATAAACACGATGGAAAGGAATACTGCCGACTTTACAGATGAAATTCCCAAGTCAATTTAGTCTGACCATAACAATAACAGTATGTGATTTCTCTCTTCATGTCCACACACTCATGCACCACAGTTCACACATCATCAGGTGAAACAATGTTCAAACCTGCTGCTTTTAAAGAAGAGTATCCAAGATATTCAAATGTATTGTTGGAAATGGCCGTTTAGTGGCAGAGGTTAACCCAGTGCAAGAGTCCAAGAGTTCCTCCTTCCGCTCCTGTACAACCATATTAGCATAAATGTTTGTGACAGAACACTTGACTCATCCACTCTTCACATTTTTCATTCCACATTTGAGGCCATTAATGGACTCATATTAGCCGGCCCATTATTCTCTGCATCTCTATGGCATTAATATGCAGATGATTTACTTGACAGTCTGGTGGCACTTCACACAGTGGACAGGCTACAGCACATGTTCAACCAAAGCGGCGGTTAATGTTGCATGAAAGGTTATTGCTCTGCTCGATGACCGAATGGCCCATAAAGGAACTTGCAATGCTCCTATGTGACAAAGCCTGTGTGCTTGCACCTGTTAGTAATAACTGCAGGGAGCAACATGGGATGGACAAGACTGTATAAGTTGCCAGGTTATGCTGGAAATCAGGTTACTTCTTCAATTATTCAGACAAATGGCAACTGCTCTCTTGTTAGCTTGTTTGACGTTTCTAGGTTGTTTGTACAATTCAAGCAACTAATCAATTATGCTTTTCCACAGCCAACAAAATCAGACTGTTATGATCAATCTAGAGATATAATGCCACAATGCCACTGGATTTCACTGACTTCCCATTATTGTATTGTGTCTTGTCTTTGTAGAGAGCTTCCACAAGGGCCTGTGACCAAAAGCCAATATTGGGATTGTGGAGCCCAAATACAGACCGACTACTGGATCAATTATCTTTGCCCAAACAGGCTTCAACTTCACTGCCTTTACACATTTGTATGTTGCATGGTGTGACAGAAGGTTTTTTTTTTTTAAACCTGTGATGTAAAAGCCGGCACACTCCACATATAAGTTAGTAAGTGTGTAGGGAAATAAGGGTTTCAAGAGCTTTAGTGTGACATTTCAGTGCAGGCTCACAGGTCACCTTTGGTCTCTGTCTAAGCTGCGGCTGTGGCTGTGCTGTGTTCATAGGCACGGCGGTGCTGGACCGCTAAAGTGGACTAAGTGATCTAAGTGAGAGCTGTGGAGGAGGAGGCTACACCATAACAGTGAATGATACTCCTCGTACAGCTCTCAAAGCACTCCAAACAGCCAAAAGTGTGCGAGAAGGAGGAAAGGTGGGGACGCAATGCAGGAATGAGCCATCTTACCTCAGCATTTTAGATTAAGAGCACTTGCAGCTTGGAAATTGTCCACTTCACTGGCAGACTCCGAAGCTGGATTAAACAAACAGGCCTCACAATATCAAGATGGTGTTAGGCTGTGTGCCTTGTGTAACGAGAATGATTCTGGCCCTACAAAGATAAACAATTGATATGCGTTTATGTCCTTCCACAGATTTCATGTTAATGAGCTGACCTTTATCTGACAATATGGGCCACTTTGCAGAAAAACTACAATACTAATGGAAGAATTGCTCTTAATTAATTCAAATGCATTCAGATTGATTTTAGAGTACTGACAGAAAAGTCTAGATTAGAAGATAATGATGGGCAAAACAGTGTGAATATTTACATTGGAGACAAGGGAGCTGCACAATTGTGAGATTGTAGCTCACTGCATTCTATTCACAAGTCAAACCAAGCATATTTGGTCCCATTGTCCAGTGGGGAGGCACTATTGAACAGATGTATACCAAGTGAGACACACAGGTCAAATCGTGTGGGCACAGTTTAGTTCCCTTAAAACTGGTTGGAACACGTTCTATCCAGCCCCCCCTCCTTTCAGTTTAAAAATGGTAAGTACATCTAAGGACGGCTAAGCAGCACACACACACACACACGCACACACACACACACACGCACACACAAGCACACACACGCACACACACGCACACACACGCACACACACACACACACACACACACACACACACAATTTCATATTTTTACAATCCTTTTCACAACTGGACCCTTTAATCCACGAGGAAGTCATAAATCAACCACTAACAAATTGGAGCAGAGAAGCAACAGAGCCTCCCCACTTATGAGCAGAAACAAAAACATTTAAACATATTTCATCAGCAGTGGATACTCAATCAGACTTGCATTTTGGGCCATTTCCCTCAAAATCACAACATAAGTGCAGCATTTTCCCCTCTAAGGGCAGATGAAACTGTGGGATAATGATGCTATTTCTTCTGACACTGCATCAGTGATGGTTGCTAGGAGATTTTTTTTCCCCTCAACAAAACCTCAAAGCCTTGATAACAGGAACGGGGAGGTCACTGTGGCTACTGTGCTTTGATTATAAACCTCAGCTGAACTTAAAATCATCGGTCATTCTTTTGTAGGGACCAAAAAACCAATATCCCACTGTGCATGAGGGACGATTAGTTCTGCTAGGAAATGCCAAGACTGTTCACTTAAATAATAAACATGGATGAACAAGCAAAAGCCTTTACCGCAGATAAAAAATGGCTTTAATATTTTTAAGTACTGCCATTGTACAGCAGCTTCACATCATAACAATAGTTACCACGGGCCTTTTAATAACATCTGCAGGTACAAGACATTACATTGTAAGTCACCGTCGCCAACTCGGCTCTCAAAAGGCATTAAACTAAGTCATAAAAAGTTAAGGCTAAAGGCTTAAGTGCTATGACAGGCATTTCCACACAGCGTAGCAGCAAATGAGCAAACAACGAGGGAGACAATAACTCAGTGTGACATTTTCTAACGTTTCTCACGGTGCTACATTTTTCTACATTTTCACACATGCACATTAAAAGGACATAAGGATGAAAGTACATTTGTTGCAATGGTCGGCCCCGCAAATATGAAATTATCAAGAGGGTGAAAGCGTATAAAGGAAAACTGGTGAATGGAGATTTGCACCATTGAAGGAACTGGTTATCCCAGAAAAGTCTGTATATTCAGGATGCAGTTTATTCTGTTAAATGAGATTATATTACAGCTGTATGGCTGCTAGTTCTCTCTTTTAATGTCCTGACTTGGTTTTTAACTCACACTTATGCGTCCTCACTCAATCCCTTTTGCCTCATCTGACTCACTGACGCTCATCTCCTCCTATTTTTCACCTTGCCAGGGCTGTCACATCTGTGAAAGAGATTGGATGAGGGAACGTAGGAGGGGAACACGTCCATCAGCTTATGTGCTGGAGTAAATTTGGCAGTGATCCTGTAATGAGATGAAAGATTTGTGAGAAGCTTTATGCGTTCGAGTGATTCAAAGGGACATTTCTTCTAATAGCTGATGCCGCTAACAATCGGGCTGCCTTGTAAAAGGGTAGACTGATGATTAATTCATGTCTCTGCCATCTTAACGAGGTTGTGCCCATTTAGTAGGTGGGTGGATGTGGGTATGGGGCGGGGTGCACTCTGCCACGCTTTGATATCCTACATTCAAGGCTGTGTCACACAGTAATGACTTCTTTGAGCGGTGAAACGAGCATCATTATCTCTTTCCAAAAAGGGAGGGTTGAGAGATTTCTGCTCAGCTTGTCTAAAGACTGGATGAATCAGTCACCACTCTGTGTGTGTGTGTGTGTGTGTGTGTCTGTGTGCGTGCGCGCGCGTGTGTGTGTCTGACAGAGAAACAGAGAGAGAGACAGAGAAAGACAGAATAACAATCACTTTCTATTCACTGTTTGAGGGAGTCAGTAAAGTGAACATGTTATTTGCAGCATTCATAGTCTTTATCTCTTTTTTAATTAATGTATTCCTACCTTCATTAGTCCCATTGCTGAAAATACCTGCTGTGGTTCCAAATATCACAGTAAAAAACATGCCGTGACTTTGGTGTTGCAACATTTGGATCATGGATTGTACATTACATTTTTTTCCTCTATTTTTATTCCTTCAGCATGAGTTGATGATTTTTCCTTTCACATCTAAAACTGGCCAAGGGCAACCACCTTTCAATTACAACTGGATTAAAAACAACAACACAAAACCTCTGTTCTTCCCTTTCAATCCATCCAGAGCCCCTGTGTGTGTGTGTGTGTTTGTGTGTGTGTGTGTGTGTGTGTGTGTGTGTGTGTGTTATACAAGCACTTTCCCTGCACTCCCCTCGACGCACACATCTACTCTGTCACTTCATCAGTGCAGCGGTGTCAAAGGGTCAAGGTAAAGTGGAGAGAGCTGGATGAGTGAGAAGGTTTAAGTTCACGTGGAGAGTGGAGGATTGTGTATTTCCTAAGAAAACAGGAGCAGCCATTTGAGTGGAGGTCATGCACATTTCCATGCATGCTGATAGAATAGGTGGGAGCGTTGGAGGAGAAAGGCCTCTTAAAACTAAATGAACTAAAAGCTCTTGGTTTGAATGCTCTTCAGCCAATATATTGCCAAATGTACTCTACCTCGGAATAAAGCACTCGGGTCACAAGGGATATTTTTTTGAAGCTTTTAGGCTAACTCTAGTTCCCACTTTAGACCAACTTTAGTTGCCATTCCTAAATAAAACAAGGACTTTTTCCCCGTTAACTGGAAGAGCACTTTTTAAGGTTCAGTTCAGGTTTCACGTACCAGGAAAATAAGAATTTTCATCTCCCTATCAAGCACCATCTGATAATTAATCTAACAGCAATATGTATACTGTCTTTGTTTCTACAAGTACACAAATGTTCAAACTTCAAACTCATTAGGAAGAATGTTGTTGATTGTTGTTATTTCTAGCTGTCTTCCACAGTTCACTCTGACATGTGGATTGCAACAAATGGTACTTTAGTGCCTTTAATATATTGATATCTCCCTGGAGCCCCCGTTAGTTTTTCTTATAAGGGATTTAGTGCTTTCAAACTCCACATGGTGGCAGCATAGCTTCACGTTCTCTTGCTGGGGAGTTTGTTCGCAAGTTTTTCTCTTCAGCAGGATAAGGGAAGAGAAGCCTTGAGACCGATTCTATTCATTACAATCACCCATAGTCATTATTCAAACACCCTGATGGAAAGTTGTTACAAGCAGTAATTCACACACACTATTGAAAGAAAACAATCAGAAAAGTCACAACTGAAGTGCAGTGATACGGTACCGCCTAAACCCACACCACTAACCTGCACACACAGAGTTCATAGAAACACACAACTTCATCTATTGAACTCCATATCACACAAGGCACAACTGAGGGCTTTACCCAAACAACACGTCAGGCCCTTAAAGGCACAAAGTAGCAGTTAACATGAGTTTGCAAGCATGTTAGTTATATTACATACATGAGCCAATGACTAACATTAAGAGAACGTACACATGAACTGGGTAGAACACACACCACATTTTAATTATAGTAGTTTATTTTTAAAGAAATATTAACATGAGGGAAATGGGTGAAACAAAATTATTACAATTACCATATAGTTCATTTCCAGGAACCTATGAGTAAAGTGTCGGTTTACTCTCTCCACATGTAAAACAAAAGTAGATTTTACTAATTTAACTAACTTTAATAATGTGATGTTACGACTATGTGGCGACACGCTTTAAGCTGCCAGCAGGTGGCGTATTAGAAGATATGGAACATCACCCCTGTCAAATTTAACCACAGAAGAAGGCTCTTGCTAGGTTAGCTAGCAGGTACAAACTTGACGTTTATATATCTCAGAAGCGTGAAAATGCTCTTGCAAACGGTGAGGCCATGGCTGCTCCGCTGCAGGAGTCTGCCCGCAGCTGTCACCAGGTCCTATTACGCGGATCAGGTCGCTCGACTCGGCTCTCAGCCCGATAAACACGCTGCTGAATATCAGGTAGGTTAGTCTGATGCTAACAGGGGGCGAGCAGAGCTGCAGCGTCACACCAGTGGCTAAAGTTCACCTCACAGCTGTGGAGGCTGGAAAAGATAACAACAACAACAGCAACAACAACAACAAGACAACAGTTTAAACAGAAACAACAAAAATGTCCCTCCTGAAATACAGAGAGGCCAATGCTAATGTTAGCCAGTGGAGTGTCAGAGGTCAAAACCTTGAGCCCAGACCAGACAAACACAGGACTGATTTACAATATAGAATCTAATAATGTATCTGTTTAACTTGGTACATACTGTACACTCTTTATGGTTGCAGGGCAGAGTGAAATCCCAGCAGAGAATCATGTATTGAAATGTATGGGAAACGTGTGGCATGTTAAGAATACTTTAATGTAGTTTTAATTGAGGAATAAGGTGTTATGACATAATCTTTAATATCCCAGCTTGTCCTGTGTGCAGATTGGTGCTTCTGCTCTATGTGGGTGTCAGTAACTTCAGCTTTTTGTGTCATTTTGTTTCGTAAAGGTTGTGAGGTGGTGCTTGTGCCTGTGTCTTGAATAGAAAGGAGCACATTATGTTGATGCTGCCGATACATATGCAACATATTCCAGATTTCAACATGAGCTTAGTAATTAAGTGTTTTTTTTAATGATTTAAATTGGCTTCACCGGTGCAGTACCAAATATTGCCACTTGATGTCCTCACAGCCACAGTTTATTCTCCTTGTTTTGTATCTTGATCTGCCAATCTAGACTTGAGCATGAAGATACACAGCCCCACATTAATTCCTTCATATTAATACTGACTTTATGTGACTGTAGGTAGGATCAGGGCTGTTTTGGTGGTCATCTCTTTACTAAAGCACTAAACGGAGGAGGTCGTGACTTCCTCTATGGGGGGAAACGGCTCAAAAACCTTACTCATTACACTTTCATTAGCTGCAGAATCAGATTGACTTATTTTGTAGCGTGGAAAGGACATCAATCTTGGCAGAGGAGAGGCGCTCTAATGAAGAAAACGCAATAAAACCTAGCTTGATGCTCAGTCAGGCAATGAGTAGAAAGTGGTTTGTACGTGAAATGAGGAGGGTTCTGTCAAAGTCACTGGTCTTATGTGCTTCATCAGCAGATGGGTGAGATCTGCTCCTGACACCACGTTAACGTTCCAACTTCACTTTCCATGAAACTGAATTTGTTGGGAATCAAACTCCCAGCATAGAAGTCTTGGTTGTGCCTTAATGTAGCCTTGATGATGTAGAGTAGAGTAAAGCTGTCAAACGTTTCATCTCAAGGAATAGTTTATGTACACACCAGATGAGATGAGTTAAAGTTTGTTTTTTCGGAGAATCCACAGCGTTCAGTGTTCTGCTGTCTAGTCTGACTTCCCTTCACTGTATCTCACTGCTCAGTTTTTATCCAGAGGCCTCATTTCATGCTTTGACCGCCATGTTTCCCTGCCAACCTGCCTGGGTCAGCATCAAGTCACAGCACAAAGTGAATTTATCTTCCCTATCTCAATGCGGGCCGGTGCTCTGCCAGAAACGTCAATAATAGAAGTCGTTTACATGGACCAAGAAAAACAAACGTGTGTTCATATGTTCTGTGTTTTTCAGGAAAATTATGAGCGAATGCAAGTCCTGGTTGATGAATTGAAAAGTCGAACGGAGAGGATTAAATTGGGTGAGTACAAGCACCCGATGTATTCCAGGCCAGTTTAGATGATCTTTAATGTGAAATTATGCGGAAATATTTTCAATGTGGCAGCCGACACGGAATTGAATTTGTGTTTTTAAAGTTCAGCTGTTGAAATTAGTGAACTTCTTTTTTGTAATCTGGGAAACCAAAAGTGCTGACACGTCCTTTTCTATGACACACTTAACCCCCCACCTGTTCCAGTGGAGCAGATAGTAGGACAGAAACAGGCAATATATTAGGCCCGCGGATATTAAGGTAATCAGGACATCATGTTTCCAGGTGTGCATGTGCAACTACTCCTCTGTTGCCTAAAAAAAGAAAAGCAACTAACAAGTTTGTGTAAAATATTATCCCTCACAGTAAGAGTCTCTCCCCTTGTTATCAAGAATCAGGAAATTCAATGAATCCCAGGCAAATGTAGCTTCTTTTATTATTATTGGGGCTCTTTATTACCGAAAAACAAGTAGGTGTAAAGCTTTTAGAGGGTGCGTTACTAAAAGTTGAGAATAATTTTGGCAAATAAGTGTTGAAGCTGTGGATTATGGATTTCAAAATGTGTTGACGTACAGAAAATGCAGTAAGCTACATTTGTTTCAACATCCGCCTTTTTGACACATTCAGTTAAATATCAACGTTCCAGTGTCCAAACTGTCGCTGAATTGTCTGTTTGTGTGTTATTTTGCGTCTGGTCACTGCAGGTGGGGGAGAGAAAGCCAGGAGACTTCATACTTCTCGGGGAAAGCTCTTGCCAAGGGAGCGTATAGACAGACTGCTGGATCCAGGGTAATAACATAAAACTGCCACCATAGATTTTTACTCATCTGTGCATTTTTAATATTCTACATTGTTAAGTTATATAGTTATAGCCACCAGTCCTGATGCAAGATACTGTATGATTGCCATTATCCTGACCTCTATACACACAAGGTACAGGGAGGGCCAAGATATCATTGTTGTCTTCTTGCAATTAGAATACAGTAGGCACCAGAGTTTCATGTTAAAAAAATATAAAACATCTCCATCTCATGCATGTTTGAAGCTCTTCATTTGTTTTTTTTCCGCAGGACTCCTTTTGTGGAATTCTCCCAGTTTGCAGCGTACGAGTTGTACGGAAAAGAGGAAGTACCAGCAGGCGGCATTATTACAGGGATCGGCCGGGTTTCAGGGTGAGCGCTGTCCACTCTTCAGGCATGAATTTAACTGAATTTAACACCAAATAGAAACTCTTTTGATGTAGTTTTGGCTTAATTTAATCGTGAAAAATCAGCGTCTCTTGGCATCCAGTCATTTCATGTATTGAATCAATATTGGCAGATTTTTATTAGCTGATATCATCTCAGTGTGAATGAAAGGAATAAAAACAAAATACCATCACGTCACAATGATGATGATGATGATAAACAATGTCAGCGTTATAGTGTTTCTGCTACTGCGATTCAGTGTTTACAGCACTATGCAGCATTTGAACAGTCAGAGTTGTATATCACAGCAGATGGTGGTTCAGTTGGTTAGAATAATGGGCCTCCAGAGGCTGCAGCCTGTCAATACTGCATATGATAACCAAACTCACAGGTTCTTTATATATCAGCTGTATATGTTAGAACATTGTCCAGGATTAGTTTATTAGTGCATATTTGTGCCATCATTACCGTGAACATTGAGTATAGACTGGGCTCTTCTTACTACTAATCAGTTCATTCTCTCATTATTCAAATATACCAAAATCAAATTAAAATCAACTTTGATTCCAAACCACAAAGTTCTGCCTCTTGAAATGGTCTGTGTGTTGTCTTTAAGGCCATATAACTCATTCAATTTCACTTCACTGTTCCAATACTGTTTCATAGGGTGGAGTGTGTCATTGTTGCAAACGACGCCACTGTCAAAGGGGGAACATACTTCCCAATTACAGTGAAGAAGCACCTTCGTGCACAAGAAATAGCTCAGCAAAACCACCTGCCGTGCATTTACTTAGGTAAGTTGTTAAAGGTATTGTTAAGGACACTTTTTAAGACCTCTAAAAATACTCTGCATCCTGTAAATCATGGACCTCTGGGGAGAAAAGCCCGATACTTCTGCGTAGACGTAGACCGTCTCAGGCGTACCGGGCTGAGGGTTTCAGGCTGCAGTTCCGCATACAGGGAAAGATAAAAATTGTTTGTGATAAAGTCAGCAGCCAGATGTTGAATTTATAGTCCACTCACAATCTATCACTAACACTCAACCCCGCAGGCTGGAGAGGTGGCTGTAAAAAAGTTTGGTAATGCGTGGATAATGGCGGCTTTGGTCAGCTTGAATTCATGCCGTTACAATGATTTTGGGTGATGTATCACTTTAATAATCAGCGTGGTCTCTAAATGTCCTCATGTTCCTCGCTCCTCTAGTGGATTCAGGAGGGGCCAATCTCCCCCGACAGGCCGATGTCTTTCCAGACCGAGATCACTTTGGACGCATTTTCTACAATCAGGCCCGACTGTCTTCAGATGGAATATCGCAGGTAGACTGATGTTGAATTTCACACACTGAGCATATGGCGCTCCACAACAAAATGGACGGACGCCGCTGTCTCGTTTGTTTAGTTCTATTACAGCAGTACGGTTTTGAGGGACGTGAATGTCAAAGTTGCGCTGTGGCTTAGTCGTAGTTTGTTGTCTGTAGGTAACTTAAGGTAAGTCCAGCTGCCACAAGCATATGGACGACAGATTCATATCCAGATCCTGACCGAGTTCTCCAAAACTTTTTTTAGATTGCAGTTGTGATGGGATCCTGCACAGCTGGCGGAGCATATGTACCTGCCATGGCTGACGAGAGCATCATCGTGCGAAAACAAGGAACCATTTTCCTCGGAGGACCTCCTTTGGTGGGTAAAAGTTTTCACTACACTCTATACATTACAGGGCCAAGTTGGCTCGTTCCCCCGTTAATGGATTGCAGCCTCATCCGGCGCTGCCTGCCACAGTTTTTAACAACATCATAAAGCAAGCATGAGAAATAATTTAATAATATCCTTTAATATGTCCTTTTTGTTGCTGTAATTTCATTCAAGCTATAAATAGTGATTAGTTAGCAGATAACAGGTCACAATGATGGAGAATGCTGCAGTCATATTTCTGTTAATGTGTTGCTGTGCTGTAATCCCTTCTGCCTGGGCCTCGGCAGGTCAAAGCTGCTACCGGGGAGGAAGTATCTGCAGAAGACCTCGGTGGGGCTGATCTTCACTGCAAGTATGAAACAGCAGCGCTTTTTCATGTTAAACTGGCCAAATATCCTATATCATAGTGTTATTCAAGGTGTTGTGGTTCATTTTGGTTATTGTACTATTGTGGTACAGCTTAAATGTGTGTTTTCTTCCAGCTAATGAAAACAAAGACACCGGCTCGATGTGGAGCCAGATTAGCTTCTACTTAATATTTGAATATGTATACAAGTTAACGTACATATCGCATACTTTCTGTAAATCACCAAGATTTTGGCCTCTTTCAGAAAATCTGGTGTCACAGACCATTACGCTTTGGATGATAACCACGCCCTCCATTTGGCGAGGAAAGCAGTACGAAATCTGAACTACAGGAAAAATCTCGAGGCAGGTCCTTTAGCGACACTGATCATTCACATCCGTGGTTCTCCATAGCTTCTCCTGACGTGGGTGCTCTGTCCTTTATTTGGCAGGTGACCACAGAGCCGACTGAAGCTCCTCTCTATCCATCAGATGAACTCTACGGCATCGTCGGTGCTAATTTGAAGCGCAACTTTGACGTCAGAGAGGTAGTACCCCACTTCCCTGTGCTGCGTTTTAAGGTGTAGAGATTCTAGTCCTTAAAGTGGGAGTTGGCCATTTTCTTAATGACCATCTCGCTCTGACACCTCCTGAAGTCCACAACCTATTTGGGCAAATCCCATGAGCCCAAGTGCTTTAAGGTTTTAATTATTATACACTTAAAGCTTCAACCGGGGATGAAATAATGACCAATTCCACATTATTCCTTAAGTGAAAGTCATCAATTTTTGGGAATAATCTCATGCCTCACCTTGATGCTGTGTGCCAAATGGGTGTTTAGTCAAATTCTATTACATTGATTTGTTGTATTCCGACTTTTAAAAATGAGTTTAAGAGCACAAAGACTCATAGTAACACTGTTAATTATTTAAAAATGCGCTTTAAGTCCTTTAGCAGTCTGTCTAAGCATTTAGCCAATAATGAGAGTCTGGCTTCTGTAGCTTGTTTATCTTGTTTCTCTGTGCAGTGGTCACCAGATGTTCTCATGACTTGGACCTTTTGATTGTTGTTTGGGTCCCAGGAGCAAAAATTAACACTAACAGTAAATATATAAAAGTGTCAGTGATCCAGAACTCTATCAGTCAGAAAGTTTAGGTGAACTAGCCGCTTCCTTTTTTTCCGCAGGACTTTGCCCTTCAACTGTTCCAATCATTTTAAAAACAGTTGAGCACAGCTGGTGTCAGAACATATTGTAAACGTAAAAAAAAAACCTCTTCCTAAACCGATAATAAGATTTTTCTCCCCGGCGCTGTGGTTTAGCTTTGCCTCATTGGCCTTTTCATGACTCATTGCAGGTCATTGCCAGAGTCGTAGACGGCAGTAAATTTGATGAGTTCAAGGCTTTCTACGGAGACACACTCGTGACAGGTGCGTAAGACGACATCTTTCCCCTCACCACAGAGATGATTTAGTTTTTGCTGTGGATTCTGCCAACCTCACTGTTTAAACTTGGTCCCCCTGTGCAGGATTTTCAAGAATATTTGGTTACCCCGTTGGAATCATCGGAAATAACGGAGTCTTGTTTTCAGAGTCTGCGAAAAAGGTATCCAAGAAAGAAAGCTTGTTTTTCTTTTCATCCCACAGATGACTCACCTGTACTCTTAGTGTATGTGTGTATGTATTTTTCAATCAGTCCTCTTAGAGCTTAATATGAGGGTTTAATCATCACTTTTCACGTTGTCGCTTTTCACAACTGTTCCAGCTCATTGTTCCCCTGCTTCCCTTGTAGAATGAACACAGCGTTTCTCGGTGAACTCGTCCTTACACAGACATTTTCAACAGCATCGTTTTCCTCTCCTATTGTCTAGTTTTCAACATGCCATGTCGCCTTTTCAACATAAGCTCCTATCTCTGACAAAGAGCTTTCCAACTGTGCCTATTAGCAGCTGAAATATGGAAGGAACAGCATGTTGATGAACAAACATCTCTCTCACACGTGGCCTGGGTCAGGTTGCTGTGGTTTTTGTTGTTGTTGTTGTTGTTGTTGTTGTTGTTGTTCCTTGTCCCTAAATTGTGTTTTGGGCCTGTTTATTGAGAATTGGAGCTCTGCTGTGTTATTATAAAGCCTCAAATTCTTCCTTCATCTTCCCTTACTATTCAGATAGTGAATGGCACACCTGTTATACAGACGAGGAACTTGCAATAAGCCTTCAAATCAAAGCGATTGAATTTGAACAAATAAAGCGTTTCAACAAGCAAATGCAAGCAAAACGTGGAGTGTAAAACTTGAATTAAAAACGGATGAGTAGATGGGTGAAGAGGCAGATTTGCTGCTTACACACAGAATACTAATATTTCGCCTTGATGAAGCTTAGTCTATTTTGACCCTTGACAGCATTGAGCCCCCCTCATACAATAAGCTCTCAAATGGCACTTGGGATGAATGCTGGGCTGTAATAACAGCATTTATAAACTAGAAAAAAGGCGAGAACCATCTTTTTCATTTCATGCAAGACATTTAATTTGGATTTACACAGGCATCAGGAAAATGAATAACTGAATTTGCGATCACGTAGTAATAATCTCTGAAGCGCATTCTGAATTAAATTAGGGAAAATGGTGTTTCTCCATCTCAGCTCTCGGTGAAGTCTCCTAAGGTTATGCACATTAGTTAATCTCAGTGGTGTAATTACTGGAGATGGGGAGCGACGGTGATTCAGACTGACTCAGAGGTGGAACAGACACGCTCAGAGAGAATATAAAAAAATCAATACAGCACCTGCTTTTTCTAGGTTCATTTTTGAGACACCCTGCCCGCCCTGAAGACTCAGTCGGCGTTCTATTCTACTAACTGCTTAACCGCTAAAAGCTACTTTCTGTTTGTGAAGCGGAGAGATAACAGAAAAGATGACATTTCTATTGTTGTGCACACACGGCACGATGCATTATTTTTCGCCAGCTGACTGTGTTTAATAAGCGGCTTTCTTTCACATCGTTTCCGGCTGTTTGCATTTCTATAACACAGGCTTCACTGAAAGAAAACCTGCCGAGGTAAAGGCCAATAACGTAATTCAGGGATACAAAGTGTATGGAAATGAGGTTTTCTACAGAGCGCACAGACTTTTGTGCTCGTTTGCATGTGCAGCGGTCTGTGGCCCTGTGATTTGGTGTTTATTTGTTTGGCAAGGTTGAAAACACTTAAAATTCAAAGTGAAGTGGTAAATAAAACCATCGTGAGAAATGACCTTTCTCCTGTATAGACACATTTCCATCCCAGATGACGATGATTAAGGCGTGTCCTTTTTCTCACTGGGCACGGGTGTTGTTGAAAAAGGGGATATTTTTTGTACCGGGTCTGTTCGGTTTCGATTTTTTTTTTATCTTCAGGCGACATTCTAACATTTCCAATCTCCTCATGGAAGAATTATCTCTAAAATGGATCAAGACAGCCAAATACCAGTCTGCAAAGCATTCTGGAGCCTCAAGCAGCTGAACACGTACTGTTTAGTTCTTTTAAATATATTGTGATATATATATATATATATATATATATATATATACTCAAGGCATTTTTTGACAGTTCATTTTCAGCTTATATCACATTTTTGTCCTGAAGTTGAAAAAATAAAGCTGTTCCAACACATCACATTGAAGACGGAGATAAGATGCTTTTCACCTTTGGGCAGATCAAGAGAATATACTCCATTTCTTAAATTAAACTGTCCTTTTTTTTTTTTCAGGGGACACATTTCATCGAGTTGTGTTGCCAACGGAATATTCCACTTATTTTTCTCCAAAACATAACAGGTTAGTTGGGATTCTTGATGTCTGATTCTTTGTGAGGTATTTTCAATGTCTTTTGCTCATTGGTCAGAATAGAAAAGGCCCAATAATGAGCCTTGTGTTAAATATAGATATTGCATTGAATTATATGATGGGTAAACAGTGATAACATTATATACAGATATGTTGGATAGATTCAGTATTTAATCAAACTCTCAACCACACGGCATAACGCACAAATCTCTTGCTCAACAAACAAGTGTTTCCATTTCAGGCTTCATGGTGGGTCGAGAGTATGAAGCTGGCGGAATCGCCAAAGATGGAGCCAAGATGGTCACGGCAGTCGCTTGCGCCAATGTTCCCAAGATTACGGTGATCATTGGTGGTTCGTACGGTGCAGGGAACTATGGCATGTGTGGCAGAGCCTACAGGTATGCTGACCTCATAATTAATGATGTAATAGCGGATATCTAAGATGTGCGAATGTTATTAAAGGAACAAGTCAGGAACAGAAACAATCTACTTCAAGATCATCAGCTGTGTCTGGAACGTTGATACCTTCACTATTGGTCAAGTAAATACACACTAATTGGATAAGAATGTGTAACAGAAGGAAACTGTAGGCTCTGACGGACACATATTACAGTGTTTGCATGTACTATTTTGTGAAATAGTAATTATGTACAATTAATTGATAGTGACAGTCCAGGTTGCCTCGATAACCAGATGAGAACAGACAAGGGATTGTATTTAGTTTCAACCTCATCCTGCTCATATTGTGTTTTATGTATAAAAATAAATGTATTTATTGATCTTTTGTAGTTTATATGTGTATATAATCTGACGGACAAAGCCCCCTTTGTTCTTCCACAGCCCGAGATTCCTCTACATGTGGCCAAATTCCAGAATTTCTGTAATGGGTGGTGAGCAGGCTGCCACTGTTCTGGCCACCATCACTAAGGATCAGAGAGCGCGTGAGGGAAAAGAGGTAACCATTAAAATATACTGTCTCTTTTATGCCTCATATGCCCTGCAAATGCTGTGGATTTGGTGCCAAAAGTGTGAACATAATGAAGAGCGCTTAGTTTGACACAGGCCTTATACAATGCTAACATTAAATATTAAGTAGGAGTTTGACGTTTTGTTTGCAGGACATGCAAATTCCCTCGGGCACTTAGACTTGTAGTTGCCTTTTAATTTAATGCCTGAAGTATTCCAGTGATGAGTCACGTTGAATGGTGAAACAATCTAGTGGCTGTAATTATATTAACTGTGTCAGGTATGCGGTTATGGGTGCATTAAGAGTGCATTAATAGCCTCAGAATTACAGAGCAAACGCTCACATCAGTTTTCTGACAGCAGGGACCCAATTAGCTGGTTCAACACGGATCCATGTACGACAGTGAAATGACTAATAGTTGTTCAACTTGGAGTCAATCTGAATTGACTCTTTTTCCACCCACACACTCCTCATCCCTGAACTCTTATCAACAAGTGCTGAAGTATATTGTCAATTTAGCCTGCATGCAAAACAAAATGCAAATGCATGCAAATTAACATAAAATCTGTCTGTTCATGCAGTTATCCTGTGCTGTCAGTCCTTTGTGTTGCCACACGTTCAGGCTTTGCTCTTGTCGTGGCTGCCGAGTGTTTGTTTATAGTAATTGTTGCCTTTAATGCAAAAGTGATTGTAAATTCATTCATTTTCAAACCAAGGATGCTCTTTTCCATGACAAATGAGCCTTGTGCTTTTAGCTTGACTGTTTAATTTACTGTGCTGTATACTTTCAGGGCTAAAAGAAATGTTGCAAGATTCACCCCTTTTTGGTGACTTTTGCTCGATTTTCTTTTGGGTTTTATTCACCTTTTCTCCTGCTGAGTCTGCAACTGCATGGACTCTACAGAAAATCCTCCATCCTCCTGAATCTTCTCTATTCAGATTTATAGGCCGCTGTGTCCTTGTCCATCTCTTATCCTTCTTTTTATTGTTGAATAATCTGGAGCCACTGCAACCTCCTTCCTCCATCCTTTACAAATACTCTTTCACACACTCACTGTACCTGCTGACATTGAGTGGCGTACAGAAACTCACTTCTCTTTAAGTATAGTTGCCTTTGACATTTCTTTACTAATGCGTTTTTACCGTTGCTTGTTAAATGAATATGCTGGTATTTTTGTTAAACCTGTTCACTCCACTTCCAGTTCACAGCAGAGCAAGAGGCCGCCATGAAGGAGCCAATAGTGCGGCGGTTTGAGGAGGAAGGCAGCCCGTACTTCTCCAGTGCCAGGCAAGTTTGGTCACGACACAACAATGACGAGTTCATGCCAAAAACCCAAACACAAAAAGAATCAGTTTAATACTGGCACAAAGCTCAGGGCACCCACACACTTTTAGTGCTATTTTCCAATTTAGTAGAATTATTAAAGCTACTCATCATGCATTAGAGAAGATTTTTAGAGATCTTAAGTGTGGGTTCTGTCATACCATGTGCTTTTCTAATATCCTAATGATAATTCCATGTCTAGTTCAAACATTACATAGTGCACTTATTAATGTATCAATTTGCATCAAAGCGGAAACCTGTAAATGTGTGTGTGTGTGTTTGTGTGTTTGAGTGAGAATGTGTGGCTCTTGCTCTTTCACCTCGCTACAGCAGTGTGAAATACACGGTCAGCACAAGCTTACACACTTTTGGGAGAAAAGTGAATTAGTAAAATGAGTCGGATTATAAATTGGCAAGTCTATTGGCCATGAGAGGCTTTTAAAGGTCATTTTCAAACGCCCGAGTCCTTTCGCTCCGTGCCAAATCACAGAATGAGTTGTTAACTTGCGCCGCGTCGATGTTGATGATCGATTCGGACGTTACAGTTGTTTTGGAGCAAACAAAGCACGCTCCAGTAATTAAAGCTTCACTTTACTACTTCATGGTAAACAATCTGTGTGTGCTCGGCCTTCTCTGACGCTGGATTCATCAATAGAATATAGGAAAAAAGCTGAATGACTACAGCAGGAGGCTGATCTTAAACATCTTAATCATTCACTTTAAACCGCGCGATGTTTAAGTAAGTATATGCATTTTACAGAACATTGATACTAGCTTGGTTGATATACTGTATGGAACAAAAAAGAAAAGTAGCAAACATTTTTAACACAAGACAGGAGCGTATTAAAGCACGACTATGAGCGAGGATGTCAGTGAGAGAGAGGCACACATCATCCTGGCACTCTATTAAAGTAACTGATAACAGCTTTCCACGAGTACCACAGGAAGCATCCGATGAGTGGAGGCGAAAACGCTCCTTGGAATAATGTGATGCGCTTTTATTTCCTCGCAGGCTGTGGGACGACGGGATTATCGATCCCGCCGACACTCGTGTGGTTTTGGGTCTCAGCCTCAGCGCGGCGCTGAACGCACCGACGAAGAAGACGCGTTTCGGCGTGTTCAGGATGTGATGCTCTGTGGGCTTTCACAGGCGGAGGAGAGTGACCAACCAATCAGAGCTGGACATTTACTCTGCTTTACTAACTGTTTCTTTTTTTTGTAGTAATATTTGGGTGTGAGAGGAAGAAATAAAATCAGGGGAACGGAGCCGCACAGCGTTGGATTTATTGGGACGTAATGAAAGATGTGCAAGGTTTCCACTGGTCAGCTGTGCCTTAAGTGTTACTTCCTCCTTGTTAAAGCAACAACGCTTACAGAACGGTTTCCCTTTCATAGATTTGTTTTATTAAATATTGTGAATGGTTCAACATAAAAATTTAAAACTTGTTAATAGAAGTGCTTTCTTTTTATGAAGGGCCGTTACTGTTGCCAAGGTGATGCCTGACAGAGAAATATCTACGTAAAGTATCATAAGGGGGCAGTGTTTAGCTAGAAATACCTGCCCGGCTGTGTTGCAGTCGGGCGTCGGGGGGGAAACTTGACATTTCTGTCTTCTTTTCAGATAAACACACCGCTCGTTGTCGCTGCTCTGACACAGGAGCTGCTTGGTGGAAGAACGTTTCTCCTGTGCTCGGTGAAATTCACTAAATCGTTGTTTTTTTTTCTCTTCTGGATATCACTGTGTGTTTGTTTATTCTACCTTCTGACCCAGCCTTCTGTTTCAGTTTCATGTTTATGCTTGTGCAAATGTTGAGTTAGCGGGAGGGAATACGATGTGGTGTGTCCAGATCCCATGCTGGAGGCATAGTGTGTACTGAAGCTGAGCCAGCTTTACTCGGCCAGCTGTCCGTCCTCTCCCTCTCCCTCCCTCTCTCCCTCTCCCTCTCGCCCCCCCATCCTCTCTCTCTCTTTTGAATAGCCTAAAACAGAACATGTGGCATTCAGTTTCCACTCTAGGGTATCGACATAGCTCACTAGAGTCCATTGCATTCCCAATTTGATTCAATCTAAAGTAATGTTTTGGTTTAATTATTACTATTCTCACTTTGGGGAGTCCAGATATAATTCAGGCAAGAGTGTATGTATGTGTGTGTGTGTGTGTGTGTGTGCCACCCACGCTCATCCGCCTCCTACCACTGTTTTTTGAAAATTGGTTTGCTGGTTAAACCTTCATCTCCTTCCACCGAATGTCACTGTGGGAGGCGTAACAAAGCGGTGTGAACCTTTTTTTTTGTTTTGCCAGAGCTGTGCTGAAATAAGGCTACGTGTTTGACAGACGAGTGCCGAGATAACTGGACCTTAACGTTTCATAAAACCTTTAAAGGCTGTTCAAGGTACGTTTGACAGTGAGCAAGGTAGCAGACCGGCGAAATGTCAGCACGCTGATCAATGTGTTATTGTATAGGCAGTAACAGGGATGATATATGATCAAAGGCCGGCTTTTACACTCTTGTCAAACCTGATCTGACCTTTTGCAGACTCCCTTGGTGCTAAAATGTAGCTTTATTGCGGTAATTTCTACTTACTGTGTGGCTTCCAGGTCCCCTTTTACAGAAGGCCAAAGGTGTCCTTTTGTCTGGCCAGAATGTCTGGCAAGCTTTTTATCTGATGTCAAGTGCATGGGCTTTGAGGACATGCATGGATCACAACCTAAATAGTCACTCTGTATTCCAGCAAACGCGTTAAAACACTACTGCTCATACAATACTTTCATTTATTCACCTATTGGCAATCACAAATGTAAACCCTTTTCTTTCCCAGTTAAACATCCATGCTGTTTGTAAGTCCGTCTGCTTTAACCTGAACTTTAACATTTCGAGCGTCTACGAAAGACCAACTTGTAAATAAATAAAAAAAGAGGTCACAACACGAAGTCAGAGTGAAGCGTTGCTCATTATTCATAATGGGAAGACCTTGTAGACTTATTGGGTTGCTATGCCAACCAAATCTGCCAGCATTCTGCTATTTTTCCCGTTTCTAAGTTCAAGCAAACGTGGGATGGTAACTAATGGCTCGGGGGGTCGTCAACTTTTGAGTCGAAAACTTGGCAGCGAAGCCATTTCAGCCTCACATTCCCTCACCTTAGTGCCTGTGTGAAAATAGTTTTGAGTTTATTTAGGAAAGAAGGTAAAGGGCAACTGAAAAAGGATGAGAAAGAAAATGGAGAAAGAACACCAGAAGAATTGATGTGTGTGCGTGTTTTAAATTTGGATTTTAGGATCAAAAACATCTTGGGCAACGAGGGACCAAGTGGCCAATGATTACATTACATTACATTACATTACGAGCATTTGGCAGACGCTTTTATCCAAAGCGACTTACATTGCATTACACTACCACCCTTCGCAGAGGGGGGAGCAATTGAAGGTTCGGTGCCTTGCTCAGGGGCACCTCGGCAGTGACTCAAACGGCAATCCTTCGGTTCCCAAGCGGAAGCTCTACCCACTGAGCTACTGCCTCCCACATGCAATGATGTCCCTTTAAAGACAAATAAAAGAGGAAGGTGTAAATTCCCAGGTGATTGATATTAGGTGTAAGTGGAATTCTCTCTCCTATGATAAGCATTTTCAACAGTGTAAACCATGCTTTTGAATCGGATGAAACGACCCTTGCAGCACACCAAACTCTGACCCTTGACCTTTACCTGCAAGGCAGAATTTCTCTTTTGGGAATCAAAATATGAGATTATTTCTATTATTTTGGTGTCGCGCTATTGTGATGCTTGTCCAGACTGTTCACTTAAATCCATTAAAATATGGAGATTAATTAAAGAATACCTAAATTTAAGGTATTCAAGCAGATTTGAGCTGTAAAAACCACCACCATCTATAACCACACATGCATGAGTCACCACACATGCTGCAAGTGTAAATTGTGAGTTGATGACTGATAAGGATTCTCCCCCAGAGACGACAAACTATCATTTATCTACACTGCACAATGTCACCGTGTAACATTCAGCTCTACTCACCTGATAAGGTTCAGATGTGACATTCGTTTGCACATTATGACTAACGTTGAAAGGATCATGTGGTCTAAGAGTAATTTGGTTTTTAATATGTTAATTTTCTGTTATTGATGAAATTGTGTTGAAAATGTGTCATCAGCAGCAGCAGTACAGAGAAAAATGAGCATCCCATCCAAAGTCTCAGAGATATATTTTGTCTTCATTTA
The DNA here is from genome assembly GCF_046128005.1 of Genypterus blacodes. Classification (NCBI taxonomy): domain Eukaryota; kingdom Metazoa; phylum Chordata; class Actinopteri; order Ophidiiformes; family Ophidiidae; genus Genypterus; species Genypterus blacodes. The sequence continues at coordinate 638,316 of NW_027466873.1, forward strand.
GGAGAATGTGATGCCTCAGCGTCTATTAGATCAAGAATTACAAATCTTCAGTCCAAGATGGGGTTTTTATGGTGCTTTTTTAAATATTGATTCTTGGTGCAGTTAACACGCAGTAACCTACACAAAGTGCCCGATCGGCTCGTCTTGGCCAAAACGCAAAGTGTCAAATGCACTGCAATGCAGGCAAAATCCATCGAGGTAAACGGTCCTATTAGAGACAGCTGGGGCTGAGTTTAGGGGGTCGTTACCGGATGAGATCGGGTCAGGTGGGCTTTCCCCCCCGCCCCCCTTCCTAACTTTCTGTCCCGGGTCCATGGATCGCGGTGTTCAGTTTGTGGGGGGATGGATGGGGGGGAGTGGGGGGGCAGCTATCCCCAACCCCCCCCCATCCCCCTTATATGTGTGGGGGCCCGGACGCTGAGAATGACGGAGCCCTGTGCTGCAATCTACGTGTGCACGCCGTCCCCAGGACTGACGGAGCCGCGCGGCCAATGAGACGAGTCGACATCCCGAGCTTGTCAAATCAAAGCCGGAGAGGAGGCGCCGTCCCGTCTTCGTGTGAATTACGTCATGCACAAACAGCTGGTCGTTGGCAAAAAAAAAATGTGAAAAAATGTAGACCAGCACAGCGACGGAGGAGCTGCAGCCGGGCTCGAGCCCATCACGGATAGCTCGCGCTTCGGAACGATGTGGGGGGACCTGGCGCGTGCTGGCTCGGGACTGAGCCCCCCGCGGCTCGTGCTGCTGGTGTACACGATGAATCTGTGCGCGCTTGGAGGTGAGTGTTTTCCCGTTCGGTGTGTGCGCGTGTGTGTGTGTGAGAGAGAGTGTGTGTGTGTGTGTCGCTTCGGTTCGTGAGGAGCTGTCCTTTCCGTGCGGGGTGCTGAAGAAGCCCGACCACAAACACGTCTCTCCTCATTCCGTTTTCAATACACTCACTTCTGTATTGTCAACCGCCCCAACAACAATAACAACAACAAAAGCATTTTCACACACTCTCACCGTGATTGAGAGGTGACATGGGCTGCTCGCTACTAATTATGGCACGCAACACATTGATATATGCTCCTGTGTAGGTTGTGGGCTAGTGAATGCATGAATTTGGCCGTAAGGAAATACACCGCGCTGTGTGTGTGTGTGTGTGTGTGTGTGTGTGTGTGGCTTTCGCCGCTGCCACCTTTTGTTTCTTCTATTTGTGTTCGCTGTTGTTTCGCTTTGTTAAAACAAAACAAACAAAGACGCTAGAAGATTCATCCGACAGTATAGAAATGTTTAAATAAACCTTACTGTTCCATTTCCTTGATTAAGGCTAATCTGTTTAAGGTGATTAATGAGACAAAATGTCAATGTTGAAACCATTTAATCCTTTTAATTTCTGCCTCTATATAAGACCATTAATAACTCCCTATTTATACATCTAAAATCCCACCTATCCCCCTATTGGCCTTATAGATGTCATAAAGGCAGATATGTATACTCTCTTATGATTGTGTGTTTTTATATCCACCCATTAAAAAAAGTCTGTGTAGCCCTTGGAGACAGACAAAGAAAAGCCTTAATACTCATGTAGGACAAACAAAGAGTCTGAACACACAACACAAGACAAACCCTGCTGGTTGTGGTCACGGAGGAGCTCAAAGGTCCGTCTGAGGATGTTGCAATCCACTGACAGACTTGTTGCAGTGATTCTCTATCACTTTGAACCCTTTGTAAACAATACAAACAAAACAAAAAAAGGATGAACTTGGTTTAAGAAGGGGAATCTTGACTCTTTTTTCTCTGGCTGAGATATTTAGTATAGCGTCAGAGTGATGTAGGTCTCTGGCTTTGTGTAAGTGTTGTGTCTTAAAAGGAAGGGATGGTTATTGGTTATCCTCTGATTATCAGTTTTTTTTGGAGATATCTGTGTTGGCAGCTGAATTTGAAGGTGTATCGCGGGTTGGCGATGTGTTCAGGTGTGCATTTCTCTCTTTGCTACATGTGTGACAGTGTTTTTACGAGTGTCAAGGCTCTGTGTTTGGTTTGTTTCAGTTGTTGGCGCGCGCGTGTGTGTTTTTGTGGATGATTGTGACTCGACAGCAGTTTTGGAGATCTAATGCCATCAATCATTTTCAATTTCCTTTCATGTCTGTTTCAAGATTTTAAGTACTAAAGGACGATGTTGGATGAGGCATTATGAAAAGACTCGTTCTCCCACACACACACACACACACACACACACACACACACAAAGAGAGAGAGAGAGAGAGGTTGAATTGCACATATATTCAATGAGCGTTCAAGGATAAATCTGTAGTTGAGATGACAAAAGCAGGATTATGTGGATATTAAGGCTCACGGTGTAAAACAGTCGTTAAAGGGCTTACCCAATTCAAAAACCTGGTGTAAAAAGCCTCTGAGCACGCTGCTAAAAATGAAAAGTCTTTGTAGGTTGGAAGCAGAGGAAGATTTAGAGATCTTACCATGTTCTACATTCTCAATAGTGTCATTTCTGCATGGCTGTTGATCTGTCACTTTGGGAGCTGTGTGTGTTTCTATTCCCTCAGTGTGTCTTTTTCATATAGAGGGTATAAGCATCAGTAAGCACCTTTAATAGTCCAACCATAAACTACTGGTTGACATTTGTTTCAACAGCCTCAGATGCTGATACGGATTGGATGTTGCACTGTGAATCTAAACAGACAAATAAATATGAAATATACAAAGTTGACTCCCACCTAAGGCACTCTGGGTAAGATTGAGTAAGATATAGGTCAATCATCACCTTCTTGTAATTTGTACCTCCAAAAATCCACAGAAAATGGTCACGATGCGTTCAATGAGCCATTCCTCCTGATATAAAAGCTTCATCACCATTTAAAACAATTTCCAAGAGTTATTCCCAAATCTAAAAATGTCTAATTTTCCCTCCAAACATCCAAGTTTCCCCCCCGAAATAATCCTCATTATTAATCTTTTTCTGTAATTATTTTGGACATAAGCTGTGATCTGTAACGGCTGATAAATAGTCTGAATATTACAATTCCGCCCCCACAGAGATATATCACTGTTATCTCTGTCACGTGACCACTTTCTGCACAGTCCCAGATATCCGTGTAATGGGAGGGCAAAGATTAATGTAAAGATGGCCCACATATACCTCAGACGGAGGGACCGGCGTGAAATCCAGCCTGAGAGCTTTGTATGGGATTAGACTCTTGGCTCTGGACGGCAAGATTACTTTGCTGTTTCTGACTTTTACGCGTCCTTATTCTCCTTCTTTAGTAGTCAAGGTTACTGGCGTGTAGGTGAGAGCCGTTGCACGCTTACAGGGCCGGGGGGGGAGAAGAGGAGAGAAGAGAGGAGACGAGCAGAACAGAGCCATTTTCTCCTCTTTTCACTGACACACACATTTAAAGAACACACTGCCCCCCTGTAGAAAAGAGTCTTTCCATGACACATTTACCCCTCTGTGCTCCCTCTGCTTGGAGGGTCACTGGGGTTTACTTTGTGTCGTCGTTATGGTGAAAGGCAGAATCAGGGAACCAGCGGCAGCAAACGACGGCATTACAAAGCTGAGCTCATCATTTGGGCTGGTGTGGTGTTGGAATCATTGCTTCTTACTATATTCTTCACACGTGTCAGAGAAATGATCCCCCGACACAATCACCAGTTAGAGAATTGTTGACGTGCTACAAATAGAAACATTCTCCTCAGCTGAAACATCAATATATTCATGTATCGCCCATCAAAGCCCGCCGCCGCCGCTCTTCTCCCGTCTCTATGTTTATGGTAACGGTTACTAAGGGAAAGGTGCTTTTAATTAGCTGACTCTCACCTAATTCTCCCAGCTTCCGCCCCCCCGCCCCCTGCCGAGCGTTCTCCATGCCGGCGCCAGGCTCATGTCACTAACATGGCAGATTAGGCCCGTCGCTTGTTCTGCTGCTTCTGTATGCGGAGCGTTGGGTGGATGTAATCCGTGGATTTGACATCATGCAGGACACGGCTGAGCCTGCAGACAGCTCCACCTGCTGCTTAAGAAGGTTCTGCTCACATATGGAGCCGGTCCAGCTCCACGATACTAAATGCAAATGCGTTAATTCTAAAATATCCTTTTGTAGGTAGAAAGTGTCTTTTTGGAGTTTAATATCAAACCAATGTCCCATTTGTGTCTCTGTTTTTGTTCCTAGATTGCCTTTTTGTGACTGAATATTTCACCCGCACGCCTCGTAAGCTGAACGCTTTCAACTCCTTCGCCAGTGTGGAACTGTTCCACTTCAATGTGCCTGATGACACCATGATGGCGGTATGGAACCTCATCACCTTCAAAGAACAAGGGGGGACTTTTGGAGACAGCTGTCCAAACCGCAACGTGACTGTGTAAGACTGTCAAGCCCCTCTGTGTCTGTGTCTGTGCCTGTGTCTGTGTCTGTGTCTGTGTCTGTGTCTGTGTGTGTGTGTGTGTGCGTGTGTGTGTGTGTGTGTGTTTTACGAGGATGTTAAAACGGTGTCCACGCTGTAACCTTTCTTTTGTTGCTGACATTATAACTGTGTCACATACTTGACCTTTGAATAAAAGGTCACATCAGGTGGTTAAACTTGTGCTGATGACTTTCACTTAACATGAGATGGAATTGTTGTTTCTGAATTATACTATTCATTTCTGTATTTTAAAGGCAAACGTATTAATTTCCCATGGATTTGAAGAGGCGCATTTTCCACTTTTCATCTCAAAGTAAACAAGGTCTTTTAGTGATGATTGTGGTTCACAATATGGACAGAAATTGAGAAAAAAAATTGCAATTATCTGCAAGGTTTCGTCAAAGTAAGAAAGATCAAGTTATATTTTTGTACGTTGTTGGGTTTTTGATGATTTTCATACCCTGCAAATGGGTTTTAGTGCTTCCTCCCCCTCCCTTTGCATTGTTGTGTGTTTGTCCTATATGTCGTTTGCTCCGTTCTGACTCCTCCGTGTGCCTGTGATGCTGTGATTGATGTGAATGTGATAGTTATCACATCCAAATGTGTGGGACCAGATATCATTATGTGTTCCAGGGGAATGTATCTATTTGAATTTTTCATGGTTAATATAGGAGATGCCATCTGCGCTCGCACTGTCAGCTGTTCTAACATTGCAATCAGTTGGATTTCATATTTGGCTACTGCCTCCGTTGTTTAGAAAGAGCATAAAGGCTGACAGGGATTGGGGTTTGGACTCTGTTATTTATAGGTACTTCAGGTCTGGGGCTCCGCCGGTGATCAACCCCCTCTACACCCGTTTCCCGCGGGATACGGTCGTCCCAGGATCCTTTGCCGTGACTCTGACCTGGACTCTTCCAAACCGTACGACAGGAGCGTTCAACGTGACCAGCCCGCTCCCTGGTGATTGGTTCCTAGCAGCACATTTACCCAAGGATGAAGGGAAGATCTCAGTCAAGGTGAACCTGATTAGTTATCATTTGTCACTGTGGTGTGTTTGCACCAGAGCTCACTTATCAGACTGTGACGTCTATTTCACCCAAATGTTCTCTAATGAATTTCGACTTTCTGCAGGAGTTCTTTCCCTCCCTTTGTTCAGCTGCAGTGTGTGTCTCTGTCTGCATTCAGAACCATCTCCATCCTGTGTTTACTCCAAGCCCAGCCCTGTTTCTACATCACATGTTTAGACCAGCTTGCACTGATTACAGGTTGAATCACCGCTGTATCTAATCAATCAGTAATACAGGGTGATGGAATGTGTTATGAGTGAGATGCTGCTTTAAAGGGATCAGTGTCTAGAATATTTTCTTCATGGTTGCTTATGTTGATTTGATATAAACCTCCTGCAGCCTGTGCTGAAGAGTATTTCTTCATCCCATCATGTTCTTCATTTTCACCACATAAACACCTTCTGATTTCCATTTTCAGGTAATTTATTTGTCACCAGGTTTGTTTTCTGTTGTGCCTCCTTTGCATCTTCCACTGGCAGCCTTCTAGTTCAAAAGTGCGTCTGAATTAAATTATAAAAATACTCAAACATCAAACATAAAGATCCAAACGGCATAAAAGAAATGTTTTGCTTGAGGGGGCTGGGGGGGTTCTGACGTGGCGCCGATGTGACTGGCTTCCTGTCACACGCTCTGCAGACGGAAATCAATTCTGCTTTCTGAAAGCAATTTAGCAACAAAGATTTTGAGATGATTTTCAGTTCAGAGAGGAAACATAGATGGGAGCTTCGAAAGACTGGAGGCGGGGGTATGTGTGTGTGTGTGTGTGTGGGGGGGTGGGGGGTGTTGCATCGCTAACAGTGATGTCAAACACTCAATCGACTGCACAGTATGTTAGGATATCAGAAGAAGACAAAGAGGCATTGATAATATGTGTTTGCCTTCAAACCTCTTTCATCTCACTGTGGTTTTTGACTTGCTGCAGGGTTCTGACCTGTTTTGAATGAGCAACATCTTTACACAGCAAGAGTGGAAATTATTGTGTTAACCTCGCTTTGACGTTAGACAGGAAGGAATGAAGGAATGTAGAATACTGACACTTTTCCATTGACACTCATCCTATTAGTCATGTTATTGCACTCACTGAAGGAAAGTGACGTGGAGGCTGTCTGAGGAATTAACTATTTAACTGATGACAGACTGAATAGGAGCATGCAGAGCTGCAATAATATTTCAATTCTTAATATATAATAATAATAATACTGCTAATAACACTCATAGTAATAATGTATTCACTTTTATACCAGCCTGAAATTATTTGACTGTTTTGTGATGTGATTTTTGTATATTAACTCCATTAATCGCTGAAAATTTTTCTTTAAAAAATGGCGATTGGTAGGCCGATGAAAGTCAATGAACAAGCTTAAACTCTGACCGCCTGTAAAACCTGCAAGAAAATGTGAAATGTAATTACTCACACTATTAACTAATCTAATTGTTCATCTGTGTTTTGTAAATTAGAGCAATTCTTCATTTCGATACCTAATAAACCCCAGAGTTCCCTCTACCACCTCTCAGTCGCCGTGGTTACTTTGACTGATGGAGCTAAAAAATGCAATTAGTCTGGGTTTCAATGGGGAGTTTTAATGCTCAGTGGCCTACATGCAGTTTTAGAGGCTTTAATATCCTGCCAAGACTGAAATTCTGTGGAAAATAAATAAACACTTCTTTTCTGGCTGGATGTATAACTACTGAGTACCAGCGCAAACTATACACAACAAAATATTGTCCTTGCAAACACATGTTGGGTCGAGCCTTAATTTAAACACGACCTCTTCTACATACATCTTCAGGGGCAGATGACAGGCGGTAATAAATCAATGGGTCACCGCGGCACTAATGACATGCCACAGTAATTGTGGTGGGAGCAGGCGGGTTAGTGATCGTTTGACAGGAACGAAAGACCTCATTTGGCAATCACACCTGTCCAGCGCTGTAACACTCCTGCAACTGGAACAAGCCTGAATAAAGCAAAACATCCTGGAGGCGAAAGGATAAAGTGGTCAAAACTACAATTCAGTGTCAAATTGAATACTTTTAGTTGTCATTGTCTTAAAAAAGGACTATAGTTTCTTTGCCATGACTGCCAAGTGTGTAAACAGCATACGACAACGGGAGGAAGTCTAGTTGAGTAGACAGCACAATGTTTCCCTCTGGAATGTAATATAGAGCACAAGTCAATAGTAGAATAAAACAGACACACTCACATAAATCAAATGTACCTCAACACTGCACTTCACTTGAGTCAGAGCTCTGCTGATACCGAATCATCAGTTTAGCAGCTTTGAGAGGTTGTGTGTGTGTGTTATTCCACCATTGTCACCACGTCTTTATGTTTTCATTTCAGGGTCTGTCTGAAGAGTGTCAGTATCTCTTCCAGCCTCAGCTCATTGTCCAGAGGCTCATTGGAATTTCCGTCCTCTATCCCGGATACTTCATAGACCAGATGATCCCCATCCACAACAGATCGGCTCTCTATAAGTAAGTTTACCTTGTGGTTGTTAATTACCATAAACAGAGTAGGTTTTTGTAATAACTCACGTATATAATCATGCATTATTTGGAGCTTTTCTGCCCAATTTACTCCCCCAATCCTCCAAAACCTCGTTTTCCTGCAGTCTGTGCTGTAAGCTTATTCATTTTAATTCTAAAATGTTGCATTTTCAAAGTCGAGGCACCTTTATTACCTTCCCTTTTGTAACTTACCTCATTCCTGTGAGCAATATGAATTTTCTTGTTAGCTTTTTTTCTTAATCTTTGGAAGGTGCCTGAAAGCAGCAGAGGCAATATTATGTCAGGGGGAGAAAAGCCAATGTGAAGGGTATTGAAAATGTTACTTTATCATATAAATATCAGGGCTTGATTTCCATATAAAGTAAGCTATTGGATGTGGAAATATACTGTGGACATTATTTGCTTTTAGAACTTAAAGCAAAACAAATAAAAGGGCAAAGAAAATTACAAAACTGCTCCCTAGTGATGCTCACAGACCAGAGAAGGAGCTGAGGTTGATAGCACCACTTTTCTACTGCAACTTAAGTGTGTGTGTGTGTGTGTGTGTGTGTGTGTGTGTGTGTGTGTGTGTGTGTGTGTGTGTGTGTGTGTGTGTGTGTGTGTGCGCACAGAGTGTTTATCCCCAATTATATATCGAAGGTGAAGGTTCAACTGGTGAACTGCAGCACTAAGAACAAGAGCAGCGACAGTTGTCCCGTGGTGCTGAAGATAAGAGCTCGAGCTCCGCCGGTTCATAACTCGAGTGCCCTCGACTGCAGGGAGTGGAACCCGTGTGAGTTAGACACACTCATTCCTGCCTGGGAACAATGGTACTACATACTGGTGGAGAGATACCTGAGTAACTCCGACGTCTACTTCCGCATCGGAGTACAGGTCAAAGGTGAGTGACATCATGTTGTCATCATTCTTGTGGTGAATCCTTTTGATTGAGGACAGATTTCTATTATTAATTCAAATGCTTTGATAGAATTATGAGCATTTAATATATTTCTGTCACTTTGTTGAGAAGATGTATAATAATCTCAATGAAAGAATCAAATTTGCCTGTATTGGTTGGTTGGTTGGTAGGGCCTTGGTGGAGGTATGAGTGCCCTGCTGGTCCTATGAAGGTTATTGAGAGACATTTCACTGACACTTAACAGTGGCTTGACCTTTGCTGGGTCTCTCCATCCTTAAGTGATTGCGTCCCCTTATTATAGTTATATCACCATGCATAACATTAATATACCAGGAGAGGATCTATCTCATCTGCAGCATTAATGTGTGCCAGGTGTTACACAGCACGTTATTCTGCTAAATTTACTCTCATTAACGCTTCACAACATCAGAGCTTTGCCCTTTATTTTTCAATTAATTTAGCTAATTTTCCAAATCAAGCACAATACTCCAGCACACCAGTATTCTTACAGCTTCTCTTTATGTGAAAATTCTTTTGCAATGTTTACGATGTGGGAATGTTCACGCGCTCTCATTCTGTGAGCCGTGTGCTTCCAGCGTCGTAGTTCTGCTTTTGCTGCTTTTTGACGTGTGATTACGAGGAAACTGTAGTGTTTTCCTTCAAATCTTATTTGGAATCCAACCTGAGGACTCACTAATTAGGCCAAACAAAAGCTCACACTGGGTCTCTTAAGCATATGATATGAAAAAATCCATAAATTAGACCCTGAAAATAGAAAGGAGTGTGGCTGTCAGTTTGCTTGGGTAACTTCTTACCCCGAATCAAAACGGAAATCTTCAAACGTGCCTTGAAGTGTGTGTGCGACGCTTATGCTTTTCACAGAAATGTGGGCCAGAAAATGAGCTTTTATAGTCTGCACATATTATTTGGTGGGACGCACACAGTTGGAGCATTAACAGGCTTGCTCAATAAAAGTGCAGAGCCCAAACGGTGGCGAATCATGAGGGGTTTTTAAAGAGGCCGGTGACTGCACGCTTTAAGTGCTACACGCTGTTTTTCAGTGGTGGAGAGCCGAGATGTTCTTTATGCTCACTCCACAGGGATGGATCACAAATCAGTGGGAAGTCCACTTCCATGTAGCGATCTCTTCCCTCCGCTCGACACTGTACGTTGCACTTTGTTTCCATGGCAACACTCACACTAATTATTCACACTCTGACTTTGCCCCTGCCTGCCAGCCAAATCTTACTTGACCTTTTGCGGATTAAAATTAAATAAAAGAACACCTCCCGTTCAGGAAGGAGAGCTTCTGGAATCTTCGCTTTCCTGTGGTTTCTGATTGTTTCCTCTTATCATTGTTGTGATCTGTCCCAGAAAGGTGTCTAACCCCCCAATTCAGCCCAATTTACAGGCCAAGCAGGGAATGGTGGAACTAACGTGTGTGTTTTGTGTAAGAAAAGAGTGTTGTGTTATTAGATGTGCTGTATGGTCTGAAAGTTATTTTTCATCTGTAGTCTCTGGGCAGATGTTACCAACATTCCCCATTGTGCTTAAAAATCCAATAAAGCACACTGAAATAGGAGAGAAGCAATAAAGTTAAGTTAATACTAATGCACATAAGATCACTAAATAAGATCACTAAACAGGCCAATAAACTCATTTGTAGAAACGTCACATAAATCACACAGGATTAACAGCACTCATGGCCTTAAAACAGGACTATAGTTTGCCTTTATTGTTTTTATGAATCCTTATGTATTTATTGAACATTATCTATTATCTAATATATGAAAATATATATAATTTATCCAAACTGAGATGAGAAAATACAAATGAGATGAAAAACCAAAGATTGCTCCGTAATGTTCCCGCCCAAACCACATGACCTCACTCCTCATGTCATAACTCTGTCTGCCTCCTGACAGCAGCACTTTGGGGTTTTTTCACAGCATTTGTGCTGCATTCTTGAATGGACATCAAACTACTTCAGAACCCTTTCAGAGGGGACGCCACCACGCACACCGAGCTGAGCTGGAAAAGCCTTTGAAATCCTTCTTCTTCTTTTGGGAATCAGTGTGTTTGATGGAACTTTGCCAGTTCTGTGGACATTTTGCAGCCAGCCACTTTGTGTTGAGCGAAGGCATATTGTTTGCGATCGCTGCGAGTCTTTGTCTCATTAAAAAGCAGCATACAGGCTGAACCTTGATGTTTACATTATGAACAGCAGATGAGGGGGATCATTCCAAACGTTTGCAGAGGAATTAGCCGCTCATACTGGCAAGCTAATGCAAGTAAAATAATTGAGGTAGTTATTTGGTTGTTTGCTTGAGAGTTTCCACGGATTGTTTGTTTGATTTTATGGCGGGGATTATTACGTTCGATCTTCAGAGGTGTGCTATAAAAAGATTGAGCCGCATATCTCTGCTAACACACCAAGATGTTCAGTTTACTCACAGGCTTCAGTTTGATTTGCAATGAATTTGGGTAAACTCATGACTCCAGAGCTTTGGGGAAAAGGCAGCAAACCTTTCCCCCCAGTTTTCCTTGAAAGATCATAATCAAACATAACATTAGCTCAGGGCAAAGGTCAAAATGTCCTTTTCCCTTTCCTGATGATACTGGAGAGATTTTGGACTGATTTGTTTGTCTGAACTCTGACCACCTTACAGACTGTAATTGACAGAGGTAACTAAAGCCGATATCTTCTCCTCCTTCCTTCCTCCTCTCCTCTTCCATTAGATTGCTCCAAGTCCAGATCAACAAAGGACCAGGACCAGGCCCAGCCCGGCTCCTCAATGAACATGCCTCAATCTTTTGGGGCGGCGATGGGTTTCTCCTTGTCCGAGACGCTCTCCATGGCCTCCCTGCCCAGCCTGCCACAGAACGCCAGTCGCCTGCACGCCTCAGAGGACAGCATCACTTACCTCGCGCCCACGCCTGACACCAACAAGTGCTGGCCCATACGTCCCACTCTGCGCAACGAGCTGGACACCTTCTCCGTGCACTTCTACGTCTTTTTCGGTCCGAACATTTCCATTCCGCCGGACAGGGCTGCCGTGTTCGCAATCAACCTGATGCCTGTGTTAGACAGCGGAGGAGTCCTCAACATGGAGCTCAAGCTCAACATGGTGAGTTCCACACAAAAGAGCTTTTACAGACGGAAGATTCTTTTTTGTTGACGTTTTGCTTGAGGGTGTTTTGATTTGTGGTCATTTCGCTGTTTTGCCGTCCAACAATCCACGTCTGCTTCACCGCTGTAAGACAGCAGATTCTGAGCTGGAAAGTGGTGTAAATATGCAACAGCTGTCACAGAGAAAATCCCCATCAACCAGGGGGGAGGGGGGGTAGCTGGGCTTACAAATGGTCTGGCTGAGCTGTCCTGCTAAATATGGATGCTCATATGGTCATGGTCTTTCCTTTGGGGGCTGCAAAAGTTCTCAATTAAACAGACGGCTGTGTGTGGCTGGTGGCATATGTCTCTGATGGAGAAGGAACAAAACACAAATGTCTGCCAAGCATGGTTTGATATGGCTTTGTTAAGATGTCATTCATATACATTATTAATGGGATTAGAAGTGCACCTGCAGCGGGTACAACAGGGAGCCAGGACCCAGAGAGGAGCACAGTCGGCAGATGGACTTCCACAGAAAGCCAGTTAGATGAGATAACACGACGAGGGAGCGACGGCAAGCTCGTGTGATATAAATATAAATGCAAATACAAATTGTTGATTATTTTAGGAAGTGACAGTGGCTGATTGAGTAATTGGTCGGGTGGTTTATCGATTGATTGCCTCGTTGGTGGGCTTCCGCTGTGGATCAGTGGTTAGAACTGTCTCATCATCCGACAATGTTTATGTGATGGTGTCGTGTTTCCTATCCCAAGGCGAAGTATTTCAATTCTACACTCGAAATCTATATATCAAATGTACAATTCTGCAAAAATAATGTCCCCGGATTACATCGTGGCAGTCTGGATTGTGTTTGTTGTCACTTGTTCTTGCGGCGGTTCATCTCGGTTATCTGGATGATCGCCTGCTCGGAAGTTTAAGTGCTTTCGCTGGACTGGAAGATAATTGCCTTCTCTGCAAATGTCTCAAATTGTTCCTACATTATCCGTGCTAAAGAACTACACTGTGGTTAGGTCACAGAAATATGTCAGATAATTTATCCGCTTTTGTCATCCAGATGAAATCAGCCGTGAAAAATCTGCTGCGATCTGGTGCTTATTACACAGAAAAGCTCAACATAATGACTTACTGGCTCAATAAAATGATAAATATTTCAATTACTGTTAACTATTAGGGTCAGCCTTACATGGAATACAAGTTTGCACCTGCAGTATTGTCTAATATGTACATTTCCCTTGGGAGACTATACATGAGATGGAGGTGAGGTCATTCAGAAAAATCTAAATTGTCCAATAAGCGTTTGCAGTGAATTGGTTGATTGATTTTTGTGGATTCTCTGCGACATGAAGGTTGTAACCTAGACAGAATGTTTGTGATCAAACATGATTTCGGTGGTTACCGTACGGAGAATGTCATGCTGTGTTATTCTATGGACAGTTTTCAACCCTTTCCCTGACGATGATCTGTCACTTGCCTGTCACAGACGCAGAATCCAGTGAACCGCTGCCATAGGGGCGGCAGATTTGTAGGGCTCAGGGAGGCAATAGAGGAGCCGCTTATCTGGCTCACATCAGTCTCTGTGAAAGAATGCGAGGGGAGGTGAAAGGAGTGCATATTGTACATTTAGTTTCCTCCCATAAATCAGCTGACATTGAACTGTTTTATTCATCTTTGATCCTCAGCTTTTTATTTCCGTAGCACTTAAAGAGGGGCGGAAAAAAATTAACATCCTTGATGAATGTCACTTTGTGTGAAAATGTCAAAGCGTGCATTGACACGAGTTTATCACAGTAACACCACATCCGTTAAAGACATATGAGGCGACGGCTGTTTGATTTAAGTGGAAAATGTAGCGCTCCAGCATTTTAAAGAGATGTAAAAGACAAATTACATTTTAAAAAAGGAAACTAGAAGGGCAGTCATTACAGCACATTCCCCCACCAAGGTTGAGAGAAAATGTCCTTATCTTATCATCCAACCTGCCTGTGCATAATGATCCTCGCTGAGATCGGTGTTAGATTACACTGGAAGAGATTGACGAAAAATATGAGAAAAACAACCCCTGGTCTCAGGCACATTTAACGGTCTGAAATAACCTGAAATCGGAAAGTAACGGCCACATGAGTATAGCAGCAACTAGGAATGGAACCGTTTTTAAATGTCTCCATAGATGTGAGGGATTACAGTTAAGGTGTATGTTCACTTCCTCTCCCAGGTAGCTCAGGCTGGTGCTGCACTTTGTTCCACTCAGTCACCTTGAACGTTTCTTTGTCGGGAGATGGGACTCCTGATTGAATTATGCTTCTCTCATTCACATTCTATAATCCTTTCTAACAGCTGCATAATGCATCAGGCTTATACAAAGTCATAATATTAAACTTGATAAATGTAGCAATATTCGCAAAGTGCTTTACATGCGATACAGCAATAATTACAACAAACAATAACGCTACAAATCCTGCAGATGACTGTGACAGCGTTGGTTGGTAAATAAACAGCACGTAGAAACTTTGTGAACGAGCCTCCCAGGGAACAGAATGAGAGCCGAGATGCGGAAATCGACTAAGATTTGATCTAAAAATGTAAAGATGACATCATGAAACTACACAAATGTCTGGACAAAGATGTTTGTATGTGCCCAGACATGTCCCGCCTCCACCAAGGACTGGAATCCTATTTGAATGGCAACAGCTCTGACTCACTCATAAGTAGATGAATGAGACAGTCAGTGGTGTCCGGTAGGAAAATCTAGTAACAAGGAAATACATGTATCAATTTAAAAAAACACGGCTTTCTTGGCTTCGAATGCTGGATGCTTAATCGTTTAAACTTGCAGGGGGTGGTGCATGCGTGTGAGTGTGAGTGTGTGTGTGTGTCAGGGTAAAATCTTAAAGCCAGTGGGCGTGGAGTCTTTCTACCGGGAGAGTACCGAGCAGATGGTGAGTTTAGGAAGGCAGAAATCTCAGCACCTGGCAAAGTGTTCGTTGACTCACTGGTATTAATCAACAGCTTTGCCACCCCCCCCCCCCCCACCCCCACCCCTACACACACACACACACACACACACACACACACACACACACACGTACATTATGCTCATTTTATGCTAAGGGCCAATACAAATCTTCTTTATTCAATAAGGGATGGTGCCAAGTAATTTCTACCACGAGTTGAGAGACAGAACCCGAACGCTAGACACCAAAGCTCGCTGAGCCGTGACCGCGCCTGCTCCGTCTCAACAGCGATGGAGAGAGAACATTTAGAAACACACGGATTCGCTCCATCGTTATGATTTGTTGGTCAATCTCAACCGAACACTGACGTCCTGCTGTGGACCTTCATCAGCGCCGGGCCGCATGTGGAGTTCCAACATGCTTATATGGGCTTTGTGTGATTTAAGCTGATATTGGAGGATTGGAGCTTTGTTTTACCCAGGAGGCCACGCTGTGCTGTGTCTTTTAGCTGCTTTATTTGACCTAATATTCTCATCTGCTCACTGTTTGAAATGCAACAGCTGCAGGCTTCAAATATGTTGTTACAAGTGTCCATGTCAAGACTTGAATTTATAAATATATCTCCGAAGGCTCATATTCATTTAATACCTATCTATGCGTCTGTGTGAGCACTCAAAACATCATCCCTGCCACGGCCATTATTACCTCGTCACTGATACGTATTACTTAGCTCTGCGTAAGAATGGAGTAACAGCGATTCAAAAATAATGATGCAGTGTATTCCAGCTAAATATCTGAAATAACTGTAATTCTGTAAACATTCATGCCTTCAGCTGCACATAGCCTTCATGTGCGCCGAGTTCGAGGGATTACTGGCTGCTATCCATGATTATGGCTTTGAAGTAGCTCAGCACCCACACTGCTCACCTGATGCACCCCGTCTCAGTCTCCCCCCTCCTCCCAAACATGAATAAACCTTTAGCTGGAATCTGATTTTGTCTCAAACAATGATGTCATTTCAGCTTTGGCGATGATTTTTTTTCTGTAACGACCTCACAGCCATTTCAAAGAAACTGTGATAGAAATTTTCGTCCTGTGTTGTTGTGAGAATTATGCTGAAATGGAGAGAGCTCACACTGATCCTTCTATTTTTAAGTCAGAACTTCTCTGTCACCAACTGCCCGCACTCCTATTGTTCTCTTCTTGATAAACAGACTGTAGCAGCTTGTTGTCACTTCTGTACAGTTTGAATGTCTTGGCATGAGCACATTCAGTTCTCAGCGCTTGGATATTTCTCCAGGATTTTTAATGCAAGCATTGTTAATGCATAATTAATGCTTGAGGGAGATGAATTGCCGACATCTTCATTTAGCTTCCTCAGTCAGGCAGAGGGAACGCAGCCTCGGTTGATTTGTTCGTTTTAAAGTTTACTATCTCGCAGCTAAAGGAAATGAGACTGGAGGTGATTATGAGCAGTGTGAGCTCACCAGTACGATGGCAACAGATGGTTGATTACTGCATGGAAAAAATGCCTCTCTCTCCCTCTGTGTGTGTGTGTGTGTGTGTGTGTGTGTGTGTGTGTGTGTGTGTGTGTGTGTGTGTGTGTGTGTGTGTGTGTGTGTGTGTGTGTGTGTGTGTGTGTGTGTGTGTGTGTGATTCCTGCAGTCCACGCTAAAAGGAGCAAATGTGACAGTGTTTGGCTGCTTGAACCATGGAATGCCTCTATACCTACAAGAAAACACCTCACTGAAATGTGAATCAGGTATTCATTATTTACGACTCTTACAACTGCATTCTCATATAAAAAGTGCATTTTATCAGCATTATTATGAATACATTCCTTGCTTTTATGAGAATGTTCAGCTTTCCACGCCGGTATCTGGAATGTTTTGTTTTGTTTCTTTCTTTTACAGAGTCGGTCGCCGGGTTTTTCCTTTCTGTCAATGCTTCCTCCAATATCACCAAACTGAGGATTCCTTATCCACAAACAGGAACCTGGTACCTCAGTCTGCGCACGCTATGTGCCACTGGACACAGGTGAGACCTGCAACAACCATACTGCTCCTTCATATGATACTACTCTCCGTTTTGTTGGATGATATCAGCATTAGAATGAACTACAAGAGCGTTATAACCAAACAAATATTAATAAGGCAACAATCTCACAACAACAACACATGATGCAATCAGATCTATATCTCTGGATGAGGATGTGATCTAATGAACTAAACTGGTTGTGATGAATCTTCAGTCGTTATGGCGATAGATCCAGGGGAAGATAGTCTGTTTGTTATAGTTATTTGTTTGCCTTGACACGAGAATATTATCTGAAGGTTTATTTGGCCTTAAGGTCAAGCTCTGCACTCTAATTAGTACCCTGCTAGTTACCAAATGATTCATCACTAGTTTGTTTACCAGCATTATTAATTCAGCGCTCTCATTAAGGCACCATACCCGGTGTTTAAGAGGGACACCCTTGCTCATTCAGCCGCATCCTTCACCATCTGTCACCCTGAACATTAGTCTCATAATCACAATTCTGGTGCACACTTAGAGTATTATCCAGAGGCCAGAGTCAGAGTCTAAGATCCAAAAGCATATTTTAGAGGCTGTCACATCTAAATGTTAGGAAACTGAAATAAATTAATTCAGATTCTGTAAACAAGCACAGAATCCAGCCGGTTATATTTATTATTTCTTTTTTTTTGTTCCAACAAAACATAGACACAATGGCATCATATTGAGATATTTCCTGCTCAAACGCGCCAGAGTCTGACAGAAGGGAATCTGAACAGGTTTGAGAATTGTCAGTTTTGGGTGTCAGTCCTTCAGACTCAAAGAGTCAGAGCTTCTTTAAGGATTCACCATTTCACACAGACAGAAAAATCACAATAGCACAGGGAGAAACACCTTGAGAGGAGGCAGCGACAACGTCTCCTCTAGTGTTCAGCTCAGTCGCACAATATGTTGGGAGTGTGACACAATTCTCCTCTTCAAGTCTCGCTATTTCTATGGCTTTATCTGCCGCTACATACAATGTAATTCTCAGCTGAATGGAACAAATGCAGGCTTATTTTGTAAAGGTGGTTAAAAGTCATTGTGAGAAAAGTTGGCAGACAAAAATGTTTGTATTAAGTTGTCAAACTGCTTTGACAACTTACATTTTTTAACAGGTTTTCGAAGGTATTAGCCATTCAGCAGATTGAGCTGTTTTGCCGGAACCTTATTGGAAAGTAAATGCCAGCGGAATGAAATTTAGCAGACTCTTTCCCCGCCGCTTGGGAATTTCAATTGAAGGTGAATAACAGATGGTGTGGGACGCAGACACGTACTCAAATGAGCGAGCTGCTGAGGTATGAAAAACGCGGTAAACATTTACAGAGCTGTCTGCTTTGATTTCTGTACATTTACACTTGCTGATCAAGTCTCATTAGTGAGAAAAGAGGTGGCGTGAATGACAGGCGAGCTTCCCGACTACAATTAAACCGAGGTGATATGCGCTTTCAGAATCAATTAAAAAACAGGAATCTGTATTTTTTAATAAATGGGTTGTGGGCAAAAGCAGAGAATGCACATTTGTGAAATTGGCATAGAAACACAACCACAATTGTAGAAATATCCTCCTCAGAAAAGGCTGTACACTCTGAGAAGGGAGTTTCTTCTCTGTTACCTGAAATTAGAACTCGCCGGGGTTGTACCTTTCCGAATACAAGAAGGTTAGAGAGAAAAGAGAGGAGCGATGATAAAGTTGGATAGGGATTAGGTGGGGTTCGCTGCTAAAGTTCATATTAAGGTCAAAGTTTCACCGTGAAAGCCTTTCTCCCACACGACAGGATTATCAGCGAAATTCAGGCGTGATTTATGGAAAATAATGACTTTTGGGAGCGCGCAGGTACAGCAGAGTAATCTTATCTGACAAGGAGGGAACCTGAAACAGCCTTTTGATCCCCAAAACGGTGTGACAATTGAGCCGCGGGACATAAATCGAAGAGAGCAGCTTATGAATAATGATAATAACAAGGTCTGCTTTGAGTGCAGAATCAGCTGAGCCTTGTTTGGAAGTGAGACAAGTCGTAAACTTGTGCTTCCATTCTGTTGAGGAAAGGATATGGATGCTCTGATGCGGCGGTTAATGTTCTGTCTCTGTCTTGGCGTCTATAGATTTGAGCCGTGCGCCAACATCACAGCCGAGGTTTACATGCGTGCCTACCTGACTCCATGCATCAACGACTGCGGGACGTACGGGCAGTGCAAACTACTGCGCACCAACAACTACCTATATGCAGCATGTGAATGCAAAGCAGGTAACTAACAACATGCAGTATGGGAGCTTTTTCCTCTGAATTGGATTTTGTGCATGAGGTGAATGTGAGCTGAATTCAGATGAAAAAGTGTTATGTTTTTATATTTTGCTGTCTTTTTTATGCTTCTCTTTCCGTGATGTGTGTATACTTAGCTATACTATAAATTACTAATCTTAACTCGTAAAGAGAGATTAAAGAGTACAAATTGTTCAAATGAAGACAAATCCTTTGTAAGTCTTGCACAGGATCAATGGGAAACGTGCAGTGCCCTGGATTCTACATGGTGCCGCCGCATTCCTCGTTTAACGATATACAACTCTGACCTTATCTGCCTGTGACCTTTCCAACACGCAACTAATGATGTAACATCTGTGTGTGATGCAAGTAGAAGCAACAAAGCCAAAGAAAAGCTCACGGGCAGCGCAGAGCAGCAACGCTACACACATATAAAAACTGTAGCGTGATGTGGGCCAAAGGGCGAGGGCGTAGTGACACGTCTGCAGTCACAACCAGAGTGAATCTTACGCCTGCGTCTCATCATCATTCGCACAATCTCTGCACCGTGCTCGCGAGAGGGAAATGGAGGAGAGGCTTCTTCTTCTTCCCGACTTCCCGATGACGGATTGCGTCCTGGCCGATGCGTTGCCCTCGGCCTCCGTTCCAAATTCCATTCCAAACGACGCTTCACCATCTTAGTTCACGCTGTCTCATCCAATATGACGCGTGATAAAGATTCCAATTCAAACGGCAGAGTGAGCGTGTTTTAACAGTGATGAGCTCGCATCAGGAGGCCCCATTGTCCAGTGAAAACACGTTTCTGTTTTTGATTATTTTTCACGCTGGAATGTCTGTTTATCTCACACGGCTGATGAAGCTTCTGCCGCAGAACAGAGATAAACATTTCATCTGCTTTGAGATAAATTCAGACATCTGAAACAACATTTGTGTTTACCCTGGAATATTTGATGGGATTTCTCAAGTTTAGAAGGGCCAGTGTAACTTTTGAATGCAGAAATAGCACATTATATAGATGAAAAGTTGAATTTACGAGCAGTAAAGTGTGCTCTTCCTCACTGACTCACCCAGTTCAGCTGTGGTCAGCAGCCTTTAGTAACTAAAGCACTTAAAGTAACTGATGGTACTGTGTCATTTCAGTGACGCAATGAGGGCAAAGTCATAAACCACAGCGGCAGGTTACCATGCTCCCTCTTTTATTATTTACTGACAGAGATGTGACTATTTACTCATTTGTATGTCAGGTGATTAATAAAGTACGGCATCATGCAAATATTCACACCTGTTTTAGTCTGGTGGTACATTTTGCAGGCTCCTTAGTGAGTCTATTTAATTAAAAGGAAAGATTTGATCTCACACACTTTGTCACGTCCTCTTCCTACTGTCTTGATTCCTTCAACATCATAACGCCTTTTATGTCATTCCACATTTGATAACTCGACTTGCTCCTTCTGCTTATTTCAGATACTTCTCATTTGATTTACAGTCTCAGTATATCAGCCAAGATTGGAATTATCTCCACCGCTGCTCTTAAAACGCAGCATCAACTCTACTTTCCTCACCCCATTTGGACACAACCACTTTTCTCTGACACCACAAGAAGCAATAAATATGTTGTCATTTATCATTAACAACCTGATTGTCATTACCACCTTACACAACAAAGTGCAGCTAATGGGATGCCACTGTGCTAATGAACACAACAGCAGCTTTACGTGGGAGCTTCTTATTGTGCGACTGATTGTATTTCTATGAAGTGAGAATGTTGGGAAATGTAGGATAATTCAATACGGCATTATCGCCCTGCTCTGTTAAATCAGTGTAACCACAATACATCTGTGTGTGTGTTTGTGTATACGTGTGTTAGGCTGGGAAGGCTGGGGATGCACAGACAACTCAGCGGCTTACTCCTACAGCTTCCAGCTCCTCTCCACGCTGCTCCTTTGTCTCAGTAACCTGATGTTTGTTCCCCCTGTGGCCATCGCCATCAGAAGCCATTACCTGCTGGAGGCCTCTGTCTACATATTCACCATGTTCTTCTCCACAGTGAGTGGCTGCCGAGCGCACACACTGACGCATTTTCTGCATTCTGCATCATACGAGCCGGAGATGACCTATAAAGTTATTTTGGGTCTGATACCGGCATAAACATTTGGGAGGCGACATCACTGCTGTGTCTGCAGCGACTGATTCTCTGTGACAGGAGAGAGAAGCTACGTGTTCCTCACAGTGACTGACAGAAATAAACACGCTGATGTGCTTAGGAGTGCAGGAGTCTTTCATTAAACGCGAGCATCAAGTATAGCTGTGGAGAGGAAAATAAGCAATTAAATCATACACAAATGGAATCAACTCACTCACTCATGGCAGAGACACCATTGATGTAGCTTATCTGGTTCGTTTCAGCCGTTTCAGAATCATTTCAGGGATAAAGTAAACTAAATGTTGTTGCCTCTTAGGGCCAAATGTCGATGGAAAAGAATGGATTTTTGGGAAATTTCATCCTCTATCATGGTGAAATGTATTATGAAAACAGATATCAACATTTCAGAATGTTACCACACCACCCTCAGCAAATAACACACCTAAAACACAGTATAAATATATAATACTACTAACTATGTTCTGAAAACTTGACTGCATCCTTTCCTTATTCATTGATTGTTTTATTCATTCAGAGGGATATTCAAAAATATGTATTATGTATGTATGTGTGTGTATGATTGATCAGTTTGCTCAAATGCCTCCTCCACACAGACAGAGGTCGTGACCTTGGTTTCCTGAATGATGCTGTAAATAAACATGGATCTGATGGTTGTTCCCTCTGACACTCTGTTGTTGCTCTGGCAGTTCTACCATGCGTGTGACCAGCCAGGCATCGTGGTCTTTTGCATCATGGAGTACGACGTCCTGCAGTTCTGTGACTTCCTGGGGTCGCTCATGTCGGTGTGGGTGACTGTTATTGCAATGGCCCGGCTAAAGTCTATTATCAAACAGGTACGTGCCGAGAGTGAAGAAGAGCTACGTGACAATGTGAGGAAGAATGCTTCTTGTTGTTTTGCAAATGTTAAAAAAAAATTAAAATAGTCTATGAATATAATTATATCTTGAATTGGTCCTTTAATTAATCCAGAAACAGAATGTAAATAGATTCAAACTGCTGAATGTATTTATATAATTCAGCTTGAGCACTAACCTGCATGATGTTTCCTCGTGCAGGTTAGTGATGATTGTGATGATGTGTGTTGACTTCTCCTCCACAATTCTGATGAACAGAATCATTTGCATGTTACTTTTTTACCAATTATCCCTTATTTTCATCACTGAAGCTCGTTGTTTGACATTATTGACTGGTGTCTGCTTGGGCAGTATGGAGTCTGGCAGCATCTAAGCTGAGTTCTCCCTTCTAGCGGTCATTTAAAGTAACCCTTTGAAGCGAAGAGTGATTAGAGCAGGAGAATCGGAGACAAAAATGAAGAAGGAAAATTTGGTCTTAAATTGAAAGATCAATGTGCAAGGAACAGAGAGATTCTGTGACTGTGGGCATATTGCTGTGGCTAATGGTAAACACAAACAGGTGCACCCTCTCCCCATGTCACTCCCTGGCTGAACACCAAGATGAAGCGGTCTCAGTGTGTGTGCGTGCGTGTGTGTGTATGTGTCACACGTCTGAGTGGGATGGAGGGGAGGGCTAGAGGGGGAAGTAGTGGGAGGGAAAGAGAAAGTGTGAACATCTGCTGTCCTCTAGAGTTTTTATTTTTGCTGAGTACTGCAGTATGTAGTCACTAATCAAATCACACATGTCAGGACTGGCAAGTGGAATTGCGTGTGTGTGTGTGTGTGTGTGTGTGTGTGTGTGTGTGTGTGTGTGTGTGTGTGTGTGTGTGTGTGTGTGTGTGTGTGTGTGTGTGTGTGTGTGTGTGTGTGTGTGTGTGTGTGTGTGTGTGTGTGTGTGTGTGTTTGTTGGTGAGCCTCACCTCGCAGCAGTAGAGGGCGAAGGACCTTGGAGCACAATGTAGTGAGGGGTTGTGTGTGTGTGTGTGTGTGTGTGTGTGTGTGTGTTGGATGTGTTTGTACAATGTTTCATTTAAGAGGTCCAAATGTTCTCACAAATATTCCATCATAAAGAACATTTGTTTATAGGTTCAAAGAAAGCTTCATTTTCGGATTTATGCATTTAAAATTTGTAAGCGATGGCCGCCTTAAGCGAGTTAAGTGTAAACGGATAATTTACCTCATACATTTCCTACCAGTTTGCTGTCAATCCGGCTGCTTTGATTCATTATCATATCACTTTCTTACACTGGTGTTAGAGTCTCATGTGTGAATATCCATGCTGCATTTCACCAGCAATTATTTCTGATCATAAATCATCATCAAAGGGATGACATTTAAAGTTTTTACTTGGGCGAAATACCAAAGCTGAATGCAGAAATAGACAAGTCAGCACAAACAAACTTCCCAGAGAGGTTTGTTTTCTCTTATACTTGGCTTAGAAGGAGCCAGTAGCCAAGTTCATGGCCCAAAGTCTCAATTCAACAGAAGAAAGTAGTTTGGTCTCCTTGCGGCCAAAGTGATGGCTTCGGCAAGTCTGGTATCCGGTTGGGAGGGATCAGGGAGAGGGATAGTTTGGAATCTGACATACTTGTATTTGCTGCATCTTACCAACGTAATGGATCCCTCAATCTGGACCCTCATCCAAAATGAATGCAAGTGAATGCAAACCTCCAGCCAACACAATATGATCAACGGCCCAATACTGAGAACGCATGATACACAACAGGCGTTTTCAGTCCTCTGCCTGCTGAACCGACTGAACTATTTTTTTGGCTGAACTGCCTTATTGAAACGAGCGCCCTAGGTCTGTTTACCTTGCTCCAGGAGTGCATTTCAGCCAAAAACAAGCAATTCTCCCATTTAATTAGCCAGGATGCACACACACACACACACACATAGATTTAAGCCTCCATTTGGCACATACATTATTTGTCTCATTTGGAATTAGGGGTGTTGTCTTTGTAAACCAAACAGGATCCTGCTGCTCAGTAAAAACAGTTTATCCAGAACCAACATGAGATGATTTTTGATATGGCCCCATTTTATAGCAGATCTCACGGGTCCAGATGCCCGTGATTGACAGAAGATCAAATATTAAGTAGAAAATCACACAGTGTGCAAGCTACAGCCTCAGCACAGAGCACATTCAACACTGTCACGAGGTAGCAACATGAATAAATTACGAGTTGAAGTCTTTGTGACATTTCACATTTTTGTAGAGCTTGGCCCCAGTAAGGCAGACTGTGGCTCTGACATTAGGCCTGTTAAAATCAACACACTCACAAATACAATACAGCCGTTTGGGTGTACATTACACTACTAGACAGGAAAAGATATATGATGTATAAAAATAGCCTTAGAGGGAATTCCTAAAAAGCATCGCAGTGACAGATAATGATTCATTACACCGTCACACACACTGAGACACAAACGCATTCATGCCTGCATATACATTTGTACATGCATGTTTATGCTGCAGTTTGATCATTTGGCACCATGACTGATGACTGTGGCTGCAGCGAGTCCTGGGGCTGCTCCACGCTGCTCCTCTCCTCTTTGGTTCGTGCCAATTAGTCCTATTCTCCTGCCGGCGGGTCAACCTTTCCCTGCTCCAAAATCCCCAATTTCTCCTCACGTTCAATTCTCTCGACCAGAAAAAAGATTGCAGACCCCGGGCATTCTGGACAGACTTGTGACTCCCCAAAGCATGTGTAGCATAGCTTATTGATTTCTTTTTTTTTTTATTTCCTGTGCCTGCTGTGTCAATTTGCTTGCTTGACAAAAAATGTAAAATTGATTTTGCAGCACAAGCTTTTATTATTCTATCTTTATTATTATGTTTATTCCTTGGATTAAAGTACCATCTCTGTATGCAGATACATTATGTATCCATAATCACATCTGCATGACCCGATCAAAGTGTGACTCACACTCTGCACATGTTTATACTATACAATTCATTTTCTCCCATCCTGATAACATAGACGGATGCAAATAGCCTCTTTAATGCAAGATGTAAATGTGTCCGGACACTCCACATGGTTACTTTCTCTGCTGTTCTTGGCTCATCACTGACACTTCTGACAGCACAGGCACTTTCACAGAATGAGCTTAGTACTGATTTAGGAACTACTCTAACTGGGGCTTTCTGGAGCAAGAGCTAAACAGTTTCTTGCTTGCACTGGCTCCGTATTTAACAGGACTGTGGAGATTTTGCAGTTTATAGTAAGTGATGTCTACACTGGCGCCATTCCCATAACACAATTGACAATTCTATGTCCATTGGGAACATGCTGCTGTGAAGTGTTGGTTTTTCAGTAGATTTTTCAGTTGAATCCGTCTTTATTGTAACATCAAGACTTTTTACCATACTGCAGTAATCCTTATTTTCTCCTTTGCATATTATTTAAACATCTACTTGCCAGAACAATGGAACTCCCACAAGTAATTATTGTGTTTTGGCACATAACTGCAATACCCCCATTACCACTTAACCAATATGATGGGATGCGTGTTTTTTCCGCGTCAAAAGCAGGGATGGGTCGTGTCTTAACACATATTTCTGTTTAGCAAGGATGTTACAATGTGTCAGAGAGGGATTTTGTTGATCCGTGTGTTTTTGTCTCAAGGTGCTGTACTTGCTGGGGGCGATGTCTCTATCCATGGCTTTGCAGTTGGACCGGCACGGCCTGTGGAACCTGCTGGGACCCAGCCTGTTTGCTCTGGGCATCATGGCTGTAGCATGGGTAAGGAGAAGACGTGCCAAATACTAAAATATACACACGGAATTCTATGAAATAAGCAGAACATTGTGCCCCACTGGATCCTTTATTGTATGCAGTGTGTTGAGCCAAACACTTTCTGGGGATTCTTTATACACAGAATATGAAGTCTGGGTGTTCATGGTCTGTGTTGTTAGCACATGCAGATGAAAAGTGTCCCTGTATTGTTCCTGGGTTGAGCAGGTGTACAAATCCATTACACATGTGCTTGGCTAAAACTGTGGCTTTCTGACCAATTAAGCTATTTCACCTCAACAGCGACGGGGTCTTTAAAGTTTTCCAGCCTGTGAGTATTAGTCATGGCCTGTAGCTCCATTATAAGTCAGCTTGTACATTCACTGACTCTTCTCCAAGTCATAATGTGCTCTTTGAACTGAGAAGATAAAAAGTAATAGTCTTTTAGACATGGTTCGGGGGGAAAAGCCTTTAACACCAAACCTCTGACATGAGTTGGAAAACAGTTTGTGGCTTCCTTGGAGAAAGCTTTGAATAAATTGCCAGAGTTGTAGCTCAGAGAGTGACTGTAGCTCCCCGTGAGCTGAAGGATCCTATAGGAAGTGTAAAAGGTGAAGTTCTGCTTAATTCTATGAAATAAACCCTGCAGCTTTAGCATTAAGGCCACGTCAGAGTTTATTTTGCCACAAGATAATTTTCCTCACAGCTTAAACAGCCCTGCAGAATTCTCGCGCGGCTCTGCTGAGTCTTGCTCATTCAAATGTGAGTCCTCTCTGAGAATTACATAAAGCCAGGGGCTTACGCTGTTTGGTGCTTTTCCTGGAGCTTTGCCTCATCTGTAATGCGATTGCAAATTGCTTGTTGACATGTTATACAACAAATACAAAATGCAAGTATATGCGGAGTACACTGTGACAGTATTTACTGGATGGAGGCCTATGCAATGTAGAACAATGACAAATGAAAACGTAAAGTTGTATTATTGTCAAGATAAGACGTCCTCCTACTTTGATTACTTGTCACTCCATCATTTATCAACTGTTCACTAGTGTATGTCCAAATTTCAGCATTCTGCCTTCACCGCTGCTGTGAATTTGAGGATGGCTTATTTTCAACAAGGGCCTTTCATTTCAGGTTGTCAT
The DNA here is from genome assembly GCF_046128005.1 of Genypterus blacodes. NCBI lineage: Eukaryota > Metazoa > Chordata > Actinopteri > Ophidiiformes > Ophidiidae > Genypterus > Genypterus blacodes. The sequence goes on from NW_027466873.1 coordinate 665,532, forward strand.
GTTTCTGCAAAGCCTGGCATTCTGAATGTTCCCAGACACAACCAAATTAGATCAGTCAAGCGGAGGGCAGAGAGCGTCTGCTGCTTTGCAGGGGTGTGATGTGCAGTGAGAGGCAAGGGAGAAGTTCAGATCTGTCAATGCCAAATCTCCCTAATTCTCCAAACTAAATGGGGTCCTGACTGATGTGTGAAAAGACCACTCTAGTCTGAAGTTGTTTGTCAACTTCACCAGAAACTTGTTTACCTCCAGAGGGACTTAAGAAAAGCACACACACAATTATGGAGGAAACACAGCTCATTTTTCCGTCTCCACTTGGTTTCAGCAGATTAAAAGTCTTTTACCTACAATTTATACAGCATAATAAATTAATCAGAGTCATTCTCTTGTGACAGTGAGTGTAATTACTTTAGTCATTCCTGGACGGCTTATACTTCCCCTGATAATAAGGGGATTTTTATATGGTAAAGCTAAGGGAAATGAATATAATGCAAGCAATCAATGTTTATTATCTGATGAAAATAGGGAATAAATACAGTAATCCATCAATCTCCACATGGTGTTAAGAGAGGAGTAGAAGGAAATGACCAAGTCGCTCTCTGAAATTGAAAAACAGCAAGGGCACTTAAAGAAATGATGAGCATATTTTCAATTTACATTAGGCAAATACACACATCATTTCCTATTACCAGCGGATAGAAGTTGATAGAATAACAAAATGTATTTCAGCTGGTGTTCTCATCTTGTCCAAGCAGTGATTTCCCCAAACGCTGTTGGATCCTTTGATCCATCGTTGTTCATTGTGGTGGACTAAATGCATATTTCATTCAATAAACCCAACACATTTTGTACCGCTCATCAACTGAAACCCCATTGGCCTCCACTTTAGCCCTGAAGTAAGTATAGATACATCTTAAGCGCCTAGCACTCAACTCAAACTTTAATTAACATGACTTCTGTGCTCAGCAAAAATGTAACCACAGGAAGGAGCAAGGGTGCAAAATACTCCATGATTAATGGGACAGCATTGTTGTGCCGTCACATTATGGGACAAAGGCATTACTGTGGCTAGTAAACGGCAAAATCCATATTTCATGTATGATGGATCCCTCAAGGTCTTCCTGTATTCCCACCTCAGTGCCCACAAAGACTCATCAAGATATTGAGTCAGAATGTTATTGTGGTTTATGTCAGAATGGGATGGCAACAAATATTTTTTTATTTTGTTATTGAGGCTCATCCAGATATTTCATGTTCCAAATTTGGTGAAGATTGAAGAAGAGTAAAGGTAGTGAACATAGATCAGTTGAATCAAAACTGAGGAAGCTCCTTCGAAACGGCAAAGTGGCGTCATTAAGTAAACAACTGAGAGTAAATATTAATGTGCAAAAATATCTAAATTCTTCTTGTCTGTCTCTGGGCCTGTCAGACGGTGCGCACCATTCGGCGGCGCCGTTGCTACCCTCCTACGTGGAAACGTTGGGTGTTCTTCCTCTTCCCGGGCACCATGATCGCCACATCCGCCGTGGCGCTGTACGCCTTTGTGGAGACAGAGGAGAACTACTTCTACATCCACAGCATCTGGCACATGCTAATCGCGGGGAGCGTGGGCTTCCTGCTTCCGCCGCGTGCCAAGCCAGACGCCAAGGTGACCCCGCTGAAGCGCAGAAGGGGCTGCGGCTATCAGCTGTGCGTGAACGAGCACGAGGAGATGGGACTGGTGGACCCGGCCATCATCACCATCAACAGCATCTGTACCAGCTGATAAATTCCACAACCTTGTACCTTAGAGACACTCCATTGCCTTCTTTTACTTGGGGAAATTCACACACGGGAAAATAAGCCACAGAACTTGAATAAGCAATGTAAATACTTTAATGCAGATGTAACACATTGAATTTGTTTCTGTTGTTATTGTCATGGTAATTACTAGCGATACAACTGTAATTATTCTTATCTATTGTTGAAGTTGTTCTGATGAATTGTATGTGTACAGTGACACATTATTGTTTCTGAATATGTATTTAAAGTCAAAGCTGAAACACTGCTGCTATCTGACGGTGACTGTAAAACTGCTTATGTTGGTTATTTATTGGTGGTCTCTTAAATAGGCCAATTATTTTACTGTTGGGTACAGACGAGGGGACGAGGGACGGGGGTGGGTGGGAGGGTGGCGAGGGACATTTATCAAGGGCACGGCTTTTCTGAAATTCTTTTGAAATATATCTTTTGCACTGAGACACAAAAATGTTATTCTGTACATTTTTATAACGGCATAGTATGTATAAACTGGCATCACTAATGAAATGTAAAATCTAGTTGTCATGTGGAATGTTAGACTGTCTTCTGCAATTGCAATGTATCGCTTTCACACGAATGTGCTGATTGTTCTTAATGGGAACGATTCCAAAGCGGGGCTGCCTGTGGAAAAAACGAGGGCGAGACGGGATTAGATTACAGAGACCTCAAAACCAAGACCTCACCTCCCTGTTCTCTCTGCCAGGACCTGTGTGACACCAGATTCATAAACAATAAATGTTTTCTTTCTTTGCCTCAACATTTCTTTAGCTTCCTGAGCTCTTAAATGTGGTGCAACCGGTGAACCTCACACAAAGACATCTTATTGCAATTGCTGGCCCTAATGGAAGCCAGCGGTACTCAGACAGTGAGATGAGAAGCTGTCAACAGCACTCCCTCAGGAATAGCACCAGAAATGAATAATACTCCAGCAGGATGAAGGCAGCTTCAGAGCTTACTGTCGATATGCTGCAGCCTCTCTCATGTGAAGAAAAGAGGAGCTGGGAGACTTTTATGACATACATTTGGATTATTATGAATGTTCCATCAGCAGCTCTTTCGTTTTTATCACCCAACTGGGCTTTTTATCGCATTCTCTGAGAAATGATTCAATAATTTATTCTTTTGAACAATTAGACAACTGAAGCAGGTGAGGTGTGGGGACACACATGACAGGAACAGAGGACAAAGTGTCTTTGACATCACATATACTATACACGTATACTAAAATCGGCAAAAGCTCTATTACGATTCTTTTTAAATACAAAAGAAATACATAACAAAGCACGAGATACGATTTTTAAAATTGTATAATCTACAGACACAGTATACAGTGTTTAGATACAAGCACTCTCTCTCTCTCTCTCTCTCTCTCTCTCTCTCTCTCTCTCTCTCTCTCTCTCTCTCTCTCTCTCTCTCTCTCTCTCTCTCTCCCTCTCTCTCTCTCCCATTAGACCAGCAACGTTTCATTTTCGTTCAAGAATTGCAAGCAAAGAGCAAGACAAAAAATAATTCCACTTTTTGACCAGAGCTGCAACTACTGCAACTAATTAAGCATCAGCTCTTTATGTGAGGCTGTTTCTGTTGAGCTTTGAAAAAAAAAAAGGGAATGAGGAATCTGGACGGCATTCTGTGGCCAAATAGTAACGCAACAGGAACTCAGTCAAGCAGCATAACACTTGAAACAGTATGAATTTCAGTTCATTTCTCAGACATTTCCCAACCACTTCAGTGAAAAGCTAAATCATGGAAATTACAGTAGTAAGAGACTCTATACTCTAAGTGCAGAGTGTAACCGGGAATAAAGGCCTCAGACCGCGCTTAAAGAGATGAATGACCTAAATAACAAGGTCTTAGCTATTGAAATTTCAAACAATAGACATGATGGTATTTCCACTACACGTGTAATCAAACCTTCTTTGAATTCAAGGATTCCAACAGGATTATTGCCTTTACACACCATAACCCTGAGCACTAGAGCACTAGAGCACTAGAGCCATTTCATCTGCCCCTTATTTGTGTGTTTGTTTTTCTCCTGAGGTTAACCCCCCCATATGAGTACAGAGCTCCTCTACTGGCCTGACTAACATACTTAACATGTTGGTGTCCTTGTGCTGTCAATCCACTTCCATATCCACATTTCACATCCATTTCAACCAATGTAACTTGTCTGTCGCCCAAATTGACAAATGTGAAAGCCAGTCATTCTGTTATTGTCTAATGCTTTACAATCATACACCTTTATAGGCAATTATAAGAGACTGCAGCCCGGTTTTTGATACGTACTCTCATTTCACATGAATGTCAACTGTTGGGCTTACTGTATATATTAAAGCTAATTCTCACGACATTCCATTGGGAATAAAGAACATACTGCCATGTGCACAAGCAAGTTAAGATAAACTATTTAATAAAACAATATGACTCAAACTAGATATGAGCATTAAGAGTCCAGATTGCAGGTCCAATAAGTCATATAGCTTTGAAATCGTTGAAAACTGCAGAAGGAACATTCCTGGAAAAGATGATAACACATAGACAAAAAGTCTCTATGGCCTGCAGATTTACCATGGAAATGAATTTCCACCTGAGTGACACAGTGTCAACAAAAACGGCACCTTCATTGCCTCTCAAAGCTGAGATTTATGACTGCATTGCATTTTGAACACCACCAAGGTTAAGGCACAAAGATGCATAACGTGGTCTGAGGGGGCACAGGCACAGAGGTGTGAGTGATGGGAAAAATAAAACCCTCCTGATGAGTCATCTTTCAGGCTTTCTCTACACAGGCAGGTTTACATTTGGAGACAGCCCTCAAACCCACAATGTGTGTTACCAACCATTAAACACGATGGTCCCTCTGTAATGGTTTGGGAATCCATCTGCCGGGCACTATCAGGTCTGATGTTTGTTCTGCATGATTGCATAGCAACCAGGAAACATGATGCCATTTTATAGGACCAGATGCACTCTGGGGCATAAACACTGTTTCCTAATGAAGGAATAAAGGAAAGGTTAGGTTAGGTCAGTCCAATCTTACCTTATTCAGCCTGTATTTGATACCATAACATTAAACAAGATTTTCATAATGAGGTAGACTTCATTTGTGGCTCTCTGTTCTCCTTGAGAGAGGTCAAATCTTGTCGTAATATGATGTGATCTAGGTATTGCTAGGTTGATTTCTCCCAATATGAAACATTTGTCTCTTTTTTTTAGGTAGTTTGCACCTTTCCGGCAGGTATGAATACGTTCTGGCATTCACCAAATAGGCAAACCCCCTTGATAGAAGGCTACAGAATAATCATTATTGGAGATTCTCAGGAAGGATCTTTTCATATTTCAATTCCCAGTTCGGAGGCTGAGCCTAAGCAAGAAGACCACACTTTTGAAGGCAGAGACTCATTAGGATCAATCCCTGCCTATGATGTGGTTCACTGGGCCACTTCAAGTCAACTGTCTAGTAAAAGCCAATTGTCACCAGTAGGGGTGGAGGTGACTGGAATACAACAGCTCCCACAACAACAATCATCCTCGAGCTGCTCTCTGTTTGCTGGGCTAACAAGAGTCATTCTCTCCAAACTCTCATTGGAGTGGATGAGAGTTTCATCAGTGCCACAACAGTCATGAAACTCAAAATTCCCGTCAGACCTCTGATCGACCCTTTGGTTTGGACCGCTTTCAAATCTAGCATATGTCAGGATTGCTAACAGACTCAAAGCTCATCAGGCCCTGTGGGCTTCGTTCCGCTCTCGTTCTCAATTTGTCCTCTCTTATTGCCCAGGTGCTAAGAACATCAAAGCTGATGCTCTATCACACTAGCCCTCACCCAAGAAGCAGATATATGACTGGCACACTAATCTACCCTCTGTGTGTATTGTCACCGTACCCTATTTGGAAATTGAGAAGAATCCTTACAATTCACATAGTGCACTTTCTGTCCCTCTACTCTTTGCCCACAGGTCTTGTACCGGGCTCATGGCTTTAGATTCACATGTCAAAATGAGCCTTCTTCATTCTGTAGCACATCTATCCCCTGTAAATATGGGCCTGGGCAGAGGCTCTTGTTTTTCACCAGGGATCTTCTTTTACTAATGGAGTCCTGTAAGCCGGTTCCCAAGTTTGATGCCCAATTTCCTTCCTCAAAGGTAATCAACCTCAATCTACTGTCAGAGCGAGTTTGTCTCACTCCCTGTGCTGGACCTGTGGCTGTTAGTCCTCTCTGAAATTATACACAACCCCAATCAATGAGTTAGTCAGTTTATTTGATGTAGTGATAAAGTTTGTACCATTTCTCCCACATACCCGAGTTGCACTGAACAAAATGGTCACCGGCTCAACCTCTCCGTCTCACAGGTCCAGCCCCGCCCCGCACTCCCCCCTGCATGCTGGGACTCTAGCAGTGTGGTGATCACTTCTCCTTTACACACTTTTTTTGTGCTGTTGTTCCTCTGTTTTAATGCTGTAATCGCATTCTAGAGAATTGGGACATTCCTGTAACCCCCCCACCCCCCCAATCCCCCACCTGCCTTTTTTTTCGTAGTTGCAGCAATTTTACCCAAGAGTCAGGAATTATGTGTTTGTATTTTTCCCATAAAATGTTGTGCTCTAACACAGAGAATGTAGTTCCCTTGTCTGGTGTGTGTGTCCGTTTATCTTTGTCACAAGGGGGAGCAGTATTTTAAATATGTAACAGCTAATTTCATTGGCTTTTATCTGTACATCAGCATGTCATTAATGAGATATCGCTGTGCTAATGAATCCAACTGAGGTATTACGAATGAACTCCAGTTATGACGGTGCTATTTTGTGTGTGTGTGTTTTGAATTACCTGTAAAACTGCAGGACTGCATGCAGGATGGAAGGCTGAGAAAACTATTGACTGTTGATGTAGGAGCCTTGTTGTTGGATGTATTGTGCATCTGCTTATTACATTTCAGTGATACGTGATTTAACTGGGTACTAGTTAAGCCTGCAGTGACAGGGAGTTCATACGGCCCGACCTCCAGGTCTGATCACATAATTGCTCCCACATGGCCCAGTAAGCAAGCAATCGATACTGCATACAACTCCTCAGGCCAAATCCAATTGTTGACGTTGTCCCTCAACATTTACTTTGCTGTTTAGTTTCTACACTGCCCTTTACTGGATACTTGTTGAATGTCTTGTAATGACTTTAATTATTCTCACAATTGCAATGTGTGCGTAAACATGTACAATAAAAATAATTTATGGTCAGTTTTAGTAAATACTAAAACATATCTGACTGAAATTGAACCTGTAGATGATCTATCAACAGACAGAACAACAGTGAAACAACACAATAGCTACCCAGCTGCCTGATTCAGCTAGAATCGCTTCCCAAATTACATTTTCATGCTAATATTAATAATTCAGACGTCTTGATGATTTTGTTTATTAGGATTGCACAGAGGCTGACTCCTCATCTAAAACCAGGTTACAATCAATTCAGATAGCATTACATTAGATTAAACAGGAAGCCATTTGCTGCGTGATGAGAGGAATCACAGGGAGACGCACCGAGCTGCAGGAAACAAATGTTGTTTATGAAATGTATTTCCTGGAGAATAATCCTTTCTTTTTTTTTACTTAATCAATGATTAGATGAGAATAAAAGATTAAGAAGCAGCCTGTGAGCTATCCGTCTGAAATATGCAAAAATGAAATGAAATAGATCAAGCAAATGCATGAACCTGTGTGATCATCCATTATATGCACTCAGAGAGAGAAAGCAAAGGTCTAATTATGTGTAATTATGTCGTCTTTTTGGTTTCCCTTCCGTCCATTTCTGAAGAGCACTGTGGTCTTGTTACAGTATAAATAATATGCCATCCAAGTTCTTCTCTAGAGTATTAAGAATCAAGTCAGAATAGATGCCACATGAAAATGGAGAGAAGAGTTTTTACCCCAGTTTCATAAGTGTCTACATGTCCGAAAAAGTTGACAACAAAGCTCTTGTTTGGGAAGAAATTCATGTCTGAGGGAGCTGAAGCGGAACAAGTTCAAAGCCAGTCAGTCTCTCAACGTATCTATCAACACTTGTAGCTAAGTACCATTTCATAGTGAGGCTTAAATAAAGAAGTAAAGAGGGAGGAGGAAGCTGCCAAAACAGGACAGATTTGAATAAGTCTGATTTGGCTCAGCTTATGCTCCTCCCTCAGGTTGCTGTCAGCACAAACTGGACCCAAACACATCAAGCAGACAGGCTGGCAGGCTGATGGGACCAGAAAGGTCATGCTACATTTCAGGTGCGGTGTAGAGAGGAATGGCTGGGTGTCGGTGCCGGGAGATATAATAGAATCTGTCATGGGGATATACAGTACAGAACAGCGTGTCGTTCCACACAGGCATCTGCCACAGACGACTAAATGATGGCTGGCACACTGGAAAACACCCTGTGGTTTGCAATGTGGCCCAGATGTGAATGAAAAATATCTGCAGGTTTCAAAGGTAAATGATTTTTTTTAATGACAGCTGATGTTCTTTGAGGAAACACAAACAAGAGAGTACAGTAAAGTCCAATAGATGAATGTGTACTATGTTTTTTGTTCATGTCGAAATCACAGCCCACAGTTTTTACTGTTAGTTTACTGTAAAAATTCTAATCAGCATTGCATCATATTGACATTTAATATTATTCAAGGGCTTTGCTGCTTTGAAATGCTGTTTAACACTTTTTTCCCCCAAAATTCCTTCACTTCATTACTGCAGCAGGAGTGAAAACATTTCCCACGTTCTGTGTTAGTTCATTTATATCACCAGACACATCTGGCCCCGCCCCCTCCCGCCACCTCCAGGGGTGTTTGTGCATTATGCTTAATAGTCAAACCTATTCAGCACACCGCATGTATGCTTGTGCCAGCTGCTGAGTCTTATGAAATGATGAAAAACACAGACAAATTACTCTTAACAAACTTCGCTGGCAAACTTTGTGCCTGCCGATGTTGTCACTCATTAGTGATCAGCGTGAATCTCATACAGCTCATCCAGTGTGTAGAGATTGTTAACTGCTGATCAAATAGTCATGCTATCAGTCATTTTAGTAGGGTTTTTTTTTATTACATTTAATCTATGAATCTGCTTTTCATTTCCTCTATAACAGATGCTGTACACAAATATCATGTAAACTGTATCCCTGCCTATTGTTTATGATCTGGCTGGGTGATCTGTGCTTGTTATGGGAGTCACACAACCAAACACCCTGAGGATCCATGTTGACAGGACAGGAGGGTTTTTTCATCCAGCTCACATCATTACCAGCCGACTTTGGGGCAGGGAGGTCGGACGTGACCTCTGCTCTGATCTTATCAAAGGACGTCTGTCACTCACGCCGGACGCTTCACACGGCGGCTCATCCCACCTCTTTGGATCAATGTTTCTATCTTCTTCCCTCATTGCTTTGGTTTCCTTTTGACATTCTGGTGGCTGAATTGTTTTCACTGTCTATCAAGTTGGCTATTTTCATTTCTTTCCGTTGTATAGTCTCTTTGTCCTGGAGTCATAATTAAGTGTCAGTGTGACACGAACAAACAAGATTTATTTAGAAGACAGTCTACGATGTATGTTTACTCTGCTGTATGATTACACTGTCTCAAGTGGACCACAAAGAAATTCCACATTGTCTTTTTTAATGGCTGTGTGCATTGGTGATGTGAGCATATGTGTATGTGTGTGTGTGTGCTGCTCCGATGATGGTACATGTAACTATGCCTTAACAAGCTCTGCAGCCAGCATGCAGTTCCACTCCTGTGGAGAGGAGGACATCCTGATTGGCTCATACTTTGCGATAAGCCCACAGTTTCCCCAATTAGGCGGTTCAGGGTATCGGTTTTAGGGGGTTTCAACTCAGTCACTGAGTTGAAACAGCTTGTTGTTGTTTGAAGCAAGATGGAAAACACTGTTAATGTGCAGAGATAGTAAACGATACAAATGAATAGAATAGAATCTTTATTGGGTCAAATCACACATGCAAACACGTGGTCTGAAATTTGTCTTGCGTGCCCCTCTTACACACACACACGCTTTTTACAGAGGCGACAGCGCAGGGCGGCCAACTGTTTTTGCATTAAAATGGAAAGAGTTGGTGGTGTCAATAATTCAGGAGGCTAAAATGAGTTTTATAGTTCTATATTTACAAAAACAAAGCTCCTTAATATTTTAGCCTTATAAAATAAAACTTTATATTTTAGGTTCATTTTTTCTACTATTGGATGAAACTGTCGATCAAATTGGAGCAGGTGGGGCAGAGTAGTATTCACTCGAAATGATGGGTCAGTTTTCTGTTATCATAGTGTGGTAAAAAAGTTGCGGATTCTTTATTTATTCTTTTAAAGAAATCCAAGGCAGGTAGGATATTGAAACTTGTTGAGTGTTGGTTGGTTGTTAACTATTCTGCTCATTTCCAAAGCGGTGTTTCCATGTGGCTGCAGTTATGGGTTATTTGAAAGCAGCAGGGGAGCGGCTACATCGGTAGCTTGGTTTTTACTTGTATTTTCATTTAAAAATACTTTTTTTTAATTGAATCTCATGTTGATGGTGTCTAGAACAATTGTGAGCTCTGTTGTGTAGTATGTTTATGAAGAGTTATGAGCATAAATAGCAAGCCAAAAATACAAGTGAGCTTGTGGCCCTGGCACCGGAGAGGTTAATGAGTTAGCAGGATTTCATTGTTGACCGTTTGTAAGGATCCTGGATCTCTCAGGTCTGTAAGGCACTTGTTGGAGTTGTTGTCATAGCAACACATCCTTAAGGTTATGGCTGTTCTGGAGCAGCCTCATTCAATGTTAATAGGATTAGATCACAGCTTGAAACATACATTACACAGCCGCCCAACTTCAGCCACTACCTCTCTGTTTCTAAGAGAACAAATTGACATCAGTACTTCATAATAATAATAATCAAATTTGAGGTTAATGCGCAATCACCAAGATCCCATTGCCTGAACTGTACAAAGGGACCACTTCAGTTAGGAGGCAATCATATTTTCTTCCCTGTTGCTTTACAAAAATAAAGAAAAAATCAAGTAATTGCTCTGCATTGCTGATTACTAATATTGACGGCTGATAGAAGTAACATTTTGGAGAACATTTTGTATTCTGTGTGTATATTAGTTAGTTTAACCTGTGCTTCAATTTGCACAGAGAGGACAAGACCATCATTTAAACACAATTCATTTGTAGAAGTAATAATTGGCTACTGTGGACAAAAATAGACTCTGCACGTTCTCACATGAGGGTGAATAACCGAAATATGCAGCTGGGTGTTTGCACGATTAGATTACAAACACATTACGATCAAGTACAAGCTCAGTGTACAAAGTGTACTATAATTGCACACAGCGGGAGTGTGATTTGGTACCCACAACAGATTTTTCAGCGCAAGGCCACTGGCACATTAGCCCAACTTGGATGTATTAGATTGATTTCAGTAGTGAAATAGAATTATAATTTACACATTGGAACTAGTCTTTGTTTATCTTTTTTCTTAATGTTGTTATATTGCTTGATGATGCCAAATCTGAACGACATGAAGAGGTTAACCATCATTGTCACAACTGAGAAAAGAGGTGCTACTCTGCTAAATTATGTTTTACACAGAGTGTTCACATGTTCTGCAACAAGAGTGAAAGAAATGTGTGTTTGGTTAAAGAAAAATGTGTTTCTACTGTGTTAACTAAGTCAACTAAGTTCTTGGGCTAAAAATACACACTCGACTGAATACATGTTGCACATCCAAATGTGAGGATTAAGGTTGACAACTGATTGACTTTTATCTTCAAGGAATTTGCATGTTTTTGCATGTTTTTGCCTCACACACAATCACATGGTGCGATAACACACGCATGGTGAATGCGTCATAACACAGATTCTTATCATCCCGGATCAATCATTAAGTGTGGTTCATGTCACGTAAGCGGCCTGTAGATCATCACATATGGACAGTTTTTGTGATTGGATTTTAGACTTTGAACTCTGAAGAAACAAAGAGTGAGAATAGATTTCACTCCATGGAAGGTAATGAATGGAGGTGCAGCCCAGAGGCGCCCGCTTAAATCACCTCTATATTCACTTTTCACTGATGACTGCACTGCCGACTACAATAGGCACTGCATTATTAAATTAGGGAAGGGCAAAACAGTGACATGAAGAATTCAAATCAATCAATCAAAAATGAATCCTTTTACGGGACTCGCTGAGTGGAATTACGTGGCGGTGATTTAAATGCCACCGAGATGAAGAAATCATTGGTGAATTATTCTGAAGGTGAACATTGGCAGAGCAGAGGAGTTTAAAACATACATGTTTCACAGCAAGCAGTGCAGAGGTGGATAGAATAGCTCCTTAAATAAAAAGGGACATAGAAATGTGTGTATGTTGCATTTAATCTCAGTCGAATGCTCTTACTTTCCCTGCCACATGATTCCAACAAAGGAATTTTAGCGGTGAGGAGTGAAAGCTTATTGTCAAGGCTATTATAACTTATTGGAAGAGATTTGCCATCTGTTAGTGTCATTTGGTTGCAGAAATTGGACCCAGAGGAAAATCACAGATGCCAAAGAGCCCAATGTCAGATAGACAATAGTGCTGAAGTGCTGCTTCCACCAAACTGCAGCAAGGTTCAAACAAACAAACAAAACTGTCCAGCTTTGGAAGGTGCAGCAGCCATTTATCATGATTTGTCTTGTTTGTTGTGTCTTGTGTGACACATTTTTTATTTAAACTGGGGAAACAATGACTTAAAATATTATATAACTACACCAAGTAATACATCAAGTATATGTCAAAATGTGGGACTATACAGTATATCTCTGTAGGGAACAGGTATGTGATATGCATACAAGATGTGTGTGTAGTGTGTGTAGGTACAGTGATGTGGTCTGGTATCATATTCGTACAGCCCTTGAAATATAAATTGTTGTATAATAATCATCACTGTGCCACAACGCTTTAGTAGTTTGTGAGAGTAAAGCTGAATCAGATCAGGGCTCTTTCTCCACCTTCTCCAATTTCCTCCCACAGTCCAAAAGAAAAGTAAATGACTTTAATTAAAAACTCTAAATCACATGCAGCTGCAAATGTGTTTGATATAAACAGCAGCTAATGGAGTGTGAATGCTGGGATGTGGGAAAATGGATGGATTGATGAATCCTAAAAGTCAAGCCGCTACACTAACAGAGACGAAATCCATGACTGCCTGGTTTGAGAGATGATATATACGGACCGCCACGTTTTTATTTGTTACATATCTGTGAACTGTGTCTCATCGGAAGTCACACAGGATTTTCCCTTTAGAGGAGAGCTTGTCTTTTATTATTTTTGTGGAAAGAAACCAATGGCCTACTTGGCTGGTGAACGCATTACTGAGTCAAATCAAGTTATTGTAGTTCAATAATTAACATCATAAACAAACGTGTTAAAAGCCTTCTATCATCATCATCATCATCATCATCATCATCATCTTTACAGGGATGGTGCTCTTCACATGACAACTGCCATCGAATTATTGTCAACTGCAATATTGTTCAGGTTTTCAAGGGGAAGTTGGAGTCTAACTAAAGCCACAGTTTATCCACGGCTTCTGTGTTAAAAGAAGCCGTGGATATTGGATTTATTCCTCACACTCCAGGATGAAAGCCAATGTCATTCTAGTGTCCTTGGTAACGTTTCTATCACATTAATGCTGAGTTTAACTTTATTTCTCTGCTGTCATTAATTAATTAATGAATTTATTATTTTTATGTCATTATACATTTTACCTGGACATGATCATTTAATTAAAGACTTCACAGAAACTGGGTCAGTGAGGAACATCTGTCACTGTGACTGTTTTGCAAAGTTAAAGTCTGTGCAAATATGAGAGCATAGATTTTTATATTTTGCACCAGGCTGTGGGAGGACCATTAATAATTGTAGTTAAAAGCCTGGAGAGGAGGACCTGTGACTGGAATGTCAATAGTCAATCCCGCTGACTGATAGGAAAAAGTGGGGGAAGCAAATGACTATGATACATTCATTTGGACTATTTCATACAGATCTTGAATGCATTTTGCAGTTATGCTTTTCTTGCAATAACCTCACAGTGACTAAATCATCATTTGGTTTATGTGGTTAGACAACTGAAATCACTTGGTTACGCCAATCCCAAAAAATGCGGTGTCAGTAAAGAGAGAAGGATTACAGAGCAGTCACAGTTATTGTTTATGCTTTGCCAATATAGGTAATCAGGCTGTTGTTCTGTGGGAAATGTATTAAGAATGGATTTTAGTCCTATAAACATTATCTGTAAATACTGTTTGCACCCTTTTGAGTTATCCTAATGTAGAAAGTAAGAGATAGAAAGGAAGGATCTCCACTCCACTTCATGTCAGCTTTTTGCTCATTATTTTCTTAATTGGTCAAATATTTGCAGTTAAACCAGCAACAACCGACGTGAACGCTGCAGAAAATAGCCCATAGTGATGTAAAACTGTAAGGGAATAAAGAAAGTAAACACTCTTCACGTTGGAAATGTCATTTGTGCATTCATGTGTGATAAAACTTTGAAAATGTTTTAGTTCAATTGATGCAATGGATGATTTACAAAAATGTCATGTAAGCATATTTACACTTGTTTATGTTTTACTCACATTTTTGCATTTAATTCAGTGTCGTGCAGCATGAATGAAAACATACTGAATGGATCAGTGCAGATGAACGCACGGATGCCTGAGCGCGCCATGTTGTTTGGAGAGATCAAAATAAAAACATCTTCTTAAAGCTCTGACTCTGGCTACTCAATGACAGCAGATCATCTGCTGCGTAAAAGAATGTCTGACTTTTCAAATGATTCTTTAAGCGTGTGGATGAGCGAGAGTGAAGGCACTTTCTAGGTCAAGGAAAGTGAATCCTCGGAAAGCTTTTATTTCCAGCAACACGATTTGCTTATCTGCAGTTGCCAAAGCCTTAATCACATTGTCACTCTTCAAGCCTGCACTATGTAAAGTCTTCCCTATTCATAAACAGCAAATTACCACAAAAATTATCATCCTGCATAGTCATAAACCCAGCCAGGCCATTAACCTTGTTGCTGTCGTTTAGAGATACACGCTTCTACACTATTCTGAGCGGCAGTGACTGCTGTCGGAAGAAAACAGTCCCAGCTCAGACGACTTTAAAGTGGCAGAAAAAAATGCAAATGATGTTTGGTGGCATAGCGGTTTGATCATCCGACTTTTTTCATCATCACTTCTGTGTGGGTTTTTCTTCACAGTTCTCTGTTTGCTTTGTTTCCACATAGAGTAAAATTAAATTAAACTTGTGAGAGACTGCCAGCTCTGTGTTGAACTCCCCCAATGCATGCTGGGATAGACTGCCTAGAAAAACACAAGGAAAGGTAATAAACAAATTGACGTATCTAAAGGTTTACTGCAATCACGCCACAGTGTTTGTTAAATACCATCGCAGTCATTTTTCATCACGATATCCGACTTCACTTGTCATTTATTATTGTTATGAAATGCCAACGTGTCTGTGGGATTTTTGTATTTGTTCACGCATCATCCGGCTTCAAATTGTGATCAGTTTCCTAATGCCTCACATATTTGCTTTGATTAATCGACGGTACACAAGAATTTAAGCAATTATCAGCATATCGGTGTTCTTTTTTGAGACACCTGGTGAAGTAATATGTGGCAAACCAACGAAGCACTATGATTGATGTAGACATGTGGATGTGTTCATTAAGGGCTTTGAGCTGGTCAGCTACTATCTCAGACAGGGCCTCATATCTGGGGTGGAGTTCCGCATACATTTATCGTAAATTTATGATAATATTCTAGGCCAGTGCTTCTCAATCCCGGTCCTGCAGCGCCGCATCGCTGTATATCTCCCATCTCTCCCATCTCTCCCTGCTCTATCCTCATTTCATTTGCTAAATCATGCACGCTCAGTCAATCAAGATCTAGGACGCACTAACTTTTGAACATTTGTGAACACACCTGATTTAGTAAGTCGTGCATGGGTAGAGCAAGGAGAGATGGGAAATAGGTAGTGCTGGATTGAGGCAGGAAAAGGATGGAAATAATACATTCTTATACGCATCCTGAGCTTAGCGACCTGATTTGTGGTGGTCCTACAGCTGAATGAGTTTCTTACTGACTCTCCTCCAAAGACAGGAATATAATAAGACATCTGCTTGTAAATACAGTTTGAGCAGCGTCACTCACATACATGTTTGAGTATTTGTCTACGTGAAGGATGGAACACCAGGTAGAAACATGAAACAAAATATGTCAATAATGCCACCATGACTTTTATTGGTGCTTCATCTTGTAAATGTGCAGACCAACACCAAATTCCAGTCTTTACATGGAAGGCATCATTTGTATGCAGTATAATACAAACCTCTAAATGAATTTATTGAGGATTTCAAAACTTGTTGTTGTGTAGCACCTCTATAATTACTGTGCAGTTTTTATTATTATCAGCTTCACATTCACAGTTCACTGCAATAAAACCAATTTTGGTGAAACTAATAATTTTCACTTTTTCCCATCTTAACTTTATCAGGGAGGTGATGATGCAATCTATGGACATTTTGCAATTTCTATTGGACTACATTTGATTGAAAATTGTTCATATTTTGCCCACTATTTATATGCATGTAGTGGAGGGAATACTGAAAAAAACATATTAATATAATCTAATCCAAGACTACCGTGTTCAACCTGTACAGAGTTCAACCACAGCTGAATATTATAAACGCCACACAGGCAGAGGTTGTAGCAGGGCTGTTGCATTGAGTTGTATGATAATCTAATAAACTGATGAGTGATTGTATGTTCACGCTGTGCAGTGTTTATATAAACAATACAAGTTATTTAATGAAGTGCAGCTAATTTGCTGTACTATAGTAAATTAGCAGTGAAGTATCTCCTCGGCCATTGTTGTCTGTCCACCTCTATGCATACTTGTCTTATAGATAGATAAAATGTCTTTAAAGGGTTATCTGTAACTTCACAAAATTGACCAAAAAACATATTTCTAATGCTGATTATGACAAAGACATGCCCTCAAGAAAACAAATATAATTCTTCTATTTTGAGCCGTTGGTTGGAAATTTCTGCAGTCCCAAAAAGGCTCCGGCTCAGTGTTCTTCCCAATGTTTTAGAGTTTAGTGGACAGCTTGTAACCTCCCGCTTATTGGATTCCCTGAGTGTCTCTGCCCTGCATTAGCTGAAATGACTTCTATTTTTCTGGAAACCCCCATCATAGTGTTTAAGAACCTCTGTCCACAAAATGCCAGTGTCTGTGACAGACACTGGCAGTTAAATTAGAAATACTCCATTCCTATTCTTGCTTGACCTCTCCCGGTAGTGATCCCATCAGGTATATTAGCCAAAGTCCTGGGAGAGAGTGTGTTCTTCAAAAGCAGTGAAGTCGGTAATGGCATTCTCTCCCCATGCACCAGGGGGCTGGTCCACGGCCAAACACTCTGACCTTCTCTTAAAGAGAATTTATAGCGAGGAAGATTTAGCGGAGTCTCTATCATTATTTGTGTGATATTGACATAAACACACAATGGTGCTTTGAGTGATGTTGGTGGTGTGTGTGTGTGTGTGGGAGGGGTCCAAAATCCTAAAACCTGGAACAACAGAAAAGGAAGTGGATGTGCCATAGAGTGAGAGAGTGAGGGAATATGAGAGATGGTGAAGCTTTAGGCATACACCAGGTCTGATGAGACCTGGGCAGCCTCCAGCTCAGAGGCCACAGCCAGCTGGCAAACAAAAGAATCCAGCATGTGAGGCTATTTATGAAATCTATACTATACAATATCCTCAGTGGCTCCTCTGTTTTCTTTTACATATTACACCAGACTCTCTCTAGCTGCCTGACCCACTCACTCACACAGACATGCACGCACGCACACACACACACACACACACACACACACACACACACACGCGCACACACACACACACACACGCACGCACGCACGCACGCACGCGCACACACACACACACACACACACACACACACACACACACACACACACACACACACACACTGTGAGGTGGCCTGAGCTAGACAAGAAAACGTAAACACAGAGGGCAAAAAAAGCAGCAAAAAAATTGTATTGTTGGCAGGCAGTGCAGAGTGCTCCAAAATAATTGGCCTTTTG
Source organism: Genypterus blacodes (assembly GCF_046128005.1). Lineage (NCBI taxonomy): Eukaryota > Metazoa > Chordata > Actinopteri > Ophidiiformes > Ophidiidae > Genypterus > Genypterus blacodes. The sequence continues at coordinate 683,502 of NW_027466873.1, forward strand.
GGTCCACAAGTGGCTGCTGCTGGTAGCCTGCTGGCGGTGATGATGATGATGATGATGATGATGGTGAAAGCCATGAAGGCGGAGCAGTGAAAAGTGCAGAGCAGAATCAGAAGGTAAAACTCACACATGTCCCAGAAAAAGCAAACCACAAACCCACAGATGAATGTAAACAAGGACAGGACAGGACAATTAAATTCAATTTCAATATGCTGCTGTTGTTGTCACGTCATAAAGAATTTCAATGTTCAGTATGACCTGTGTTTTACTGTGCACACGACAAATCAACTTGAAACTTGAAACTTGAATACCACCACCAAGACCACCCAGTCTAAGAAGCTGAATTATCATCATTGCAAACAATATGAGTCTATTTACTGCATCAGAGTGTTTGCAGACTGTAAGTGATGTCTTGCTCGTATTTCTATAAATATACCCTGAATGTGATAATGTCAGCCTCTAACACTACAACAGAGATGAATCATCTCCCTGACGTATAAGTAAAGACTGAATGTGATCACTTATAATTGGCTTATTGTCGGGGCACTTTAATGTAGTTAAACATTATATAAAGGTTTTCACAGAGTTGAAGGGAGGGAAGTGATAAGGCATGAAATGTTCTCATAAACATACAGTGACATGCAGCCTTCATTTGGTTTCAAGGGTTCACTCTTACTCCACTGTTCACTGTCGTCAAAATAATTGGTTACCCTCACTCCAGAGTGTTCCAAATCAAATTTTCCACCAGATGATTTTAATAGTGAGAAAGGGAAGAGGTTGCCTGATACCATCTATGCTATCAGCTTAGAATGAGCAATGTGAATACGGCGTCCATGCCATAAACCGACACCTGCAAACTTATTCCAACTGAACTTGCAAAGCCATATTGCATGAAGGTGTTCTTTGATCTGGAGCGCTTGTCTAACTCCTTATCAGACAATGGTGTGACAGGAGCGGAAAGCTCTGAGGTAATCTTTGTTATTCTGCTAGAAGTAGTGTTGCCCACAGAGAGAGGAATCCCAGACTGTTTAATCAGCCATATTAATCATACATTATTTATCACAATTAGAAGAGCTGCTTTGTGTGCAGCAGTAGCCTCAGACCTCGAAGGCAACAGCGTGAAAAGAGTGTGTGAATAGATTAAAATAAGCCATTGGCACCTCCAAAAGAATAAAATGTATCACTCAGAACCAAGTAAAAAGTCCTCTTTCTATCAACCCTATAATGTGAGTCCTGAGGCCAAATGGAAAGACGTGCAGGTAACTTGTATGTCGTCACACAGATGGTCAGAATACCTGCACGTTAGCCAAGTGCTCAATTCAGGGCACCAGATTTGAGTATTAAAGTTTTATCCAATAGATATAAATCAATTAAACAGGGAACCACAATAATTAATCAGGCGAAAAATCAGAAACTGTTCATTCTTGATTACATCATCAACATGTCCCTATGCTGAACATTTCTGGTATCAGTTGCTTGGTCTACTGGCATGTTTTGAGAGAAAGCACCTGCTTTACCAAACACCAAGAAAAGTGGGGAGTTTGCCATTAAAGGTATTTCTCCAGGCCATCCATCATCATGCCACTGCAGCGCTGAGGTATGCTTAGGTGAGCCTGATTATAGCCAAGGATGCCTCCCAACCCACTCCGAAAGAAATGAGAGGAGAGGGAGGCCTAAAGCCCCGGCTTCATCCATCTCCCTCCTGCTTTATTCATGTGCTATCTGGTTCACTGGGCTTTGCTTCCTGTTCCCTCTCCATTACTTGCATTCTACAGCAGGTGCTGCAGTGAACTGGGCATGTCTCATTATGTGTTCTACAAAACCTTTCCCTCACTGAAAATGATCATAAGCTGTATGTTCTGTTCTTCAGATACACACATAAGTAAGTATTGCACGTTTGAAATGAGAAATAAATCATAGTGTACATAAAATTAAGATGATAAAGAAGATGATGAAGTTAACTTTTGGCAATCCTTTGGAACAAATTCAATTGAAGCAATTGTAAACATAACAAGAAAAGGCAGTATTTAGGTCTCTAATAACTTCTAAAATGAGTGTACTGACGTTTCAGTTAATCTAGGCTCCACAGGGTTGAGGCCCTGAAGGCAAAACGCCACCTTTAGTCTTCAGTTTGGACTTTGGGACAGCCTGGGGGCTCTGTGCCTGAGGTCCTGAGGCAACAGAGCCCCTCAAAGAGCTTTCAAATACTAATCATGTGGCCCCAGAGTAGATATAAATATGGTTTAAAAAGAATCTGTCAAATTTCACTCATGGCCTCAATAAAAATATACAACAGCTATTCCACTCATGGCAGTATGTGATTTCTTTCCTACTTCACAGATCTACAGGCTATGCCAGACCAACAGACCCAACAGTTTCTTTATTTACATTTTTTTTTTATCCCAAGCGGGCCAGGACGGGGTTGTGTGAATGTGGGGGTTGTGTGACTGGGTAGGATATCTTCTCTTTGTTTTTCTCTCTCCCTCGTGTGTCCTCTGTGTTCTTTTCTTTTTTCTTCACCACAGCCTATGATGCGATCTGTAGCTGCCTACACTGCTGTTTGACATCATCCTGTAAAAACTGTACCTATCAGATCATCACATTAACATCACTGATGTCATCCTTGACTCTGCATGCACACTACTGTGCCACGCTCTCAATTACCACATTGCTGTTTCTGTTTCAATTTACTTTACATTGCCCATATTGCCATGTTGCCTCAGTTTCCTTTCTCTCTCTCCCTTTGGCTCTCTGCTGCTCTTCATAAAAAGTTAAACAACAATAATAATAGTAATAACCTTCTTTCTATTCTCTGTCTCTCTCCCCCCTTTCTATGTAAAAAACGATCTCCAAAATGTCCCATAACTGTATGCACACTGTCTTGTCAAATGCTCACTTCAATAAAAATATGCAACAAAAAATGTCACTCACGGCAGTATCTGCTTTTTGTTCTTGTACCAATTAGAATTTTAGATGCTGCATTTTCAACAAGCTGGAGATGTGAAAGTGATGCGTGATCTGATGCCAAAATAGAGCTACAGTTGCGTAACGTACTGTATGTGTTAAGAGGAAAACATGAAATAATCTCATCAATCAAGTGATTTTTTTTGACAGTGTGTCTAGTAAGTACTGATGCAATTATAGAGTCAAGACAGCAGTGAGAATTTTTTATTTAGCTACGACTTCTTATGATATTGTGTGTTTCAGCTGTATAAATGTCTTTGTATAATCAGTGTAGTAGCAAGGAACTACAATGCTTACAGATAATACAAGGGACTTATACAATAACATGAACAGTAATACAATGTAATACAAGCCAATAAAGGAACACCATAGACTGCAGCCTCAACATCGCTATTAAGTTTAATCAACATCCCTCTGACAAAGTCGCAGCAAAAACAGAGCATTTATAAGCTTCACAAAGGTCGCATTTATTGTAGAGGTGTTATATTGGAATTCATTATGCTATACGTCCTCTCAGCTGTGTGGCCGTGTGGGCGCAAGTTAAGGAAAACGGGTGGAAAACCTTGAGGAACACCGCAACAGCGTGCCGTGTTTGAAATGCCATAATTTCAATATGGAAGATTATGGTTTCTTGTAATGTAGTATGGTCAGGAGTGCATGTTGCCTATGTGCTTATAGAGGGGGAACCAGTAAGACAAACCATCACGCCCTCAACACTTTAAATTGGATTTGTTTGTAACATTCTTACGTCAATATGTCACACACCTGGTTTGATGCCTGATCGCTGTGTGAGCCTGTTAAAGCCCTTTGAGATATTATGTTTATGATACTGAGGATTGACTTGACACACCCTTAAAGAGGCGAGGGAGTGTTTGGCCAGGGTGTGTAAATGTGCAAGTCCGTGGGTGTTGCCAGCTCAGGCCCGATGCAAGTGACCAAGTCCGAACAGAGTAGGCTACTTCAAGTGACAGTATCTAAAACTGTCCTGTTTTATTTCAATCTGCATAGCGGTGCTGCAGCAAGGGAGACTTGACAAGGATCAGAGTCGTTTTGCAGATTAAAGCATTTCAAAGAATTAAATCAATAGACATCTAAATGAAGATATGAAGATTGAAAGTTCTTAGAACATGCCCGTTTTCAAACTGTTAAATGGTGTCAAAGGCTGTGCTAAGTAAGATCTCCTGCTCTGTAACAGTTTCTAGTTTTGTTTTGATCCTCATATTCTGTTGAAACTAAAACTCTGAAAAGTGACCTGAAATTGAAAGTGTCTAATGCTCGGATGAAAGAATAAAATACCATGAGCCTTTGCGAGGGCAACATTAATTGGGCAAGTAATTGTCACCTCACAAAATTCTAATTAGAAAGAAAATAAAGAAGCTGCTTCATTCATTGATACTAGAAGGTCAGTGTGAGTGATTAACCTTCTTTTCCATTGTAAATGTTATGCCCTTGGGCTGTTGATTGGATATGTGCACTGGGAACATGCAAATCATTTGAAAGCCTTTGGAATGAATGAAATCATTTAACAGTTTAATAACATAACTAATATTGGGTTCAGAAGAGGTACTTGCCAAAGAGAATTTCCCCTAATAGTACTTCAGTTAAAGAGAGGCATCAACTGCAGTCACACAGCCAACTGAAATCCAATTGAATTCAAATGCAATCCGAGGTTTACTGATTTACTTGAAATGTGCACGTTCTACAGAAATGGCCACACATGCTCCAGTCTAATCTGCCATTCAAAGCCACTGGTGGGTTTTCAAAATGCCTTCGTGATGCAGATTTAGATTTAGATTTACAAAATATGCATACATAGCTGCTGAGACCAAGGCTGATTTGAAGGCGGTTTTCTCTGTATTTCTGCTTCTGAAATGATCTCTCTGGGTTTACTCTGCGATTGAAGTTAATAAAGTGAATGGAATTAGATTCATTTACCTTCTACTGTGTAATACTGCACCTTTTTCTTATTGAGGGTTAATTTTGAGTCAGTACAACCAAGGTGACTTAAAGATAATTGATGAGATTAAAATGTATTAAACAGCACCAAGCAGTGTGTGTGGTATAAACGTGTTAGCGCTCACATTAACAGGCCATACATACAAAACAACCCTGATATATAATGATTATATAAATGGACGGGTCAGTGGGTCTAAACGTGTTATTGTGAAGATTCTGTCGACACTGTTACAGCACCTTGGGAACATTTCCTCAGCTATGAGTGTGTGCTCAGGTTCCAAACTACAGCACTAAAATATTTCACAGCTCGAGCTATAAAAATATGGAAGTCCAAAACAAAAGCAAAGACGGCCTAAAGAAGGTAAAGGTTTATAGGAAAAACAAACAGCATTGTTAGCCTTCAATTTCTGGATGAGACGTCTGTATTTTAACCAATATTTTGTGTGTTTTTGTTTATTTGGGGCAGGATTGTTTGGAAGAGTGCAGTGGGATTGTTTTGGCAATAGGTAGAGGACGTAAAACATAATCCTCTAATGACAGTCAGGAGCTATCTTGGCTCACATATTTCTATGTAGTAGCAGATCCTGTTAGTTTCAATTTGCTTACTGCTGCTGAGCCAGCAGACTGAACTGCATGATAAGGGACCAGAATCAAGTCTAATCCTTATATCTCCCACCCTTTCTCTCTCAAACTAACCACTAACAGTTGATCTGCATTTGCCCCAGGCTGTGCTAAGAAGCCAATAAATGTCCCTTTGGGTGGGATGTGATCAACATTTTATTGTCTTCCACCGCAACTCATTATAGTTTCTCACTAAGAAGCAAATGGCGAGAAATAAGCTCTGCGCCTTGGATTTCTTCTCCCCTGGCAGCACAGCAGCCTTGGAAAACGTAATCTTACTGAAGTCTTCTCTTGATGTATTTGGCTTTGTGTAGCAGTGCAGAGATGGTCTGAGTAACATACAAACTGTCAGTGATTGGTACCACAAATCCTAGACAGACTATATTTTAAACATGAGCAGGTTACATTATGCAGTCGTGCATTAGTTGAGCTTGTGGTCTTACGCAGAGTTGTGAAACGTGGCTGCTAGTTTCAAGGTGGTTGTCATTTATCAGCGGTGCATGTCACCAGCAGTGACACTATAGAAAGTGATGGTAAGCGACTTTGAAGGAAGGGATAATTAAAAATAATGAGCCGTGTGGGGCTGTGCAAAGGAGACCCTTAGGTGAATGATCAGGTATCTGAAATGAACACACTGTGGATGCTTAGTGTCTTGATTACCTCCAATGATTTCATCCCGCCGCAACTCTGAATTCCAATAATTTCATTAAATTAACTACACATTGATTGGTGTTTGATTAAGAGCTGAATGATATCATTTGTCTTTCTACTAATGGAATTTAATTGGTGTGTGCGTCTTGGAGCAGCTGGAAGCACACAAACAGACAGACAGGCAGACAGACAGACAGACAGACAGACAGACAGACAGACAGACAGACAGACAGACAGACAGACGTAAAGTGGACAATGAATATCAAACAAAACATAAACTGGATTCAAAAATGTTTTGAGGTCGCTGATCACTGACATGAGACCCATCATATTTCTGGTATTTTATCTAGTCGCATATTTGTGTTTCAATCCTCACAAACCTTTGTCTGTAGAGTGTAAACACTGAGTTCATGGTCTTTTGCTCTTACGGTACCAATATAATACAATATAGGTTTTATCTACACCAGACATTCTCTACTACTAAAAGGAAAGAGATGTTGTTTGTTAGTTGGCTGTCAGTGGAATATTCATAACACACCCACACCAGGACCTCAGCAGTGTAAACCAGCCTTAATGGGGTCATGTCAGGAAAATACTTCTGCAGGGTTAAACCAACTGCACTTATTCCTTGATAATTGTTGCTTTAGGTTTGCTTTATCACAGCATTGTGGATCATGCAGAATTGCAACAATTCTGTTTAGGTTGACTCAATGTGTGTGTGTGTGTGTGTGTGTGTGTGTGTGACAGGATGTTTCACCAGCATAAGCCGCTGCACTGTTACAGAAACATTTCATATCAGTTGTTTTTTTTCTTGAATAGAAATAAGTTGAACTGAGGTGCTAAAATACCTTTGAGATCGTATTTTGTGCTTCTGCTTTAAGAAGTTGTTGTTGAGTCCTGTCACAGCTTTTTCATGTGCATCAGCATTTGAATTTCTACTCAAAAGAAGCACCTCTGTCTGAACCAGAACCTCTGCAGGCAGCTAAGCAGAGGGAAGCAAACGACCCAGAAATACATCAATGCATCAGTGTGTGTCGTGTGTGTGTGTGTGTGTGTGTGCAGGTGTGTGTGTGTGTGTTTGGAGGGGTGCAATACATTGGATCAGCCCCTTTGTTCTTTATGTTCATATACTGCATATCCTGCTTGGTTCTATATTTCTGTATTCATTAAAAAGTGAAGATTTTTAAATGCTTTTTAAAAATCACCAATTATAATATTGAGGTGCAAAACCTCTACAGCTAAGTTGGATGCTAAACTGTATTTAATTGAATGAGCTGTTCCCTTTTCACAATGGTTATGTTTTAGTATTATTTGTTTTATCAGTGCAATGCTGTTTGGCAGCCATCTGCCAGAAGTAGAGTGTTGCACTGGATTTAAAAGAATGGAAACCAACTGAGATAAGCCCAGAAACTGTAGATGTGTGTGGGCATGAGTTTTAGAATGGCTGGTGGTAGTAGCATGACAGCTTCTTGTAAGAGTCTAGGGAGGATCGGACCATCTCATAAAGGATTTCAGAGCAGATGGTTGTCTGAGCAGCAATCCTCACTGCCCTTGTCTCTGACCTGGTGTCATCTTCCTGTATGGAAGGCAGCTGAAACCCAGTGATCTTTCATACTGGAGCTGGTCCTTGGAGAGGCTACAGTAGTGACTGTGATGGAGGAGGTGTGAATATACTTTCTGTGACATACCTGGGCAATTACACCAGGTCTGGTTTTGGAACACTGAGGATGGTTTTGGCAGTTCTGAAGAGATATAATCAGACCTGAACTTCACAGTCTTCCCCGAGAAACATGTCCCTTCACCTTTCTGATCGCCTATCCTCATTCATTTGTTTTATAGCTGCAGATTTTTTACATCTTAATTGCATCACTAAGGCCTCATTCTGTGCGCTTTGGCTTTGGAAAAAAAAAAGTTTTGCAAATTTTAATTGAGTTTCCCAAGGCCGTTACAGATATAAATTTATAAATCAAGACATCCTGAGCATTGTATCGGAGACATATTTCATGTGAGACAAACAGAATGATGATCTCATAAAGTCAGTATCAAAAAAAGAGGATAAAATATTTATGATGCATTTGGAACAAATTCCATCGTGTATTCGCCTCCACATTTCCTTTGAATGTGAAGCAGAGTGAAAGAGGCCCGAACACTGTGCTGCTCTCTCAAGAGATGCCTGTAGACAAACGCTAGCTCTATCAAAACTTCAGTGAAGGAGGTGACAGTGTCAGCCGCTGAACTGTGTGGGAGCGCAAACTGCAGGCAGAGAACAAAGTGTCTGAGACTGGCTGCCCTGGATTCACCAGTCCAGGTTTGACTTTTGAATGGTTTCTCTACTGACACCTAATGGCAGCTGATTCAAAATAACTCAATATAACTAGAGGAACATTATAGACATGACACATTCATTTGATTCTACAAATTGGGCTCACTGAACTTTGTCCACATTCTTTCTTAGAATTTTTTTTTTTTTTTAATGTGGTTTATTTTTTTCAGGACACCCACAGTAATACATCTGAAACCTTCACAGTGAAGATTGTTCAGTATATCTTCACAAAATCAAGACACACATATTTGCTTCAAGAAACCTGCAGGTCCCCTTTATCATCTATTTTATGTGTGTGTGTGTGTGTGTGTGTGTGTGTGTGTGTGTGTGTGTGTGTGTGTGCGCACTCATGATGATTGTGTATTGTATTTGAAGAATGAGCCGACTGGCTGGGGCTCAGAAAATGTGATCGAAAACCGAATTCTAAGACCATCGGGCTTCAGAAATTTTAACTTACTTTCAATTCATTTCTGGCCTGATATAACATGTAATATATAAAGAATTTGTGCGGCATGAAAGTAAGCTGAGTTGTGTTTTGATTCACATTATAACTTCATCTTGTGGAATAGATTAAAGCCTACATACTTATTAATTACATTAATGTAATTCTGTTTCATGAAATCTACCATGACTTAACCTCAATTCCTTATCAGTTTGTCCGGGTTTGGAGCGGAGCTCTGTTTAAGACCCAATCTACAGAGCCCAACAGATAGAACAGGGTTCTGACTTTTGAAGTGCTTGAAGGTTAATTATTCATCAACTTCCCTCTCCACAACCAGCCAGGAACAGCAGGAGAGCACAGTGTGCTGCAGCTTCTTCTTTATTCCCTTGGAGAGTGTCAGAAGTTTAAAGGAGCTATTCAACTTTAATTGAAATGCACACGTTGTCTTGAGTCTGGCGCGCTCACACAAAGCTATAGAGAAAATGTAGGACACATAACCTCAAAAATGCTCTTTGTAAACAGAGCTATCAATGAGAAAACTATCAATTATACAGTATGTGTATCCTTATTGTGTAGGTAAGCCTACAGTTATATTATGAATTTTCTGTATGTCTTGTGTTTGAAAATCTTCCTCTTTCATATTATGCCTGAATTATAATTCCCAACGTAATATTTTTTTGCATCATTAGCTGTCAAAGCCAGCCAGTGGATGAAAATTAGACTAATCATTAAAAAGCAAAAACAAATCCACAGTCCTTGAGCTCAGCTTTAGACCAGGCAGATGATTTGACCTCACAACATCACCAAAAAGTCACAAAGCTCTTTTGAATTCCTCTTTCATTTGATTTGCTAAATAAGTTCCAGCAAAGTGTCAATAAATGCAGCATTTATTCTGTAGCAGTAGCCTAGACCTTATCTGCCTCATGGCCTTTTTGAATCCCTTTGAATGGCTTATAGACAAAATTGTGCTCCCTGGCCACATTGGACAAACGATTGTGCAGTGAACCTTGCAAAGAAAATGTGAACGGTGTGTTAAATGAATTTGATTGTGCAACACCTTCACCCCCCTTGTTATATATTTCTATTGAAGCAAGCCTTTGACATGACAGTGCACATACAGTTATGGGACATTTTGTAGATCGTTTTTTATATAGAAAGAGGGGGAAAAAGAGAGAAAATAAAGAAGGTTGTATATTTGTTATTATTGTCGTTTAATTTTTTTCCGAAGAGAGGCAAAGAGCCAGAGGGAGAGAGAGAAAGGAGAGCTTAGACCCTGAGGCAAAATAGGCTATATGACGTACAAGTAAATTGAAACAGAATGAGCAGAAAGAAGGTACAGTTTTTACAGGATGATGTCAGTGGAGGCAGAGTCAGTGATGACATCAGTTATGTTGATGCGATGACCTCATAGGTACAGTTTTTAAAGGATGATGTCAGGCAGCTACAGGTCGCATCAGAGGCTGAAGAGAAAAAAACACACGACACACGAGGGCGAGAGAAAAACAAAGAAGATATCCCACGGATCCTCATGGATGCAATTTTAAACAGGTGGTTGTATGGTGACCTTTGATGTAGTATCTTAACTGGAAAAAGAATATAGAATATAAATTCAGATTCAGTTTCTAGCCTTTATTTTAGAAATAATGTGTGGTCTTTATGCTGATAAATATGTTTTTTAGGTCTGTCCAAGAAGCCAGTGCCACAAACAATACTACCAGACAAGCAAAATAGGGGTTAATGATTAATGGTATTTTATGTTATTGAGCTCTCAGCAGTTACATTTCACAGGAGCCTCTGTGGAGCTCTGGACACCAAATAACATTTGATGAAAGGAGAATGAAAATGTTGTACTACTGATCAACAGGATTCAATAAAACAAAACATCTCCTATGAGTTCCTGCTTCATGGTAATAAAATCAGCAATAATATAAAACAGCATTTCCAATATAGTCTTGATTTCACTGAAAAACTAAGACAACTGTGCTTTGAGAAACACGGGGCCAAACTGGATATCAGCGATGATTCATCTCAGCAATGATTCTATCCACATCTAGAGGGCTCATGTAATGTCTGCTACTGAGCACAACTCCAAACATACGCTTTCATTACATAGACTCGCTCTCCTGCAAAGTAACAACAACAAAAAACATTGAGAGCAGCTGCCTGAGGTTTTTTTCTATGGAATCAAAACCTGCAGATAAATGCAAATGGTAGGCAGACTGAAGAAAATAATCACACTACCGCATCAAGCTCTCTTTCATTTCCCTTTAGAGAAAGCGAACATATTTCAAAGACTTACTTCTGCGCCGCACAATATCTCAGCAATTACTTTCATCCAGGGTTAAAAAAAAAAAAGGTTACGTCATTTCAAAGATTTCAATATCATGTCTGGTTCTCCTAACCAGTTGTGTAAGATACTGTTAAAATAAAACAGTGTTGGAACTAATTGAAATAAATGAGATGCAGGCATCAGAGCATCAGAGCAAACCAAATACTAAAAACTGTGTGCATGTGTGTGGAGCTGAAATTGAGAACAAACTGTTTATATAAAATTGTACTGACAGCAGAGCGAAAGTCTGTACTGTGTGTGTATGTATGTGTGCGTGTGTGTGCGTTTGTACACTGGAGCAGCTATTTACAATTAAAAAGAAAAGTAATCTTGAATGAAACCAATCTTGTTTTTGAATAAAGTGCCATAATAACATTTAATACATTCCACTTGTTTTGATCCAGAGTAGGTGCTTCATGTGCTTCAGTGTGTGTGTTGAGTGTGAGATGGTGTTGGTGTGTTAAGAATGCATGACGGTCTCATACTGAGAGAGTAAAACGCAGTGCGCCTTCTGGGGGCTCTGATCAAAGTTTCGGGGTCATCCGAAGGTGAGCATCCGCAGCACCGCTTAGCTCCGCCCGCCCGCCGCCGCCGCCGCCGCATCGCTTAGCTCCGCCCGCCGCCGCTCCACGTGGCTCCGCCCGTCACAGCAATGTTGCATCAGAATTGCGATATCCGGGAAACGTCATCAGCTCGTACCGGCTCGCTCCCGGCTCATTCAGCACACACTGACCCGGCTAGAAGTTCCCCCTGCGGACTTGGTACACTGTCGCTAATGGCTGAACAGGCTGTGGTGGAGAAAATGAGCGAGTTGCAAGTGAACGGAAGCAAAAAATCGGTAAAGTCGGTTTACTGAGCGGTTACATTTTGTTTCAGAAGCTAATATTAGCCAGCTAGCAGGCAGGTTCATGCTGTCATTTAGCCACAAGCAATGTGTTGCTAACACTAAGTTCATTTGTGTTGTTGTAAAGATAAAGAGCGTTAAAATGCGCTTTTTGTGTGCTAACGTGAAGGCTTCAAGGATGAGAGAGTGTGTTTGTTATTGTGCTGACGTTAAACCATATGACAAGAACGCATAAGCCAAGAAAAGCTCCTGTCCAAACCCATACAGGTTACTCATTTGTGTTGTTATGATGAGTTAATGACCTGCTAAGTTTAAACTGTTATGTTCTAATGGCTTGTTTCGTTATTGTGTGTGTGTTTTAAAGATCACGAGTTCAGTCTGTCATTCACTTCAGCGGTCCTTGACTTCTCAATAACCTAAATTACGTTTTGCTTTTATGAAAGGGAGGAAGTGAAAGTGGTAAAGATGGAGGAAAGAAGAAGGCTAAAGGTGCTGGAGACTCTAATGTCAAAGCTGAGGTGAGTCACCGTATGGATTCCATTTAAAGATATAAAAAGATACAAGGTAAAGTGTGTAGACAAATCAATTGGCTTTCTTTTCATTCCTATCCAGCTTTCCCCACCACCTGCGTACATTGAGGATCGCCTCGCTTTGTACACCAAACTGAAGGCCGAGCATGAAGCCCTGATGGCAGAAAGGGCTGCAAAGGATAGTCGTGCCATCAAGGTGACCCTGCCTGATGGGAAGGTGGTGGATGCTGAGTCCTGGAAGACCACACCATACCAAGTGGCCTGTGGAATCAGGTCAGAGATGTTTATTTCTTTATTTGTACAGCCTGCACTGATGTAGTTGAAAATCAAAGTGTTTATGTCATCATTCTTTATTTAACGGGGGTTATTTTGCGTGTTTTCTTCCAGCCAAGGCCTTGCTGACAACACAGTCATTGCTAAGGTAAACAACGTTGTGTGGGACCTGGACAGGCCACTGGAGGAGGACTGCAGCCTCCAGATGCTGAAGTTTGATGATGAGGATGCTCAAGCTGTAAGTGCACATCAGCTCTGGTTCGAGTTTATAGTTGCCCAGGACTGTATTTGATTGTTAATTGACGCAACACATCTGTCAGTGTCTTGACCTGAATTGGAATGTCGTAGTGCCGCTTGACAAACCTGATCTTTAAAGTATTGAGTAAGAGCTTTACTTTAAATAACAAACAGCAGCGTTCAAAAGAGTAATGCACAACAACACATTTATGAAGATTAATGTTAAATACCATACATCAAGATATTATGTTACTACATATCGCTTCAATGAATACATTATGACTTTATAAGGATATTATTGTAAATCCCTCAGGTGTACTGGCACTCTAGTGCCCACATTCTGGGTGAAGCCATGGAGCGTGTGTATGGAGGCTGCCTGTGCTACGGTCCACCCATCGAGAGCGGCTTCTACTATGACATGTTCCTTGAGAACGAGTGAGTGTGACTGGCTGTGTGCTTGATTACTCCTATTAGTCGTGTCTCCACTTCATAGGTGTGTACTTTAAAGCTTAGCAGCAATCCTTCTGCTTTACTGCAGACAGTCGAGCTGGATTGTCTTAGGTGTGTGTTTGGAATGTTTGGTGTGACATCTGATCAAAAGAAACAGGTTCACAATGCACACGGACACACACTCCTCCTGCATTAGGATGAGAGAGAGTTTGAGCACTGTGCTTTCTAATTAATTCTACATTTTTCTCATTGAAGTGTAAATATGCTGAAGTTATTCCGGAAAATATTTTTGCAAGGATTTTGACACTTGCTCAACCCTAAAGTGAAGGGCTTCAATTATTTGCCCACACTTGGCATGGTTATCAGCTTCTAGCTAGATGACTGCTCTGACTAAATTTAGATTTGGAAGCACTTGCACATGCATACTGATGTAGGCCACAAAGAAACAAAGATATTGTTCCTGTCGTATTTACCTCGCGATGTTTTGGACAGGGGCGTATCGAGCAACGACTTTCCCGGTCTGGAAACCCTGTGCAAGAAAATCATGAAGGAGAAACAACCGTTTGAGAGGCTGGAGATCAAGAAGGAAACTCTGCTCGAAATGTTCAAGGTAGCTAAACAAACACCTACACACAGACACAGAAGTTGAATACCAAGTCCAATGCCTAAGTCACAACAAAACATTTGAAACCCCCCCCCCCTTTCCTTTTCCTTTGACAGTACAACACCTTTAAGTGCCGCATTCTGAACGAGAAGGTCACCACCCCCACCACTACAGTTTACAGGTGAGCCATGGGACTGCAGAGGGTTGACCTGCGTTGGGTTTCCAGTTTTTCTTGACTGTTTACTTCAGTATATTGTGATATTTATAGACTAACATACTGACAAACGTGTTGTGTTACAGGTGTGGTCCCTTGATTGACTTGTGTCGGGGGCCCCATGTGAGACACACTGGGAAAATCAAGGCACTGAAAATCCACAAGGTGAGTTTTTGTTTCGGTTTTAATCGTGCATCACTGTTTATGTGTAGTAAACATGTTTTCTTACATGTAGATTTGTGCGTGTGTGTGTGTGTGTGTGTGTTTGAGCCAGTTGATAATAAAGATTTTCTGCAGTCTTTGCCCTGAATTTCTCTCTGTAAGTTCATTTGTCCCCGTTTCTAAAGCAAAGCTGCCTAAGACTGCCTTTATTATCAAGGGAGAAGAGGGACCCAAAAAAAAAGTTCTCAAATCTAACGTATTTGTGGTGTGCTAGAATTCGTCCACCTACTGGGAGGGAAAGGCGGACATGGAAACCCTCCAGAGGATCTATGGAATTTCCTTCCCTGACCCCAAAATGCTGAAAGAGTGGGAGAAGTTCCAGGAGGAGGCCAAGAACCGAGATCACCGCAAACTGGGCCGGGTACGACTGAGATATGAGGAGTCTGCATGCTGGCCAAACAATCAGGGTCCATTGTTGATTTAACACCGCGTTCTCTAGCATTTATTCTCCAAAAGGAAGCTTGTTTAGTGCTGTGGACAGTTGCATGAAGCAAGTCTTGAGGATGATGAGTGATTTGACATATTGGCTACAGTGAAGATTCCAATCCAAAGTAAATGACTGGTAGCTTTGCCTTAAGCAAGAAATAAAAGCAAAGGCTGTGATTTGATGTTATCCAGTCAAGCCTTCCCAACTGACAGGAGATTGTACGCCGTTTCTGAGCGGCGTGGAAATGGAATGCGGCTGCGGTGCTTTTGCAGCAGCATACTCGCAATTTCCTACCAGGATAAAGTCTTATCGAGAGTGACATGATTAAAAGTGGAGCCATGACTCACTGTCAGATGAGTTAGAGGAATCCAACCCGTGCACAAAGCTCTACTCCCTTCACTGTGCTTCAGCATGTTGTGGAGCTGCTGTCAGTCATCTGTCAGTAAAATCTTCCTGAATATGTGAAATAATAGTATTTGTTGTTTTTGTTAAAGACAGTGACGGTAAAAAAAAAAGATAAACCTGTAAAACAATAAGCAGAGACTTAGCAGCAGAAGTAAGTCAGTCACACACTTCCTCTTTTGTATTATCTCATTGGAATGGTCTTGACCTGAGTTTAAGTGCGCTTCATTTCTAATCAGACACTTAACGAACCCTGTCTGGCCTTCAGGAGCAGGACCTGTTCTTCTTCCATGACCTGAGCCCAGGGAGCTGCTTCTTCCTGCCTAAGGGTGCCTTCATCTACAACACCCTGATTGAGTTCATCAGGGTAAGTCAAAGTGTTGAAATCCAGAGTGGATCCATGTGATATGACTCTTAACCCTTCAGAAGGCGCCACTCAGAAAGTTCAGATTTGTAACAAGACCTCTACAAGAACCCTTAGTCAGCCTCATAACGTCGTCATCTGTTCACTAGATGTACGTGAAATGCTTGGAATTGAAATTATCATATTCTTCGTCTTCATTTTAAAAAGGGGAATATGACATTTTTGTTCTTTTTCTTATATTGTCTTACATAGTGGTTTCATACTCTGGCTCCTTAGCAAGTTTCCTCTTCAGAAACCAGAGCCACATTTGTAAGTCCTGCTTCATATTTCTACCTCGGGTTCATGCACACTAAGGTGAACCTTCTCAGTCTCAGTCTGACAGATAAGGAACCAGGCAGGATGTGTTACTAGAAATTACAAGTTCCAGAGCGCTACAGCCCCCTGCTACAACAAACACACACACATACTTGAGATTTTCCCAATGCTGATGCCACATCCGCCGTGAAGGATTTCTTAAGACAGCCAAGAAAAAGGCTCGAGGTGGGCTGAGGTGAAATCACAACCCACACTTTGAATCTGTGCTCATATGAGGCGAGTCTGTTTCCACAATGAATCATGGATGAATGTTGAATCAGCTAATATTTGCCTTTTTAATATTGCATTTCACAGTTTTGTCCCCAAAAAAACAAGTTCATCTTTGCACACAACGTTAATAATGAATGTGGAAAGACGTTATGGGTCCACATTTATCAAGCATTAGAAATATATTGGAACATGTTCAATAGAGAGAGGTGATGGCTAACAAAGGAAACTCCTACTGGCCCTGCATTCCGATGAGAGCCACACAGTCTAAACACACACACACACACACACACACACACACACAGCCTGCTCCCCTGCTTTCAGACACTGCAGTGCACATTTACAGATCCAATTTTTTAATATTCCTCACTCAATTGCCACTAAACTTGAGTGGGAAAGACTGATAATGGAAGCTTCTATTTGAGAAAACATTTCTTCTCTCTTCTTCTCTCCCGGTCCCAGAGCGAGTACAGGAACAGGGGTTTCCAGGAGGTGGTCACGCCAAACATCTTCAACAGTAAGCTGTGGCAGACCTCCGGCCACTGGCAGCACTACAGCGAGAACATGTTCTCCTTCGAGTGTGAGAAGGAAACGTTCGCTCTCAAACCCATGAACTGCCCCGGACACTGGTAAAGCCTCCTGTCCCTCACACTCACACTGAATCAAGGCTCGGTTTCAGCTTCTACACTAGTGTGAACTGATATTTAAGGTAGTTTCCCTCTAACCCGGTGTCTGTCGGAGGCTTCGGCGGTACATTTTTTTAAACTTTGATACAATTTTAAACTTGATATCTCACAATATGATCCTGCCACAGTAGCAGAGCAAACACACGCTTCACCGTGCTCCAACAGCTTTATGTCAGCATTGGTACAAACAGTTTCAATATTGTTTGTTTGCGCATCTTTTAATTAAGGTTTTTGCTGATTGCTGCTCTTGCCATGTTCCCAGTTGTTTGATTCAGCGGAATGTAACATTTACTAATGTGTTATATTCAAACGAGCCAGGCTGCAGCGCTCTCTGTTCCAGCTCTTATCTTCTTAAACTTATCCAATTTGGTGGCACGTGGAAAGGCCCTCTGGAGATTACTTTGAAATGGAAATTAAGCTTGCAGAACACATTCTAATTAAAATGTTGAATGTCATTAAAATCAAACATTGACTGTATTGTAGTAAAAGCCTTATCAGACATTTCAGTTATTGTGACAGCTCTAAAGTTACAACTGCTCTGGATTTGCAAACACGTCTTTTTTTTAATAGTTGTGTATTTTCTCCCCCAGTCTGATGTTTGACCACCGCCCGCGCTCCTGGAGGGAGTTGCCCCTGCGCATGGCCGACTTTGGCGTCCTGCACAGGAACGAGCTGTCAGGGGCTCTGACCGGCCTCACCCGCGTCCGCCGCTTCCAGCAAGACGACGCTCATATTTTCTGCTCCATGGACCAGGTGAGCGCTCGGCCTCGCTCTGTCTGTAGTTCAGCAGGAGTCTGGACGTCAGGGAGGAGCGGCGTCTCACCCCTCATCACTTTCAATGTCACGATATTTCCTGTGGTCTTTGTTTAATGTGGTTTTACAGAGAAGTGTAGCCGTTGTGTAATAGTAGTGATGATGCGATGGGATCTCCTTCTGCTACGCTTTGCGGCCCTGTTCACACAAGTTGTGTGTCCTTCCTTATGAAAGGCTCATTTCTTTGCCCTGAATGGATTTGATGTGGGATCTTATTTGGGTCACACAGAGAAATCAAACTTTGAAAGACGTTAAACCTGCGCCCGGCTCCAGGACGACAGCACAGATGCACTTTTATGTTTTCTTTTTCTGTCTATGACCCAGATTGAGGAGGAGATCAAAGGCTGTCTGGATTTCCTCCGCACTGTCTACGGCGTGCTTGGCTTCACGTTCAAACTCAACCTCTCCACACGGCCTGAGAAGTTCCTGGGAGAGCCTGAAGTCTGGGACCAAGCAGAGAAGGTAATGGAAATATACTATCTCTCTCTTCTTTCATACATCGTGACAGCTCAGCATGTGGACAGCTTAAGCAACTAGAGAATTCAGTTGTTGAGAATGTTCTGTCTCGATAATTTCAAGATAGAATTCTTGGAGCTCCTCAGTGCGGACGAGGTCATTTCTACATCCAAAAAAACCATTATTACTTTCATACATGAACTAGTTTTATTTACGAGCAATTGCTGGCAGCCTTGTCTTGTGTGTGGCTCTGAGAATGAATGAAGTCATATTGTAAAGAAGGTTAAGCAGGAGCAGAAGTGATTGAATCAGCAGTGGAGCATTTGTGGTGTGACAGCTGGCTCGGCCCGATGTTCTGCTGATGGATTTGTAGAATCAGGATTCATTCCTTCATTGGCTTCTGCTGGATAAAGAGTCACATGGTGTTTGTCAACATTTCTGAGAGAATTGTGTGAAGTATTGAAAGCATTTTAGTCTCAGGGGCTTTTACTGTGTTGCAGTAAGGTAACATGGCGTTTATGAGCCCTTATCTGATTCTTACTGGAATCCATTGTTTCCCTGTGTAACATCTGCAGTGCACATTGGCACAGTCCATTCGGGCCACAAAAATGCTTTATGTGTGTTTCCTTTCTCTGTAATGTCTTTGTACTGCTGCAGAATCTCTCCTGCCTGAATCGGGCGATGTTGTTTGCCTCTCTCTCTCCTCGCCCGTGTGTCGTATCCCTTGACCTTAATTGTGCTCTTTGTTATATGGATTGTTTCATCTTTCATGTGTGTGTGTGGGGTGTGTGTGAGGCTTCTCCTACTGCTGGCTGCTTGTTTCCTCATCAGAAAATGAGATTACTCTCACAGACCCTGCAAGATTCCAGTAAGCTGCGTCCTGCATGGCGTCCCACAGGGGGCAGTGTTGCATTCGTATGTGAAGAAACGACACTGATACTTTTGAAACAAACAATGGTTCTAAGCCTTTTTGAAATATTCCGGTTGAGGGTTGTTGCACAGGATCTTTTACCGCAGCTATTAAGAATGCGTTGAAGCGGGTCAGGCATCATGTTGGAAACACAGTTTTAGACCTAGAACCAACTAGGAAATCTATTGAATACTTTTCACCTCAGTGTTGAACGGGCCTTTGACTTTAGGAGCCCTGTGACCTTGATTTAAAGTCACTTATCTTTAGACAATCAGTTGTTTGGTCCTTGGCAGGGGCGGCTTTTGTCCTGAATGATTCAAGGGGGCCAAAGCTGCCCAGGGATTGTAAACACATATTACATTAGATAAAACTGGGAATTTGGTTAGTCACAGCAGCGTAACAGTAAAACAGTCATAATAAAATACAACACACACAGTAGTAAATTAAAAGCTGAATTCAACAAGCTGTTATGGTGAGTAATGTTTGCAGGCACAAAGGTGGAAAAGGATACACACACACACACACACACACACACACACACACACACACACACACACACACACACACACACACACACACACACACACACACACACACACACACACACACACACACACACACACACACACAAGGAAAACTTGGCGAAGTGACTGAAACTGCCTGCATGTTTCCCCCTCATTAACTCCTACAATCAGCCATAAAATATCATTGAGACATTAACATTTCTCAGTTCAGTGATTAGGTCCAGATGAAGAAAATGTCGAGCCACCAACTTAACAAAGTGCTCATTGTTTGTTTTACAGCAACTGGAGAATAGCTTGATCGACTTTGGGGAGAAATGGGTTCTCAATCCAGGTGACGGAGCTTTCTATGGACCAAAGGTAAGCAGTAAAACCACCATGACCCTCACGCTGCACGGTGAAGCAGCATGACGACGGGCCTCATTTGTACCGTTCCCCCGCAGATCGACATTCAGATCAAAGATGCTATTGGTCGATACCATCAGTGTGCCACCATTCAGCTGGACTTCCAGCTTCCGATCCGCTTCAATCTCTCCTTTGTCAGGTAACTCCTCTGCCTCTGGTTCTATTTGGAGCCCAGCACTAGAAGAATACAGTAATGCGTCTGCAGATGTCTACAATTGAAAAGCACAGTCCATTTGATCAAACCCAGACCATCCTCCATTAAGGAACTTTGACCTGCTCACCTCATGTTACAAATGCAGGTTTCACTGAATGAGATGCGATAGATATAAATACTAATCTCTAATAAGTCTGTACTCGGTACTCGGCGGTCCGGCATGGTTGTTGATCGTTATCACCCCTTTCAAATAACCTTGTAGCCACGACGGCGATGACAAGAAGAGGCCGGTGATCATCCACAGAGCCATCCTGGGGTCGGTGGAGAGGATGATGGCCATCCTGACGGAAAACTACGGCGGCAAATGGTTTGTAATTGCGTTGTGGAATAGGCGTTGGAATTTGACCTCATTGTCTCTGAGTGCAGGCGTGAACGTTGTGTGTTTTTCCCTCCAGGCCCCTGTGGCTTTCCCCCCGTCAGGTCATGGTCGTACCTGTAGGACCGACCTGTGATGAGTATGCACAGAAGGTAAGATCAGAGATAGAGTTCCACAAAATAACAATTCTGCTGAAGTAGCTCTCTTTGCATGAAAGGCCTAAAACACAAACATGTTGATTGCCGATCCCCCAGTGACAGTTTGATGCAGCCGGGGACCTGCTGTAATTTCACACACTGTTTTAGAGGCTGCAGATAAACAGAAATCAGCCAAGGTGACAGCTTTATTGCCAAGATGATATTCGTATACATCTTATTCATCACTGAAATTCCCCATTCAGGAGATTGAATAAATGCGTTTGTGTAGTTTAAGGCCCGCCGCCACCGCCGTCGTAGAATAAACCCCGGATTGTTTCTCCCTCTGCTTCACGTCGGCAGGTTCAGCAGGAATTCCACCAGGGCGGCTTCATGACCGATGTGGATCTGGACCCGAGCTGCACGCTGAACAAAAAGATCCGAAACGCACAGTTGGCTCAGTACAACTTCATTCTGGGTCAGTGGCAACAACACCGCCTCCTTCTCTCTCACTCTCTCCCTGTCGCTCCTCTTTTTTCTTATCTGTCATTCTGTATCATTATCTCGGTAGATCTCTCCTCCTCGCCGTCTGTCTCTCCTCTACTCTTAACCTCTAGATATTGATTTGTGTGTGTGTGTGTGTGTGTGTGTGTGTGTGTGTGTGTGTGTGTGTGTGTCTGTGTGTCTGTGTGTCTGTGTGTCTGTGTGTGTGTGTGTGTGTGATTTTTCTCTGCCTTGCATGTCTTTCATTCTGCTGGGAGAAGTGTTGGGAGAGAAGGAGAAGACCAGCAACACCGTGAACGTGCGTACCCGCGACAACAAAGTCCACGGAGAGCGCAGTGTGGAGGAGTGCGTCGAGCGTCTGAAACAACTCAAGTCCAGCAGAAGTCGGAACGCCGAAGAAGATTTCTAAGATTGCTGTCCTCCCATCACCTCATCCTTCTTTCAATAGCTCTGCTGGGATCATGTTTCAGGACCTTCTGGTGAGGGACAGGACTTCTATCTCATTGTTTCCTCATTGTAGCTTTGTCCTCCAGAGATCAAACTTCTCAGAATAGACACAATATTTGATCCTGTGTCTTCCGCTGAGTCTTAACTGTAGCAATATGATTTCTTCCATCAACTCATTTGTACTATTATATATAGTTTTAATACCGGAATTTTGTGTAATTGGCCATTTATATTCTGAAGTACACTTGATAAAACTTGACCTATATGTGACGCTGTCTTCGTGACTTTACACAACTTTTGTTTCCCCCTCAAATGTCCATGTGTGAGAAACGGGATTACAGCAATACCATAGAATAGGTGGCAGATCAATCCGTCAATCATGTCTCTTCAGGGAATTGTATACGAGTTACAGTTTTGATAATTAAAAATAAAAATGTACCGTTCTCTTGATGGTGAATGTGTGGATTTTGTGGTACATTGAGTTCAGTTTATAAGCTTTTGGAGCGGAGGGGGGGGGGGGAGGAGGCCTGTGACCAAATTGAGTTCTCAAGTTATGACTCAGTTCTCTGGTTAACGATTCTACATCAGGGCCAAAGCAGCACTTTTTCAGTAGTTGGACTGAAAATGTGTTATTTCTCACAGGGGAGTGGATGAGTGCATGGGAGTTGGCGAGCTGTGTGTGGGTGTTCTATCGCTATATTGTCAGCGGATCTTTGTCACCGGGCAGCCTCTTCCCTTCACAATACCCATCATGCCTCGGGACAGAGCTCAGTGATGGATGTGATGCGGTGGAGGGTTTACACCTACTGCTGCTCATTACATGCTTACTGGATTCGCAGGTTATTTACTTACACCCTCCGCTCCATTACACTTGAGCTCGGAGGAGGATGTGCACTTCAACACTTCTGAGTAGATGGAGCTTTTTAAAAGGTGTGTGGAACAAATGCAGAAGGAGAAGTGTTAAGTACCGCCACTCTGGCTCTGTTGTTTATTGGGTGTCGATGATTACAAGCATTAGAGTGCCATCAGTACAAATAAATGCTAAATAATGTGTACTCCCAAGTTGCCCTTCAAGAAATAATGATAGTAAAACGTACTCAAGTAAAAGCAAAGATTAGAGTTAATGTGTGTCTTGGACGATTTTCTTGAAAAAAGAAATTAAAACAGCAATAAAGCACAAATCTCCAGCTGAATCTGACATTTTAAAATTTAAAATCACATAACATACATTTCATTCAGTCAAAAGTAGTTTCCTGCCAATGGAAATCTTCAACCTGAGACTGGAGGAGAGATGCACTGTACTGTACTACAAGTATGATACCTTTTATAGCCACTAGTGGGTGCTGTACCTGTGTAGTACACATTTCACAGCTGCAACAGACTAGCAGTGACAGCAAGTGACTGAATGGCGCCCCCGCTGAGTCCATTTTAATGGATTTTACGTGGGAGATAAACACCACAAGCACTGCAAATTTCTCTCAAAGTCTTAAGGGCGTAAGACTCATGACGGTCACAAGGTGGTAAGCAGAGCAGGTATAGGAAACTGGGATTGGGAAAGAATTTGCTTCTGGCAACCGGACATGAGCGTGACCTTTTATTTGTAAATGGCCTGTTAAGAGTCCTGCACATTTCTCATGAAGCACATTGGTCCTCAGGTTGGCGTTAGAGTGTAAGACGACCTCATGGCTGCATACGGGGCAGCAGGGACTCAGCTCTCCATACAGGCCAACCAAAACATTGATTTTGGCTGTGCGACAAGTTAGTAATTAAAATAAGTGAGAAGCCGAATGAGAACATTTCAGCACCAAATAAAATGTGTTTCTGTTAGGTCAGTTTTTCATGTTGACTGCAACTTGGTGTGTGTGATGTGATGAAAACAAGGGTTTGAGAGATGCAGCGTTATTTTTCCAATTAAAGCTATATTGGTAAAAAAAAGATATTCTAATATTACAGGTAAAAGTTTCCTTATCCTTCTGTGTTTCTTTACCAATTAAATAAATTAATAAAAGGTAAGAAAAAAACCTTTAGGTGTGTGTGAGGAAAACTACATTCATATCCTATATGACCACAAGGTGGAACAGCTGGACCATGATACAGAGGGGAAATGGGGCTAATGTTGATGGAGTGTGGGAGAGGAAAACATTTTGATAAGGGGTTAATGAAAAAGTCATCGGAGTGGGAGAGTGTCAACAGCGGCAGGATCCTCTGGGACTCGGCTCAGCCATGAACTCTCAGTGAATCCCCGCTCCCCGTTGCCCCGCTGGATCCTCCCAGTACGCTTCACTGACAGCCTGGCCGTGAAGGGGTCACAGCGCTTCACTGAACTGAGCAAACTCCTCTCTCTCTCTCTCTCTCTCTCTCTCTCTCTCTCTCTCTCTCTCTCGCTCATACATAACATCCAATATATGCTAGATATGAATAAATAAGATTTTATATATTCCTGTATATGTGTGATAAACTGTATATGATAATATAATAATGTGTAATATAAATATACACGCGTGAAGCAAACATTTCTTATCTATGAACGGATATTTATAGATTTCACACCCACACACAACAACATCCATATGAACTATACTATTCATTTCTGAGTTCATTTCTGAGTTCTCTGAGGGAAATCTTTAGTAACCAAAACTGAGACGTAATGTAACCATGTAAAAAAATATTGACTAACATTTATCATTGGTCTCACAAATCCAGTATGGTATCATCATAGTATTATGTTATAATAAATCATTCTAAATACACTGAGCCTTAAACTCCTTCATCTGCTGAGGTTTCTTTTCCAGTCTGCCATGTTTTTACTCTGCGGTAAGAAGTTGTTGTTGCTGTTGTTTGGGTGTTTATTTTCCTTTGTCACCATGACAACTTACAGCTGTTGGTGTTCAGATGTATGTATGTAAAGTCCCCCGCCCCCTCGTGTTTTCCGACGCTCACAGCCAGCAGCCTCCTCGGTGACACACTCATGTTCCTGCCTCCTCTCCGCCCTTTCATCCCAGACTCATGTTGCTTCTGGACCAAAGAAATGCATATTTGAAAGCTTACCAACCATTTTCCCCTCCGAATACTTCTCTGTCTCTGAGCAACCCCCCACCCCCCACCCCCATCCCACACACACACACACACACACACACACACACACACACACACACCACCACCGCTACCATTACCCCTCTGCATAAATGCAACAGAACCCCCAAATTATGGTCAGCCGCTCGTGAAGTTAGTTTTGCTTGGGAAAACCAAACTGCCATCTTTAATATCATAATGTTACCAAATTATATGCTTCTAATTGGGAACTGTTTGATCACACTTTCTGGCATCTGGAAAGCTTGCGTGTGACCTTAACAGGCTGTTTTTTTTTAAATCTCAAAGTATGACCTTTCCTTGTGACCCAGCATAAATGAAGTAAACCACGTTACACTGAGGGGGAGGCCTTTGCCACCAGTCACACCCTGCGTGTAGCCAACACCAACATTACACTGTGAACGTCTGTGATGTAGGTCTGCTGCATCTGCAAACACCAAAAAACGGCTGCACGTCATCGCAAACTGAGCAGCGGTGTGGTTTTGCACCGCGCCTGTGCATCAGCATCACAGAGACAAATGCAAACACCCTGAGTGCAGCTGAGAGTTTGACCTGTTCATACCAGTAGTTGTAGTAAATCTTCCAATTCTTCCAGGTTCTACTGACCTTCAGCTTATGGAGCAACATGTATGGATTTAGTTTACACCCTCTCCATGACGTCACACAACTTTTTTTTTGTCCATTCCCGTTTGATTGTGAGAGCGTTGTGAGATTTCTGTGTGTGTTGTGTTGTCGTGTTTGTTCTTGCTTCCAGCTATCACAAGTATTTTGTTCTCTTTCTTTGTTGACACTCAACTACTTCCGCCAATTTAAAATGCTTCCCATTGTAAAGGTCTTTCAGCCATTCCATGTTAAGATACATTCAAATTTCCTTTAGGCACTTCATACTTTCAGGCCTGTTTTCTCATTTTCTCATTCCGTTGTCCTTGTGTCAGGGTTTTTATCGTTTTTATGGAGTCTAGTGTGTTTCCCAATGACCCAGACAAAAACTTGAAACAGTTTAGGGTTTTGTCCTTATGTATGGAGACTGAAAAAAGAGGGCAAAAAGAACAACACAATGACAAAAAAGAGAGAAAGAAAGACAAAATGAGAAAAGAAAATGAATGAAAAGAGGGCAAAAAAACAAGAAAAAGAAAAAGAAAGAGGGAAAGAAAAACGACACAATGAGAAAATGAGAAAAAGGGGCAGAACAGGAAAAAAGGGAGGAAGATAGAACGACACAACGACAATAACATAATACCACTAACAAATGTGCTTTTTAACAGGTGAGGAATTAAGATTCTTAGGCTGTGACTTCAATAAAAGCTGAGGATGGGCTCAGGAATGGAATCAGCGTGTGTTTGGGCCTTTCAGTAGCAGCAGAGGACCTTTTTGGCCCTAATGTTAGCCGTATGGTAAAGAATTACATATTGTAAAGCACACACATGTAACGTCCACCTTCCTTTCATGCCGCTGTTTGTTGAATTTGGCCTGCAGCAGCAGTCCGGCATGAATCATGTGGCCTCATTACAACCCAAAAGCCCATTACTCTATTAGCCCATAGGGAACAACACCTTTTTCTTCATTAACCAACCAATAAGAGTTGTTACTATAGTGCCCGGTTTCCATTACAGTGTTACTTTGTTCTCCACACTCCAAACATTAAATAAGTTGCCCCTCATTCTGCTTAGTAATTTCCAAATGATTTTCCCGTCGCTGTTTTTTCTCATGAACAATAGCCAACACATACTTTCTGTATGTGATACAATATTTCCTTTAATAATACGGTGTAGTTGTACTGATCCTTGATTCAGTATAACTGTTAGACGGCTGTTTTCGCCATGAATTCCTCCATTCTCACCTTGTTTTAACTGAAGAACAGTCTCTTCCTTATATGCAGCAAGCCAGATGTTTAGGCTGGAAATCCTCCATAGAGGAGGCTCGGTGGTATGCACGGTTGTTATTTATCTAAATTGTATTTTTCTCTCCAACAGCATTTCTTTTTTCCTTTTTTGCTCACAGGGGTGGTTTACTTTAGGCCAATGTAGGAGGTGCAGAGAGGAAAGGCTTTGCCAGCCTACCCACAATTCACCAGTGGCCAACGGAGCTGATGAAGTTGAATGTTGACAGCTGCATAAATCAGTGGCTCACGGTGCTAATAGGTGGCAGTATAAAATCAAGAGCAAGACCACCCATGCTGAGGGGCAGGAATAGGAGCATCAAGTCATATCTACCGTGCAGCACTGTACAGCCATCCGAAACACTTAACCCCCCTCCGGCTCCCCGGCCTGTTCCAGTCCAATGAGCTCTCTTAGCAACACAGGAAAGGCCCGTCTGGCATCCGCAGTGCAGTGATTCATATTTGGCACTTTCATAAAGGTTCCAAGCTGCTGGAGTTTTTCGGGGTGTAATGTCGAGCGCTTCACTTCTCAATTCCCCTTTAGGAAAGAAACCTATAAACTTTTCAAAGCCGATAACTAAACAGAAGTTTCTGTTTTTCCTCTTTCATATGAAGATCTCAGCACATTGTGTGTTGCTCTCCTCACAGTCAGGAGAGAAAAGCGGAACACTAACCGTTATCCTGTGTGTGTGTGTGTGTGTGTGTGTGTGTGTGTGTGTGTGTGTGTGTGTGAGAGAGAGTGTACAGTGGTGGAAGAACTAGTACCACAATGGCACAAAGTAAAACGTTTCACAAAATGACAAAATTGTGCTTAACAGTACAGGGTAAATAGTTTAAGCTGACTACATAAATGTATCTTCAGTCTGGCCTCCGTCTTTGTAAAAGGGAGATAAAACAAAAGATCACAAATCAGAGCACATTGCTCAGTTTAAAGGTCTGGGCCCCTGGGCCCCTGCACAACAACAGTGTGCCTCTGGTGAAGGCCCCCGTGCTGTCAGGTCTGTGCGTGCATGTACAAGGCTCCTCCTCTCCATGTTTCCCAGCATGTCTGACCTCATGTTGTGTCCGATGACTGCAGCGAATGATGAAAGTCTGTGCAACTTTCCCAGGAGTGAAATGGATAAAATGATTTGAACGTTAACACACAAAATATTAATATATTCTGTAATATAGTAAAAACTAATTGGAGTGATCACATTGTCTCTGTTAAATGTTACAGAAAGAAATTCGATTCAAGCTTTTAAATGTTTCAAAAAGTTTTTCTACATCTACTTTTATAAGATATAAGTGAATTCTTTTAAATGTATCTCTAATGATGTTTGAGTCAACCATGCTGTCTTAGTACCAGCGAAGATAATCTGATGCAGGGGTTCTCTAACTGAGGGATGTGAACCAGCAGTGGTACTTGCAGCGCCCCCTGGTGGTACGCCAGACGTCTCTGGTTCTTCTAACAAGATCTTGAGACTTTCTTGATTTCCTTTTTTGAAAGTTTAAATGTAGAAAATGAGCATTTATGGAATCTGTTGCTTGTTATTCCTGCAACAAACAATTGATTGTCAAAGTTAAAGGGAATCGAAAAGATTATATGGATCTTAGTCGCCACATCATTATTCTGATGCTTAGAACTGAAAAGTTCTTATTATGTGTTTTGTACATTTGCCCATATTTGGTATAATCAATGGGTCATGTTAATGTGGGTTTGCTCACCCCAGGCCAACTGCCTATATTTTATGTTTCAACTCATTCAGAGTTTCTCCTCACGATTCATTGAGGTGGGAGAAATGCACACCCCTGCCAAAGCATGAAGAAGAAGCTGAATGAAGGAAAATCACACCCAGACGTTCACTCTTTTGTCCTTCACTTCAGCTTTACCACTTTGTCAGATCCTGTGTGATTATTGTCCAGTGACATCTTATCCAATGACTTCAGCTTCATCTTTAGCTCCAGAATATTCACTGACAATCTCCCACCGCAGACCAAGAAGAGGGCCAATTTATGACACGCGGTGGTTTCTTAATGGAAGCCTTAGAGTAGTATTTCCTTTTTCATTTCCTTACCTTGCTCAGGAGCGTAGATGATTGATGCTGGAGGTTTGCATTACCTGACGTTTGGCTCCGCGTGGGCAGCAGTTTGTGGTGTTTGTCTTCAGCGGTTGTGGTGCGAGATTTGTAAGGAAGAAAAACATTTTACAAGCAGTGGTCAGGGCGGAGAAAGACCTAGGATCAGAACCGGTGCACGCTCAGTGAACACATCCAAAGGCTTTAAGTTGAGAAAAGCAGCAGAGATTAAAAACAAGTGGGCAGATTCTGTTCATTTCTTTTATGCTATTTACCCAAAGTACAAACAGAGTAAGAAGTGAAATCGTTGAATTCAGTAATACATGAAGGTGTATTTTCCCCTCTGTTGACACTTGTGACTCTTGTTATAGAGCAGTCTGTCACACAAGGCTCACCTGCTCATCTGTTTGAAACACACCTTTAGCAAAATACTGAGCCGGGAGTTTCTGAATAATCACCGGTTCGGAAATGAAATTAGCTCAACTATTTGCTCAGCACTCAACAAACACAGCCTGACAGGACGTCTCCCTCTAATGCTGCATGACGTGATGTCGCAGTGACGTCATGGCGTGAGGAAAAGTGACTTCATTCAGTGAAACCATCAGCCTGCCAGTGACTTAGGGCCTGTTTTTTAATGCTGTCATGGGAGAGGTGACTGCATTCACAAGAGCCAAACAAAAGGCTCTTTTGTCCCTCCATCCACATCTGTCCGGGAATCACCTCCCCTAATTACTAAGGTTAGTCTTTGGAATTGACAGCATAAATATTAAACTGTCAAACTCTGTCTGTTGGCAACACGTTCCAGTGTGAGTCACTGACTGCTGAGGGTGAAGGAAAACAACACACTCTTTCTCTGCTGAGAAGGGCTGCTCAGCGCGGCAGAGGTGAGCTGAGAAAGAACGTTTGCATATTAACGTTCATTCTTTGTATGTGTATCGTATATGTTACTGCATCTTGTATACTTTGTGCTGTATATCTAATTTATTTATTTATTATGGTTACAATGAAACATGTCTTTTATTGCAGTAACATTTTATTTAGTGAAAGAATACATAACAACACATTTCTGGTGGTGGGGTGTGATCAGAGTATCTGTGTGGAGAGGGGAGAGCGGGGGCTTACATGTGTTGCAGTTGCTGCTGCATCTAATTGTTAATTAAGCATAATCCTTTTTACTCTTTTGCGGTTAGCCTGAAGTCTCCCCTGGATGAAAAACAACATATCAGAGCTGAAGGGCTGGCGCTGCGTTCAGTTGCTCATCAGACGGCAGTGTATGCCAAATGTTAACATGGTGCGACTTCAGTGCAATCAAGTACTTGTTGTAAGAAACAAGTATAAACATTGAGGTGCAGAAGATCTTCACACAAGAAACTGTTGGTTCCACTGCATCTTTGTTCATGAAAGAGTGACAGGCATTAAACCTTTTGCTTGTGCATGAAAAAACCACAACAACAACAAGACAGAATCTTCTTTCGTTTTCATTCTAACCGCAGTAGGGCCCTTATTTGTCAGATGACCAATATGTAGATTTATATGTGTGAGTTTCGGTCTAAAATGATGTAATAAGACCCCACCAATTCTTACCCATGAATTTATAGAATAAAAATCTCTTCTGTAATTAGCTGTCACTTCTTGGATGAACTTAGAGCAGGTGTTGAAAACAGAGGAAATGTGGAGACTTTCAGTAGCACAAGGATGTTTCCTTTGCTGCCATTTAGGTCGCAACGCTAAATTAGCCTTAATCATTTTGCAGACAAAGCCCTGGGATAGTAGCCGAGGAAATGTTCTGCCTCAAATCTATCACCGTTGGTCTTTTCAGATGTGGGTGAAACTCCACGATGAAGGAATACAGCTGTATTGACGGGCGTAAGACCTAAACAAACTACTCTGACAAGACGAAGAGCTGTGCAAACAGGAGATTAGAGGGGAGATGAAAGAGGCAGAGACAGGACGCTGGTGCAGTCAGTCCTTGGCAGCAGGCTGCAGCTTCATGCTACTGTATCCAGCTGAGGGTGTCGAAACCTGAATCAGTGTTGTTGCTTCGTAGAATTTGGATTGAAATCAAGTTTGAGTCATGATAAAACACTTAGAAACTGTGAAAAACACTGATATGATACAACCCAAGAACCGCAGCAGGGAAGGAGCCAAGCGAGGGTTGCAAAAGTTGAGGGCGTGAGTCAGATGTGTGTGTTAAGTTTGATGCTTAAATGTGTGGTTATTAATACAATATTAAGAGCTTCCCTTTATCCCCCCCCCCCCCCCCCCCCCCCCCACCCCACACACACACACACATACACACACACACACACCCTCTCTCTCTCTCTCTCTCTCTCTCTCTCTCTCTCCTTGTGTGTACTCCTCCCATGACTTGGAGGCCTGAAAGCATACACAATGCGCTCTCCTGATAGCTCCTCCTCTTTTAGCGAGGCAACAAAAGCAGCGTGTTGTTTGGTTAGTTTTCCTGTAACGAGCATCGTTCCATCACACGGCAGCCAAACGCAAACCAACAAACGCTGTCAAGCACAGTTGGTTGCTAAACAACCAAGGTAGGCATCTTTGGAGAGGAGCAGCTTCGCCCTGAGTCTTTAGGACCCCAAGCTGTGCCATGGGCTGGCTGTATCCTGCCTGCAGAGGAGTGTGACAGAGAGACCTGACAGGTTCGCTGCCTTGCCCAGGGACACGCTGTCACTGGGGCATAATAAGAGCGGACTGAGTGGCCCCCGGCCATCAACAACACCAAGGCCCCTGCTGAACGATTAGAAAGAGCTTCCTAACAAAGCGGCGGCTAACAAAAGGCCCATGTTAAATTAGGCATTTAATTCAACATTCGGTCACAAGGGCAAAGTAATCAGTGGGAATTCAGATAACATATTAAAAGGACAAGAGAGAGTGTCAGATAGCTCACAAAGTAACTTTTGGTTATGTGAGGAACTGCTGACGACAACTACAGAAACTGAATGATGGAGGTCAAAGAGGCAATGCTGTAAACAGGAGTTATAGATAAAGTACAGCAGTGTTAAATATCGTCAAAGCCTCAAAAGTTGAAGTTGACGCTTGTAGAAGTGCATCTTTGTTTTTCATTAGTCATTTACTTCCCTTAGTCCAGTGGTTCCCAAAGTGGGGGGCGGGTTAGGGTGCGTGTGATTGGAAGAGGAGCGATACGAATTGAATAAGTACCGCCTCAAGTAAATAAATGAGGCGATACTCCCTGCAGGAGAATGAGCGTCCAGAGCGCCCTGAATCACTTCTGAAGGTCCAATGCCCCTGAAATCAAACTTCAAAATATCAAGAAAACAAAAACAGTCTGTTCAGCGTCAAGTTCCCTTGAATCTTCACCTCGTAGGACAGGTTTGAAAGCTCCGAATGTGCAGTTGTTATTTTATGATTTAATTACAAGTGTAAAGTCTGGAGGTATTGCAGGAGGGGGAGGGAGGAGCTAAAGAGGAGCAGCTCCCTCAGTGCAGAGGATAATTACAGGGAGGGACAACCTTGTCAGAGTCAGAGGAATTCACTCTGATTTATTCAGGAGTGAAAGGATTCCTTGTAAGCCTTAAATAAATTTTAATTGCAGTAAGCTGTCCAACACAGGAGAGCCCCTCACCCCCACCCCGTCCCCCGTGGAGTTGTGAACTTTGATTCGATTACCCCAAAAAAGAGGATTGAAGGGGGTATTAGGGAGCCACAGGGGTCCAAAGACTCACACAGAAACTTCATTGATATATAAGCACTTTTTCTCCACTGTGAGATACCGTCGCCAGAGCTAAGTCACACACCATCTCTGCCAGCTTACTTACATAACTACGCTATGTCGATATGTCAGGACAACAAAGTGATGTGATGTTGTGGTTGCTGCTGTCATGACGTTTGGCAAATGTTTTGTAGGTGCAACAGAGACGCAGAGCTGGTTTCTCTATAGAATAACGAGTGTAACCTTGTAAGTCTTGAGTTGAAACATGAAAGTAAATTAATAATAATAATAAGACGCAGCCTAATTGACACACGCTGGAATGTGTGTTTCCTATATCCTTTGGCTAAACAGCCGTCTCTCTGCCTACACGTCTCACTTGTTAAGTCATGTTGTGGTATTTATAGGTTTTATTTCCCAACTTTGTTCTGTTCTTTTCCCTCTCTCTTTAGATACCTAACGTGTGTGTGTGTGTGTGTGTGTGTGTGTGTGTGTGTATTCCCATGTTGGTGCTTGAATGCATCTGTCAATTTGATGGTATTGTTAAACTAAATCAGCAGAAAGTATGTGATATGTCAGTATTTTGGCCAATTAGTAACAAATCTGTTACCCTTGTTTAGATGCAGTGGTCTGCATTTTGACATGTCTTAGTCAATTGCATGTTGAATGTAGATATAATGTTTACATTCACCAAAAGACTTTATCTGTGTGTGATATAGGGCAGGACAATCAGGGCCATTTAAAAAGGGCTAGAATGTCCTGACCAAATAAAATGTGTGCGTGTGTGTGTGTGTGTGTGTGTGTGTGTGTGTGTGTGTGTGTGTGTGTGCCCTGTTGAAAGGGGGCTGAAAACAGTCTTAAATGAGTCCTACACAGGTGTCATCAGTCTGTAAGGAAAGAGAGAAATCTGTCAGCTAACACTTTCTCTGCAAAGTACAGTGCAAAGTCCTGGCTGGGCGGACAGGGGAAAGATGGAGATGAATGGATGGACAGAGAGAGAGAGAGAGAGAGAGAGAGAGAGAGAGAGAGAGAGAGAGAGACTCATGAATACTTTTTCATGGGTTTCATGGGTGCTTCATTCATGGTTTTTCTTTTGCTTCCCTTTCTTTCGATTCCTTATTCTCTTTTTCATCCACTCTAATGTTTCTGTACTCTAACATTTCTCGGACACCACAGTTGAGGAAAAACCTTTATTTAACGATCTAATCATCAATCTTGCTTTCTTCAGTATGAATTATTAAAAGCAGCCGTGCTTTCACGAGCAACCATTTCACTGGGATTAAACTGGCAACACGCAGAATTCGGGAGGACTGGAGCATTGTCCTCTCGTTGGCAGATCGAGACTATGGGATCCTGTGAACCCTGAATGACAAAAGGGGTGGAGAGTCTGAAAGTTTATGTGTTAAAGAGACACCCTTTTTCTGGTTTGACCAGAGTTTCAAAGGCCCTTTTTGCATGTTGGAGCCTGCTGCTTGGTGTTTGAGCCCCGAGGAGTAAAAAGGGCCCAATGACTGAGTTGGAAGGAGGAGGAGGGGGGCGTCATGTAACACACTCCTAGTAATTCTTCACAGACTGTCCCGCTGGACACTTAGGGACCAAATCCAGAGCTTCTGTAGGACAAACTCAGCTGTGTAAGAAGTATATTCATACAATATTGTAAGATATTATATCAAATGCTCAAACTGTGTGTCATATACTATGAATCTTACACACAAGACACACGTGCATTGGAATGCACACAAGGTGCTAAATCCACCTCTATTAATAAAACAGACTTATACACATATGACAACAGATTAACCTTTAGAAAGCTATACATCAACTGTGGTCTTATACGCAGACTAAACATACTTTGATGTATGATGAATTTCATTGGCAATATAGTCTACACAGGCTGTTTGAAAGAATAGCGGTATAAGTAATGTTTTACTGTGCATGTAAACATTCTGACTGGGCTTTATCTGGACACAGATAAACACTTCAGTGGTTTTATCACAATAATAAAGCACAAAGTAAACACACTGTAGCTTCCACACAGTCATAGTCACCTGATTAGACCGGTGATTAGTCTTCCTGATTTAGACAGAAGTGTGTGAAGGCTCATTAGTCACACAGGCAGATCAGATCTATTCCCAGCAATTCCTCAGTGTGTTGTTTGAAAGACAGGACACAAGATTCTGTGCGGAGATCTAAAATTGAAACTTAAAAGGCTTTGACCTCCGCTGGTCAAGGTGGGATGCTCTCCGTTCGGGTTTACCCCTTGAGGCCTTGGTGGTTTCGGCTGATTGATCTGAATCTGTCAAAGGTCTCAGGGCAGCTTCTTCTGGTCTCCTCCAGCTCTGTTGGCTCAGCGTTTTATCTGAACAGACGGCTCTGTCTGCAGCAGCTGCTGCATCCTTCTGGGTCATAACCTGAGCTGCAGAGGAACAAGACCCTGCAAGCTCCCGATCACTCAGTGACCCGACCTTCTGCATCACGCTGAACTCTATCGCTCCTCCATTCCCCCATGGTCTGTGTGTGTGTGTGTGTGTCGGGTCACATGAAAGAAAATGGATGTTTCTGAATTTTTCACCAGTTTCTTGTAAAAAAATCTCCTAATCTCTCTAAACATAACCCTCGCCCTCATGTTGAACAGAGACCAATTCAATTCCATATATATTTAATGCAAACTACTACAAAAACTGTAAACCAATGCTCAATTTCTGATTTAGAATTCTCCTGTAAATTGTTGCGCCGTAAATGTTTAGCTAATCAAGATCAAATAAATCAAAATCTAAATAAACCCCATAACATAATATAACAGAGGCTTCCTAAAGACATAAACACGGTGTCAAGTCTGCAATGTAATTTTTATTCGCTCTTGAGCTGCGTTTTCAATGACAGACAGTGATGCAACCCAGAGGTTCAGTGGGTCACGTCACCTTAAACAGCTGCAAACACACTCCCACCCACTCAAGTCTGATTTCCTCGGGCTTCAGTGGAAAACTGTTGCGTCGAGCGATGACTTAAATGTTACTCCAGACGCGTTCCCTACCTTGGTGCACTAATGATTAGACGTAGTCTTAAAAAAGCTCAATTGAAAAGATAATGGATCCTGGTCAGAAATTGTAAGCATGTCAGTATCAGTCTGTGGTGGAAAGAAAAGGTAAAGCTTAGAAAAAGGTTTGATTTGAGCTTGTGCAGCCCTCCTGAGGAGATGTTTGAGAACGTGGCAGCAGAGGAAAAGAGGAAAAGAGGAAACTGAGAGGAAGGAAAAAACCGCAGGCCTTTCTGTGGAAAGCCTTAACCTGCCTCTGGCTTGATCCCCGCCACAAAGGAGAGCTTTGATGGGCTGATGTGCTGGTTTGTAATGAATATCACCCACAAGATCTTTACACCTCCTCCTCCACACCACTGAAATTACACAATGACTGTGTCAACAGATACACAATACTATACAAGCCACTGTTGAAGAAGTGTGTCATTCCTCTTATACACAAACACACAAAGTACGTCACAAAATTAGATAATAGTACATTTTTTTTTACAGAATCCACTTACTGGTATAATAGGTTATGGTAGCAGTACAAATAATGCAGTATAATAAATACAATGTTGGTATAAATACAGTATAAGCTTACACAAACTTTTACCTTGTGACCATGAGTTTACCCAGGATTGTCACTTCGTTGTCGGTTGTACAAACACAAGACTAACAAAATATCAATCAGAAGAAAGAATTTGAAAATTGCACTCTACTATATGTTATATGTATGACTCACACACCATTTTCAGGATTTGCTTAGTTGCTGATTAGTAGTTGATTATTTGAATTTTCCATTCATAATAATAATGAGGCTTTATCAATGCAGTTTTCATTATATCCTGCTTTTCCACAACACACAAGTTACAACAAGCTCTGCAAACACCGACGGCACAAAGGGATCTGTTTACAGTTCTTTGTCCTGGTAAACACAAGCAGTGATAGGCAAGCAACGCATCAGTCTACTGGGGGATTGTAGCCAGTCATGTGTTGTTTCCAACAGGGCATGACATGTCAGTGTTCCCTGCCCTGCAGAAATGAACGATATCAACAATGTGACAGAGTTTTCCTCGCTCTCAGGCAGTCAAATGGGCTGAACATCTTCTTTTGCTCCACTAGACGCTACCCACAGCACATTGTACACTGGCTGAACACAAACGTGACAATAACTAATCGTGGCTAAGTTACACAATATTAATTACTTCAAAATACTTTGAACTACCATTTTAAGTCAACATGCTGAATGCTATTTTTGTAATCGAGTAGCAACAAAACTCAGTTCCCTCAATGAAGAGAGGAAGGAAAATGGACTTTCACTCTGTGTGCCTAGACCTAGATTGCATAATCTAGGTCTATTACCTCAAATAAGCATATACACACAACATCTGACAAAAGAACACGTAAACATCCTGTGTGACACTTCCTGGTGACTGAAGTTTGCCTTGCATGTGTTTACAAATCCAAGAATTCATCTCTGGCCTTCTTCAAAATATGTGTTTATTGTCTTGTTTATTGTCTTTTGGCCTGGTTGGATTGAAGAACCTTAGGCGATCTCTTCTTTTAACAAAGGCAACTCGTTCCGTGAGAGGCACAATTAAAGGGTGAGAGGCAGGAAGATTACACACAGGCTTTATACGTACCTTCAAAATGACTCAAAAGTAGACTATTCACCAGCTGGTAAGACGATCCACCATAGTCACCACACGAAGCCAATCATTCTCCTGTAATACACTCACCTATCCCCTCCCCCTTTCCCTCTGTGGGGGCAATATCAAACCAAAGGCAGATAGAAAATAGTTCTGACATTTGGGCGAAATGAAAAAAGTGGTGAGTCTGGCTGCTGTCAGAAAAGATAAAGCCACAACAGTCTTCAAAAGTGAGGAACATCAAGCACAGTAGATTAGCGCTGAGGAATTGGGTAATAACTTTAACACATGACATCTTACCACTTTCCATCACGCTTGCAACTTCAAAGGCAGAAATATGGTATTTATTGATGGGCCCATAATTCAGCGCTCCTCAGAAGCAGGTCAGGTTTCATTGGACAGGGCGGAGAGAATAGAAACCAGATGATACGTGGCCTGGGCCCCAACTCTGACTGAGCGTTCACTTTGGGTCTGCAGGTTGCTGGGTCGAATCCTGATAGGGAAGACCCCCATCCTGCCTGGATCATGGGGAAGAGATCAAAATTACAGAACCTTGAGAAACATTCTCTTTTGTGTTTACAAAAGGTTTCAAATTGTATCATGGCCAATATATCTTGATTACAGTTTCACTGAATTGCTGAAAAACTAAACTTCCATTCTCTGAGCCCAATGCTCATCCCATTTGTCTAATCAATCACTCTTTTGGCAAAACCTTAAACAGGTTGAGGTAGTTATAATCCATTTGCAAATCTCATCCACTCTTTGTGCAAAACACATCGTCATTCATTACGCTTTCTGGCCTTGTGATGAATCCATCCACCCATTCATCCATCCATCCTCTTGTGGAACACACAAAGACATGGGAAGTACATATGGAACCTCATGGCTCTGAGCAATACTGGTGGTAAACAGCAAATGTAAGAGGAACTCAGAAACCTGCAGCAATGTTCTCCACTAACTCCCAAGAAACAGTGAGGTATTACCTTTATCTGTCTGGGTTGCTGAAATTGTAACGCAGCCGACAGTCTTATCACAGCTTTTTAAAATGGAAACAACTGCCTTCCAATGCTCAAAATGCAGCAGACGAGACCAGACAGGCCTCAAATATACATGAAATGTGTTGGCATAAAACCAAAATAATGTGGCCAAGTGGCTGAAGATAGAAGAAGAATATATGATTGATTTGATTGATGATAATATTGATTAATGTACATTTCATTATAAACTTGGTCCATTGCCCTCCAAACAATGGAATCTAACTTCAAAAAGTTACTCTTAGCTCCTCATTTAGAATTACGCACCACTTTGCCACAAGCACTTTTTCATTCGTATCATATTTTCTCTTGTGCCACCACCGCCACAAGAACTATGAGTGAAAGCACACAGCCTCTCACACATGACACAAGGCACGTGACTGCAGAAGGGAGTGCAATAGGCTTGTGTGAACCATCCATCCCATCTCACTCAGCAAACGCCAAAGGGATTTCCACAAAGCAAACACTGGTTAGCCTCGCTATTTAGTGTGGAGAGCCGCTGCAGCCAACAAGTTCACATCCAGAAAATAGCTCAGCCAGCCCCCGATATGGCACCAGTGTGTTTGTGGAGTGCGTGTGTGTGTGTGTGTGTGTGTGTGCGTGTGTGTGTGTGTGTGTGTGGCTGTGTATGGATTTCATATGCATTGGTACCATGAGGCAGATAGCTGAAGGAATGAATCACTCTCTGGCACAGATCCAAACTGGATGTGGTTTGATTCTTTGCCGTAGGTTTTTCTCCCCGAGGTGGGGGATGGTGGCTTGCCTATCAATTACAGTGGCTGGAGCCCTGCAATCAGAGATCCACTGTGATTCATCCATGCTATTCTCGCAGGCTTGGCTTGTATGCGTGTTCACTTGCTATAATCACAATGCAAATTCTGATTACCAGTCTGTGCCTGGGAAAAAAAGTCTTGACATGTTCATTGCTGTCATGGCATCCACGGTTACATTGTTCTATGATGCATTCACTGAAAGTTAAGTGGAGCCTTTACCTTTTAATAGAGGCTTGTTTCTTACACTAATTTAATCACTTAAGTGTCCTGTAACAGCTGCTTGCAATGTACTTTGCATTTCTGTGCGTTTTGTGCTTTGTTTCATTGTTGTGCAGTGGATAATTTACATAATGCGCTGAAATTTGAGTATGATCAAAGTTTTAACCTCCATGTAAACACACTGACTGCTTCTTCTGAGAATTTTACCTGTGTTAGATGAAATTGGTTCAATTTGAATGAAGGTACATAAATCCAAGTTTTATGGAAATTTGCCTCAATTTACAGCCTCAAATTTAAATATTATTATTATTATTATTATTATATATTATCATATTTAAATACTGGAAACAATAATTTTATGAAAATCTTATGTGTTTTGTTTTATTTTGTTGTAATATGGTTTTTCAAATCCTGTAGTATCTGTGATTAGGCTCAGTTTGTGTGAAATTCTGCAGCCATTGAATATTATTTCTTGCAAGTGGTCACATTTACTCTGCTCATTAGAGAGGTGGGAGTGAGTAACCCCCAAAGAACTGTTCTGTGAAACAGTCATTCATGAGACATTCATTGGACAAATTGATATGCAGCAAATAAAAGAAAGTTTTTCACACACACACTCATACACACACACACACACACAGAGAGAGAGTTTCCCATTAGTGTACGGGCCTCTCATTGTGCAGCTCAGCCATCTGTCTCTCAGCAGTAGGTCCTTGTTACCTGTTGTACTCTTTCTTGCCCTGCTCATTCATGAACACATTCTCAGTGCCAGCAGTCTCTTTCACCGTCCCATTCTGTAAAGACTTCTCAACGAAAATTCCTTATAGAAAGAGCCTGACAAACTCTGAAACAGGGGAACTTTCTGTGCCGCTTGTTTAAACTCTCAAGTATTTCTTATTAAAACCTCTGACCCTTATGGTACTTTAGCGTGATTTGATTAGTGTAAACTTAAATGGGGAAACTCAAAATTAAATTTGAAAACGTGAGCCACGTTACTGTCAGAGCCTTAGGCAAGAGGTAAGGTGGATAATGAGACGAACAGAGGAGTGCAGGGGACAGA
The DNA here is from genome assembly GCF_046128005.1 of Genypterus blacodes. Taxonomy (NCBI): domain Eukaryota; kingdom Metazoa; phylum Chordata; class Actinopteri; order Ophidiiformes; family Ophidiidae; genus Genypterus; species Genypterus blacodes. The sequence goes on from NW_027466873.1 coordinate 723,805, forward strand.
TGCTTCTCTTTAGAACATGTGCATGTGTGTTGGGGGAAGAGGTGATTGTTGCTCATAGCCCCGTTCAGATGAGATGTTGAGTTTACGCTGTACCAGTCTGCCACAGTCTTAAAAGTCAGTTGGATGTCCAGACCGTTGCCATATGGAGTTAGTTAGCAACAGAAGGGCGCGCCTCAGGCCTTTCTCTTCCTCTGCACAGGACAAGCAGTGAGCAGTCGCCCCACTGAGGCATTTTCAAATTGCTGCAGGCTGCATAAAGCTTCAAAGATTACAGTGAAAGTTTATGTTTTGGGAGGTAACAGCGAAAAGTTAGCATCTGCTGATGATGAAAGGTTTTCTGAGAAGGTTTTTGCCTTCAAAAGCTTTTAAGCATTATATGACTTTATCAATACTCATTTGGAAGTTACTATGGGAATAACAAAGTAGTATATAGACACCTGCGATGATGGATGAATACACATACGCTCATTAACTTGAGCGAAGGTAGTAACATCACAACGGAGAATTCACTCAATTAAGTAAATGCGTGGCTGTATCACTGCTACAGTCTATTCAGGCATCACAAGTAAGAAGAAGAAGAAGAAGAATCACATGAGCTGCTAATCTATTAAGTGGCTGAAGCATTTTAATGCCTCAATGATGAAATGTCCAAATTGTATAATGTGAAATCTCTTAAATTAAGGAGGTGAGGTGTTTAACCCCTAAGTGAAAAAATGACCAATCACGTTTGGAATGAGATAATAAGAATCCTCAACACTATGATGGAGAATGGAGGGATGTTTGTTTCCTTCAGGAGGCACACGGTGCTTTAAAGGTTGAGAACATTTGGCTCTTCAACGATCCTAAACTCAAAACACCACATTTTGTTGTGAAGTAACTGTTGACATTACGGAGATAATTAGAAAGTAATTATAATGATAAGTATATATATGTGTCTCTATCTGTGTCTCTGTCTCTAAGTATATTCAGTGGTAAACAATAGTGTTCCTTACTATATGTTGTTTTCAGCAAATCAAAGCAACATGCTAAGCCCATTCCCCCCTGGTATGTGTGACGTCCTTTCTAATGACCCTTAGTTAACTTTGCACCTAATGCGGTCATTATCATTGAATAACAGGAAGTTAATTTTCCTGTTCCTAAACTACCCAGCCTGTTCTGACCAATGCCCCCTCAGAATAAGAGGTCAGGGCCAATTATAAGCAAACTGCTAATAGCCCTTTAGTGAGTCCAGATGCTGTTAGCCCCCGTTAGTTCAAGTTGCTCCACAGAGAGAGCGACCACAACAACAAGAATCAGACTCGCCCCTAAACAAAATCGAGGCAAAATACACACTGTCTGACCAAAATATGCTAGAGCAACTGCTTTTTATGCTACTACATTGCTATGAAACAAAGCACAAGATTTATTTAAATCATAGTTTCTGGTATTTGCTTGCTCTGCCCTGTATCACACACATCATCATCCTCATATATGACACACCTGGTTAAACACACCGACAAAGTACAAGATTTGTTTGTCTACCATACACCATGTTTGGGGCTCACAGAGACTCAACAGCCTGGTTTTCACTCACTATGCTCAGTGGTGTTGCTGCAAGGGAGAGTAGAAGTCAAACAATGTGAGTTTATTTTAAAATAGACCCCAAAAAGGAAAATAGCAACATGCATCTATAACATCTGTACAATATGTGCCCTTTAAGTGCCCATTTGGTTCAAACAGACTCTGACTGCTCACACTTCCTCTCGCTGGCTCCACTTTGACTTGTGTAAACTTCTTGGATTTGAGGATTGACAAAGACGAGCACATGCCTCGGCAAGTTTCCTCTGACTGAGGAGGCCCTGACACAACTGTCTTTAACGCACACTTGTGTGCATTTGACATCTTTAAATGTATTTCCGCACTGAGGGTGGGTTTGGGTTATTATTGTGCTGCTGGTGTTTGGGTTTTCCTATCTTGGCCCTCGGGTGCTTACACCTCCGTGTCAAAACACTGTCATCCCGGCTAAATAAGGGAAATGATGGAATGGTAAGAGTCTCTGTCTTATCTAAAAGAGATTAAATTTGACTTAGTCATATATTTGAGATTTGAGTCATCATTTTGCACATTCACAGTGATGCACTACTAAGGTGTCACATGTTCTCTCCAGTGTATCTGGACACAGTCAGGGCACATGGAAAGGAGAACTTACTTGGATTGCTCAAAACATGAACGCTCAGCATCACGTATACTTACATTGCTTCATTTGCAATTATGCTGTGGTTTAATGAAAGAGGATGAACTATCTGATAACTCTTACTGTACATTTCTCATGCAAACAGACTTGTTGCTCTCTACAGAACTGCTCCAAGGCTTTGGGTTTTAAAGGGAGTCAATGAACAATTTATGTGCTTCTTTGTTTGTTTACTGCGGTTTGCAAGTCATAAAAATAAAGAAAGTCAGCTGAAAAGGAATCTCTCTCTCTCTCTCTCTGTCTCTCCTCCTCTCTCTCTCTCTCTCTCTCTCTCTCTCTCTCTCTCTCTGTGTCTCTCCTCCTCTCTCTCTCTCTCTCTCTCTCTCTCTCTCTCTCTCTCTCTCTCTCTCTCTCTCTCTCTCTCTCTCTCTCTCTCCACACCCACTGTTGGCCAGAGCTGAAATTAATCGCTGGGTAAAAAAAGAAAAAGAAAAGAAAAGGCGCCTAGCAACTCCCTCTGCTACTCTGCAAAAACATATCAACAGGTTGTCACTTGTGATATCGAGCATGTTACCTCCTCCGAATTACAAGAGCTGACGCAGTAAATGATACCCTACCAGAGGAATTTACATGACATCATGAGTATCCAAGTTTTGGAGGAGGGCCTGATGCCGAACACATCCAGGACAGTTGCTTACAGTTAGATAGAACTGAAAACAAAAGAATAGAGAGAATCACACACAATCACAGTGATAATCTGCTTCATGACGTTGTTTCAGTGACATCTGACAACGTTGTTTGTAAAGTCTGTTCACTTCAAAGGATAACTACAAAAGGGAGTTTCTTATTTTATTAATTGCTCAATTAAACCTAAATGGCTCTAAGTGAGGCCAAACATTGATACTGGAGAATCCTGCAGGTCACAAATGTACAGTATATGCATGCCAATGCTCAGTGCAAAAGCAATTCATTTCATGTTCACCACTCTGCTCCCCTACAAAACTTTCCATCATTCTAGATGCACTGTAAACTATTTATTCGAGAAAATATGTTTAATTGTTTACCTTAGGCTTCAAAGAAAAGTATTGAGTCGGTGCAGGCTAATCAGTAATGACAGCCTGCTCATGCACCACATGTCCTCTATAGTGTGTGAGTGCACAGGAATGCTTCTCAGTAGGAAATTGAAAATACAAGTTGAGCGGAGGAAATTGAAATAATGAAGTCAAGCTTTTGGGGGCCCAGATATGAAACCTGAAGGAGTTTGCTCTGAGACTCTTTATTAACTAGCGTCTTTGGTCGGCGAAAGGCTTATGAAGAGCAGCTGGCCAACAGTCCCCGAGGCAAAGGCGGTTTGAAATGGACCGAGACAACTCTTTTACATCGCAGTTATTGTTTAGATTCCTTCACCACAATTTGTTTTTTTCTGGCATGAGACAGTGTATTAAACATTTCATTGTGCTTCCATGTGGATTTTAGAGGTGTTAGACCATGTGTGCCATCATTTTATTATCAGAAAGGAGTCTGTTTCTCTAATTCAAACATCACACCAGAGTTTGTCTTTGTTCCACTCTAAATCCTAGAAATACTCAATGCGGGAATTCCTCCGGTGATTTCTGCGCATCTAGTTTTCGCTGAAAAGATAACATGCGTGTCATGACAGTCTTTCCTTATCTCTCCATCTCCTGCTTGTGCTGGTGCTATCTGCACTGCTGGCCAAGAATGTCTCCTGCTTTTGCAGAGAGCGTGCAGGCGGGGGCTGCTAGCACTAAAACATATACAACAGGTACAAGTGCTGAAGGTGACCAATGAAAACTCAGGTCCTTTCTCACTTGCAATCTGACCAAGTATATTTAAATGGTATGCATAATCTGATTGCCTGTTTTTATTTTTCGCTCAGCAGTACATTGTCACTGTGGTAACTTAAGTCCCTGTATGATGAGTGTGTGACATAATTGACATCTACACTCATGACTCTGTTCCTATCCACAGAGTCACGTCACATTTTGGGTGAGAGATTGATGCAGAACCGTTGTATTTCGGTGTGGTTTTACTGGCAACACAGCTCTGTTAATTATCCACAGTATTTGTTTTGTTTTGAAGAAAACACACATCTTTGCACACTCTGGTGTATCCAGCTGCAGCCTGCGTAACTCATGACCGGCATTTGCATGTTAACACTAGCACCACTTTCTCCATTGGATCAGCAGGTTTCTTGAGTTTCAAGCATTCCAACAATTCGCTGGAATAAAGTAAAGTCACATTCAAATCAAAGAAGAAGAAAAGGGCTGAGTTTTTGCTGCATTTTTTACTTTAGATACAATAACTAAAGATGACCACATTAAAGTAAACCAGATGGAGCTACGGTGGTAGAAGCACCTGATAACCATTACTGTATCCTGGCTAAATTCCCACTAGAGGGTTTGGCCAATCCTAGAGAGACAGGGTCAGTATGAAAGCTCACCTCCTGGTCTCCTGATCTCAGACGCCAGAAATGACAAAATCACTCTACGGCACCTGGGCCTGAGTTGCAAGTGACACTTTCATTTCAAAACGATACCCTTGATCAGTTTTTAGAGAAGGCAAATCATATATTGAGGTGTGGTGAATGTATTGTACATAATCAGGGCCAAACAAAGTCCTTTCTCTGTTTCCCAGATGGCCTGGCCAACCTCTGATCTTGACCTCCGTCGCCAACCACGGTGTACAACGAGCTGCAACACTTTTCTGGCTGCTGGTCCAACTGGGACTTGTGTTGACACATCACATTAAAGTGCATTCTCGTTATCTGTATCCTTCCTGCACTGTGATTGGATTGCCGTAAGCGTTCATTATGCTGTTTCTTGCTCATGGGGTGACAGTCGATTCAAAATATTTTTTGTTTTTGGCTTCACGCAACCAACGCATACATCACCATGAGCTGGTCAGTGACATCGTCATCCTGCATGGAACATAATGCAACAAACTTGCTCACATGTCATCAGTTAATAACTGCAGGGCCGTTGCACTGAACCCTCAATAGAGGACAGGATGCAAGGAAACTTTTCACATGTAACAGAGGTCTTATAATATTCACTTTTACATAAGCACAAGCTTTTGGTGACATTGCTGAAGTCTCATGAGACAACAAAGATGAAATCTGAAATACCCAATTGATTTCAACACTGTATCTAAACCAGTTACTGTCTTAGAAAAAGGATTTCATTTGGACCCCCAGGCCAGCTGACCTAGGGCTGCTCTAATTGTGCATTCATCAGAATAGTTTAGGAGATGGAGGGCTTGAATGTACCTCTGATATCTCTGGGTAGCGCTCAGGGAGACGGACTATGCTCTAGGGTATCATGGTGGAAATTTTATCTATAGCTCCATTCATGGGGAAATATTTCTGTCCGTTTGGCGGAGGACTGCGTGCTCTGGGGGCCGAGCTCGAAGATAAGAGAGACGACTAAGGGCAGGAGACAAGCTAATGGGGGGGAGATTTCCCATGGCTGGCCAAAACACTAGCAGCTGGCCATCTGCAAAAACACTACAAGGCTCGAAAACATGATATTCCCAAATAGCTTAGGCCATCATTAGGACCAGAGTCGCAATTTTAAATTTATTCACAATACCAAAATTGCGGTTTTGTGCTTTATGGTTTATTTGTCACACAATTTCGGGCTCTGTGCTTTGAGCTCAAATTACAGGCTCAGACAAGAACACCAAGACACATCGGGCTTTGTGTTTGGAAAAGAAACCGTGAAATAGTTCCCTTCATAAACTGAGCAGGCAGACGATCAATACCAACGTGGATTGTGTTATTTGTCGTTGCACAACAAGGAACAGCGACGAAAAATCATTCTGCACAGATAATAAAGACGTTCTGCTGAGGAGAAGCGGCGCCTGCATTCATCTTGGAACAATGTGCTGCGACTGCAGGTGACTTGTTGACTCGTGAGCGCCACGGGAAGAGATTTGTCATGATTACTTGCTAAATTTGTAATTAGGCCGTTATTCTCCCCAAGCCTGCTATAGTTAGTTAAACATCAAAGTAAAAACTAAAAAAATCGAAACATTTAATCCATGCTTGGATTAAAATACTGATCAGAGCGATGGAAAGAAATAAATGTTGTTGAGAATTTCACACGCGCATCCAAAGCCACGGCCGGAAAGTTTGTGGTCTGTGAGAAAAAACAAAGTCCATAAACACAAGTCTGGGTTTGCCTTGGCTAGAACATGTTACTGTCTCTCTCTCTTCCCTCAGCGGGTGTGTAAATCTGTTTTGCCTGCCGTGCTGTAAATCCATGTACAGCCCTAAGCATGCTTCTTCTTCTTCCCTCTTTTTTTTCACTTACGACTGTGCGGTGAACAATAATCTCGATGTTTCCCGTCTCTGTCTGTCAGGCCTCGGGCCAGCGGAGAGATGGAGAACTGAGTCATTCGCCAGTCAGTCTAACGGCCATTTCCTGTGGTGCGGCAGCCCTGCGATGGGATTGGTCACTACAGTATTCCTCTGCTCTGGGAACAGTCTGTGCCGCGCCGCTGCTCTCTCTCGGAGATCAGCACCGACTCTGTGAAGTTTTTCAACTCTAACCTTTCTGCCTTCGTCTTTCCCTCTTTCTCTCTTTGCCTGAAATGATGTGAATAATCATAAGGTGAATTATAAGTGGATGTGCTGCTGCGGTTCATCAGTGGTTTTTCCTCACTGTGACCAGTGTTAATTTTGTGGAGACGTATGACCGCAGCGAGGTTCATTTGTAAAAATAAATATTAAGATGGGCAACGTTCTTTGACTTTTTCGGCCAAGGAAACCAAAGAGATATTCAATCTTAGACCCATGAAGAAATAATTCTCCTTTGGTTATGTTGTACACCACCACAGGAAGGATTATGACCCATCTGGGTTTCTGACCAAAGCTTTTTTCAAATGTAACTAATGGTTGTTCTGCTTCCTGGTCATCGCTCCACAAACAGTGTTGTGACCAATTACATTACATTACGAGCATTTAGCAGACACTTTTATCCAAAGCGACTTACATTACATTACCACCCGGAAAGTTACAGAGGAAAGAGCAATTGAGGGTTCGGTGCCTTGCTTAGGGGCACCTCAGCAGGGACTCGAACCGGCAACCCTCCGGTTTCGAAGCGGAAGCTCTACCACTGTGCCACTGCCTCCCCTGCCACCAATAACTTTACATATTTCTCTTTGGATCCTTTCTATATGAGGGACAACATTTTTCTATTTGAGGAGTAGAGACATTGTAGCAGTAATAGCAGGAGATTCAGCAAATTACCATGACAACGATCCTGTCCATGCTGGAAAATGTATGAGAACTTCTGATTCCTGAATGAATTTAGTTCCAAATGTTTCTGCAGGTCTTCTTTGATAATCTTTGGGTTCTTTGTGTTTGTCTGTTACCTTGTGTTTTTATGTACATTAACTTTGTTTTTAGGCACATTTTGAGCAGCATTAATTATTTTAGTGACTTTTATTCAGTGACATGACATTACTATATGAATGAAATCAATTTAAAAACACTGGATGCTTAAATTCAATTAAATCATCAACTTCAAGGCTGCATGCAAACATTGTAGTTTTTAATTGCATTCCTCCTGAGTCCATACTTTTGATTACATACAACTTGGTGGAAAATGTTACCATTTGGCGTGTGTACTGTATGTGTGTGTAAAATTACATGAAGGTGTTGCAGTCTAACAGTCACTGTCTGCAGCTTGTTCCAACAAAACCCAAATGGTCCCGACAGCTTTTAAAGGTGGAATTAGCACCTTACCTAAGTGGTGCTTACAGTAGGTCGTAGTTTCCAGTAAAATGCCGCTTCACAAGCACGGCTTTATTGGGCTTTGCTGCTACACCTACAGGTTTTTGCACATATCAAGAGTTGTAGTTTTCTTTGGCTGGTGTTCATTAGAACCCAGTCAAGCAGGGATTTGAAAGGAGATCACAAGATTTTACACTGTGGTCACTTTGTTTGGTCAGACCTAATTCCTCTGAGTGCCATTAAGACACTTTCCTTTGTTGATGAACATGGAGTGACAAAGAGAGTATAAAGCTACATGTGAGATAATACTGACAGCTGAGCAAAGTCATTGAGATGTCTTTAATCCACATTGTGCTGCACTTAGAAGAACAAACCTAAAACAGCTTCTGAATTGCAGCAGAACAGTAAAAACCCCGCACAGAACAGTATGTGAATGAAAACTAATCCAGGGATAAATAAAGCAACAAAAGTGGTGTGATTATGCAGGCAGGGGGGGAGGGGGGGGGGGGGGGTGTTAGGATGTGGCCCTGTGCCCTTTGCTCTTCTCCTTGAGTTTTTGTTTGTTTAACAGCGTTAGATCCTGGAAGCTCTTTAGAGGTGCTAAATAGGCTGAGCAGGCTGGGTATCAAGAGCCCCCTTCCCATAAACCTAGAGCTCATCTGCAGGGAGGCATCTAGGTTTTGTTTAAACACACAACTGCTGCAAATTTGCGAAACAGTTTAAGAATATGTAGATATAAAAGGCAACATTCTTTAAAAAGTATGTTTGGGCATGTTTCAGTTACCGTGTGTGACCTCTATGTTTCCAAACAAACCCTCTAAAAGTCAGTAAAGCAGCTTAGCCACACACAATTGTACGTCTAAGGGGCTTTTGATGTGGTTTGACGGAAGCTGCATGATGACATGATTAACCCTGAGAATGACTTTGGTAATTTCATCTGATGTAAACACTGAGGTCGTTCTACAGTGGCAGTAAGAAGCGAGAGAAGGATGAACCAGGGGAAGAGTTTTGAAGAAGACCATGACACACCTCATCTGTCAGCAAACGCATCGTGTTTCCACCTTGCGAGGACCGTGACCCAGGAGGAGCCCAATGAGGAAACAGCCAGCAGGCTCCAGTGTCCCGTTTACACATAAGCAGACAGCAAGTAAGAATAAGACATACCCCCCTAGCAATGTCTAGGATCTGTTTGATTGTAGACACGGTAGATTAGAGAGAAATATTGCCCTCAATAGTTCAGGTTTAGCATCATCTGCTGCTAAATTGCCTGGATCCAGTCACACAGGGAGGATTTCAGGGTGGGAAGCACCTCCTGCAGTTTGTTTCTCATCAGGTAGCACCAAAGCCAATGAGATTCTCCTGAAGAATCAAACACCGGCATTGCTCATTCTTCAAAAAAGGGGAAAGTGTGACTTTTCAATGCCAACAAATGCACGCCAACAATCGAACAGCACAGGCAGATGTGGAAACTGAATTTTAGAAGGGTTTTTAATGTGGCAAGAAATGTGATTAGCTTGTAAATCACTTGACAAAAATCCACAGGCCATCAACAAACGAGGCCACACCGCGGAATTATCACCTGTTATATATTGAGACGTCTCTTTCTGCTACTATCACCCAACATGGCAGTAAATCGTGTGTTTTTGGTATGAATAGTGTCGTCATGTGGTCATTTATAAAGCTCCTTGTCTTTACTTCATTTCTGCGCCAAGAAATCCCCATAAATGCTTTCTTGTAATATTCCAGATACAGTATACCATCATTTTCTTTCTTGGGGGTGAACAGATGTTTGGTCTTAGGCTCATTAGTGTTCACAGGTATTTCATTATCTTCTTTTCTTTGGCTGGTTAACCACCACCAAACATACACAGCTTGGCCCCAGGGCTGCTAAAGAAGTACTAATGTTAAGATTAAACATTGTGGTTTCTCCCCAAAATGAGACCAGAGCACGTACGAACACACACACACACATACACACACACATACACACTCATGCACGCACACACATCAAACACCTCAGCTACTGAACCTGCCATATAATGCTCTGCAATTAGTTTGTGTTTTGTTTGATGTTGATCTGCTTTGCCCAGAGGCCCTTCAGCTACATGATGAATTAGTCCTACCAACCTCTCCATGCGATCCCATCCTCCAGCAGCAGCTCTCACCGCCTCCTCACTCTCCACTGGCACAGGAAACACACACACTGCATTTCTGTTTACAATAGAGTCACATGATCACATATTTATGCAGTGTTGCAATATTGGGATGAAAGACAAACTGTATGGTCTTTACTAATGTTAAATAATAAATTATGATTTTATAATACACAGTTCAGTAAACAAATAGCACTGGAAAATGTTACCTTTATTTGTCTACTGTTAATATAACTATTAACACATTATCAACTCAATCAATCAATACACTTACATGCATATTCTTGTGTTTTGTTTTTTAGTGATCGTATCGACATCCCATTTTAATCATACATTGTTCACTTAATGATGTGGAAGCATGGGTCATCTATGAATTTATCTCAATTAGTTTGCCATCTGAATAATTTATGGATGTGAATACAATTCAGACTTCCACTGCCAGCTTGGCTCTGTGGTTTGGATGTAAATGATAGAAAAGAAACGATAGGCGATGAAGTCAACACCAGACCATGGACGAGTCCAAACCAACGTGAATCCAATTTGCTGCCGTAGTCAACAAAACTTCTAACCTCTATTTGCTACTTAGGTTTGTTCCACAGAAAAATGTCAAATTACACACTGATTTCGACTTTTATCCTTGAGCTCTCTAAACTTAATGTCCTGAAGAGAGAGGACATTACAAGAAAGATATCCAAAGCAAGAACACAACAATACCAGTTATCTTCCGAGAAAAGAGCAGGACTTTAGAAACATTCACACAGTGCAGTCCTGATACTAGATCTCCTCCACGGAGAAGGAGACAAAGCCACCTGGCCGAAAGGCTGAAGGCCAAATCTCCAGCAACATGTCAGATTCTTTGATTAACATTCCTGGCCCGGGACTCATTTAGCTGCTCTGTCAACAGGTGGATGGAGGGAGACAGGCGGCCCACAGACAGAATAATTGGAGGGAATTCTGACTGTGTCCTTCATCGCTGTTAATAATGAGACAGGTGAAAGAAGGAGCTGAACCTGCCTGTTTTCGCTGGATTTCCCTCTCCGCCCCCCAAAGGCAGGAAAACCCAAGGCAAGGCTGTGTGTGTGTGCATGCTTACAAGTGGGACGGAAAGAAAGAGAATGATAGAAAAGAGATATGCAGGTTTCAGAGTGAGAGAGAGGTGATCCTGCTGTTTCCGTGGTGAGGGGATTCTTTGCTTATTTCATTTTTCTAAGAGAGATTTCTTTCCTTTTCAATGACTCTGAGTTACAAAACCCTGTGAAAGCAACAGCTGTTGTTCCTTTTCCCCAAACAAAGGCCAAGGACCCACTGGAAGCTGATACGCCATTCAGGGGCGGCTGTAAAATGAAACGGCGGCACAGGAATGAGTCACTTCTCTTCTTAAGCCGTGACGATTTGTCGCTTCAGGCAGGGACGGTCCAACGGGAAGAGAATGTCTGAGGGCATGAACCCTCAAAGACTTTCTGAGCTTCAGCTAAGAAGCACAGGGAAACTTAAGGAACTTGTGTGTGTATCATCAGACACCCGGTGATTAATTTATTCAGCTGGGTTGCCAGCGGGGGGAGGTGCCGAACAAATGAGCAAAGAAAAGCACAGAAAATCCGACACATAAGCAACACCTTCACCACTTGCTCACACTTGACAGCAAATCATTTGCGGAGAGGAGGATGATGTATTCATGCATTATTCATGCGAACAAACATTTATTTCAGCACTGATCTCGCATATCTGTAATTAATTCTACTGCATCGGAAATCAAACTGTAACCCTTGTTTGTAATTGATTAAAATGTGAAGTAAAATGCCTTTAGTTAAACAAGACCCAGCAAGATCGCCATAACTTTATGGTAATAAAATCTAACTGTAAAGCATGAATAATGTTATCCCTTTGCCTGCTACCTGAGGTGCAGCAGAGGGTCAGACTCCATTCTAAATATTTACATCCTACTCTCTACGAGTCCAGTGTCAGGGTTTTAGGTTTTAATGTCTCAGTAAATAATCTCACGGCTCAAAGTCGGACAGCGACCCATAATTCTTTGCTGTGTTACCAACTTGAACCATAAGGCCGAAGAAGGGTTTCTTTTTTTTACATTTTAATCAATCACCTATAATTTCTAGAGCCGACCACAAGCTCGATGTTGGCGTTGCATGATTTACAGTTGTTGGACATGAGCAGGGGAAAGTGTTGAATGGCAGTAAAACACGGATCTCAGGCCTCACTGTGGGACTGGAGTCTATTTCTTATGAATATGACAATGCACAGAAATGTTTATGTTTTCTTAGAGCAGCTCAGGGACACTTTATCATCTTATCTGAAGCCGACTATGTGTGTTGCTCCAGAGAACACAGCTGCATTATGTCCTTTTGTTTACATACAAATTCAAGCTTTGATGAATCCGATTATGGCAGTAGGTCATTTTTTTCGGGTGTCGTGGAAATTATATAATCAGCCTGAAATACATTGGTGTACTCTGAGTATCAGACCTAGTATATGTGATTGTAAATTGACGGAAGCATGTAAAAATTGTAATGTGCATCTGTAATTCCTCACCTGGCGGATTGTGAACTGATTGAGCTGTACCGCAATCCTGTTAATTCCATCCATGTATATAGGCACTCCATATTTTTGACTTAACTGCAGTACAAACAAACGTGGGAATGTGAACATGCTGACTCAGATCAGATCATGTCGAAAAGATCTGAAATGAGCTAAGAAAGATTTCTCATATACAGTATAATTTATGCCTGAATTCTTCTCTCTCTCTCTCCCTCTCGTCTTTCTCGCTCTCTCATTCCGTGTGTGTTGTGTGTGCGTGTGTGTGTGTGTGCGTGTGTGTGTCTTTCATAGCTGAGTGGAAGCAGCTGGCTGCAGAGCTTTACCTGTCTGGCCGCCTCCAGCCCTGAACTGTCTGCAGCCGTCTGATCCACACCAGGAGCCTAACGACTTTATAATCCAGTTGAATCTATCAAAGTGTTTGCACATATAAATCCATGCCCACTTGAACCTTTACAAACTATGTACTTGGAGTACATATCTATGATATAAAGCACATTTATTTCTGTAACATGGAACATGTATGGGAGGTTGAATATTATGGAAAAGCTATATGGTTTAAATGTGAATATGTGCCATGGTATTCGTTTTCGGAGTAGAAATTATTTATATGCTGTATGCTTTGCTCCTTATCCATAACTCATACATATCATCAAATGCATACCTGGCCATATACTGTACAGTCAGTACATATAGCATTCATGTACAGCCTCTGTGCTGCTTTTCAGTCCCTATCTGTAACTTTACCAAGCATTTAATGATCGAAAGTCACACAAACATATTGTTTTGTTTATCCCAACTGTTTTATTTTCTTGCCAGTACTCATGTGCAGATATACAACACATGTGCAGGTATTAATAAAAAGAAGTAATAGAGGAAATGGGTTATACAAATGGCTTTTAAAATCAATCCTCTTTACGTAACTTTTGCAATGCTAGAGGACTTCAGATCGTTCCTTGGAACTCCTTATCTCCTTAAGCTCATTTCATTCAAGGTAAACAATGTTTTTTGTGTTCTTAGTAATAATGCTGAGGGAAAGATTGAGTCTTAGTGGAATTTAAACAAACATTTTCAATCATTTGATTTCCATGGCTATCAGTAGAGTTACCAAATGAACTAAACTAACTAAAAGTAAACAGTCTGTTATGGTCTTTATCCATAACTCATACTCACCAGCAGCCTCATACGTGGCCATATAGAGTACATACAGCACATGTCAACAGCCATTTTCCTTGGTTTCAGGCCAAACACCTCTCGTTTTTTTCTCTATGTTGCTTTCGTGCTTGCTTTTGCTGAAACAAACACTCCCTCTTCCATTCCTACATTTTGGCCTGTTCACTTTCACTCTAGTTCGTGCAGCACCCTCCCCCCATAACACACACACACACAACTACACACATACCTTGTGTTTCTAGTCCCAGACATTACTAACTCCCTGTTGTACTGTAAGCGCCGCCTTCCTCTGCTTTTCCTGCAGTGTCTTTAACATGACATATGAGCAGCTCAGGAAAACTCTCGCTCAGCTTTCCCTTCCCTTACTGCAGAGCTCAAACATCATCAAGCAAACAGAGAGGCTGTTCATAAAGTTTTATATGGTGGAATGGTTTTGACATTTTATGTAATTGTCATCATTTTTGCCATTGTTACACTTTTCCTTCTCTTCCTCGTCTTTATTATTGTCATTGCCATCATCATAGTTTATTTTCCTCTGTATGTTGTCATTGTTGACTCATGTAATATATGTAATATATTTTTCCTTAGTTTGACCTCATCATCCTTGAGGATTATACACACGTCAAAAGAACAAATTTAATTATTTGTCATGTGGACTTCAAGCTAGAACTGCCACCATTTTTAGTTGCGGTAGTTGCGTCTCTCTGTGGCAGTCCACCAAAAATAACTTGGAACAGTGGAAATGCACAATAAACTTACAGTCATAGTCAGTCACTTATAGTCATATACTTTGTTAGAAGTCAAAGAACTTCCTGCTTCATTAGTTTTTCGGCTTCCAACCACCTTGTAATGATTTTATACTCCGACTGGGAAATATGCACACACACACGTAGAGATGTAATAATTCAGCACGACAGCATGAGCGTAAAAAAACATCTTAATTCACAAAAGTGTTACCACCACTGCAGAACTTGACTGTAGCATTTTGTCGGCGGTGGCCTGCGCACAAATGACCGCATAGGAAATGAAACGTCAGGAAGTCTCCCTGGTTCACATTTGCGCTAAAATCTTTGGATTGAGTCTGTCAACCTGAAACAATGCAGACATGTGAAAAAAAGTCTTGCTCCATCATGGAATAATGCACAAAGGGGGCTTTATTATTATTAATGACCATGACTCACCCGCTGTATTCTGAGTTGCTTTGGTAAACTGGAGCATTGTGTCATGGCTGTGTCACCCAAGTGGGATTATTCATTATGTTCAGCTCATGTCAGAGCAGTTAATAACAGATTCATCATGTTTTGTGCTTTTGAGACTAAAATCTGTGTCTGTTTTGTGAAGCGATCACAGCTTTATACCAGAAAGAGATTATTAGAAACACATGATAAGACCTTTTAGTACAACATTATTAGAATGATTTTATGTTCTGACAGAAAAATGTGTTTGCATCTGTAAATAATATTTAGGTAGTGCATCCAGATCCAGGGAATCTATCCAGATCTATCCAGTGGGATAGATCTGGTCAAGGGTATCTGTATGGTTCAATTTAACTTATCTTTAACACCCAAAAAAGGAGAGAAAGAGAGAAATCTGAGGGAGAGGCAACGCAAAGAGAGTCTCCTCCTGGAGAGGCCAGAAGAGATGTGACAATATAGGAAAATAAAATAAACACAACACTTAAGAGGATCTCAAGTGACAAACACACGAGAGAGAGAGAGAGAGAGAGAGAGAGAGAGAGAGAGAGAGAGGGAGAGAGGGAGAGAGAGAGAGAGAGAGAGAGAGAGGGAGAGAGGGAGAGAGGGAGAGAGAGAGAGAGAGAGAGAGCGCTCTATTTCACAGTGTTGAAAATTATGTTGTAATTATGATTAAAATTGTAATTCTAAATATGTTTTTTTATTCCTGAAGTTATAGAACGTCTAGTGTTTTCATATGTTGACGGACTGGCAACTGAATCCATAAACTCATTCACATATATAAATATACAGCAGGCTTACATTGAAGAGGCTACAATAACGATAACACACACACACACACACACACACACACACACGCACAAACACACTTACTGCAGTGATAAATGTAGTGAAAGTAGGAGTGGTAGTGGATCCCTCTCTCAGTGTCCTCTGTCCCACAGCTGCCTTTCCATGAGTTACGGTGACGGCTCCTGTTTGTGTTTGGGTTAACAAAGCCACATCAGCTCACACACCGACCCAACATATTTATGACCTGCGGACTGTACAGGGGCTGTTCTTCCGTGAGCCCGCACTCATGCCTCGCCCTCCGCTGTGAAAGGGGAGAGCATAAAAGAGGAAATGAATGTGTGAGGGATGAATACATGGCCCTGGGGGTCAACTTAATGGAGTGAGACCCTGGCCCCTATTGACTTCCACTGCAACACTATTAACTCCCCACAACTCCTGAGCTCCGGCCTCATTATTCATTTTGAGGGGCGCATTTCCTGTTTATCTCTTTTATCGTTTCTTAGTCGATCTGTTCAAAAACATCTTAAGCTTGAACTGAACTGCCAGAGTATGAATTCAGGATCAAAATGTGTCAACGCATCAGGGGTCACTACATTTTTTTACACACATACTTAAAACAAATAACCTGAACGTATGAACATTAAAAACCTGTCTGTGCATGCACACACAAATATAATTCTACTTTTTGTTCTCAGGGCAGGCCAACGCACATATTGTGTGTGAATGAGTGAGTGTGTGTGTGTGTGTGTGTGTGTGTGTGTGTGTGTGTATGTGTGTGTGTGTGTGTGTATGGGGGCTGGGGGTGTTATCAATAACAAGCGAGAGGGGTATGTTTCTTTAAGACAAGCCCATAAATGGTGGCCCGGTCACCATCTCCTTCACTGAGAAGGGGCTTGGCTGCAGTCTGAGTTTTCCTTGGCGGGTCAAGCCTGCCATTGAAGTCTGAATGGCCTGCCATGGCAGATTACACCGCGCAGCTGTCCCCCTACCGTGGAAATTAAGTTATGCCCCGTGTCAGCAAGTTTTGTGTTTTCCTCTCTCTGTCTCTTTCTCTGTCTCTCGTCCCTGCCCCTCCCCCCTTTCCTCTGCCCCTCGCCTTCCATTCCCTGAATTGTAGGGGGGCTTGTCAAAAGTGCACAGCCTGGTGAGGGCTTTTAGAGGTAGAGGTGGGTTATGGGTAATCGTGCCTGGAAAAAGAAAGGATTGACGAAACGGCTATCTCCAAGAAAAGCGCACACACTCATCGGCCTGTAAACACAAAATGACACGCAAGATTAGTGTGATAGGAACCTGCCATGCTCCACACACACACAGAAACTTTATTGGGTCAAATAAACCTAATACACATAGACATACACACCCGTTTAGCCCTGAGTACTGCTTGTCCTGAAGTTTAGCATCTCTTGGACGGCATCCTGCTACACTTGTGGCCCCGGCTTCGTGTTTTGTTTATTTGTGGGTGCGTTTGTTTGTGCTGTGGTCAAAGTGAAAGGCAAACACTCTTGCTCCAGTGATGTGCGAACACGCCGGGAATGTCCCTCTGAGCCCGCAAAGCAGCTGGACCTGCCGGCTATTACTAGATGATGAGGAGCAGCTCCATTCCAACCTGGCTGACAGAGTGTAATAAAGTGAAAAAAAATTTACTTAAAGGGCAGGAAATAGGAATTTATTGTCCCACTCCTCAAAATGGCCATAAAATGCCTGTGGGATGCTGATAGGGCTGTAGATCAATATCAATTACTCACGATGGCACTTGCCTAGCGCTGACACTTTTGGGTTTCAAACCTCACTTTGCAGGCATTCGATTATGCGTCCATCCATCCATCCAGTAAATCATCTCTTAGATTATAATAGACTAAAATAAAAAACTTCATTAATGTTAACCCATGGGCTACTTTAGAAAATCAAGGGTATGCACAAGACCAAACACACACTCTCTGCTTACTGCTGCTCTCCTTATGATGACCTCAGGCCTATAGGCTCCCATATATGATGAGGCTTTTTCTTCTTCTCTTAACACCCACCGGCTCTACGGCTCTTCCAAGGCAAGCCGCCACATCGCAATCGCAACCCAGTCGGAAGGTAAACGCATTAAAACCTTTTCCAAACGTCCACGGTGGAAGACAGAGTGAAACGCGTCCTGTCCAATAGAGGGGAGGGGTTAGTAAGTGTGTCTGTATTTGTAATCTTGATGCAATCCAGGATGTAAACAGGAGAAATGGTACAAAGGTGAACTTTAGGAGAGGGGAGGGGGCGTTGCCGATGGTAATGTGTGTGTGTCATGTGTCACAATTATAAACTGGGATACAAACAGGAATAACATGGCACAGTTTTTACTTTCATTTCTCTCTGCAGAGCACGGACGGAGTGTTGGACTTTCACCTGCAACATTTACTAATTCTGTCATAAAGATTTGGAAAAGTGTCAGCCTCGATCACACCCTCTGTCACTAGAAGAACAAGCCAGCCGTCCAACTCCTCGTGACTGTGCTTTAACAATGATTAGATGATGAATAGACATCAGGAAAGGAAAGAGGGAAGAGAAGGAATTTACTCTTGCAGCCCTCATGTGCCAGAGCAACACTGTGATCCTTCCCTGGTAAACCAAGTGAACTTTATCCAAATCATCCATTTGGATCTTCTAAACTTATGGTAGCCGTACAATCACTGCAGCGCGACTAACAAAACTAGTGTGCAACACTTTGTGACCCTCTTTGTGCAGAACTCCACAGTAACATTTTTAAACAGGGAATATATCAAATGGCTGCCACAAACAGTCAGGTAGCAAAGCATTCTCGTAGTGACAGTGGGATTAGTCCTGCCGGTTTTCTCTCAGGACCCGAGGAGTTGGGCAGCAGCTTGAGTAACTGGATTACAGGCCTTTTTCTCATTTCAAAGGGTTGTGAACTCAGCAGAGGTCTTGCATGATGAAATCAAAGTGGCAGCTGAAATAGAAGGGAGAAAAACAACAAGGGTTTCCAGAAAGTCCTCTGGCACCGGCCGAGCAGCTAACGAGGGAGATGCAGGATCAATGATCTTTGCTTGGCCGTGTCATCAGCATCGTCCAACACCGTGAATTCAGACAGCAAGGTGTAGAGGAGAGCATCGCATTGGATTGATGAAAGAAAAGCACTTACAGAGAAATCACAAACAAAAATAAACACACACACACTTCTTCCTAAAACCAATAACCTTTTCGCCAGTGCATACCTCAGCCATGGCCAGAGCACAGAGGGGAGCAGAGGTGGAGCCCATTCCATGGAATACCCTGCGGTAACTTTAGGGGATTATTTCCAAATCCTTTCAAATGAACTTTCCATCTCAGTGCCTCCTCCTTCGTCTCAGCCATTCTAACTGTCCGACCGCTTCTACATCACTTTCTGCATAAGCACTCACGGGGGTGAGGCCAAAATGAATGCCTGTGAGAAATACGGTCGCTGCAAATCAGCAGCCAGGAGCAAACTTCAAGGTCTCAGCAGGTAGAATATCAGAAATACAGTTTAGTGTTTGGCAATGTGGAAAACAGACACCAGGAACTAAACTGGGACCAATGCACATGAGCATTGGCACACATATGGGAAGCTGCTCAGTGGGAGGCAGTGGCTCAGTGGGTAGTGCTTCCACTTGGGAACCGGAGGGTTGCCGGCTCGAGCCCCTGCCGAGGTGCCCCTGAGCAAGGCACCAAACCCTCAAGTGCTCCCCCCTCTGCGAAGGGTGGTAATGTAATGTAAGTCGCTTTGGATAAAAGCGTCTGCCAAATGATCGTAATGTAATGTAATGCTCAATATGGGAAAAGGTTTCAGATTTAACATACCAAGTTTGTACACACAAACTTCAACAACCACAACATTCACGTCACATTCAAGGTTCAGGAGTTTTGCAATTTGATTTCGTCTTTTTCTCTACTTCCTGTGTTGAAAGGTTCCAGATAGATTTTCCATTCACGTCTGCATGAAAGCATGCTTGCAGCTGATGTCAGGACTTAATTAGAAACATTGCACAGAAAAAAAGGGGTCAGAGGCCAAATCCTCCATGCAGCCACATAGTCTTGAAAAAAAAAACGAAATTGTGTATTTATACATCTGACCACACATGGAAGCCAAACAGACTAAATGTTCTGTTCTCATGAGAGCAAACATGTGAAAATGTTGATCAAATTGAAGCGAAAACAGTGAATAAATATGTTATTTGAAGAGAATCCCATGGTCCGGATTGCTGTTAGGCAAACCGCAGATGTGATTAAAGCGCCCTCGCATTACAGAGCTGCACCGCTTTAACCTTTCTAAACGTATCGTCCTGTGATCTACATGGGGTGAGGTGATCTGCATGAGGTGAAGTGTGGGGTGTTTTGTTCACGGAGGCCAAAGAAACAGAGCTCGGAGGTGAACTGAACTCACTGAAGCAAAGTCGATGGCAGAGATACCTTACACACGCTCAAAGAGCTGGAACACAAACAGCCACAGTTTGTAAATTACACCAGAACCCCCCCACCCCCCCTCCATCCCCCCCAACCCTGTCTCAGTATGTGTGTGTGTGTGTATGTGTGTGTGCAGGGATACATTTTAAAACTATGTAAGTATAAACAAATCTTCTTTTTGCATTCCGTGGTGACTTTTCAATGGATTCCTGCTTCAATTAAAGTGTTTTATCAATTTAAAAACCCAAGTATTCTGAATGAAAAGGTTCAGAAACACTCGTTTACATTTTATTACAAGCAGGCATAGTTTTGTGAGAATTTTTGTCAGCTCATTCATCCATTCACACACCGTGCATTATTATAGCCTAATCAACACATGCTGCGCTTTTTCTAAAGTGCTCCAACAAATGCAAAGCAAAGAAAAAGGGGGAGGGGGGACGGGGGGTGTAGACTGCACCACCTCATTATTCTCCTCATGGAAAGCTTCATACACTGACACTGCTTGAAACTCAGCTACACAAGATGTTTTATTTTAGCCCTAACACTCCGAATGCTACATTTAAATTATTATAAGGCTGGGTTTGTTATGTAAATTGTAACTTTTTATTGTGTTTAAGTTGAGAAATGTAAGCAAGGGCAAAGGCTTAGTAAAAGTGTCTTAGTTCTACCAACAATGCAAACGATTTGATTTTTGTTTGTTCTCTGAAAGAAGCCAAAAGTGTGTGAATAAAGTGAAATGCGTGGAAGGAGATAATGTGATGAAAAACATGGGGGATGGTGAGTGTGAAGTGGAGATAAAACTCTGAGCAGGACTGTCATGTGTTTGCTCTTTTCTTCTAGTTCTTCTTCATCTTCTTCTTCTTCTTCTTCTTCTTATGTTGCAGTGGAGGTTTGAGTTGAAACCCAAGCGGCGGCAGATCGTTCCCACATGCTTCCCTGCCGCTCGGCTCTCCAGAGGTGTCAAGCCAGCCTGAAAGAATGAAGTGCCTCCCTATTGTGCTGCCCAACTATTATGTGCTTAACATTTCCATGACAAAGATGCCACTCGACTTCTCCTCCATCCATTCAGCTGGAGGGCTCTTGTCCCTCTGCTAATAAAACATTTTGCAGCAAATCATTGCATTTAAGTCTCCGAAGCCGACCAGAGAGAGGTGGCCTGATCTGCTATATCATTACAAACTGCATTTATAATAGGGCCAAGTGTAATCATTACACTAATAAATAAGCAGGATCACACATAAATACTTCAGATGTGAGTAAAATGAACAATTGGTTAAATAAATAGAATTATTTGCACTGATTCATGGGAAGTTTGAGCCTAACGGTACAAAATATATAAATAGATATACAAGAGATCAAAGCTCAGGACCTGCTGTCACTCCCATGATCTGACTGACAAGCCAAGTTCATACTGTTTAAAGTTTGTTTACAGTAGTAACATTGCCATCATGTATATCTTTAATGATTGAGATTTGAGAAACATTATCCCCTTCTGTTTCATATTATATTCTCCCATTATAAATGCAAATACAGTCACTGTTTGTGGTCACAGCTAGGAACTGATTCGACCTGATAAGTGCAGACGGCACTAGTGAGGGTTGTGGGGGTGACGGGGGCAGGGGGGGGAGGCGTTTTGTAGATTTATGGTGACAGTTGCTTTTGACAACAGCCAGCTAAATCAAGACATAGCAGATCATTAGGCTATCAGTTAACTGGGGGAAGATGGCCTGCATTTTAAATGACCTCATTACGCCTGAATCCTCCAACAGTTACCGATGCTGGGGTGTCAAAAGTTGCTATTTTGTGCCACAGCTGTGACCGCTGGGTGTGATAGTGAAGATGTAACCAGGGGTGATACTGCTGTGCTCGTGTCCCAGGAGAGAGAACGGCGTAAATCCAGATTGTTGTTGAAACATATTTCAGAACTTTTAGGCCTGATTATTTGCGCACTTGACACTGATTCATTCACATTTTCACTTGCTATGTGACAAGTGAACTTTAAGCACTGAAAGTCAACATGGAAATAAACCCTCATACTTCTGACAGCCTGATATTCATTTTGACAACCTAAATAGGTGCTTGCAAAGATCTCTGTCTTTGTCACATTCATGCTAGCTGGTGTTGCTTTTACTACTTCACTATTTTTCTCCCACATTACTGACGATAACAAAACATCAAGAATTCAATCTCTCAGCCAACTGTTCAAATACTCCGGCAAAATAAATGTGTTGCAATCTCATTACAAAACATTCACGTTTTTCCATTTGGAATGAGTCAAAACACTTTCAACTAATGTGGAAAATAAGAAATAACTCAGAGTCAAGAGGGATAATTTCAAGTCTCTTTTATGCCTTCTATAAAAGTATATCGTTAAGGCAGTCATACAGTGGATTTAGACATTTGTTGTTCCAGGCTACACAGTGAATAAATCATCTCATAGCCTTACACATAGAGGATTCTCTGAAAAAAAAATCTATAGGCTATACACATATATACAATGTACATAGTAACTTTGAAGAGAATACACACTAAATAACTTCCCTTTAAAGCTGGAATTCTCACTTTTTATTCACACGATGATCATTTGGATGTAACTAGGTGGAAAGTAATAAATTACTGTTTCAGTTTACCGAATATATTTACAATTCCATTGGAGTAGATTCCAGCATTAAATACTAAAACATTAAATCCGATCGCCTGACACCAATGGCAACAGTCTGTCGTATAAAAATAGTTCATATCTTTCCATAGATTGGCAGTGCACAGCTTATACTGATTTAAATTGCATTGTTACTAAAAACAAGACAGCGACCCTCTGCGTCTGAACAACCTAATCAGAGTCTGAGAGGATCTAATATAGCTTATCACATCAGAAAAGCATCTTGAGAGCCGTGAACCCGATAAAAACTTGTTCTGTCCGGACTGTTTTGCATAGAAAATATCCTGATGTGAGGATCCTTCAGCATGTCAAGACTCTGTGTCCCCCCAAAACACGCTCTGCTTTACACTCCGAGCCCCTAAACGTCACACAATGGCTGCAGGTCAATGAGTGACAAAAGTTTAGATTGCCTTTCATCCGGACAAAAGTCAGGGTCAGATTATGAACCCGGGGATTAAAGGAGAGGCAATAGAGCCAAAATGGATGCCAGCAGGGTCAGAGCGCAGCGGGCCGCCGGCACGGAGGCTCCGTTCGCCCCCCTAGAGGCTCCGCTCTCCCCGACAGACTCCAGCTCCTGCGGGAAGTCCTCGTCGTCGTCGTAGTACTCCGAGCCGCTGCCGTCCTCCGCCTGCACCGGCGCGTCGAAGCACAGCGTCTTCATGCTGTTCTTCACGAACTCGCAGATGGCTCTCTCTGTCCCGTCACACACGCATGTGTCCAGCTGCTCCGCTTTGGGGATTTTACGCATGTTGGCGATGACGTTCCTGCAGGCGTTAGTGCAGGTAGCGCCGCTGAACAGTTTCCCGCAGTGGATCAGATAGTCGCGCATCGACGAGCTGCACTGCTGGTCCCTCTCGCACTGGCGCCGCGCTTCCGTGCAACCGGTGCTGGTGGTCCGGGGCAGGCACGGCTCGATGGCCCGTTTCGTGCTCATGCACACCGAGTCCTGGGCGCAGCTGCAGTCCTCCAGCGCCGGGCCGTTTTTGGTGAGGTTGAGCTGGACGAGAGAGGAGATGCAGTGGCTGGGACACTTCCTCCTGTGGCCGTTCAGCACTTGGCCGCACGCGTGCATGTACTGTCCGTACGCGTAATGGCACTCGGGCTCGGCTTGGCAGTTCATGATGGCTTGCCAACATATCAGTCTCCGATTGTGGGACGGCGAGGCGACGGCTAAGTAGCCAAAAACCAAAAGTACACAACCGAGCGGCCAAACGTATCTGGAAGCGCCGTGTGCCAGTGTGCCAGAGCTGGCCATTGTTATGGCTACAAACGCGGTTAAACTCACGCTAGATGCATATGTGTTTAGCTACTGCGGTGCTTCCACGGAAAAGCTTCTTCATCGGAGTGTTTATTTAATTCCGCAGCAGATGGTGCCTGATAGACCCGTGTGTGTGTGTGTGAGTGTGTGTGGGCGTTCAACAGGCTGGCACTGAGTGTGTAATCCCGGCTCGGTATCGCCTCCAGCCAACGCGCCCGTGGAAAAGCCCGTCAGCGTGGATCCATGGTGATGTTATCCATACATTACTGCGGCGAGCGCGGACATCTACGCGTACGGGAAGCAACGCAAACGCCGAGGAAAAGAGATCCGCTACTTTAGGAAAACTTTGTAGCGGCTCATTCCAATGCAGCGAACGCAACCAAACTGCTCCCAACTCAGCGATTCCTCCTCTCGCCTGTTTTCCTCTCTCGTCGCTCCTAGCGGGTCTCCACCAGAAAGCGAAGCCGCAGTCCCTGGAGTCCTTAGCTGGGGCTGAGCTGGATCGTATCCGCGGTCCTCGTATCCGCAGGAGTGCAAACAAACAGCGCACGGGGGGAAAAACACGGCTCCTGGGTCGCAAAGTGGTCCTGTCCCCCTCTGAGCGTTTGTCTTACTGTTCCTCAGCCCCCCTCTCCGATATGAGCGAGGGGCCTCCCATTGGTTGGCCACTTGTTGTGGATCTACGTAGTGATGGGCGGGAGTTTGGGGAGGAAGATGGTCTGGAGAGAGGTGAGGAAGGACGAGAGGGGAACATTGATGAAGACTGAGCCTACAGAGTTTGCACAACATTCTACACGCACAGAAGTCCAAACGAATCAGATCCTTTTTTTTTTCAAGAAAAAGAAGCAGCAACACAATGGTCAAATTCTGAAACCAAAATTGAATAAATTATACCAGTAAATACACGTAAGTATCCACATTTAGAGTTGTGAGTAATGTGTGTATTACTAATGGGAACCCTTAACATTGGAGCTGCAACATGTAAGGTCAGTCAAGTTAAGGAAAGCATGAATATTAAATCAGGGGAATCGAGGATGAAAAACTAAAACATATACAGATCATTGAATGTAATTGGGATCTGCAGTGTTATTCAAATTTCAAAGAACATATAGTTAGATGTCTCCCACGGAATGTATACAAATATTTGACAATGATCAAGAATACTTTTTTTTACCTTACATTACCACCCATTACAGAGGGGGGGAGCATTTGAGGGTTCGGTGCCTTGCTCAGGGACACCTCGGCAGGGACTCTAACGGGCGACCCTCCGGTTCCGAAGTGGAAGCTCTACCCACTGAGCTACTGCCTTCACTTCAGGTCAGTATACAGTATATGGAGTGGTTGTAGGTATGTAGGTATGGGACCAGTTCTGTATGTTAGCGGGAGGGTGGAGGGTTTAATAGAGCAAGAGGGGAGGCAGGTACCAGCGTTCTATCGTTTGTTTCAATCTTGTGAAATAACCTTCACAGAAATGCAGCGTCTGCCTGGAGAAGGGACTTGTTTTGCCTTCCTTAGAAAATGTCCCAGTTGTTTCTGGAGCAAATCACCACTACAGTCTGCAATGTATAAAGGTAGAAAGTGTTCATCATCATCCAGCATCTGATTTAAGATTTAAGATTTAAGATACTTTATTAATCGTCATTTTGCATGCAATTCACAGCAAATTTGCATGCAATTGAAATTTATCTTGCACCCCCTCATATCACACACACACAAACACATGCATCACAGAGGGGGTGCAGGGCAGCCATTATACGGCGCCCGTGGAGCAGTGTTAGGGGTTCGGTGCCTTGCTCAAGGGCACCTCGGCAGTGCCCTGGAGGCAAACATGGCAACTCTCCAGACGTTAGTCCACTTTCTTGGTCCATATGGGACTCGAACCGGCGACCCTCCGGTTCCCAAGCTGAATCCCCTATGGACTGAGCCACTGCCGCCCCAGGGAGAGTCGCCCATGCATGGCTGCATTGCATTCTGGTGTATTCCATCTCAATCTCTGGTTCAGGCTATCGACACTCTACAACTCTCTGTTTTGTGTGATTCATGAAAGTACGTCGGTGCCAATCACCATGGTAACAGGGCTGTCAAGGCCCGAAAAGTTTTTGAGTGGCATGTGAGCTTGGAGGAGAAGCAAAGTACATCAAACAATAAAGTAAACATGCCGTACATCAGAAATAGCATTTCTGTGGCGCTCGTTATCAGAATGTTTTTGTGTTCATTGGACTAGATCGATCAGGATTCACATCTAAAACAGTTTTCATTAAATGCCAGGTTCGCTTTAAGATAATGTGACAGCCACTTTGAAAAACAACAAGATGCAAAGATTGTAAATTTGACTGTGGGATCGCACGGGAATTTCATGGAGTTCATCTATTTTGCAACCGCTGATATACAGCAATGACATAAAGTGATTCAGTCCAAAAATGTGTCTCCCATTAAAAGAGTTACAGGCTTTTGCATGTAACCCTGAACTGATTGGACATCAGTAATAAACATTTTCTCACACTGCGTATGATGGTTTTCCAAAGAGTTTTATTGATGAGGACAAGTTGAACTTAAAATTGCAAAAAAATATCCTGATTGTAATCAAGGCTGCAGATGTTGATCTGCAACTACAGAACGCCACAATATGAAAAACCCCAAATCACTGAAATGGAGAAAATAATTGTCAATCTGTAGGTTATTAATACATTTTATTACCCATTACTTAAGTCATTAGTTAAACTAAGCCGGGAGTGTTTCACCTATAAATCACCATCATAAAGTGCAGACTACGTCACTGCTGCTCTGACATCAGCCTCCACTATGAAGTGTTATGAACTGTTCTCTGACCATGAAAAATGCAACTGAACATCCAAAGAACTCAACGTTTTGATTCCAAGTCTCCTTTCAAAAACCTTAGATAGGCACTATAAGATCAACCTGGACCTCATCCTCAATGGTGTGTGTGGGTGTGAGTAAGATGATAGCCCACATGTTGACACTTGAGCAGGAGAAGGCAGTTTAGTTCTTGAGGCTTGATGTGGATGAGGGAGTCAGGGAAAGAGAGCAGGGAGGGCACAAAGGCTGTTTGTGTTTCAAACAGCATTCTGATCTCAGGAATGTACCTTTAGGCCACAGCCGTGAGCTTCCCACTGCAAACAATGCACTCAATGTCAGTTACGGCTGGCTAGCGCAGACGCTGCTGGCGCTACTCCAAGGTCCCAACTCGTCGAAAATGATGGATACAGGGAACTCAATACCTCAGGAGTCCTGCTTCTGCTTTTCCCTCCAGCACAAAGAATGGAAACACTGTGTGCTTCCACAAAAGATTTCCATACACCAACATCTCCATTGTCTCCAAAGGCTTGTGTACCAATGCAATATGAAACAGAGGCAACCCAGCTGAAGTATTAGCGTATTGGTTTCTTGAGAATGAAACTGGATGTGTTGCAATGTTGCCATTCAGAGTCCATTGCTAATTAGTGTATCAGCACAGATGTATTCTACTCGCAACTTATGCTGGCAGCTACACTCCTCAAACAAACAATTTCAATCTAGCAGAAGGAAAACAAAGCTGATCAAAATATTCAACACGCTCGTCTCTGCCAGCAGCAGTTTGCTTAAACCAGATGTGCTGCACCGAGAGCGGAATGTTTGTACTGTGACGGCTCAATTAAACCCCAAGTCTTGCAACAACAATCCCGTTAGGGGATAAACGTAATGGTGTTCAAAACATTCAATACTCAGGGTATTTGTGCTCACTAAAAATGAAATAAAGCCACATACAGTGCATGCATGGACAATAGGATTCTGACATTTAGACATTTGTATGCCTGAATGAATGTATTTGAATTGTATTTGAAAAGCTGATATATTGCCTAAATCGCAGTGCAATTAATGATTTAATGTGCATCTAAACGTGACAGTCAACAGGCGACTAAGATTTTATGTCTTGCAAAACATAATGGGCTTTGTTGGTCATACTGACAACTTTAACATATCTTACATATAAAAGTTGACTCTGCAAATTGTGAACTTTGGATCAATTGGTAAATGTTGCCTACAGATTAATTCATGACTTATTCAACAGTTAACAACAACAGTAGTGATAATGCAACCTTCCTTCCTTCTCTCTATCGCTCTCTCATTCTCCTCTTTCCCCTCTATCTGTATAAAAAATGATCCATCAAAATATCCTACAACTGTATGCACAATGTCACGTACAATGTTTGCTTCGATAAAAACAAATTGCAAAAAACAAACAAACAGTGGAAAGTCTTTATGATAAATAGTTTTGCTTTTGATAGAATCAGAATAAATGTGTAAGTAAAAATGACATTGAAGAGTGTGCGTGTGTGTGTGTGTGTGTGTGTGTGTGTGTGTGTGTGTGTGTGTGTGTGATAATAATCAGCTGCTCATACTGTGGACACAGCAACAAAAACAGGGTGTATTCATTTAAAACATGACTTTCTTGGTTCATCACATTAAAACCATTAAAGAGAATTGTGAAGTAGATGTACACATCCTATAAGTTATTCTTACCCCACCTTGTAACTTCTAGACTGGATCTCATACACTAGACTGCTGCTGTTGGCCAGGCAGAAAGCTGTTAGCAGGGATTTGAGTGAGTGAGCTGAATCCCAGCAGAGCGGCACAGAGTCTATACTGTAGTGTCTGAAAAAGGAAATATCAGAATACAGGAAATGAGTTGGCAGGAACTATCCATTCAAATTGCTTCCTTTTTGGGATTTCAGAGAAGCAATAATGGCAAGTGATAAGTCACTTGGAAAAGAACCAAACAAGATTAAGACTTCATTTCCTTCCTTCATGTCTGTATATTAATTTGCCTCTGCACTCCCCACCCTCTTCCAGAGATTTGTGCTGATTTCATGACTTTGCAATTACTGTGATCTACAAAGAGCAAAGCTCAGACTGATAGACAAAGCCATTACAGTGACAGATAATGGCAGGAATCACCAAATCCCTGTATTTAAAAATGTAATTTTTAGCTGCAAAATCCAACTTTCCCTGGAAATCACATAGCGTTTTAGGGAAATTCCCCTGCAGGGCTTAATATCCATACAACACTTTCACTGTTCTCCAGAATGGAAGAATATCATAATTCAATTCACGTCCACTCAGAGATATTAACTGAAATTGTTGCTCCTCACACACTTTCCATAAATACAGAATACTTACACTTTTCCTCAAAGCTGTGTTACAATACCTGCGTTCTGGCTACAGACGTCATTCTGTATGTACATATTTAGTGGTAGCAGAAGAAGAAATAGATTTCCTGTGATGTAGCATGTCTGATTTGACAAAATCATGGCCAGCGTAAGGTGAATGTTTAACGAAAATGTCATCTCGGCAATGCTGGTATTTGATTAAAAGCTTTGTAAGTGATCATACATAACAAACAAGGTAGAAGAGATACGAGTGGGAAGGATATATTGTAAAACGGATAATTACAATATTGTTTTTGGATGACAAACAGAGTCATTGTCAGTGTGTCACATGTGAGCTAAAACCTGAATCTGTAACTGTTGGTGTAACTGTGGCCGTTATGTATGAAGTCTAAGCAAAACAATTGTCACAATTACAATAATAAATAAACTGAGCAGGTAGCATCAGAGTCATAGATTAAGTTATGATATAAATCTGTCACGGTCATGAAAGGAGCTCAGTCAAGTGCAGTTGCAGTTGGAGTTAGTCTGGCAGAATCTATGGCGGCTCTCTGTGCACAGCATATCACACCAGCCAGCTGTTGTAACACATGCTGCTTAGCCATCAGCCTGTATAAGCAGCTATTTATACAGGCCTGAAGGCTTTTCATATCTCTGCAGACAAACACAGGCACATATGGATCCTGCAATAAAGACCTCACGCTTGTCACAGACATATGACCTTAATCCCCAAACCAGGAGAACAGCAAGAGCAAGCAAGTGGCAGTATTACACACAAATAATCACTACAAACCAAAATACCCTGATCACCTGTTTTTTTGAAAAGGCTCCGCTTTGTTGAAGAAAAAATGAATTGTGAATTATCTCTTTTCAAGTAATAAAATATCATACAATGTGTAATGTGGAACATAAACCAGGTATACAAATGTGGATTATCTTTGCACTTGTTGAAATCTCACCACTTGATTCCATCTGTAATCACACTGTATTGGTTTGTTGATTTGAGACTTCGTTCTGTTCTGTTTTTGCAGTGTATGATGGAAGTCCAGAGACTTTGCTGGTCCACTACACAATACACACAACTGACCTCTTTAATCAAGGATCTATGCAATCTTGGTTGCATGTCCACATCTCTGCTATTTATGCTCTCCAGCCACTGACTGTAGAGATGATAGGATATGTAAACAGCAGAACACACAACAGAATGCCATCTCAACATCTGACACGGCTTTTAGTTTTGTTGTATCCCAGGAATCCCTACAGTTTTCTGGCTCCCCTCCAAACCTCTAGTACCAATTTAAGAGATTAGACCCAGAAAAAGCACACGAGACCAAGACAAATGGGCCCAAACGGCCCCCACCAGATCTCTCCCGGCCAACCCCTGGCATCACAGGCTGCTACAGAGACGTCAGGGTAGTGAGGGAGGGAATGTGAAACCCTCACATGTTCCCCCATTTGGCACGTTCCTGAGGCTCCAACGCAGTTATGAGGCCACTTCATAGGAGTGTAAACTGTGTATTTAAAAAGCCGTCATTGTGGGACTAACATTGGCCCCGGTGTAGGTTGTTAGAATAACTGAATGACACAATGGTTTCTTTTCTAAATAAACAGATGTGGGTAGGCTGTTAAAACCTACATTTTTTTCTCTTCCTCTTCGTCTCCCCTCCTCCATCCCATCTGTAAGTGCACACACATGCTCTCTCTCCCTCCCTCTCTCTCTCGCTCCCTCCCTCTCTGTCTCTCTCTCTCACACATGTCTAAGAAAGGCAAAGGCCAGTTTCCCTCCGCAGCTGTTCAGTACAGACGGGCCTCTATTCCAGCCTCTTTCCACTGAGGTGATATCGGTCACATTGACTAATTGCGTGTCACTCCTAACTTCTCCTAGACAACTACTGCCCCTCTGCAGCGCCCACAAGCCCCCGATGCTCCACCCACGAATCCTATGGAGGAAATGAATTCACCACAATCCTGCTGGACCTCGACTCCCATCAAATATTCTTTGCAAAGACCACGTCTGGTTCTAATAGCAGTGATCCAAGGTTCAGAGGATCACTCGTAATAATCTGTGACAGTAGTTGTTCAGATCTGTCACCTTTGCGTGTTTTTAAATTGAACTTTTACTGGAAAAAGTCTTGTTTTTCAGTATTAGACATGGCAAATCCTGTGGAAGCTCAACAGAAAATCTAATCTCACAAAAGTTTTAGAGCATCCCTGCTGACATTCAAGGTATCAAAATAGATTTTCCAAACATGAAAAATGAAACGCCACTTCCATTCTGAACTTATACGCATCCTCAGTTGATCAGTTGCTGTTCTGGGCTTTTGTAGTTCCATTTTTCAAAAAACGTGCTTACCTTTGCCTTGAATACTGTTGTTGGGTAAATGGTGAATCATGATTCAAGACACATTGAAATCTGCAGAGTCCAGAGTCGGACACAGAAACATTTGAAGGAACTTTGAGCTGATTCACTGAAAAAACATTTGAGTTTCTGCGTGGGAAAGAGTGTGTGACATAGGTGCTGTTACCAAAACTCAATCTCTATCAATTTCTATCATGAAACTGCCAAACGTAGATCACAATGTTTGTGAAAGTTAAGCTGAGTTGTCATGTTGACTTTATTAAAAGTTAGAACATTTCAGTTGTGAACTGCCAACATCCCCAACAAAGTGAATTCTCAGCTGGCTTTGTTTGGTCGATAAGGCAAGCGACTGCCTGGTGACCAAATAAAAAGCACATGTCTGACAGAGCAGCAGAGATGCATCAATCCACTGTGAACTCTTGACTCCAAAGGGATTACTGATGATGTGAACGATCCTCATGTTACATACATACATATAGTGCATACATACATACATGATTTTCTGATTTCAAGAGGATCATTGTGTTTTAAAGCATTGCAACGGTTTTGAAATAAGAAACCTAAAGGAAATTAGAAAAGGACAACTGTTTAATTTGCATCCTCAACAAGTTGTGAAGCTTAACATATCTTAAAATAAGTTTAAACGTAGAAGAAGAAGTATTTTGTTGGCTCATTGTAGCCTGCAGAAGCATACCGGCTTGATAGGATCTTTTAAAACATTAAATCTTACTTAACTACAGAATAAGTTGCTTGTGTGTAGCAGGGCAGTGTAGCTTTGCAGCATAGAGACAATGTCTGCCAGTGGTCTTGCGTGCATATGTCTTTGTTGTAAATTGGCTTTTGAGGGACATTCTTGAGTGAGCAGGGTCCATGTCCTCTGTCATGGATGCGGCAGCTCCTGAGCTGGGTTATATCAATCTCAATAACAGTGTCAGAAGGCAGTAAACATCCACCCTACAGATTGCCTGCATTCATCATCGGCCTCCTCGGTGCCTGGTTTCATTATACGGATGCAGATCAGTGAAGCCTCGGGTCGATGGCCTTTCATGGTAGAGAGCTCGTGGAGATAACTGACACGTGTCAGGGCGAGACTGAACACAGGCTCAGAAACAAGTTTGACCACTTTTATACTTTGATCACCTCCATCTTTTCTGTCTGAAGGATGTACATGTTGTATTCTTTGAGGACTTACATTGGTAAACTGTGTAGGATTGGAAAGCTTAGAAAATAACACCATCTCTGTATGAGAGTTTTTTTGAAGTTATTGCTTTATTCTCCTTCCTAAGTAGACAACGCCAAGTCAAATTCCTGCTTTGACATGTAATGCACTTGGCAAGCTGAGGAAACTCCTTTTGAAAAGATCACACTGATACTTTTCGTCCATTAGACTGTAGTGGGACAGAGTTTCCAGTGTCTGAAATGACCTCAGCAAATGTCTTCACAAGCACAAGGTAACAATGCAGCAGAGCGATCAGGAGGACTGTGCCTGTGATAAGATGCACGGCTCCAATCACTCTCTGATGCAAAGAAGGAGCTGCTTATGCTTTTGCCATTTATGTAGGAGAACGCAAAATATTTTTCTGAGTTAACGACTGAATATGGAAATGTTATACAGAAAGCAGCTTAGTCTTGGTGTTTGGCTGCAACATTCCCCGTCAGTGTCTGTTTTCAGCCGATAAAAGTCAGGTAATAATTTTAGCGGGGCCCCAGATGGCTTCGGACAGATTAATCGCAACTAGCAGCACAGGTCAGACGCAGGTAATCCATCAGGGCGTGCAGCTAATTCACCAGTGTCAGGCGGCAGCAAGGGAACTCTGTCCCAGTTTACGCCCACGTTGTGACTCCTCTGACACAATTTATGGTTTCATCCAAGTGTGCAGCAGCTCGGGGCACGTTGTTAGAGGGGGAGCGTGCAAAGGTGGAACCCAGGTGTGTGTGTGTGTGTGTGTGTGTGTGTGTGTGTGTGTGTGTGTGTGTGTATGTGTGTGTAAATACTTTAATATACATTCACAGTACAGTTTTGTGGTACTTAGCAATTCTCCTTCTTTCTGTCTTCTTTTCTCTTCTTTTTGATTTTTATTTTACAGAGGAATATATTCATATCAGCTCAAGTGACTTTGTGGATTCAGATTTTACAAATACTGTATAATAAAATATAGCTGTCAGATAAAAACCTTGTATTTCAGCCTTGTTTTAGCTCAGTTTTAGACAGTTGGTTCCTGTTTTGGAAACATTCTGCATTTGATTTAAAACAAAACATTTCTATTGAGAATTTTGTTGCAAACTGGAGAAAGATATAAAAGGAGTCTGTTTACACAGAGGAATCAAAAAACGCCTTTATTCATTTTGCATGAAAATAGCGATTCCAGGCACCATTCCACACTGTTTCAGTTTGAGATACTCAAGTATATTTTCCTTAGACGTAAATAGAAATACTTACGCTGGACTTACGCTGGAGTATTTCTCCCTCCACTGCATGGGAGTTTACACTTGATGACAAGATGTTTCTTGTTATTGTCTTTCTTATTACAGCAGCGCTCACTCTATTGTTGCGTTGTTACATTTGTCTGGAATCGCAAAACAAGAGGCCTGAAGCAAAGCGGTCAGCAGCAGCAGCATTACTCAGCGCCCTGGGTTAAGTCCACACAGGGCCCATGCAAAGGGAAAATCCCCGAGCCAAGGCCCATCCATCTCTCTGTACCTGCTGTGTCCTGGTTGCTCATGGCAACGATTCACAAACAAATCACACAGCACAGTAATTTAATTATTAGACTCTATTCGGCAACAGCCCCATCTAGATACGTGTCTCACAGACGCTGATGTCAAATAAAAGCTCCACCCGACGTATCTAAGGAAACATAATCTTAAGCAGAGTTTCCTCGGGTCATGTTATTGAAACGTAATGGTGCGTTATGTGTAATATATTGTGGCTCAATTCCTTCCAAACATCTGCAAGCCCGGAGAACGAACAAGTGCAAAACTTGGATTGCCTGGAGATCGTAAACAGAACAACTGCTAAGACTGGTTTATGTTTGTTTAGTTTATGTCTCATGAACTAAACTTTACCAAATTCCGGTGTGATTGGTCAGCGGTTTATTGATTCAAGTGCTTATCAAGTGCTTAACTGGAACAGGAGAGCAGGGATGAGCAATGCAATAAAGACAAGAGATACAAACTCCTGTGGCATTACAAACATCTCCAAAACTTTTTAACTGAAGGACTGAGAGTTGACAGGAATGTTCTGTAGAGTGACATCAGAATTGAGTTTTCCGTGTGGTGTTTGCATGTTCTTCCTGTCTGGTGTTGGGTTTCTTTGAAGACTACATGTCCAAATGTCAGGTCAGATCAGATCTACTTGAGTCACAGCCAGTCTGTACATTCACGTGCATTTTAAATTTCTAATCCGTCTTTTCTGATCCAGGTGTGCGTCCATGTGTGAGCACAGCCGTGTCCCTCTGCAGTGACCAAAGGTTTACGTCTCTGTTGCCTCTGGTCGTCCTGTCAGCTGGCAGGAATGTGAGCGTGGATGTGCAGCAGCTTGCTCCAGACACCTTTTATGACCCTCGGGTGCCTGCTTGTTTACTTGCTCATCCCAGATCCATTCAGGAGGAGGATGTCCACTCGGAATGTTTGAGATGAATTTCTGGACGCAATTTCAAACATAAATGTTGTTCAAGCATGAATATGATGTTTAACTTGAGCTTTACATTATTACATGTAGAGGTTATCGGGAAGCAATTTTGATTGATTAGGAATGTGGGAATGCATTTTAGTATTAGAGTGTATGGATATAACTTATAAATATATAAATAACATTAAAACAAGGGTTGGTAAGGAGATACGCCATGTCTGGTTTAAACTTTTCTTTGGATGATGGAAAACAGCCGCACCCTGTGAAACCTGTTAGAAATCAACCTCAACGTTTAGCTATTTTTCCTTCCACCTTGATAGAAGAGCCTATGAGGAATCTGGGAAGGTTTCCAAAGCAGCTGTGACTAACAAAATGACATGCTGGCTTTTCCAAAGTTTGGACTGGAAGTTTTATTTTCAAAGTCTTCAGAATGGAGCAGCAGAGGCAGGCTCAATGTTGGGAACAAAATGTGATGGTGAGGCCACGTCTCCCCTCTGTTTCATACCATATCCATCACTGAGAGGGACGCCGGGACACAGGGGCATTTGGAATAATCACTGTCATTTCCTGGACCCAGAGCGCTGCTACGTATGGAGTCTGGCAGTCTGGGCCAATAGACACTGCAACACACACAGCTAACACACTCCATCCATCCATCCAGACCTCTGATCCATCTGTGACAAGAGCCGAACAATCTGCTCCTTCTTCTGCGCTTCATGTGCAGACATACATTCTGTGGCAATCTGTCCTCTCTGTATGAAGATAAAGGAGGACGGCAGAGGCTGATTTATCTGTCAGCATGGGGCTATCTGAGAGTCCCTCACACAGATGGCTGGATAGTGTCAGCTTGAAGACTTTTCTCTCACTCCTCTGACTTCTTTTATCTGCCTCCTCCAGATGCAGTCCTGAGAAGACTCAAGAGCACCAGTGATAAAGCTCTGTGTTTCAAAATTGCAACTTAGTGATTCAAAAGTGGTTCAGAATCTCTGGTAATCAGCGAGAGTGTCTGTGTATGTTCAGATGATTGTGTTGCCACAGTGGTTGTAATAATTGGGCAAGATTGTTTATAACGGAGAGTAAGATGAAATTCACCAGCAGGCTAAGTTAATACAATTTCAGGGTGTTTCTTACAGATGCTTTTGGTTTATGGCTTTTTTTCTCAGACAATAACTGGAGTGTTGGATAAATCTGTAGGATTTCCCTAAAAACAAAATCATCTCACGAAAACACAAGAGTTCTTTTGATTGATGACTCAGTCTCTTGGGGATGAAGACGTGTCCCCAGAAGATTAAGTTACATGTGTCCGTCTGGGGAATGACTCTGGGTGAGTGTTCCTGATTTAGTGCCACACTCTTGGTCCCACAACTCCTTTTGTTTGCGCTGCAGTGTGTGAATGCAGAGACACACTTCACAGACTTGACACAGGGTTTCAAACTATCTACAGGCAGCCGCACAGCTCAGCTCATAAAAGTGATTAGAAAATATAGGTTTGAACTTAGGGCTTCTGTTAGGGCTTCTTCTATTTTGACATTTGAAACGCCCAGTCTTTCCTTTCTTTTTGTAAAGCACCTTGGCCTCCATTTGTTGCAGGACAGGAGCCATATCAATAAAGTTTATACTATGACTTCACAAATATTCTTCAGTAGCCTAATATATATATATAGCTGAGGAATGAAATGTATTTTATAAGTGACCCTTCCTTCTTTCAGCTGACACACAATAGGTCAGGTCAGCACGTCTGCTCCATGTTTGCTTGATATCCAAGCATCTGACACACTCTGCTCTTATCATAAAAGCATTTTCCAGGGGTGAGTAAGCCGCTTCAGAGAGAAGAAAGACGCAGCGCCTGCACTTTGAACTTGAGATAACGTGGCCTCCACATGGCGTTCACGCGTTCACATATTCACAGGACTTTGCTTGGCAGCACATTTACAAGGAATCATTACAGTTAGAATCTGTAATGCAATCCTCTAATGCAGGAAGTTCCGGAATAGAAACACGCGTGCGGCTGCTGACACGAGCGAGGTGCAGATGTTAAACACACGCTCAGATGAACATACTAAAGCCTTCGTCACATCTTCCTGCCCGATCCAGTCTCATTCTAGTTTCACAATCTGTTTGGAAGTTTTTATGTTCAGAGCATCCCGAGGACAAAATCTTCAACATGAGTGAGACCTTGAAAGTCCAAAGGATTCCTTTCGACAGGAAGTCTGCACGGAGGACGCCTGATTTTTCCATCAAGCTTTGGGGGCAATCAGCTCTGTGGTCAAACTTTGGGACAAGCAAGACCTGATTTACACACACACACCCCCCCTACCTGACAGGAGCAGCTGCACCTCATGACAGATAGGCCATGTCACCTCCAAAATTCCTCCACTGCTTCCCCGCTCTCAGCATTTCTGTCAACACTCAATATGACGTTCTAATTTTACCAAGGTTGGCACGCCTGTATGAGCCTTATGTGCACGCTGATGCATAAATATATGTTGCATGCATATACATTTATACTGTATATATACACACACTGTGGTTCTAACATATCTTTAAATGATATAGTATGTATATGTATTTTTTTAATTTCTAGAGTTGAATCAATCACACACTCAACCTTACACGTACGAACACAGCCCCGCCAAGGTCTTGTAAAGGCCGTGGTATGAGCTGCACGGCCCTCTGGGTAATAGATTGGGGATGTGCTGGAAGGAAACTCAAGCCTTGTTGCCATTCCGGGCAGAGCGCAGCAGGCCGCGCTCAGTGTCAACGACAAAAGCAGACAGGCAGCAAGCAGCGATGCATAAAACATGAGCCTGAGAATGTTCGCACAACTCAGGCAATTATCATTTCCAAGCAACGCAGAATAAAATCGACTCTTGAAGTGCCAGAATTTCATTTGTGTTTATTGAATTGTGTCGTGAGCAGCAGAGGAAGTAAAGTAATAAGCGTGAAAATGCTGCTTCCTGTCTGGGTGATGAGTTATTGGTGACTAAACTTGTCTTGTGAAATCTGTATGGTTTTTATTTTGCTGCTGACCTTTAATAACCTTTCAGAAAGCTACAGCGTAATTATTTCTGTCTTGTTTGTGTCCATAGTGGTTTTTGTTTGCATCCCAAATGAAACTAAACCAACTAAACCCTCACTTACACATGTGGGCAAAACTGTCAGGGTATCTTTACGTGATGAAAATCCTGGAAAACATCTTGAAAATGTGCATTCCAGGCCTGGTAATATTTTTGGAAAATTATGTCATAATAGATGTTCAGGTTGCGTTTGTTTTTTTTCAGTTTAGTAAACACAGGGATCTGATCCAGGACATTGTTAGAAAAGATGGGAAAAGACAATTAGAAAATTAGAATGTTTACTTCCTGTTTAGTCCAAACAGCAACTCACTCTTTGCCCTGTTTCTTTCCTTTTTTTTTGTTTATAAGGCAGAATTGCATAATAGAACGCCTCACATGTTGTGTTTACACTAACACACAGACACACACAGATCTTATTCGCCAATTATCACATCATTGTCAAACAAAAATTGATGGTCATGTGGCGGACAGCGTCTTAAAGAGCTACTGTGGTAAACGCCTCGCATGTAATGATGAAGGGTGAAAGATACATTTTCTGAGGAGCGTTAACTCAAAGACAAACACATTTAAACAAGCATCTAGCCAAACTACTGTGCAGTCCACACAGACGCAGCAGTTTTGTCTAAATTCAGACAAGGCCAAGAAGTTGTTTTGGTTGAAACCATATGGGAGCCATTATACAAGGAACTTCTGGCATTGATTCCGAGCCCGGGTTTGATGTTCAGATAGGCACGGTGCACGAAACCTTTCCAAGATAAATCTGCCGCTGTCACCGGAACAGTGAGGTTAAAATCCAAACTTTGCTGTGAATTAAATAGATTGTATGCAATTTCTCGAACAATAATGAGAATAAGAAATTCTTGCTGATGTGCTGCGAGTTTAATGATCATAACTGTTATTACATTCAAAAGAGTTGAAACAGGCAGTGTGTCGTCTCAGCCACATGACACCAACAGTATCAAATCTTTTTACAGGCAATTCCTTTATCTGATCCCTTTGGCCAGTGGAAACTTTGGAATTTCCTCAATCCATATTTTCAAATCATTCCATCTGATTTAAAACTATAATATTTTATTATGGCGGACT
This sequence comes from Genypterus blacodes, assembly GCF_046128005.1. Taxonomy (NCBI): domain Eukaryota; kingdom Metazoa; phylum Chordata; class Actinopteri; order Ophidiiformes; family Ophidiidae; genus Genypterus; species Genypterus blacodes. The sequence continues at coordinate 763,239 of NW_027466873.1, forward strand.
GTTCCAGTAACTACATTCTGCTCGCAAAGGCTTAACAACCATTGTGTCCATGTTACAGTGGATCGTTCACCATTCAGCTTTAACAGGCAGATTTCTGTCTGCTTGTCTTCCCTGCTTGGATCAAATTAGTTGAGGGGCCTGTTCAGGGAGGATTTGGGCTCCGCCAGGGACTAAAACTGCACTATGACCCAAACTGCTCTATGACCCAAACTGCTCTATGGCGTCTGCTTCTCCTTCACCTTCTGCCACATCATATCTTTGAAATAAAGACATATTACTGTAGATTCACATAGAAAAGGATTTTTATAAAGTGAGTAACCTTGTAGATGTTGACCCTGTGGAGCTGACATTTGACCTCTGAGGCAGAAGATGGTGAGCAGACATGGCTGGATGAATGAATGGATGGATGGATGGATGGATAGCAAAGCCTGCTGGAATTCTTCACCTCAGCTGAATTTGTCAGGCTCCAATCACAAAGTCACAGGGCCTCCACCTTTTTTTCATATACGGCAAAGAATTGAGAATTGAAAAAAAAAAATACAAAAAAACATGCTGTGGCTTCTTCTGCTGTCTGTGACTCTTTGAACCTGTAACTTCAGTCTACCAGCAGCTGCACACCCGCATGGAGCTGCCTGTGCGCCTGCATCCATTACAGGCAGAGAGAGGAAGGGGGGCGGGGGGGGGGCAAGAGAGAGAGAGAGAGGTAAGAGGAGAGAAAGAGAGGGGGGGTGTAGATTCCTGGGGATGATTTCCTTCCTTCTGTTGTGGAATAACTGACATTTATTAGATGGAACTTGATCACATTACAATGATTGATGATTTGATGATATTGATTTGTGTTGCAAATCATATGAAATAATTTTACAGCACTGGGTTTATTTTCTTCACTTGTTGGAAGAAAATATGATGTGGAAATGATTACATGAAGACAGATACACATGTCAAGACTGCTTACGACCCATTCTTCCTCTATGAAAGCTAAAAGTAATCAAAACGTAGTGACATTGTCTACAAAATTTTCCTCAGATTGCATTATTGGTTCATTGATATGAAAAATAATATTGAATCATCTTGAAACAAGCTCTTGAAACGTTCTGCTATTCCTGTGTTTGAACATGCGGGTAAGGTTTGGTGTTAAATTAGATGAACTCCTCTTTTACTGGGAGACTGAGACTGAGGAGGACGTAGATGTGTTTTTGTGTAAAGGTGTAGACGTGCTGCTGTTTGCCTTTAGGGAGGCGGGAGGAGACCAACGCTTTCTGCATCGCTCATCATTTCACTTTCATGATTTTCTAAGTAAGAGCCAAATACTTGAGGGGAAAGGGGATATCTTCACTCTTGGTGGTGACAGCTGGTCAGAGAGAGAGAGAGAGAGAGAGAGAGAGAGAGAGAGAGAGAGAGAGAGAGAGAGAGAGCGGGAGGATGCAGATGCAGCTGCAGCCTGGCTATATGATGGTAGGGGTCCACAAGCAGATGGGGCTTCCAACTTTAGTGCAACATGATAGCCTTTTTGAAATACCCACATATGTTCGAAAACAAATAAATAAAATAACTCCACATTATTGGAGACAATACACACAGGCAATGTTGAAGCCAATATTTTATCTGAACATTATCTCACATCTTATTTCTCATATTTGGGTGTTTTGCAAACTGCCTCACTAGTTAATGTCAATCTAAACTCATAGTGGAATATCAAGAGATACAATTCATTTATAACACACACATTTACAAATACGATGTGTGTGTGTTTTGCAAGGACATTCTCTGTATTTCTGCAATCTAAACCAAGCTGGTATTGGCATCAGCTGATCAAGGTGTCCTGTAGTTCACAACTGGAATTCAGCCTTTGTCCAGAGACCTGAGCTTTGGAATGACTGAAGCTTCTTGGCATCCAACCCGAAGGAAACCTAATATCAGGAATGCCCCCCTCCCCCAATAAAACACAGCCTTCTCTCCACTGTCAGGGCCTTTTTCCTTCACTCTCCTCTAATGACACGAGCCCTTTTGGGTCGAACAGGAATGCAACATTAAAGTTAGTCTGTGATCAGTCTGTGATTACAGAAAATCTGTAATGGTTGCTCACTGATTACCGATTGGTCGTGCTGGTTGAGGAGGGCGAAGAACAACTGCATCACACGCAGTTCACATGCACAGCAAAACTTTGGTTCTCCTTGACTTAAAGCAATACATTTTTTTCTTTTCAAAACATCATTTAACAATTGGAATAAGCAAACAATGTGAGGTGTCTCTCTGTCATCACAGCAAGTCTTCTTCCATGTGAATTCAGATTCTCATGATTCTTAACTTTCACCTTCAAAAACCCCAAATCTGCCCAAAAGATGTTTGACATTACAATCACTTCACCTTAACCAGGCTTTAGTCACCAGGAGCAAATATTGTAGAAACTATGAACATATTGATATGAATGTCTGGTCAATGTGGTAATAAAGACTGTGATCTGTTCCATGCTGAAACATTTAGCAAATGGAAAACACAGAGACTGTTGAATTCAACTATTTTCACATCTCAAGACCGTCTTTACCATGTCCAGCCAAGCGACTAGGTGTTTTCTTTACGCAGCCGTGACGGCATGTAAATACACCTATGCAGCCCACGTCTGGACATGAGTTACAACAGCCGTAATATGGTGGCTGTTGCACTTTTATCACTCTAATTATAGTTTAAACATGACGCCTAAGTAAGTGCCTGTTTGTATTTTCACTGGGGATGGGGAGCCAGGAGGAAAATGTTCAGTCATCACAGTGGACTGAGGGTTTATGAAGAGTCGATCCCCCCAGCAGGAGATGTTTTATTAGCCATGTTTAAATGACCGGCTTGTTAAACATCAAGCGGCAGGCGGGCGGCTAGGCGGCTGTGGCCTCAGGATGCACAGCACTGCAACATCGCTGGCTATTTTCACCCTCTTCAAGGCTTTATTTGACATGCTAGGTTGTAGACAGGGTTGTTTCAAGACACAATAATCACGTTTAACTTCAAGCCCAAATGCTAGATTCCCACCTGTGACGGGACACTGGAGCTCGGGTGGTCCCGGGTGATTCAGTGTCTCCTCTGAGGTCATCGCGCCCACAACGCCAGAGCCTGAAAAGAGACAAGAAAAAGAGGGACAATAAATAGAAGCAAAACGCTGTAAAAACTGGGTGTCTAATTGTTTCGTATTCAAGTCATTCAAGTCAGATGGCATCATCTGCAGTAGATTAGTTTTCATTTCTTACAAATGTTTGTTTGATTTTTTTTTTTTTTTTTTTAATTATGAAAACCAGATCACTAGTAACAAATTTTAAAATGTGCATGACATGGTTACATAACATTAATCTCCCAAACATATTTCCAAGTCATTTTTGTCTGTTGCTGACCCTTGAAAGTCAAATCTTCCTCAAACCCACAGCCTGATTCTTATTTAAACCATGGACTTGCTACAAATAAGTGTCTTGCATCTCAAAATAGTGACAGAACAAAGCAGATTACAGCATATAAATCAAGAATGTTGGTTTTTTTATTGGACCTTCACACTCTCATGTTCTAAAAAACCAAATGACCACATGGCAGATTTGAGAGGAGCAGATCATGCTCCTCTCCTCCACTTGCTCCATTTTTTGCAATTGTCTTCATGGACATTCACTCACCCGCAATAGATCCTGTATACTTAAGGACATTTTACACTTCTTTTCTTTTTTTAACATTAACATCAGATTTGTAGTGAATTATGTTGTATTTGCTCAAAGGTCATGGGAGCAGATGAAAATGTAAAAGTTCCCTGGAGAGGCTGCAGTCATGGAAAATAAAGGGAAAGAAACTTTGGTCTTGATAATGATGATGATGATGATGATGATGATGATGATGATGATGATGATGATGATGATGATGACGACAATGACGATGATGATGATGATGATCGGGAGCAAAAGCAACAGTTTTATTTGTCAGTTTCTGTCCTTTCCTCAATTTACGCCATTTATTTGATAATTAGATTATATCTGAAAAACCTAATCCCTTTTTTTCATACCTACATACAGTGCTAATCCCCCAGTCGGAAAAATCACTTTACCTAGCAAAATATTTCCATCACCGTACCTCCTGCTGGGTGATAAAATGTAGCCAGAATATGAACCTCATTTGTCAATAGGTTGAACCACTAATCTATCCACATCATTGATAACTGAGCATTCATCAAAGTTCAAATGGTCCTTAAAGTATCATTCTTTGGAGTCACGTATTCATAAAAGGTAAATGTGTTTATAAAATCCTCTCGTTATTTATTTAATAACAACATCCTGATGAAATACTGATGTGACATTTTCTCCTCCAGCAGCGTCACTTGTCCTTTCATTAAGTCCTGCACTGTGCGTTTGATGGATTTGATTTTGATCCTGTTAAAATTGCTCTCCGCGCTGGCCCAGACTGCAGTGTGATTTATGCAGCGTCTCTAGATTAAACAAGTGTGTACAACTCCTTGGCAGCGTCGGACACAAGCTGTGCACTGAACAATTTCAAATGTAAATACGTCTTGACTGTGAAAATCTATCTTGGCGTTTTGGGCCTTCACGCCGTTCCTCAGTGCAAATGAGGGCAGAGGCGAGAGTCAGATAAGTGATTCAGCTGGTGTTGATTTTGTTTTTGTTGTTTTTATTTCTGTACAGTGTGTGCCAGGTGTCATATGAGGTGGTTGCATGCAGGTAAAGCACACTGTTGACCGTCACCATGGCTGTCAAGTGTTAAAGTTTGGTTCCTCACTTTGGAAACTATCAATCCAAAGTTATGCACGTTTGGACCTTAGTTTGTTTGTTTGCAACTCAGTAAATGCTTACGTGTCACTGCAACACAACAGTGACTTGGGTTCAGCCACTTACAGACTGCAAACAAAAGCCAGACACAAGTTTTTCAGAGTGTTGAGCAAGTCTGAACGCTGATGACTCGGGATCATGAAATGCTGTATGACAGTCCAGCAAATAGTCAGATAATCACGCAAACTAAATACGCACCAACACATGAAGCATAAGTATATTTCCCCTTGCAGTGACTATATTCTATTAACCCAAACTCGTTTTCACTGTAAAGGACGAAGCTTCTGAAAGCAAACGCTGGGCAGCACAGACAGCCTGCTGTATTAATGACCCGCTGGGGAATGGTTCGGGTCCAGACCATTGTTCATGAGCTGGAAGACTGAGGGCTGAGGTTTCTGGTTCGGGGTCATCTGAAGAGTCAAGACCAAACATCCCTGGTGGAGTCCCCACAGGAAGTCATCACTAAGAGTGCAATTAGAGAGCAGAGGCCCCAAGCTTCTCTCCACCAGCCTTCCTGTCCAAAAGATAGCAGCAACGTCCCCATTGTTTTTGAGGGATGGTTTAGTAGGGATGGTATCTGTAACATATCAAGTATCTAAAGTGTTGATGCATCTATTGGTGGAGTCGATCGGACAGGCATCAACACTGTAGTCAGGTTTTCACATACACACACCCACACCAGCTCCTCCATTTAAGTCAAATAACCTTACAACAAATGTTTCTTTCTGTGCTCTTACTTTCTGAGGAGTCGTATTTGTTCTTTTCTGGCCTTTGCCTGTGAGGTATGTCCGTGACTCACCACAGGCTGTAAATGCGGGAAATGTGGGAATCAGCGTGTCCAGTGAAAACACATTAAAACACGCTGACCCGCCGGACTTTCACTATGAGGACAGTTACATTCAAAGGCAAGTATGAAACTGATATTATTATTATTGTCTTGTACGCCCATAAAGCTGATTCAAAGGAGGAGACAAAACGAACAATTCAAACTACTTGATATGAAGTTTCATATATTGACAGTTAACAGGAAGCAAGATAAGCACAAATGAATCGATGAAGAGAGCAACTATCTGCTGTAAACAATGAAGATTAGAAATGGTTTTGTAAATGATTTATGAGGCAGGAGAACAATAACACACTTGCTGGCCTCAAAGATGCACATGAATGGCTGTGGTGAGAGACACTCACGATTGTTTAAAGAAAACTCCCTAGTCTGCATATTGTGTTGATTAAATTGGAAAATATTGGTCATTTCCTGTTGAATTATTTCTATGCAAACTTACTACCGATACACAGAATTCATCCTCATCTGAATTGTCTATAACCTCAGTGAGATGTTACCAAACTCCAGCAGACAATTCCTGAATGTTTAACAATTAGACTTTGGAACAAACAACCAGTAACCTAAAACAGACTGGAACCTGAAAATAACTTTCCGACTCTCAAACTGTGATGACTTTCGCGTGACCGCTTACTCACAAAACTGAGGGATGTGTTTATGTGCTGGAGAGTTTGGCGTTAGCGTTGGGCGGCCTCCTGCTCCAGCTGACTGTTTATGTTCATTCAGCAGACCAACCACCTTCAGCCCACATCAATTCCAACAAGAGAGACACAACCACCATGTGCGAATGTCTCCTACTGTAAATATTTCTTTAGCTGTGCATTTGTGGTCTGCCCTCCCTGCCAGCTCTCCACAATTTCTTAAGGTGTGAGCTCAGACAGACTGAAGCGGCTGCTCGCCATATCCAGGGATGTTGAAAATGACCTGTCGGGTAAAAGAATAAGCATCGTCTACGCTGAGACTTCACCCCTCTAAGCATCTACAAAAGTAGTCCATCATTTTTCCAACATGGACTGATCCACTTTTTTCCCTGAACTCGCCCTCATATCCATAAACCGTACATCATCCAGTGTGATTGTTTGCATTCATATGAAATTAAAGAGCTGGTTTGGAATCAAGCAACTTTGCCACAGTTCATAATTATAAAAAATAAATAAATGTGTGGCTAAGGGCGAAATACCAATGCAGTATGTTGAATTAAAAAAAGATGAGAATAAAACAAATAAATCTCACAAATCAATACAAACTTCACATCACATCACACATATTGGCTATTGCATTTATATTACACATTTTTGGAGATGGGCAAATCTGAGTGAGTGATCTAGTGAGTAACCTAGTGAGTAAAAATCTGTATCTCAACCCTTACTATTAAATAATTAGTTGAGTTAAGAAATAATTTTTTGGGGGAGATAAATAATTAGTTGCCATGACTTTCCTGCAGGGAAAATGTGATGTTGTTCCACTGGAATGTCTCCTCCGTATCCTGCCAAATCTGAGCTGGAAACACTTAGTTTGGAACCTGTGTGTACTAGAAACCACTAATAATTTGCTTAAGGGAACCCACATCTGGACGGATTGCTGAGGCCGAGGTTAAGAGTGTCAAAACTGGGCCTTTCCTCCTCGACCAGTTGCAGGCTGAGAATACGGTCTAATGTTAAACAAAAATCTTAACTACAGGAAATAGGCCTGTTATCATAATATAACCATTTGCCTTGGCCAGCAACCAGACCGAAATTGCCCCTTGTTTACTATTTTCAAGAAGGGCCGAAAGTTTATGGACATAAATCAAGTTTATGGACACAAATCCTTTGCAAACTGTAGTCACCAGGCTGTTTGTTTTTGGTATCACAGCCAAAAACTACAGCAAATAGACTGAGCAAGTGTGAAAAAAGACAAGTTTGTTTGCACAGCCATCAGCTTTGTTTGAGGGCTTAGTTGGTAATCCAAAGAGTTCCTCCGTCTGAGCTACTGAACACTGACAAGTGGTAAATCGCCTCACAGCTTCAAACAACTGACAGCAGCGGCCGAAAGTGTTTAAAAATTACAGCCTGGCTAGGACAAGGGGCAATAAAGACCAATTAAACAGCAATAAATGTTAATATAACATATTTATCAACCTGGATAGAGATGTGTGGGAGTCTGGTCTTTTGGGAAGTCTGTGTGAGGTTGTTAGGAGATGTCAGGTCTTGTCCACCCTAAGCCAGATACATTGAAAAGTCATCATTCATGTTAGTGTTGATCATCATTGATCTGTGGTCATGTTCATACATATCATATCAATATCAAAGAACATACAAGTATTGATTGGGAAGCCATCCAGGATTAACATATCATGACCCGTGAATAAATCCTTATTCTACTACTATAGTACAATATCATATACTGTCATATGACAACTGAAGCAATCGTGACAGAAAACTCTCCTGGACACAAGAAAGGTGAAGATGGAAAGTGGGAGACAGGTGGAAAAAGACTAAAAGCACTGAAGAGAAGAGAAGAGAAGAGAAGAGAAGAGAAGAGAAGAGAAGAGAAGAGAAGAGAAGAGAAGAGAAGAGAAGAGAAGAGAAGAGAAGAGATATTTGTGATGTATTTGTGTTTTAGCATCAGGAATAACAGTCAGCAGCTCGGATGAAAGGAAGTGTGATTTTTGACCTCCAGGGTCTCACCTGTGCTCTGCAAACTCTGCTGCTGACGCATCCTGTCAGTTCCACAAAGCCTCTGCTGTATTATGTCATACATTTGTAGTGACAGCGTTCTACAGTTTGACTTCAAGGGAAAGCAACACTCTGAAAGCCCCATTCAGAAGTTAGATTCATTGCCTCTAAGCAGCTCAATGGTGACCAGGACCAAACCTCAATCTGGTACGTCATCTTGGCAGCGTGCCCTGCGCCGCGCCGATGGCATCAGTGTTTCGGTTCCTGTGTCAGGGTGTAGTTTTCCATCAGAAACAGACTGAGCAGCGTCCATATGAACTGCTGCATATTTGAGGTTATTAAAGCAGGAGCTTAGTGGCCTACGCTGGCACGCTGATCCTTAGTTCTGTGCATGATAAAGTTTCAGGACCCCGGGACAGCGCGGCACCCTTGTTACTGCAGCCGACCCGCTGAGAGGCCTAACGTAAAAGGCAAGAACAGCTGGGAACACTTAGCACCAAAGCTTGTGTATTAGGCTTTTCTTCAAAACAAAGTAAAAGGTCTTTGCACTTCACATTCTATTGTTAATATATCAGCGCTTTCATGTAAAGAACGACTGTTTTGTCTTTTGTCTGCCAAAATTGGTTTTAGAAAAATGAAGCTCCTATAGAAAGAATGCAAAGCGGTATAGAAGTCTCTCATAGGAAGTAGTATAAGTCGTATAACAACACGTTTCCTGAAAAAGAAAGAAAAGCTTTTTCTGTTTTTCACTGTAATCATTTCACATTGTAATAATTTTGTATCAACATTTTAGTTTTCAGCTGTACACAAGATGGGAACAATTCTAGACAAAGTGCAAAATTCCATGTAAATCATGACAAGAGAACATAGAAAACAGTGGGTATTGTGTACAGTACTTTGTCTTACTATCAATTACACCAACTCACAGCGTAGACAACTCCAGAGGGCTGTAATTAATGTCTCAAACCAACAAAAAACAGATGTAATTCTGTTCATAAAGAGGCCACCATGCAGTCTCTACCCATGTATTACAGTGAAACTATTTGCTTCAGGCACTGCTACATGCTTATTTCTTTTAACAAGGTTTTCTTGGCTCATGATTCTTTCATATTTAGGGAGTCAAACACAAACTCGTCCGCCAGGTACCGGGACGGCCAAAGCGTCACTTCCAGGAAAAGCCTGATTCACGGCGTTAACTTGGCTGAGCTGACTCCTGCAGGACTGGAGCTGGCACATTAGACTGGAAAAGCAAATGAACACGTGCTCCAAGTGGGGGGAGAGAGAGAGGGAGAGGGAGAGAGAGAGAGAGAGAGAGAGAGAGAGAGAGAGAGAGAGAGAAAGAGAGGTAATTGTGAGCACAAAACTCTGACACATGTGTAAGGTCACTTATATCCCAGACAGCCAAGTGTTTCATTTGAGCTCCGTTAAAGAGCTCTTTGTGGAAATGTAAGTGATAACTAAAGGTTTTCTTTGGTATATTCGAGCTCATTTTGAATAGTAGGAGTAGTTCAGCAGAGATCATGTACATGCTGTTGATACATCACACCAGCTCTAAACTTTACACTGAAACCAGAGCAAAGTTTGAAAGTAGAGGGAAAAGAACCGTCTGAGCAGCTGAACCATTTTCCATCTTCTTCAGCTTGGTCACTCTGAGTAACAACGATGAATCACTTTTAATAGGAAAGTGTAACCAGTTCCTTTGAGGTTTACAGCTACATTTAATTGAAATAACGCTGTAACATTGTGAGTTACCGTAAAGTGACTTCATAAATCTTCCACCCCCATTGGATGAGGTATGGACTGTATGTCATTATAAGAGTGAATTAGACCACATGGTGTGTTCTTTGTGCTATTTTTGATGCCTTAACATAACTAAAAAGTGTTCTGTTCATTGTACCAAAGAGTTAATTTGCTTTCAGGGTGGAGCAGGTAAAAGTCCTGCAGGTCTGTAAGAGACAAACCAGTGGGTTTTTGTCTTCAGGCCTATCTCAACCATCTGAGGGAACTTAAGGCAAGAGGCTGTGCACCGACTCTACAGACTCTTGTCAGAGTTCATTTCCCCCCCCATCCTCCTCCTCCCAATGAATTCCAGATGTTTTGCAGACGAAAGTGAATTTTAAGGGGTGGAGGGGTGGAGAGGTGGAGGGGTGCTGGCAGTCAGGGGGGAGTAGCTCTTTTTTGTGCACAGTATGCATGTATAATGCATGTATGCACCTAAGACTCAAGATAGGCCCCTTACACATGGCAGGATTCCAAATTCATGCTAAGATGCTGTGTGCTGAATGACTTAAACAACTGGGGAGATCGTATGACTGTAAAATGTCATCTAAACAATTTATAATAAGTGACAAAGCAGAACCTACACACAAAGAAGCTGCAACTAAGGGTAAGAAACGCTTTCTCTTTACGACAACCGAGGTTGGAGTTAGAACTAGAATTCCTATTCTGAGTCCTGACTTGTACATCTTTGGCACATCAAGTCCACAACCCTGTGAACCCTCAAATTCAAATAGTAGGTCAGCCAGACAGGCAAAGGAGGTTTGGAGTTATTTTTTCCTCTAAATCTTCTGACTGTGTGTGGTCTGTGTGAGGTAATGAACTCATGACTGGAGGAAATACATGGCTCTCTATTTTTAATAAATATCAAATCCTGCCTGCCTGAGGGTGAGATGGGAAGAAGCCTGAGCCTCGTGTTCTTTGTGGCTCGTAATAAAGTGGCAGTTCACCTTTGACAACAACAGACATCCTCATCTACAGCATCCTGGCCTGTCACTGCACGATAGTTTTCCCTGTCCGTCAGTGTTTCAATGTGTTTTTTTTAATGTTATATCCTTTGCTTCTATTGTCTTTATTCTCTATTGTGTTTTTGTCTTCTGTGAGCAACAGGATGCTTGCAGGGCATGAATAAAGTACTTATCAATCTACAGAATCTTTGTATCTCTCTATCTAAACCCCATCATTCAGTCAGTCTGACTGTAGTTGCAAATCATGGTTAGGAGCTTTCCACTCTTTCGCCTGACTCACTCACCCGACTAGTATTGCTGTCTCATTGTTTGCTTTCCTTCCTGGTAGCGGCACACGGCGGCTACCGCACATGACATTGGCAGCAGATGTGGCTGGGCCCAGAGAAAATAAACTGGCCGACGATGATGCCGTCCGCAGAAGCTAAATGTTGACTTAGTGACCTGTAATCAGATTCACACACATGACAGAATGGAAATAAACAGCAACATTTGCCCGTGTCGCCTCTGCCGACCCTCCCACCACAACACAGGAAGCTCAGCATGCTGGGAAAAGCCGTTTGCCTGCAGGCTCTCACTCTAGTAATGGACCCTCGCCGTCACACGCCAAGGGGTGGGAAGAAGAAAATGGCTGACAAAGGATGCCGTATAATGACATGGGTGACAATTCTGCCTCAGACCAACATTAACTTCTAACGTGTTTAGAACCTGCGTTCAGAGGTGGAAAGAAAAGTAAAAGTACTAAAAACAAAAGCAGTTGAGTTAGTTTACTTTTTCATAACTTTCTTTCTTGCTATTCATTACTATAGCTACCTTTTGGGATATTTGAGTACTTAACATGTTTGAAATTGAGTTATTTTTGTTTGGAAAAGGTCTGATTTCTTCTTTGACCACTGCGTTGGTTTCAGTAACTAAATCTAAGTTACTGTAGACTGTTTTACAGATAACCTTTCCCCCGCATCTGTTTATAAAATCATTGTTAATCCAAGCATCTGTTGGTGCGCCGAGTCACAGTACTGGCTCATCTTCCCCACAGAGAGAAAACATTAAGCGTCTCAGCATTCTCTGAGCTCTATAAATTAAGGTCCCGATAAAAGACCTTCATGTGGTTGGAATCTAGAGATAAAACAATGGTCATAAATCAGGCACATCTGGGGTGTCGTAAATCTGTCGTTTTTATCTTTGGGCTCATCTCAGCTCTGTGTCCTGTTCACCGGGATTTGAAGGGTTCATAGTGCAGATACAGCGACTGGTTAGGTGGGGATTATCTCATCCAGTTGTGTTGTTCAGGCATAAAATCGGCCTCTATGATCACTGTCTACTTGGATTCAAATTGCCCATGAATGTCAATATACAGATGCTTACACTTAGAGCTGAGGATTTTCACAAAATCGGTTTTGCTTTCCACCGTTCTCCAAAAGTCACACAAATGATTAAGTGGTGATTTGTGGAGCTTAGTTTGATACACATGAACATAGTTCTAAGAAGTACTTCCCTCCTGACTCATAAATTAAAGTAAGGCTGCTTGCACATGAGCAGTGCTCAAATTGCACTGCGTTGGCCCATTGTTTTCTATGGAGTTGAGTATTACGACTCAGACTTGTGGCAACAATACGTACAGCAACATGAGCCACCCAGGTTCTCTGCTGCACTCAAAATCCAACCAAACTCCAACTTTTCAGTGAGCAACCAATGAGAGAATAGCAGCATGTGATAGTGTGGGAGGCAGTGGCTCAGTGGTTAGTGCTTCTGCTTTGGAACCGGAGGGTCGCCGGTTCGAGCCCCTGCCAAGGTACCCCTGAGCAAGTCACTGAACCCTCAATTGCTCCCCCCTCTGCGAAGGGTGGTAATGTAATGTAAGTCACTTTGGATAAAAGCGTCTGCCAAATGATCGTAATCTGATGACAGCAGAACTGAAACAACGGTTCAGAAGAAGAGTTTAAATTATAGGAGACCCCAAATTCATGGACACAATTGATATGATGATCAGGGCCAAAAGCTGAACGGTTACCAGGACTGCTCGGCCCTCACCATCAGCTGAGGGGGGATTGAGGACAGCCATTTGTTAACGCCCCGATGCGTGATGTTGCTATCCGCCTTTTTCAACGTGCACGTTCACATTATTCAAATTCCTGTGTCTTGAAGTGAGCTCGGTGTGAACGCCGCTGGATCGTACCAGAGCAAAACCCTGGAAGCAAAACCCTGCAGATAGTAGCTGTCATACCAGATAGATTTTTGTGCAGGAAATGTTCTTTATTGAGATAGATTGAGATTTATAGAAACATACCCATGACTTATTTAAGTGTCTGGATGCTGGATACAACATTTCTTCTTTCGGTGTTAATAGTGTTACAATTGCATTACATCATCTACTGTTAAAGCGTCGTGTAACTGAAGCAAAGCAAAACCTTTAGCAACTTTAATCACATTAATATATGAATTTCTTGCATAAATATTACTTCTCTTAGGTTTATTTGCAACAGATGTTTGGGAATTGATTCTCAGTTATACAGCACACCATCTGTTATTCATTCCCCTTTATTTGTTTTGTTTTCTATGAATTGAACAGCCTCAAAATAAATGTTTGCTATCTTTTATCAGTTGCCAAAGGGACTGAAATAATGACGGATAGGAAAGCTCCCCACTAAGCTTTATGTTCTGGATCAATGCAGCTTTCAGCCACATGTTCATAAAACCTATATAATCTGAAGTCATCAATCTGAGGGGTGTGGGCACTGTATGTATGTACGATGCTGCTGAAGTAAACAAGCTATTTGTTTTTCCCATTGCACAGTTAGCTTAATAAACAAGGAAGGAAAAGAAGAAAAGCAGAAATAATCCTAATAATTATAATACATTTGTAGTGCACTTTTCTAAACATATTAGTGATAGTGATATCAATGAAAATAAGTTTCTTTTATCATCGCTTTATACAGTATAAACAATACAAAGTACTATACTGCTATATTTTCCATACACTTTAAATAGCCGTTTTTGAACTGGGCCCAGGTAAAATAACTGCCATATGGTTCCATTTGTGTGTGTGGGAATGTGTTTTGACATTTCCTCTCTATTGTTAAGATCTAAATGAACTATCCAAATGTTGCCTTTTATTTCGGTAGGAGGCTGTAATTGTCGGATGCCTAGATAAACTGTCAGCTTAGACCAATTTCTTCTGCAGCCATCTGGACCGTTCAAGTTTTGGCCCATTAGACCCCCCCACCCCACCCCCGGCACATTTTTGGCCTCAGTACAGAGGAGAGGAGATAGTGGCTCAGATGACGCCGAAGGTAATCACAGGAACTTGAACAGCCAGTGCCATCAGTGCCAGGACCAGACTGATAAGTCGGAACAAAACGCGTATTGGAGGTAGAGAGGGAGTTTTTTTTATTCAGGCTAATTGCTGCTGATTGCTGGGCAGATTGGTGGATAGAGAGGTAATCAAGATGGCAGTGATTTGATGAAAACCTGGCCAGTCCTTTAAAAGAAAGCCTGTTCCCTGCTATTTAAATTACTCTGCCGGAAAAAAAACAGCAATCAGGAAGAAAACCTATTATTCTTTGTGGCCGATATATTTCTTTCGTGGACTGCTGAAGACACAAAAGAGAAGTATGTGTCCTGTACATATTCCTGCTCAGTTCTGTTAGTAGAGGCCTCACACAATATCAGCATTATGTGGGATATTGCCCAATGCAGCTGTAGTCTTCTACGTCAATGTTTGTTGTCCATAAACTCACCATAGCAGTTTTCATTTTCCTTGAGCTGATTGTGTCTCATATGAATCTTGTACCTATTGGATGTAGTTATGGAATGGAAAAGGGAAAAGGGAAAGGGTCCAGGAATTCTTTTAAGGGTTTTTTAGCATAGTGGAATCGCGGGTTTCATGATGCAATTTATTTATTTATCTTCCTGTTTGCTTTAGGTTAATGTGTGGCAGCTCTTCCAGTAAAGCAGCTGCGGTTACAGCAGAGGTGAGCTGCAAAGGTCATTAATCTCCCTTAGCTCACTTTTTGTTTGCTTACTGACCAAATGAAACAACATCAAAGAGCAGTTTGAGAGGTTTGACTTGGCCAGCTGTTTGGTTGATAATGACAGTAAAGGCTGCAGTATGTTTACATTCAACGCAGTCCATCAAACTCCAGTTGGGGGTTAAGTGTGTGTTATAGTGTAGCAATACAGCAAACCTACAATCCACGTGCTGTGTTATGTTTGAGAAAGCTCACAACTTTTCATTTAGGGTGCAGTGCTCTGTGGTTTGCTTGAGTAGAGCCAAGTGAAATTAGAAAGACTAATATTGGTACATGAAACAGGTTTCATGTAAGATTCCCACCTCTTTATGCTTAAAATCCTTTAAAAAACACTCTCACGTGTTCCTCCTAAATGTTGACAATTTGGAGATTAAAGGTTTTTACAATACAGCAAATAAATTCATCAGTAGCCATGATGGTTTTAGTTTTAAATGCAATATGTCTAGGTAAGAAACTCCAAAGATGTTGTTTTCCAAATAATGTCAAATATTCAATCTACTATAAAATATCCATTTGTGCTCTGAGGAAAATCGTAGCAGTGGTTAAATTGATGTACAAAGTATGAAAAGTAAAGTTCCATATTTCCTTGGGTGTGCGTAACAGATTTCTTCACCTGGACTTGAGGATATAAAGACTCTATTATCCGTCCTGCTGACCTGGACACTTTAGCGCAGGGCAGGAAATTCTGTTCCTGAAAGCAGTGACAGCGAGCAGAGAGGACAGAGGACCAGTGTCCCTCTGAAAATTGCATTTACACGTCACTTAACCAGATTTGAACTTCAACCACTTTGTTGTCTTTTATAGCTGCACTTGAACTTTTCTCAACACTTGCGGTGATTTTTGTGGATTTCACCCCTCACAATGAGCTATAGAGTAAATTCAATAACTTTTGCCTTGGATGAGTATAAATCCACTTTATTTCCATCTGGGAAATGGTGTCCCTTCAGAGATACAATCAGCCCTGAGACAGGGACAGCAAACTGTTGTTTATTCTTTACTTTTCTCCAAGGCACTCACGAAAAACAAGGTTTCCATTGTGAAAGAACAGACGTCCTTTGTGTGCCCTGCCATTGAGTTCAGCGTTTCCATAGCCCTGTGCTCTCCACCCTCTAAATCATATAATATTTCTGAATCACAATGACATGTGCTGGGTTAGGTTTCGCCTCGGTCAGACGTTTTTTGTCAGTGTCTTTAAGTTTTGTCTTGGCCAGGAAATCTGAGCCCAACTCAGGGCAGACTGAAGACAATGTCTCTCAGCGGTTTATTGGTTTGAAGATGCCTGGTGTAAAAGACATCAATGGAAAAGTCAGACGGAAGAAGGACACTTATATTGGGTTTTTCTTTTTTTACCACTTGCACATTTTAGATTCTAGAAAAGTCTTGCTTTAATTATTTGACAGTCCAGCCCCATGAGTGAGTGTGCTGCTGTGAGCCATAGATTGACACTCTGCACATTTACATGCACTCAGTCCTAGGAGTATTTGTCCTTATTGACAGTGAAAAATGCAATTAAGTAAAATGCACATAATCAGCAAATAGCACTATGCAATTAAGATGTTTACATGGATGTCACTTTCATTTATTTCCTTAATTTCCATGTATATCAAAATCTAAACATGTATGTGTCAGTCCTTAATTACTGGTTTAGAAAGCACACCTTACAATCTAATACCATAAATGTGAAACTGTACTTGGAAGTCCAGTTTTTGTTTACATTTACTCAACACATATGACATAGACAGACAGACAGACAGACAGACAGGTAGATAGATAGATAGATAGAAAGATAGATAGATAGATAGATAGATAGATAGATAGATAGATAGATAGATAGATAGATAGATAGATAGATAGATAGATAGATAGATAGATAGATAGATAGATAGATAGATAGATAGATAGACCTCCTCCCTCAGACTCCCTCTCTCATTGGCTGTGGGGGACATGTCTGTGGTTCTGTGGGATCCTCCCATATAAACATGCGTGTTTTACCACCAGCAGCCTGCCAAAACCCCTCAATTTGTCACTTCCCCAAGTCAGTTAGTGTTTTGTGGCTTGCAAGGTGCGAGCGAAGGTACTTGAAGGGGAAACCTCAGGCAAACTGAGGCCAGAGATGGAGGAGATGTGGTCGGTGGCTTGTGTTGCTTTGTAGGTGTGCTGAGAGTACAAACCACCAGGCTGAAACCAATACAGCCTTCATCTGTTTACACTTTCTGACTGTCTTTCAGTTTGACAGATGGTACATTTTAGTGAGTTCGACCATCAGGTAGTCATGTTACTCACAGTGAAACTGAACTGAACTTTTTGGTGTAACCACTGGTCACTGGCAGACTCTTCACATCCGCAACTTGCACAAGTCTGGTTTGAACCACAAACCCTGCCAGCACGACGCGGCTGTGGGAGCCTTATATGCAAAGTACAAACATTTCCAAGATGTTCAGGTTAGACAGGATAGATTTTTCAAGCCTAAGGCTTCCTCACTTCATTTAAAGATCATGTTAATGAGCACTGGGTTATATATTCTAAGGCCTGTGTAAAACTGCCCGCATACCTGAGAGGAACATTGGAACATTTGGCGCCCAAGTTAGCAGGTTACAACGTTGGAGCAAAGAGGTGCAACAAAAAGTATTTCCAAGGTTTGCTTGCTGAATATGGCATTATAATCCCTTTGCGGTTAATGTAATGTTTGTAATGATTTCCGAGATGGATTATAAATACAAAGTATAAGGGTTTGTGCAGCACCTCTGTGCTCTGTGTTGTGGTTCACTAACAGCACTCTGGAAAGTAAAGTCAACAACATCCGTACAAGAAGTTGGAAGTGTATGTATTTGTAGTTGTGGATAACTGTTCTGGCGTGTAGCAGCAAATCTCCTACGGTGAAAGGCAAATGCATTCCAGCAGTACTCTTAACTCAGCAGTGCTGCTTCTGCACGGCGCACGCAGCCAGTGAGAACGGAGCGGAGGAGTCGTCAGGGCGCTTCACTGTAAAGGTTACTGACTAGAGCGTCAGTGTGGGTTTGTGAGTGTCGGTTATGTCTGGACAGAACTAAGTGCACATGTGAAAATTATTGCATATGGGATTCAGTTGACAAAAGCATACAGTCGTCTTTGTCATCTGTCCATGTGCACTCACACACGCAGCTATGCGAGGCCGCCTGCACAGCACACAACCACACATTTGCTCATCACTTGTTTTTCCAGAGCTTGTGTTCAACAGATGCACCAAGGAACAGATGAGAGAGCAGGAGGGATTACAGTGCCTCTCTTACCACAGGAAATCTCACCGGAACTGTTCTTCATTGTACCAAGGAACCCATTTTGTGTGTAACAACTGTCCACAAACTGCCTACATTTACGTTAATATAATCTAGGTGCATTACTCAGAATGAACATATGTTGTTTTGTGCCAATTTCAAGGTTTATTATTGTGTCATGTAACAATCGGAACAGAAGCTGTACTGCGTGTTGGTACTGTGTAAGGAGGTGAAAGGTACCTAGAGGCAAAACAGAAGAGAGAGAGAAGATGAGCAGTGTGTGTGTGTGTGAGGGTGGGGGGTGGGGGGGGTGGGGGGGGGGGGGGGGGGGGTGAATGGAGATATATGCTCGTCTGATGATTCACGCCTGCAGGGTGAAGGAGTGCAGGGTCAAGGAGACTGAAGACAGGAGATGAAGGAAGGAGGGGTAGAGCTATGCACATCCCCCCGATCAAGCTGATGGAAACACATGCCGGCCCCCTGCTGATCTCTGTGTTAGCCATGGGACCGGCCTGCACAGGTCTCCTCACTTTCTACTCTGTCCCCCCTCCCTCTGCTCCTTCACTCCTCTTTCTGCTCTGTCGCCCAACATTTCCTCCTCTTTTCTCTTTTTTCTTCTTCTAGGTTCCCACTGTTGCAACCTCCCTTCCCTCCCTCTCTCACGCCTGGACTGAAACCTTACACCCGCCAAACGTTTCTGTGAGTCAATGAGTCATGTGCTCAGCAAGCTTGCACTCTATACATGGCGACTAGAGTTGAGGGCTATCAAACCAATACTGACCACAGTGTCTGTAGCAGCAAGTATTCACTAAGTGGCAGTCCAGCACTGCTCCAGTGGGCATTGCCTGTTTTGGTCTTTGTTATTCTTGAAACTGACATTTCCCAATTTAAATAATGTTTTGCAGATTTTAGAGGCAAAGTTCTTGCATGGCTGTTGAAGCCAACATAAAATGGCCAGTTCATCCATTTGAGCCTGAAGTCTTTCTGTGGTTACGTTGACGTCTGTCTATTATACAAACTAGTAATGACATTGACCATTACATACAACATCCCATTCACATATGTTTATCTGATTTATAGGGGATGATAGCAGATGAAGGATGTTTCTAGGGTAAGTGATTGCAATGTTTCATTTCATAAATTGGATAAATGGATAATTTAAAGAGAACAGAAGAGAAAAGTATTGTTTTATAAACAGTACTGAAGGTTAGGCATCAGCACAGCTATTAAAACATTCCAAGAGATAACCATTCCTGGTTGCATTGTACCCGTAATAATGTGTTCCTCTTTGAATCCCTTTTACAGGTATAAAAGGTCAAACCAGAACACAGAAAAAGCCCTGGAGCCTCATTGTGGTATCTGGAGAATGCCGAACATGTCCGACAAATGAAGAAGCAGCTGCACTCATCCGAGAGCTGAGAGTCTCTGAGGAACGTGGAGTTATGAGGCTGCTCACACACGACCCTGTTTGCTTAGTCTCTGACACGGAAAGACGGCCAACACCACAGAGAGAAGGGAAGGAAAGAGCGAGGACGAAAGATTGAGACATGACAGGAGAGAGCGAGTGAAGGGGGTGAAGGAGAAAGATGAAAGGTAGCACAGAGACTACCAAATACGATAAAAAGACAAGAAAGTATCACTGTACAGGAATGTTTAAACACCCTGCAGGTCCTCCAACACATGACCAGCCTAGACTGATTCAACAGGATAGAAGAGGCCAAAAGTTACAGATGTTAAAATGTTCACTGAATCACTTTGAAACCTAACAAACATAGCAGGCATTTTATTCATTCTAAGCTGTTCGCACAGAATTGTTCAGGTTTATATATGGAATCTTTGAAAGCAAAAAATGTCCATTTATTCTATCCAGCTGCAAGAGAGAAGATTCATCATCTGCCTGCAGTATCAGGAACGTATCCTGTTCAGTCCATTACATCCTTTCAGACATCTGAGCATTTCTATCAGTTTTGAGGCCGAACATAGCAAGACAAATAGCATGACACGTTCTTCCACCATTGGTGTTGTACAACAGCCATAATCAAGTGAGTGAATCAAGTGACTGTACAATATCACTGTACAATAGATGTGTTTTCAAATGTACGTATGTCTGTAACGTACAAAGTGTTTGTGGCACCACATGTCAAAACACAGCCATTGTCTTTCGGATGGGATCATACCAAATCTGTGCATTGCAGAAGCAAGCACACACACACACACACACACACACACAAAACATCCAAAAGGTGTCAGTCACCATGCTGTGACACCCACACTCCTGGTTGGTGGCCCTGTGATGTCAGTCTTAAGGTCCGAGCCGAACACACACGCACACACAGACGCGTACACAGTTGAAACAGCTGTCCAAGCTAAAGCTGTGTCAGTGAAGGCAACATGTTCATTTGGAGACAGGACTCCTCTTTGAAGTCGTATCACACTGTCGGTTAAAACCAAACACCATTGTGAAGTCGGGGAAGATTTACGACCTCTGCAGCTCACCTCTGCTTTCCCACAGCTGCATTAACACTCAGCTGGTGATACGGGCCACCACTCCATAAACCCAACAATAACTCTGTTTAACCAGGAGGGGCACGTTTTAATAAGCACAATGGGCCATACATTCCATATTCTATAAAGCAACCAAAAATGAATTTGAATTATCAGCTTGAGTTGTTACTTTCTTTCTAGGTGTAATGTGCGCAATGTGAATGTGAAATGTGACTTTATTGTAACTGTCTCACATAAAAACACGGTGAAGTTATGAATTTATCACGTCTCATCAAATGGTGAAGGGAAATCTGGGAGAGGCTGAACAGAGCTGCAGTCCAGGAAAAGTGGAGATCTGCTGCCCCCTGCTGTATGAATCCACACATCCGTCCATCCATCCGTCCATCCATCCATCCATCCATCCACTCACTATACCAGCTTGTCCTCTTCGGGGCAACATATAATGATGCACATTCCATTTTATGATAAATACGATGATGAAAAAATACTCAAACCTGCAATAATGCATATTTATTTGAGGTCTGACATTAAGAATACATGACTTAAATGTTAGAAAACAACAGCAACCTCTTTGATCCCATCTGGTGGATTTATGAGGTTTAACACATTTACTGAAAATTCGAGTTTAAGCTTCCAGCAAAAGAAGGAAGATATTTCTATGAAATGGCTTGTGACCTTGACTTGGTGTTGGTGACAGAAACCAAACGAGTCCTCTTGCAATGCGGCATAGCACACACTCATTATCTGAATGGGTTTGTGGATGCACAGAGGCATGTATGTCCTGCAAAGAGTCATTCAGGCGTGAAAAAGCAAAACACCATCAGTCAAAGCTGATGCTCACACACTTCGACAGCAGGTTGATTAATGTTCTCTGCCTGCTCTTCTCCCCTCTGCTGCAGCGCCTTCCACTCAAGCTTTAAGGCCCTCTAGGGCTCCAACACTATTTCTGTTAAATAAAAACAAAAAAAAAAACCTATCTCTTTTTGTTTGCCTATATTACTGCAGCAGTTGGTCATTATTTCCGTCATCATTTCCATTTCTGGGTTCAAACGAGAGCACCTATCTTCCACTAGCTGCTGGGACAGGAGACATCATCCCCGACCTTGCTCCTTTGGCTCCCGGATTGTGGAATAAGTGTCCCACTGCCATCAAGAGTCACTTGCTTTTCCGAGACTGCAAAATGAATCCTTGGAAGTATTTCACCTCGTGTCACCTTGAACCACTCACTCAAATCTAGATATCTTCTCTTTCATTTAATTACATCTCATTTCTATATGAACACATAAGAGATTGTATGGCTGTGGATGTAACAGAACTTTGTTCCTCGTGCTGCTCCTTGTGGCTGGAATCCTGTTTAGGAATCATGGAATTTCTCACTGACTATTACCACAGAAAAGAAAGCCTGGAGTTTTGAAACACCAGAGAAGAAGACTCAATTCTATTTTATAATATTATAATATGTTTAGGAGAATCACATCCCATTCCAGACCACTGACTGAAAACCTGAACACCTACGTTTAAATCTTTTTATTTTGTTTTACTTTTTATTACAGGAGGGGTTGTGTGAATGTGGGGGTTGTGTGACTGTTGGGATGGGTCGGGTCTTTGGGTGGGATATCCTCTCTTTTTTTTTCAAGACAGCCTATGATGCAATCTGTAAACTGCCTACACTGCTGTTTGACATCACGCTGTAAAACTGTACCTATGAGGCCATCGCTGTTTCTGTTTCAATTTACTTGAACAATACATTGCCTATTTTGCTCCAGGGTCGAAGTTCTCCTTTCTCTCTCTTCAAAAAAAGTTAAACAACAATAATAATAATAATAAATATACAACCGTCTTTCATTTCTCTATTTCTCTCCCTTTCTCCCCTTCCTATAAAAAAAATGATCTCCAAAATGTCCCATATCTGCATGCGTCATGTTAAATGCTTGCTTCAATAAAAAATATAAGACCAGAAAAAAAGTACATCCATTGCTATCAGGAATGACTGAAAAATGAAGTCATCACAGGTTTAAGGAAATGTTTGTTAACACGATTAAAACATATCAATCAAATGTACTAAAAATGGTTGTTCTCTCTTTATAATCTTATGGTGTAGAAGAATAAAATACTACATATACAGTATATCATAATCTATGTTGTGGTTGTAACTTTTGGATAAATATTTAGCATATTAATACAGCATACAATTAAGACTAAAAGTGTGTTGTGTTTTATAACTTCTTACAAATTTAAGCAAACAAACAAAGACTTAGCAAAACTGGGGTCTCAAAATTGCAATGTGTGTAACCATGAAATTACAAGGTAACATAGTTTATACAGCTATAAAAACATAATTATGCACTGTGGCTTTATGAATACTGTGGTTTTTCAAAATTAGGCCACTGGAGAAAAGCTAAATACCTTTCTGTTAATTCCTTCCCTTTCCCAGGCCTTTGATTCATCCACTGTGGTGAGATAAACGTTTATAAATCACGGGGTTAGCAGCTGAGACACTTTGTGAGAGCGCACAAGCGTGTCGGGCCAGAAGAAGTATGTTTCTGATTTGGTGGGAACGCTGACACTACGGCCAATTCTAATCATCAGGGAAAGCTTGTGAAAACCATGATGGATTTCACAGACGTGGTTTTGAAAAGAGGGTTTCATCACCAATCGTTTCAGGCTTTTGAGCAGTTTGGTTAAAAACACAGTTTCCTTTTTTTAAATCTTTTTATAGGTCCATTTCTGACCCACAAGCCTCATTTGGAAGTATGATGTATTAGGGGAAATTCCCATCGCAAACGGCAACTATTTTAATGAAAATTCAACTCTCCTGTTAGTGTGTGTGAGACCTTGAAAGAAAGAGGCTGATGGAAGGTAAAACCAGGTTTCAAAATTCTTCATTTGTTTGTCTATTCATTTATTCATTTTCTCTGTGTGAAACAGTAAAACATTCATGACAAGTTTGTGTGGCATCCTTTAACAGAACATAAACGCTGCAGATTATAGATCTGTTAATACTTTTCTCAACTTAAACATTTTGTACAAGCCACCCAAAAAGATTTCAGTACCTTCAAAGTCACACTGGGCATCAATCAAACAGAACCTTCACCTCCGCCTGCAGCCAAACATTCGGGCTACATATAGTAAAATATTAACAACTTACATTCAGATTTCCAGGTCCTCTATAAATAATAATAATAACAATAATATCAATAAAGAAAAGTCAAACCAGATGGGGTCATTTTGACCCCAGAGGACCTTAGGTGTATGTAAAAAGGGTACATTACGAGGGTTAAACCACCTTTTGAGGTCAATCTACTAAGGCACATACTGTCACACTTCACTGGTTAAGTCTATTTGTGTCGTTATGTCCTATGGACTCGTGTTTTAAGTTTTACCACAGGCACTTATTCATTGCATTTATTCAGATTTGTTCTGCACCGTGTCTCCACTACAGGTCCTTGTGTCCCTCTAAGTCTGTCTCGGTTGCTACACTTCAGGGTCTAGTCCTCTCCGTGGGTTCTGATGTGCCGTTGGAGTGTCGTCCAGACGGCGCACCTCATCCCACACTGGGAGCACGTGAAGGGCTTCTCTCCTGTGTGCACCCGCAGGTGATTTTTGAAAGCCGAGCTGTCTGCGAAGCCCCTCTGACAGAAGCTACAGGTGTACGGCTTCTCGCCCGTGTGCACTCTGGTGTGCTTTTTCAAATTCACGCCAGCACTGAATCGTTTCCCGCAGGTGTTGCAAACGTACGGCTTCTCGCCCGTGTGCACCCTGGCATGGAGGTCCAGATTGTAACGCCGGTAGAAGGCCTTCTCGCAAATGATGCACTTAAAAGGCTTCTTGTCAATGTGAATCAGCAAGTGTTTTTTCAAGTCACTCTTTTCCCTGAACAAAGTGCCGCACATGTCACATTTTATAGTTTTTTCAACAGTGTGGGATCTTAAATGAAATTTGTAGGCTCTTATGTTAGACGACACCCTGCTGCAATATCTACACTTGTAAGGGTCATCGTTTGGTTTTGGTTCAGCATTATTTGCTGATTTTGCAATGCAGTTGTTATGGTTCTTCCTAGGTTTTGGTTCTGTGCTTTTAGAAGACGGCGTCTTCACGTTACCAAGGCTCTTCTTTGGTCTAAGTCTGGCACTTATGGTTGATGCTGTGTTTTCATGGGTATGTTTGGTCTTAGGTTGTGGTTCTGTGCTTTTAGATGATGGTGCACTCACATTAGCAAGGCTCTGCTTTGGTCTTAGTCCAGCCCTTTTAGACAATGTTGTTCTCCCTTTGTTACATTTCTTTGTTTTATTACTTGAAATATTTACTCTGCCTTCCTCTGCTGCTCTCTGAGCTTCATTAGGATCTGGCCTCTGGTGGTCCTTGCGGTTGCTTGGTTCTTTAGAAGGCGTCTCCTCGTGACTGTGGGGGACCTTCTGCTCCTCTGTCGCGCATTGAGGCTCTGGGTCTGCTTGGACTCCTGGCTGTGTGGGATCTGTCGGGCACACAAAAAAGGAGAAGTAGTGAAGATTTATCAATATTGCATCTTAAGTTTTTCATCTGCAGATTTGAACATGCTGATCTGCCATCAAAGGTCAGCGAAGGCAACAGCAGCTGCCACACACACACACACACACACACACACACACACACACACACACACACACACACACACACACACACACACACACACACACTTGAAGCGATTTGACCAATTATTGTTGCCTTGTCTTGTTGGTTTTTTCTATATAGAGGCTGAGTTTAGTAACAACCGAAAAACAGGAATAAACAAAAACAATAAGATATCATACACAAGAACAATCGATTGTGAGTGAACCGGTGCCCAGCCTGAGAGAGCTCCTGTGTGACCTTTATGTGTGCATTGCTGACTGAAAGATAACATCCTCTGCCTCCATTTATCCATTCACTCCAATATGTTGGATTCATGTTCATGTGTATTTTAAGACATTCACGGGAAATTTAGTTTGAAAAACAAAATTAAACATTTAAAAATATAAAAAATTGTGCTTTCATCAATCATGCTCATGTTGCTGAGTTGAGTGTTGAATATCAACATTTTGTAACTGTTCACACAAAAGACGCTTATTCAGCTGGTTTGGGTGGAGATTCATCCGTGTGGATCAATGTTACTAATAATGTAAACACGAGTAGCTCTTGGACACTGTAATTTTGTCAAAGTAGCCCCCAGAGGCAAAAAGGTTGGAGACCACTGTTATAGAGTGATAGTAAAACTGTTTGGGTGGGGGCACAGATGGGGCAAAGACCTCAGATCCCTATGTCCCACTGTGCATCCCCCGACCCGATGTAGATCTATTATAAAGTTATGGGTCAAAATGTCGAATGTAAGAGGGAGCCAGGTTTATAATTCGCATTTATTTGTAACTGTAACGTATACAAACTCATGTTAATGAACCCACAGGCCGCAGAGGGGACACACGGGGACACACACACACACACAGACACACAGACACACACACACACACACACACACACACACACACACACACACACACACACACACACACACACACACACACACACACACACACACACACACACACACACACACACGTGCGCGCACAAGCCCAGCTCTCATGTCACTGACCTGTCAAGTGTAATTTGATTTCCGGTTTAGACACGCTGTCCAGCAGCTCGCGCTGGCAGCGGAGCGCCTCCTCGTACTCTCCGATAATGTCTTCGAAAGCTCCTAATATTTGCTCGGCGGCAGCAGTCAGTCTTTCGCTGATAAACACTCTCAGCTTCTGGACACAAGTCACGTCTGCCGTTAAAGACATTTCTTCAGAAAGCATTCGAGAATATTTAAATTCAACACCGCTCACAGCAATGCTTTGCTTTGGTGTAGTTCTAGCTTCCGCAAAGGTCCGGAACAGGTAAGAGAACGCCACCAGTGGATCGGAGCGGTACTGCAGACACGCACATCAGGCTCTCACAGGATGAATGTGACACTTCAGTGTTGTAACATAAAGCAGAACCACTTATTAACTTCTAGTCAAGGAGAGCAACGTCAATGTAACGCAACATACATTAGTATTGTCAAGCTCCTGGTCACACATGTCAAGTAATATTTAGTCAAATTTGTATAGCCCCATATCACCCAAAGCTCTCCAGGAAGACGAGGAGAAATTCCAGAGAACACCTTAGTGTATCAGGGAAAAAGGAAGGAAGAGAGGGAGAGAGACAGACAGACAGACAGACAGACAGACAGACAGACAGAGAGAGAGATGATTAAAGATAAAACACATTACAGTGCTATTAGGGAGAGTCTCTCCTGGGGCAGCAGGTCAGGTGTGTGTGTGTGTGTGTGTGTGTGTGTGTGTGTGTGTGTGTGTCTTTCTGCTCTTTACAGATCTCAGCGTTAAGGTCTCAGAGTTAAGGGAGACACATGACAGGGAGCTGACATGTGTCAGCAGCTGTCCTCTGTCTGCCCGTCCCTCCTATGTTTGGAACCAGAATGGACAAAAGACTGATGAAGGACAGACTGTTTTAAAGAATCTTTATTATCTCAACAATCTTACAGATGAACATTCTGGTTCAGTCCTAAACGCAGACATCAGTGGACGAGTCACTCACAGCCTGAGGACCTGAGTGAAGACTCCCAGTATTCAGGCCGTGTTGAGGTGACAGGAAAACACTTGGAACAGAGAAGGTTGCTCATAGGCAATTCCACTCTTACAATCAGTGATCTGACAGAGAACGATTCAGCTGAATATCGCTTTATGGCCAGACACATTAACTTTCGCTGGGGGGCTGATCTACCTGGTTCAACTCTGACTGTCACAGGTACTAATGGCCACAAACTGATGAATATACATTTGCAACATAAATACCACACAGACTGATGCATGTGTGTGTCTCCTTCTCACATCTGCATGTGGAGGTCAGATCCTTGTCTCCTACCAGCACAGAGCTGAAGTGTGTCAGCAGCTGTCCTCTGGTGTCTGCTCCTCGTTTGGTTCAAGAGTGGACAGAAGACTGATGATAAAGAAGCATCTCTGACAGTGGACTCTTCTTCTGCACACAGCTTCTCCTGTGCTCTGAGAGGATACGATGGTTTCCCCTCTGCTCCTGTGTGTGAGTGACCTCACTGTGTTCCTCTAGCATAGCGCCACCTGCTGGAGCTTTTAGCCTGATGTTCAGTGACTTCATGCTGGACATTAACACTTCATAGTGCACAAAAAGATGGCAGTAAAATCAGAGGTCACATTTCATGAACCAGAGTTTCTTGTGGTGCTTTGAGTTTGACGGAAGCTGCAGGCTGAGCTGTTAAACTTCCTGTTTGAATATTTCCTTTTTCTTTCTTACATGTTCTGATCATCTGTTTTAAAGTCTTCAACCTTTGTCCTTTTGGTCTTTAATTTCATTTTTTAAAAGACAATGTTGCTATGTTGGAACAATGAAGAGTGTTTCTATTGCTGTATGTTGGATTGTTAATGTTTTTATTTTTGAAAAGTGCCGATTAAGGGCAGCATGGCAACGTTGTGCTTCAAAGCAACAGTGCTGGGTTCAACATGTAGAAAAACATAAATGACCATTCCAGGATATAATATTAGATAGGAAAATGTTATTAAACAATATTAGTTTTGAGTAAGAACAACTTATAACTGTAAGTCTTGTTGTTACAATTGTGCTAATTAACATGTTTTAATTTTTATTTCTGCATTATTCTGCATGATATAATACACACATAGTGAAGAGCTCAGACTGTTGCATAAACTGCTACAGAAAGTTTACAGAATTTCAATGTGTTTCATGTGTAACATTAAGCCAAAACTGAATTCACTATGGACAAATCCAGTCAGATGGTTTATGTCATTTGTTCTTTTTTCCATAGGGTATTAAAATAAATATCATATCAGCTGTTTCAGTTATATAAAATACAAGTTTCTTACTGAATTCTATTGCTATTGATCATGCTGACCCAGTCTGTGTGTGTCATGTCCTGATTCGTCTTTCTTTTGTCTCGTGCGGGAGGAATCTGCTGAAAGTTCCACACCGTCAGCAGCAATTGGCCCTTTGTGCTGGTTTCCCCTAAAACTAGTGAACCTGACGTAAACATGAACTTCTCAGCTATGTGGTTCCTCCAGTTCGTGGGTCCCCATGTGTTCTCTCATGGCCGACTTATGAGCAAAGTCTTTGCCGCAGATGGTGCACTTGTACGGCTTCTCGCCCGTATGGATTCTGGTGTGAATTTTCAATGTTGTTCTGACGGCAAATTGCTTCCCACACCACAGACATTTATAAGGCTTCTCCCCCGTGTGCAGGCGGAGGTGATTGCTGAGAGACGAGTGATAAGAAAACTCCCTCCTGCAGTAATCGCAGCTGTAGGGCTTCTCGCCTGTGTGAGCTCTGTTGTGCCGCTTCAAGTCCGCGCCACGGCTGAAGCTTTTCCCACAGGTGCTGCAAACGTGTGGCTTCTCACCCGTGTGCGTTTTCATATGAGAGGCTAAGTTTGACTGACAGCTGAATTCTTTCCTGCAAACTCTACATCTGAAAGGTTTCTCCCCAGTGTGTGTCAGCATATGCTTTGTCATCAGAGCCTTCTGGGTGAACGCTTTTCCACAGGTGTCACATTTATAAGGCTGTTCACCACCGTGGGTTCTCACGTGGCTTTTTAACTTAATGAAATCATCAAACTCTTCACTGCAAAGGTGACATTTCATATGTGTGTTCTTTGGATTTGGACCAGTGCTCATGTTCCAGTTGTTGTCACCTTCTTGGTTATCAGCAACATCGGAGCTGTAAGAGAGAAGCTGGTGGTCACTGTTTGGTTCTGATACACCAAAGCTCTCTGGGTCAGATTCTGATTTAACATGTCTGACTGAGATAACATGTGCTAGATCTTTGTCTGCTACATTCTCAGTTTGTCCGGTATCCAAAAGCTGATTTGAAACTTTACTCTGGCAATGTTCCGCTAATGCATTAAGCTGCACTCCTTCCTCCCATTCCTCTTTGATCGGTGCAGGATGTGGGTCTTCTTGGTCCATCTCCTGGTTACAAAGCCCCTGGTCAAGCAGAGCGTGACAGGCAGACGACTGTGGGCCATCTGTGGGGAAAAGAAAGTAAAGTACTCTTCATAACTTGTGGAAATTAGATGTACACAATTTTGACTATGTAACAAACACAAGTGTATGTGACTTTCTTATCAGTTATGGGTGTAGGTTCCATTGGTTTAGGTTTGTGATTGTAAGTACAAGTACTTCATGTAACCCTCATTATAATTATGAGGTGATATCCAGTAAAGTAGCAGATTTACATTTCTTTTACATTATACTGTATGTTGGTTCAGATTGAAGGCTAGACTGAACAGGAACATCCATCTTCACGTTCACCGGTTTCTGTAATGTGCACAAAATGCTTCTTTAAAAACATTGGTAGTTTTTTGGGCAATATTACATGCAGATGTTTAGCTGCCCCTGAGAATGCCTGATTGTTGCCCGGTTTGCTGTCCATTTTAGACACTTTGAACTTTGTCAACGAGAAATACAGACGCATTCAGAATTGTATGTGGAAAAAATAACATAAACTGGAACTATTGTGATAATTAAAACAATGACCAGATACCAGATGCCAAAGCAACAAACGTTCCGGCTAGACAGTGAAGTGGGTATTTCCTACAAATAGTATAAGATATGATTTCTAGACCAACCTGGTTTAATCATCTTGATCTGCGGTGTAAAAACAACATCCAGCAATCTGCGCTGCCGATCGATCTCCTGCTCGTACGCTGCTATACTTTCCTCGAACATTCCTACTATTTCTTCCGCTGCAGCACTCAGACGCGCGTTTATAAACTCTCTTAGATTCATGGTTGAAGACATTTTCACCGAATTGCACATTAGATTCATAGATTCGAGCGAAGAAACCGTCAGTGTGGGATGGGTCAATGTAAACGTACTGTGAAGAACTGTTTCCGCTTGAAGTGTGTTTACTTCCGCCGACCTCAATTTGACGTTGCACATGGTTTTGTGACGTTGACTTGAAAATAGGAAACTTCCTCAAACCAGTCAAAACATGTACAAATGTTAGACAATGTAAAATAATAATAATAATAATAATAACAATAATAACAGTAGCAATAACAATAATAATAATAATAATAATAAAAGCTTCACAAAGGCAGGATTTGTTGCAGGGCTGTTGTTTTGTTCTGCATTAAACAGTTGAAGCTATATTGTGAGGAAAATATGACATGTTTCAGATCTCCAGAAGGTGATCGGTCGATGCTCCAAATATCCACATCAATATCAACATCAAAATCACACAAAGTCACACAATCAAAGTAGTTAGATGTTTGCATTACAGTGAGTGTATTGTGTGTTGGGCATATGACAGATTTCTATATTTTATTATTATTATTATTATTATTATTATTTTATTTGTACCATACAAACCTCTTCAGAACCAAAACAATCAGCAAAATTTATCTTTAAGTGAGAAGGTAAAAAAGAGAATCAATACATGTACAATATACATGAAAGAACGTTCTTGTGTACAGGAAAAGTTGTTGTACGTTTGGCTTCTCCACACGATCCAGCAAATAAATAGTCAATAGCAGCTTGCAAAGGATAAATAGAACAGCAGGACGATGCTATTAACTATTGAATTCATTTTGCTTTGTAGTACACAGTGTAATGAAACGTACTGGCTTTAAATGACATCATAGTTTAGTAGTGTAACAAGTTAACATTATGCATAAATTATAAGAGATTCTGCTGATTGTGCAGTCTTCAGCCTGGCTATAAATAAGGTAATGCCACGTCAATGTCAAGTGAATATAGTGATTCAAAAGAAGAATTATTATCAACCCTATGACAATAATAGATCAGCTAATAGATCATCTGTGTATATGATGGAGGATATATGCAAAGAAACTGGAGTACATGTCTGATTTTAGATGTAGCTGCTATTTTGTAATTAAATTTTCAGTGAATTTGAGAAATGATGTACTTCTAACTTCTGAAAAATATCCTGCCACAGTACTGCAGTTGTTCCAGCTGTCATCACTGTGATATATTCAAGGACATCTTTTTCTATAGAACATCAAGATCTGTATCACTCTTTGGCTTTAGATAACATTTGTTCATATCGAGTAAAAACACTGCAGCTTTCAACATCTGGGCTCACGTTGCACTGTTGTGAAGCGCCATGTGTTTCTTCAGGTTGGAGCAGGTGGTGAAAGCTTTCTCGCAGGCGCTGCATTTGTACGGCTTTTCGCCCGTGTGGCTCCTGTAGTGAACCTTTAGGGTTGTGCTGACGTTGAATCTCTTCCCGCATAGGACGCATTCGTAAGGCTTCTCCCCCGTGTGCACACGCAGGTGCCGGGTCAGAGAGGAGTTAAAGGTGAAGCTCTTCTCACAGTACTGGCAGCTGTGTACAGCTTTAAACGTGTGGATTCTCATGTGCCGTTTCAGCTGTTTGTCCACATGGAAGCTTTTCCCACAAGTTCGGCAAATGTGCAGTTTCCCCACGGCGTTGGCGTGGCGGTGCTGTTGTTCCATGTCACTGTTTGGCTCTGATGGTTCAGACCTCTCCCTGTCTGATTGGGTTACTTTCTCTCCTCCACATGTGTCACCACTCTGAGTTTGGTTTGGATCTGAAAGCAGAGTCGAATTCTCGGTGTTGTCACTTTGATCGCAAGCAGGGGCCAGTTTAAAGGTCTCTAGCTCCTCTTTCAGTACAGGCTGCTCTCGCTTTGGACTGGTGCTGAGTTCTTCCTGTTCCTGTTTAATCTGTGCAGGCTCTGGCTCCTTTGGGTCCAGACTGGAGTTAAGCTCCTGGTGACAGTGCTGCTGATCATTAGAAGCTTGCTGATGCGCTGAAGAAAAGAACAAGTAAAAGTGAGTGTATAGTTGTTACCAGGACTGAAAGTAGCAGCAGCAGTTCATAGTCTAACAGAATAAACCAACTAATACAGAGGTGGACGTCGAATGAAAAGTATTGAGCTTTCTCAGCTGTACTGCAGCATGGTGAATTATATGTTTACAACACTGTTGAGTGAAACATCCTGATTTGGATGAGCTATTAGTTCCACTCAATATATATATAGTGTGTCTTTTTGTGCTGATAATCCAGTAATTATGATGTAAGTGGTTCCTGTTACAAATATAATTTTCTCCATAGATTAACCAGTGAACATTAAGTTGCTTAAATACCTCATGTTACTAATAAGCCTCCTATCATGGTTCAGATTCTTAAATCTAAAGGGGGAGTTATGCGTTTATTTGTGTTCCATAACAGGCCAAAGAATACAACCATGATGCGACTCTTAGGAACAAAGGTCTATTTCTCTGCAGCTCCAGATAGGAAAGCGATAGAATGTGGATCAGTGAGACAATATCTCAAATTGTCCCCTCGGCTCAGTAAGATGGACACAGCTGATGCGAACCTGTCCTCTGCAGTCGGATCTCTGGTTTATAAACGATGTCCAACAGTTTGCGCTGACGGAGGATCTCTTTCTCGTAAACTCCGATGGCTTTCTCAAACACTCCCAGTATGTCTTCAGCGGCAGCGGTCAATCGCTCGTTGACAAAACGTCTTAAACACTGAGCAGAAGACATTTTTAGCTGAATGAAACACTGAATACCTCCACAATAACAACTCGGAGGCGGAAGTAGATGAAATTACAGACTTCCGCTTGTCTACTTCCGCTGGACTCGATATAATCATTTCAAAAAACATTCCGGCACGCTTCTTGTCACAAATATTAAGAATAATTAAAGCGCCATGTGCTGTGATTATTATGTTTTTCCGATAAATAGATTTGCAACAGAATGTGTCAATTAAAAACATAAGTATCTATTTTTAAATGATCAAATATGCTACAAATGAAAAGACAAACACACCATCAATATTCAAAGACCAGCATTACTATGCAAGGTTTCCTTTTTCTTAAATTTAATCGATCCGCAACTGTAACAATGAATCGATCGCTATTCCTCTTCCAGGCGATCGGTAGTACAGCAGTGAGCTGTTGATTTGTTGACAATGTTCTCCAAACAGGTGTGTTGTCTAGAAACTCATCATCATTCCTGAACTGCTCATTTGATTCTCAGTTGTAACCTGTGAGTACCTACAGTATAAAAGGAGCATCTTGTGATTTGGGTTGATTACTCCTGTCAATGCCCTTGAGCAAGGCACTAGGCTTTGCAGTAGTGGGAGTTGGATGTGGGATGGTGGACTATGGCTGCTCCTCAGTTAGAGGACGAGTTCAATTCAACATATATTCCTCGTCTTATTCTTCTTCCTCTAAAACTGGCAAGTCAATTGAGATCTTCTTTCCTTTATATAGTTTTTTCTTCAGGACACATACAGTATAAGACACCTGTAACCCAAAGCCAAGTGACTTTATTTGACTTTAAATGTTGTAACCATCAAAATGACTGACCTTCACAGAGTGCAAACAGGAGAAAGGGAAATGTTTTTGAAATGTTCTAAACAGAGGCATCAAAATTCATCCAAACTAGTCTGAAAGCCAAATATGACCCAAGCAGTTAACAGCAGAGATACAAAGCACAGAAAGCCAAAGCTGCTCTGAATGGCGGACAGAGATGGCTGATCACGACCTAATGGTTCCTCTGTATAAAACAAGTTTGTTTAATCACATAAAATGACATTTATAGAAAAAAACCCTGGCATATACTGTTATGAATCTAAACATACAACTACGTTCTTATATACACATGTTGCCTTGGCTTCATCTATTTTTCAAAGAATCCTCGCTTGTTTCTCCCGTGAACCCAACAGGGGTGAAGACAAGTTCAAACATGTGTGCAGAGTCAAAGTCTCTCCAGGGGATTTTACAGTCTTAACACCTCAGGTCCGTCCTTCTAATGTGTCCTTGACTCAATATTGATGCAGAGGCAGATATAAGACACCTTATCTTCACAGACCAATATCTCAACGTGTCCATCAGTCTGTCTGGGTTCAGCAAGTGACAAAAAAGAAGCGAGTGTGAAACCAAACTTCCCCAGTTTAAATTGTCCCTACAGAAACACATCTGATACTGCATTTGTTTTTGTACAGTTGTCCTCAACAATGTCTGCTTCTTGTAATTCCAGTTTCAAAGTGTGACATTCACCCCACGCAGATTTCACCAATTACGCCGACGATGACAACACTGGTTTCCACCGACACACCATTCTATGTGTCGTCAAACCCGATCTGACATGAAACCTTCGCCCGCAGAAGCGACACTCGTATGGTTTCTCCCCTGTGTGGACTTGGCAGTGCCTGGTCAGGGCCGACCTCAGGGCAAACTGCCTGCCGCAGTAAATGCACTCAAACATGTTCTCGTTGGGGTGAGTCTTCATGTGCGTTTTCAAGTGCGTGCTAACAGCGAAGCTTTTACCGCAGGTGCCGCAGATGTACGGCCTCTCGCCCGTGTGTGTCCGAACATGCCGGTTGCGATTCTCGCCGCAGCTGAACACCCGACCACAAATACGACAATCGAAAGGTTTCTCCCCCGTGTGAGTCCTGATGTGTTTAGTTAAATGTGTCCTCTGCTTGAAAGCTTTTTCACATTCACCACATTTGAATGGTTTCTCACCCGTGTGGGTTCTGATGTGAATTTTTAAATTGGATAAGGAGTAATACAGTTTACTGCAGCTGGTACATTTATAGCTTCTACCTGATCTGGCCTTGCTATGCTTACGTTTCTTCTTTGCTTTTGACTTGGTAATTCTGGTTGACCTCGCTGTGCTGTGTTCGCGTTTTTTGTTGTCTTGGCTGCCGGTTCCATGAGAGCCGTTTGGTTCTGGAGCTGCTGAGGTTTCTCTGTCAGACTCAGATCGTATCCATTTAATACAGATGTCGTTAAGTGGGTCTTTCTCTCCTGGGCTTAGGTGCTGATCCAACAGCAGAGGCTCATTTTCACTGCACTGGTCACTGTTGGCCATTGTTTGGTGCTGGTTCTGCTTGTCACCATTTGGATCTGGTACCGCGGAACTTTCTCTGTCAGATTCAAACTCCACCTCTGTCATAGTGGTCAGGATTGTGTCTTGGTCAGCGGAACTCTGATGTTGGTCAGAATCCGACAGCAGAGTTTCATCTTCACTGGGGTCATCTTCCTCAAATGTAGGAGTCCCCCTTAACGCCTCAGCTTCCGGCAGCAGGACAGGCGGTCCGTCCTCTTGACTAATGCAGGGTTCGTCCTCTTCCTGTTTAATTTGTAAAAGTCCAAGCTCCACTTGACCCAGGATGGAGTTTCTCTTACAAAGAAGGCGGTCAAGGAGAACTTCTTCCGTACACAGAGATAGCTCTTGGAGATCTGAAGGGATGGATGGTGTAAATACTGTTAGAACATTTTGAAAAAAAGGACATTAATCAAGCTAAAAACCTTTGTCAGTTATAAGATTACACTTTAATGAACACAAGATGAGCTACAGTATATCTGCCTGCTATTCCCCTCCACTGTGTGCTCATATAGATCTAAAGGAAATATTTGGGTGTTGGACATTGGACACAAGACAAGAACACGTTAGTTAAAGTCAGTGTGAACTGGACACGCTGGTATCTTAGTTTTCATGGGTTGAGCCAAAGCTGATATCTGCATTTCAGAGAAAAGAAACAATGTGATATTAAGGAGTAAAATACTTAACAGTTACACAAATAGATATGACAGTACATTTACAAAAATGTGATGAAAGACAACAATTAAGGACAATCAGTGTAAACTATGCATACAAATGAAGCCTGCAAAGCATTAATGCTCATAACGTCTTCTACCTTGTCTGCTAATTCTAATGGAAAAACAATGAATGATTGGCAGATAACACCATCTAGTGTAGAAATACGTTAGAACATCATTTCAGTTACATTTTAACAAAATTCTGAATTATTATTCTTATTATTTTTATGGGGATGTCTTCAAATCCGTTTAACAGTCGTCTGGCGTGATCTTTTCCTCTATTAAATCCTGATTTAGCGAGATTAGCACCGATAAATAAACTGCCGTTACTGTGATTAGTTTTATTATTATTATTACTATTATTATTATTACCTGTCTAGCTAATCCCATCATCTGTGGATGCTGCCTACCTTGGTTGTGTATTTGGACTCCAGATTTATAAACCACATCAAGCAGTCTGCGCTGACGAACTATCTCCTCCTCATACACGCCGAGAGTCTTTTCAAACGCGCCTAATATCTCCTCGGCAGCAGCAGTCAGTCGCTCGCTGATGAAATGCCTGAAGCCCTGGAGTGAAGACATTTTCTATTTGGATATGAGACGTTTCATCGTAGTCTGCAGGACTTCTTCCTTGTTTGCGACCAAACCAACGTTTAGGTCGTAGCACTGCCCCCTACCGTCTCGGTGTGAGTATAGTCACTGTATGTCGTCGTGACGTGGATATTAAAATAGTCTCAACTATGTTTCATGTGTTTAGTATTAAAGCATTGTTTTACTTGTATATAACTACTACTACTACTACTTTATGTTTGGGTTATTATTCGTATCACCTCCATTTTATGCATTTGTGTCGCATTGGCCAAACAATAATAACACTCAGTTCGGACCATTTCACTGACTTTTACTACAT
This sequence comes from Genypterus blacodes, assembly GCF_046128005.1. Taxonomy (NCBI): domain Eukaryota; kingdom Metazoa; phylum Chordata; class Actinopteri; order Ophidiiformes; family Ophidiidae; genus Genypterus; species Genypterus blacodes. The sequence goes on from NW_027466873.1 coordinate 800,626, forward strand.
TACTGTGGACTTCACGCCTTCTTCTTGAATCGAAATTCCCTTATTGTCTTATCCATCCTCCTCTATCATTACTTTCTCCGTCACTCTATCTTTATATTTGCGTATTTCATCATGTATCGTTCCTATTTGCGCTGTGTTTTGTTTACTTCCACCGGATTCTGTGTAATGCAACACACGATGACAATTACTGTAGTTCCGCCTGGTATTTTTATTATTAAACAGACAGTTTAACTTTGACCGTCGGCACTTTTTGAAGAAAAACTACATGTGAAACAGTCCCATATTCTGTACAGTAATTTATTTTCTCCGGCGCTTTTAGTTCATATTCCTAATAGTTCCTCGTTTCCTCTGCCTGTTTCTATGGGGAGCATATCTGCGACGGTACTACTTCCTCCAACACAAGCGGTGTGTACGGTGTTAGCTAGTGATAATGCTTTAGAAAAGCACAAAATGAACTGATTTTTTAACCTTAATCCTCAGTCAACGCGTGTTATAAATCGTTTCGTTTACCGTGCGAATTGTCTCGATGGGTGCCTATTACTGCGCAATATGTAGGCAAACTACGTTTTCCGGCAAGGGCCACATTTTTGGCAAAAGTCACCAAAGCAGACTGAGAGTTATTCTTCTCAAGTTCCTAGAAAAGGTAAGCAGGCTAATGCGAACACCACAGCTGCTCTGTCACAGTATTTTCATCAATATACTGTTGGTTTAAACATGCAAAACGTTGTCCGAACCAAAAATATTGGTCTTCTCAAATTTACAGCGGCTCTCGGTGTCTTCTACAGAGACATATTGGCTACTTGTATGTGAAAACAGAAAACAGAGAAACCCACGAAGACACGAAATGTTCTGTTCGTCTTTACGTCTAGTTTTGTTCGCTTCTTTGTAATGGCCACTGGGGCGTGTTGATATCACGGATATCACGTCGTAAATGTGGCTCCACTGGCTTTAAATGTAAAGAAATACCATATCAACAGCAGAGTCGATGTCTTAAGTTAAGTTAATTATATCTAAGTTTACCGTTTTGACATTATCTCTTTTATTTTTAAGGGTTCTGGTGGGATGTTATGGTGGTTTCCCTCAGCTTCTGTGTCGGTCTATTTATAAGCAAGTTTAGATAGTTTTCATTTCATTTACATGAGTGGTCAGATATCAAATTTACAATTGGTTTAGTTCCTGCCAGTGACTGAGCCATAAATCGATCATCCAAGCTATAAAATTATACAAAGTCTCGGTGCTTCGTGTGTTATTCTGTATCTGAATCTTTGGTTTGTTTCATATGTTGTCTCCCAGGTTAAGGAAGCACGCCGGACAATCAAAAAACCCCAAGTAGAGAAGTTTGATTGGGGTCAGCATAAGGAGACGCTCTGGTGCTACTGCTGTGGGCTTGAAATAGAAAGAAATGTCACTGATGGCAACGTGACGGTGCTGCACGGGGGCTTGTTGGAACACATGGCCACGTAAGATTTGCTTCTGTTTTTAGCTGCTCTACATTTACACAGAGCAGCTCTGGGTTTAAACGCTGTTCACAATGACTCATGGACAATGATGATGCTTGAGAGACAGGAAGCATCGGCTCTCTTCCCTCTCCTATGCAAATATTTTAACTGAGATGATGGTCTTTCTCTCCAAAGTTGCCATTTCGCATGGTTTCCATTCCCTGATCTTTAGTGTCATATTCCCAGTTAGGTGATAATGTGTCTAGATTACCCAGTAAAATTAAAAATAGCATTATTTCAAAGAAAGATCATCATCTTATTTCCACTAAAATGTAAAACATTTGTAGTGAAACGGTACCAATAGTCAGGTTTATGCTTTTATTTTCCCTTTTCAAAAATGGTGTCTTGTCCTTTATTGCAACTAGTCCATACTGTCAAACATTCTGTGACAGGACTTCATTTAGTTCCATGCTGGTGCCGTGCTAGCTGAATTACACACAGTGAATTACACACAGTCTGTAATGTTAACTGTAGGTTCTCTTGTCATTTAAAACAGATTATGTTTATGTTGCCTTAATAATTGAAATGAATGACACACATGCTATGTATGTAAAACAACACAATCAATAGCAACATTCTCAAACCCTGAATTACCAATGATATGATATGTATTTGAATTGGGTAGTATATGTATATGTTTTTTGTATTTTAGTGGGAAAATGATCATGTTACACCTCTGTTGATACATTTCGACTGTCTGGTTTCAGTCCGGAACACAGGAAGAACACACACAAGTTCTGGTGGGAGAATAAGGCCGACCCCAAGCTTAGAGACAAGGTCATTGTCACAGAGGAGGAGACTGAAAGGTATGTAGGCTGGACGGAGCTGAAATATACATGTCCATATATATATAAGTTTGTCTGGAAAATTAAAGGCAGTTATTACCTTTTTGTAATTCTTAGGTTAAAAGCTGAAGTGGCCAAAGTGTTGGAAACATTTGTGGAAAAGGAGGATGAATTCATCAAACAGGTACTCTACATGTACCCAGATGTGACATCACTAAGCGTTCTAGAAATATTTCTCATGATCAGGCACAGTCAATCAGCGGTAAGCAGGTTTGTTTTTCTCTTTGGCTGCAGGAAGCTGATTGCATCCGAGCGCAGGAGAAGCATCGCCAGGAGATCCTTCAGTCCCTTATAGAGGTTTGTTATCCAAGGATGCAGTGGCAGTATCCCTCACCGTGGCCTTGGCGTTGGTTTTCCTGTCACGGGTTTGGGTTGAGGATTTAGCAGCATGTAAAGATGTGGATGCCATGTTTGTTGTCTCTACTAGTAGAAAGTAGATTTACCAACATCTCCTGCTTTTCTTGTATTGGTCATATTTAAACTACATGCTGCTGATTTATTTCTGCCCGATGCATTTCTGGTATTTGGTTCATCCCTGAATAGGAAAAGAGCTGAGTAAACAATCTGCTGCTCCAGTCAAAGAGAATAAAGGACAGAATTGATGATGAAGTAGAAAAACAGACAGGAGGCAAACAGTAGAGGAGCCGCAGAGAGAGAGATGTGTGTCAGGACAGAACAGTGTGTGAGGGTTGTGTTTGTCTAAAGCTGAGATGGGACATTGGGTAGCGCTCAGTCTTCCTCTGTGAACTACTGTTGGCTTTTCCTGAATCAACATCAGCGCGACGCAGAGCCAGAGTTTTCCAACGTTCCCAATGGCCCGGGTCTGTCTGCGGAGGACACTGTCAGGTAATGTCGTGTCGGCAAAACAAACGCCTCACCGCTTTGTCTTCTAAGCACCAAACAACACCTGATGTGACTTTTGTCGGGGTTGGCGCTCACCTTGACCTCTGTGGAATAGTTCTCACTTCAGGCCTCAGGGAGTAGAGCAGCAGGCGGGGCGCAGCGCTGTCGACCCCATGGTGGAAGGACTGAGGGCCGGAGCAGGGCCAGGGCTGACCTTCATAGGGTATCAGGTGAAGACAATGTTTTTTTATACACAGTCTTTGCTTGCTGTAATAGAAATTTTTAATCACATCATTTGTGATCGATACATGATATCCACTGCTCAATATAAAAAATATTCCTGCAAACCAAAACTAATGAGTTCTCAAATGTAGCAATGTACAAATGTAACAGTTGCCACTGTTAACAGATTTATCCTTTCATTACAGGATTCATCAAACAGTGGGAATGTTCATACAGGTAAGCTGATGTTTATAGGTTTCTTGTTTTCGTACAGTGAGAATCTATTTACATAAATGTAAAGCTACAGAAATACACAGAATGTTACCCCTCTTGTGTGTTTGTGGTCTGTAGGAGCTGTGCCTCCTTGGCTGCAGGAGGACCCTCTGGAGGGGAGCTCCGGATCAGCCGCAGCTCAGCCAGAGATCGGCCCGTCGCTCCAAGAATTCCTCAAACAGAGTAAGAAATGAGCGCAGATGCCATACAACACCCACATCACACAGCAATAACTCTCAATATCAAATAATCCAAATGGTTTCTTCTGTCTTTTGCCAGAGGAGCAAGAGAAGCTGAAGAAGCTTCCACCCAACAGAGTGGGAGCCAACTTTGACCACAGCTCCCACACAGACGCCAACTGGCTGCCCTCATTCGGCAGAGTCTGGAACAGCGGGCGACGCTGGCAGTCTAGGTAAAGATCACTTCTGCTGCAACAACTGAGACTCGTATGGAGTGATCACAATATGCAAAACACACAGGCCTCATCTTCAGGGTTTGTGTGTGTGTTCTTCGGAGAACAGGTTTTCATTATCGGGAATGTTCAGTTTAGGAAAACTGTTATTCATAGAACGTAGAGTTCCCAACAGGATTCAGCTAAGTTTTTGTCATCCGTTTTCCTTTTTTGGTCAAATTTTTTGGTCGAAAATGGCATTCCACATGTGTTCACCTAGTTTATAACGGCAGTTAAAAAACCTTGGACACTGGGACAACATCATACTTCTTTCTGATAACAGGTATCTGGACGTGGGCTGAGTATCAGTGTTATCAGAGTAAATCTAGCACAGGGTGGAGACAGGCCACACAGTCAATCCTGCACTTCAGAGTCTATTTACTTGCCACTGTCTCATTTTCCAAGCAAACGAAAAGAATGTAAAAGCACTGCAGCCATTGGCCGCTGTTATCCAGCTTGTTTTTGTTAGTAAATGTTTAATTTTCCACACCATAGCTTTATTACACGTGGATTCCGACATTTGAATTTGATTTGGTTTTTGTCAACAGGCACCAATTCCGACAAGAGGAGGGGCAGAAAAACAGACAGAAGAGGAAGAAAGAGCAAAGCACAGAGGGCACGAAGAAGACGAAAACAACCGAATAACTCACAGCGAAGGGATCTTTGTAAGATGTAAATAAGTAGAGAGGAGGAAAGATGACTGAGCAGAATAAGTGTGTGTATATAACCAGGAATACAGCCAACACAGAATATAGATATTTGGCAGCATATTGTAAAGCAACCAGCTTAGTACATTAACAGTGAATTTGATTTGCTGTGGTAACGTGACATACGTATGAAGGCTGTACCAGCACTCCTGCCTTTGTATGTTTATAGTCTAGAAAGTGACCAGCAGGGGGAAGCAGTCAGTGAATTATCAAAATAACCTGACAAATAACCTTTTGACTGTAGTCGCTAAGATTTTGTAAACTGTCAAAATAATTGTAAATTCAAATTAAACCTTTTCTTTGTTCTCCGTTGTTTGTTTCTTCGACGTCTAACATCAAAGTGACGCCAGCATTTCCCCCCGTGGCAGTGGGCCTTTATGCCAGTCTTCATTTCCTCTTTCAGATTATGTTACTGAGTCACGGGATGATCCTATAGGCCGCATATATATTTATTGCTTTCCAGCAAATGTAGGATCAAAGGGGATTTTAGGGAGAGAGAGAGATGAAATTGGTTTCACCGATTACAGGCTTCAGTGGCGTGCAGAGAAGCTTGGTGCTAAAGACGGATGAACAACCGGCTGCACTGTATGTAAAAGGTAAGTCATGAATTAACTGTATACTTTGATATTGTGATTTCTGACACGGATAACACGCACAGGCAAACATGAGTGCTGAAGATGTGATCATGGGTAGTTTGAAATAACATTTATCATGAAATCAATAGTGGCTGCGCGATCACTAGCGGGGATCGAGATGGGTGAATAGCCTGAAGTGGCGACTGACCCTCCTTGAGCTCACACTAGGCCTCTTTTATCAGCACAGGCTTCTTTCTTTGCGCAGGAAAAGCCTTAATCAGACCCGTGTGTGCTATGAGCAGATGGGCGTGGAGCACAGTGCAGCTGTAACACGGGGATGCAACGTGTAGCCGAGCTATTCTTATCTCCGTGTCTACATGGCTGCTGCTGATCGAGCACAAGTAGGAGACAAAAAGAGGATTTTCACTCGCGCGTTACACAGTTAACCTCTGCTGGGAGTCAGTTTGGCCGAAAAATAGTGTTAATTGTGTTATCCTGTATGAAAGGTGTTGTTTTTCAATCGGCTGTTGTTTTCTGAGGCATATTTGTGGCCCAAATCACAGCAATGTCTTCAGTACTACAGGCTTCCTAGACGGGAGTGGAGAAAAAGCACGTGTACTGGGCGTGCCTTGTGTGAAACCAATGTCCAATCACGTAGCGGGGTTTTTGAATATAATCTGCATAATTAAAAGAATTCGCCAAGGATGAATGCTGATTGGTCTAGCGGAGTAGAAGCGGCCAATCGGTTAAATGACAGGCGCTCAGCTGGCCGTGACAACCCGCCCCCTTTTTTTTCAACGCTTGCAAACCCCGGAAACGTCGTCGCTTAAAGAGACAGAGGAGGAATTTCTGGCAAAAGGTTGAAACAACGAAAACAGCTGCGAGCACAAAAAGGCAGGCAAGAGAGAGAGAGAGAGAGAGAGGGGGAGAGAGAGAGAGAGAGGAAGGGACGTTTTCAGCCAGCAAGCGAGCTATGTGGCAACGCGAACTGGGGGGACAAGACTGAAGCTGCTCGATGATTCCCCCCTTACCGCACTAGCAAAGGTGGCTAACCGCTTTTAGCAGCCCAATAGAGGTTCGCTGTGTATCTGAAAGGATTCCAGGCTGAATTGTGAGAGGTAACAAAAAAGGCCAAACTCCCAGGCGACGGGGACGCGTCAGTTAGGCTACCAGCCTGTGTTTCTTCTCTGGAAGCCACATTTTGACTGTGGTGTCTTCTCTTTGGTGAGTATATCACGGATTCGTCTTTTTATTGATCAGATCTCAACCTCAATAATCGTTTGTGTTTTTGTGCCTTGTGCGAACTTTTCCGGTATCTATTTAGTAATTGGATAAATAGAATCCTCATTTCAGATGCAAATTCTTATTGTTTGTTTGTCTCAATGTCGTCATTTTTTATAAATTATCCGCGGATCTGCGCGAAGAATGATAGGAATCCAGCCCAGGCCAGCTGATGACCTGACAGTAGCTGTTACACACATCTTGCAGGGTGTAGGGGGCGTTCCCTGCTTTGTCTGCCTTGCTCACTCTTTCTTCACTGTGTGTGTGTGTAGTGTGTGTGTGCGCGCGCGTGCATTATGCGGTGGTTAGCTACATAAAGTGATAAAAATCATCATTATGAAACATGTGTGCGATAGTGATTGTTTATTTGTGTGTGTGACCTTTGTGCATATGCAAATATTTATATTTACTATAACTACATAAATACACATATGCATTTATGGGATTATATGGGGGGCACTGAGATTATGACTGTAGGTCAGCGAGTGGAGTGATGATGATGTGCAGTGGATGTATTGTTAGTATGCACTTGGGAGTTGCATTGCATCATATAGGAAAGCATTCATTTGATGTTGTCATTAAATCTTTGTTACAGAATATAAACCAATGTAATGATCAGCAGAGTCCATTTTGGACGCTTTGTAAGGCTCAGCTGCGGGGCCTTGTCTCTCTTTGTCCTACTGAGCCGGGTAGGATGGCATTGACATACAATTAAGCACACGTGTATGCACTCTCACCCTACATCACTCATTCAGGACACGTGCGTATGGTAAGAATCCACCCATGGGCTCACATTTATGTGGATTGTTGGATTTTGCACAGAGGCACTGTGGATTCTGGAGATCTGCTTTCTGCTAGCCTACATTTTTAAATTGTTCCTAGCCTGTCCTTGCATTGCTCTGACAGCCCCCTTCTACCTCTCTGTCTGCGAGAAACCAGTGGGCTTTGTCCTCAGCTGAGTGTGACGTCATGTAGATCTGTGCTGTAACCAACCCTGAAGGCGAGGTGCCTGTTCAGCAGGCCTGGGTCCTGGGTCTGGGCTTGTCCCATGCACAGTCAATGCTGCACTTAAGTCTCTATTTACCAAATGCTGAAACACTGGAAAAATAAAAACGACACGCAAACTTGGAAACATCTCTTACCTAAAAATAAAAGGAAGGAGGGGTTTGAAGGCTGACAAACAATGAATACCAGTGACATCAAAAGGCCTACAGGGAGGAGAGTGGTTCAAATAACACAACAAGGAATCATTTAGCAAGGAATCCCCTGTGATGTCCGCTCTGTGTGCAAGTTTCAAAGTGTTAAACTACCTCAAAGACCGCAAGCATATTTTCTGTATGGTGCTGTGTTACTACCCAGCCTAGTGCACTGATGAGCAGCACAGTGCTCGTGTGTAGACATGGGTGTATTTCCACGGTAATAAATGAAGTGTAGTAGGTTATCAGTGCCCAGTTAGGCTGTTTGGAACAGGAGTCAGATGATGGTCAACATGAGGCCGGTCCGTAGGAGAAGCATGTGATACTGTGAGAGCCCCGTTTCTCCCGATTCTGTCTGAGATGATTAAAACCCGAACAAACGGGGTTACATGTCAAACTCTGGCCTCTGCGCGGCTTTGCAACGCACGCATACGTGTCCTTTTCCAGCGGTGTGTGTGTGTGTGTGTGTGTGTGTGTGTGTGTGTGTGTGTGTGTGTGTGTGTGTGTGTGTGTGTGTGTGTGTGTGTGTGTGTGTGTGTGTGTGTGTGTGTGTGTGTGTGTGTGTGTGTGTGTGTGTGTGTGTGTGTGTGTGTGTGTGTGTGTGTGTGTGTGTGTGTGTGTGTGTGTGTGTGTGTGTGTGTGTGTGTGAGACAGTGGGGGTGGCTATTAAACGCCCCGGCCAGATGAAGGCTTGTTGTCAGGCCTCTAATGTGTCCCTGCAGGATTTGATGTCAGAGATTACACGTGATTATGTGGTTTATATCCAGTAGTCATCTCAGCTATTCTGGGGCTATATGTTGATGTATGTGTTAATGTGCATGCGTGTACTGTTCTGCATACTTCCATGTACCTGTACTTGCATCCTTTACACGGTCAAATGACTTAACCAAAGAGCTGTTTAAACCGTTGAGGTTAATGGTCGAGTATGGATCATGAAACCATAACCACTGCCATAAAGAGCCAATCATCTGTAATACGATGCCTAATTCAGCCTGAGTAGAGATGAAAGAATACATCAACCAGGGAACTAGATTGAGGGCAAGACACACATGCATGTGTTCATTTTCTTCTTTCTGCTGCCACCAACATCTTAATGCTTAACTCTAAAAATAGCATTTGTGCAGCATTAACTGGTAACTGTCACCTCATGTCCACACACACACACACACACACACACACTTGCAGTTGAGCCAAGCTTCACAGTCAGGCTTAACTTTGAGGTCAGCTAGTCCTCTTACCAGTCTGTTCACAAGAGGAACTAGTCTTACAAGGATGTAGTGTGTGTGTGTTGTAAGTATTGACTGACTGCGCTTGATAGATAAAGGGCGCCGGAGTGAATACCAACAAAATTCAGTGTTGAATTGGATTAATACATCTTAGTGTGTCCAAGTAATGAGTTTGACACCTAAGTAGGCATTTGTAAAGATTTGCAGCTGAGTGAGGTATTCAGAATATAAACTACACCATAGATGACATTTTCTTCGAGGTTGGGCCACCATCTTTGACTCCTGTACATGAACAGACATGCAGGGAAGACGACTGTATTGCTCTAACATTCACACTGCATTGTCAAAACCATTTCATAAAACCCCCATTCTTTAGAGACACAATCCAAGACTTTCACTCCTGTCAGGTCCTTCCTGTCTGCTGTGAGTGTTTGGTGGCAGCAGGGTGCTCACCTAGATGACACCACAGGTCTACAGAAAGAGGAGGGCAACGCAAAACAGTGCAGCCTGCTGAATAAATCAGCATGGTTTGACATTACACCCTGAAAAGCACTGTGACATCCAACTCTGTACAGTGTTTGCTCGCGACGTTGAGCTCCTTCTGGCTTCTTAGCGAGTAAGACGAGCTTGGACGTCGTTAACACAAACACTCTTGAATGTGTGTTGGACATGAAGTCATGAGTCACGGCGACTACACTGACACACAAACATGACATTGTCCTAAGTAATGTGGACTTTTCAGTGCCTGTCTTCTGAGTGTATACAGTACAATAGGTAGTTTACACAGGAGTTGCATGTGCTTTGGTATTTGTTATGTCAGTACAGTACAGTATGATCTGTAAACCCAGGTTTGCCTCCCAGTCAGCAGACTATACTGTATTTCAAATGCTTTTAGCACATATAAGCACAGTGATTACAGATCTTTGACAATGACGACCTGTTGCGCGGCCATGGATATGAGTTGACCAGAAAGATATCCAAATTCTTATGCCGAGAGCTCAATCAGAGGTCTGATTGTCCTACTCGAGCCTACTGGATGGCTTAAGTACCCATGTAGGCTAAATATAACTCTGTGTATGTGGCCTCTGAGCCATTTAGTCCATATGGTGGTTCAATAGCAAAAGCTCTATATAAGCTTCAGAATCAATGAGCTGAGGTTTGAAAGCAGATGTATCCCTGTGCATTATATAGGTCAACCCAGAGCTTATGGAGCTTAGACCTGTTCACTCTCTCTCTCTCTCTCTCTCTCTCTCTCTCTCTCTCTCTCTGTCTCTGTCTCTGTCTCTCTCTCTCTCTCTCTGTCTCTCTCTTTCCCCCCCCTCTCCCCCCCCCCCTGTCTGTCTCCTCCCTCTGCCTATCTGTCGCTCTGATACATATTCCTTTGTGTGACATTTCTTCGTTCCCCGTCAGCTTTGGTTTACTTTCATTCCCATCTCGGTATCTCAGCACAGGCGTGTGTACGTACGGTATGCGTGTTGCTAGTAGGGAGAACTTCTTCCCCAAAAAAAGCGACGCGTTTATTATACGTATAAGTTCATCCGTAGTGCATGTCTGCGCTCTCGCCTGTACAGACGGAGAAAGCAGCTGAGCAAGTGTGTGTGTGTTTGTTCTAACTGCACTGATTTGAATTCTTGGCAGGATCCTTTTGTTGGTTATGGTCCAATGCAACCAGGGGATCATATACTACCACAGAAACAAGGAGTTGCCAGTTGGCGTGATGGAAGCACCTTTTACACTATCTATTTAGACTTGCATACATATGTTTGAGTATTCAGTAACAAGCTATTTTTGTTGTTGTGTTAAGTTTTCAGAGGTGTGTCTCAGACGGTGGCTAAGTATCTGCTGAATGTGTGTTTTCACCTTTTAAATGCATCAATATGGTGCAATTTGTAAGATTACATCTGGAGGAACATTGAACATGCGTCCGTTCTTGTCTTATTATGAAAACATTATGCATTCAAAGGTCTGCTTAGAATATACTAGATGTTTTATGAACATAATAGCTCCCTGTTTTAGTGGAGTGCTGGTAATACAGTTGTAATGTAATGTAATGTAGCTTGTAACTCGATAGCTCCTCTTTGCAACAGGTATTGTGGCAGCTGATTTAATGTAGCTGTAATACAATACCCTGGGCACAGCCACCACACCCCAACATGCTATTGCCCCCTGTGGTGCATTTGGGAGACTGAAGAACAATAAAAGGGAATATCGGTACGTTTTAATAGGTAATAAGCAGCTTTTCCTGCATAGGGTTTGACTCCTGTTGCTCCGAAAGCTTCCCGTTAATAACTCCTGTGTTTGTCCGTGTGCGTGTACAAGTGTGGGTCAGGATGAACCCGCACGTCTCTTAGCTGTCTCTTTGCTAGACCTCCCCCACCCCCTCAGCCTGTCCCATCCTCACAACCCTGTCCTCTGTGTTATGTGTGTAAACATCCCTGTGTGCCCGCTTCATTGGTCTGCTGCTGTGTGTTAACACTCGTAAGCCTGCGTGTTCTTAGCACACCGTGTGATGTCATTTGTGCTTGTTCTCTCTGCGTGCTTTGTTTGCATCCAAGTGGAACTTTACCCACATTTGACCGTAAACCAGAAGCAGTTTTAGCTTCTTAAACTTCTGCTTCATTTCTGACACCATACTCAACTTAGGCACGTGTATGTTGGGCCAACAGGGGAAGTGATTAGATTTTTTCTACCCAGCTGGTTGGATGGACTACTTTCATCTGCTGCTAGTCGGGGTGGTGCGACGGCACAAAAGCTGCCAGTGAGTTTCCCTGAACATGAAAGGACAAATAATTGATCAGAGATGAGGGAAAACAAGACAACAAATGCCCAAAGAGGAGGGGCGATTTGGATTTAAAGCAGAGAGGTTAAAAAGAGAGGAGGGAAGGAGGTGAATTACAGAGAAGGAAGGGAATAGGAGGAGGAGAAAGAGGGAGCTTTATTTCCTGTCCTCCATGAATAGGCAACATATTTCTCTGGAACATTCCTTCCCCTGAGCTGGCTGGGCCTGTCACCAAGACTCAGGGTGCCACAGTCCTCCCCACCTCTTTATTTCATTCCCTCCCTCCCTCCCTCCCTCTCACTTTCTCTCCTTCTCATTTATTCTTATCTTCTTCCTGTTTTGTCCAAACCTTTCCATAAAGCTCGGGCTAAAGGCAGCATGAAATAAATAAACCATCATTCCAATAGCTGTGGGTGTAAGTAAACGAATAAACAAAGATTAGAAAATGATATATAGCATTTTTAAGTGGTAGCGGATGAGAGGATGAATATTGGATTGGAACATGTAAATCTGTACGTTTTGAATAACTGAAATTGAAACTCTTTCTCTTTATTAGCTCATTATCAACACACAGCTGGTTAAGGCAGCTCATCCCACTGGTTGCCACGGTGCCCCACAGTCTCAGCATAGGAGTTAAACTGGTAAACATTACAGTTCAGATCCTACAAATCGGAGTAATGCAGTGGAATTAAGTTGCACCGGTGACTGTGACTTGACATTTCCAAGTGACTTCATTGTGTCTTGTCTTGTCTTGAGCCAGTTTTTTTTTTTTTTACAGTAAAATCAAAGAAGCGCAAAGTCACCACATCATATCCTTGTAAACAGTTATTTCTGTAACACCTGGAATTCCTCAAACACAGACACACAGACACACACACACACACACACACACACACACACACACACATACACACTCATCCCCATGCTTACACGTACACTGTCATACGTGTCAACACGCACATGCAGGGGTCCGTGCATCTTTAAACACACACTATTAAGTAAGCCCCCCCCCGACCCCCCTCCCTCCTCCATACACACACCGTATTTCCCACCCTTCCTCCACTCCGCCCGTTCTATTCATTTTGCTGTCTCCTTCCCCGCAGTAGGACAATGCTTGGACTTAGTTTCTGAATAGACATACAACACGAATAACCACTAATTGAGTTTCTGGGCTGGTAGAAGTGAAATTGAAGCGATTCAGTATTGAAAGGCTCTGGTTGTTTACATCTGCTGAGAAATCCCCCAAAACACAGCTGGTGTCAGTTTCAGCAGCCTAAAGGAGCTACGTTTGTGTGTGTGTGTGTGTGTCCTCAAGGTCTTCTGCTCTCTCGCTCTCTCGCTCTCTCTCTCTCTCTTTCTCTCTCGATGTGCCATAAGTGAAAATCTTGCCTTCCAAACAAATCCGGCCATGCTCTCAAAGCAGGATTGCAACAACGTGTGTTTGATGGAATGTGTGTAAGTGTGTGTGTTTTCTATGCTTCTTTCTCTTCAACTGCACTCAGCATGCCCTCGAATAAAGGAGGGTCTTGAAGGGGAGGACACACCCCCTTTTTTTCCAAATATGGAAGGGAACGTTTGTTCTTAAAGGCACGGAGGATTTTGTGCGAATGTGTTTGTGTGTGTGTTTGTGTGTTGATTAAAGACCCTGAATAACTAGTGAGTCTCTAGTGAGCAGAAAGTATCCTCCGTTGCTATTTCCTGCACTGGGGCTTTGCTGTGGGAAGCAACTGAGAAATGACAGAAAATCCATCTTTGCCTCTATTTCAACCTTCTCACCTTCCGACACTTTATCTTCCTCTGACAGTCTCATTCTTTCTTTCCACGCCCTCGTCTTCCTCCTCCGCCTCCCTCTCGCCCTCTATCCCCCACATCTCTATATTTGGAGTTACGTAGCTGAAGACGTGTGTTGTTTTGCAAAGCCTATTGCCGTTGCCGTTCGCACCGGCAAAGCTTTACGCACACTGCATCCATCTGAGTGCACACATCAATCATGCAGTGAATGTCAACAACTAAATACAGGCTGTGGGGGAACTAAATTTGTTGGTAATGTCACACACTGCTGTATGAGCTTTAAGTTACATCTCCGAAGCCATCGCATCGATCGAAATAAGCGTTTCTACAGACAAAACGGGAGAGAAAGGATAAGAGAGTATGAATGAAAGAGTTAAGCTGCTTTCATATACTGATTTATTCCGCTTTAAGCAAGCTCGGGTACCCTTTACCCCTTTGTGCATTTCATTTGGGCAAGTCTGAACACTCTGCTCCATCCTCCTGTAAGACAGCGTGCAGACACAGACGGCGGCAGATAGAAAGTGAGAGACCAAGAGACGGGGACAGACGGTGACAGTCACACAGAGAGCAATCAATTGTTTGTGTCTCTCATGACTCAACCTGCACACATCTGATAGCGATAGGTGTGTGTGTGTGTGTGTGTGTGTGTGTGTGTGTGTGTGTGTGTGTGTGTGTGTGTGTGTGTGTGTGTGTGTGTGTGTGTGTGTGTGTGTGTGTGTGTGTGTGTGTGTGTGTGTGTGTGTGTGTGTGTGTGTGTGTGTGTGTGTGTGTGTGTGTGTGTGTGTGTGTGTGTGTGTGTGTGTGTGTGTGTGTGTGTGTGTGTGTGTGTGTGGCCTGCGGCAATGCTGTATACTAATACTTTTAATTGACAACCTTAAGTACTTTTTCTGCACAACAAAACCTGTGTGTGTGTGTACTTTAACCACAGTGCTCTGTTCGAAATAGTTTTTGCCTAGTCAACATGCTGTTCCTTATTCGATCACAAACACACACACACACACATGCACACAGCGCTGCTCCTGTTGCTCAGCTGATAAAAGTTTTTCCAATGCACTTCATTCTCTATATCTGCACACAGGCTGTAGATAAGCACTTTGCTGTGTGTGTGTGTGTGTGTGCGTGTGTGTGTGTGTACGCGTGTGTACAAGTGTGAGAGGGACAGAGAGAGAGCGTGAGATTGGAGGGGGAGCAGGGGTTGCATTGATGGTTGCATCCTTGGTCTTCAGTATTCCTTGAACCATTGTGGCTGTTTAACCAACACCTGGAAACACATATGCACACACACACGTAAAGAGCTAAGGCACTGCAGGTGGTAATTTCAAAAAGTTAGGTATTGTCCGCAAAACACGCTTGAAGTTTTCAAGGACATACATTCAATACACGTACACAAAGTTTGGGGTAGGTGCTCTTTGGTCTGCAGAACAGGCCCAACAGGAGCAGGTGGGCGGGGTTTATCTCTCCCTCCCGCCTCCTTCCTCCTCCCGTCCAATCAGGAACTGGGCCACTACGGGCTGACCCCCCTTTCCTCTGGCCAATCGGCTGTCAGCGAAACACCCTGCACCCCACCCCCACCTTCCTCCTGTGTGCCTTCACTGCTGAGTGAGCAAAGCATGCCTGGGTCTATCAGCTGAGTGGAAACCGACAGCAAGAACAGAGTGAGAGAGAGAGAGAGAGGGTAGGAGAGAGTGGCTGTCAGATAGGAGAGCTAAAGAGAGGAGAGGGGGAGAAATGGGAAGAAGGGAGAGGAGCATGTAAAGTGCCTCTTGTGTTTTTGGAGGGGCGTGAATGAAAGAAAGACGAGAGGGGGAGCTCCAGAGAGAGAGAGAAGGACATGGGTGGGGGATGAGAGTTGTTGATGGTTTTTTGATTTGTGTGTGTTAAAGAGTGACTGAGGGGTAGACTGAAAGAGGAAGACAGGAAGAAAACGGGAGAGAGAGATCGAGATAGAAAGTGATTGTGCTGGGCCCATGAAACAGAGGGAGGCAAAACAACTCGACTCACTTTGGCAGGCAATCTCACTCTCTCGCGCTCTCTCTCTCTCTCTCTCTCTCTCTCTCTCTCAACACTACCTATTCAGGAGGAAGGAAGCCGAGAGCAACAACAACCAGAGAGAGATGGCAAGAAAGGCAGTCTGAGCCAGTGGAAGCACAGACACAGAGAGGGTGCAGACAGAGAAAAGCAGCAGATTGACACATCCAAACCGGCACAGGGAATAAAGGAAAGAAGCACAGAGGAGTAAGAGAAGGAGGAGAGAGATAAACTTTTATCTTTCTAGGAGGGTGAGTGTAACAAGTTCTCTCTGCTGTCACGTCCAGTCTACTAATGCTGCTGCTGCTGCTGCTGCTGCTGCTGTTGTGTGCTGTCATATTTTGTCAGCTGGGCTCCGGTGACTCAACGTCTCCTAAAATGGCCACAGGAAAGGCAGACGGACAAGCAGACAGAAAAGGGAGCCCCGTGTCAAACAGCATTCTCAGCAACTATGTCACAGAGCCAGCTTAGTTTAGACTGCCAGCCGTGTGTGTGTGTGTGTGTGTGTGTGTGTGTGTGTGTGTGTGTGTGTGTGTGTGTGTGTGTGTGTGTGTGTGTGTGTGTGTGTGTGTGTGTGTGTGTGTGTGTGTGTGTGTGTGTGTGTGTGTGTGTGTGTGTGTGTGTGTGTGTGTGTGTGTGTGTGTGTGTGTGTGAGAGAGTCAACCTCTCTTCCTGTCATTCTCACTCTGTCTTTCTTCGTTGCTCCTGTCTTTACTCTCTTGACACACACACATACAGTAGGTTGCCATCTCCTTGTGTGCACTCTGACGTCAGATGTACCAACTCTAAGAAACCGCCGCAATCTAACCAACAGGTGATGCTGTGTGAAGCAGTGCGTGTACGTGTGTGTGTGTGTCATTATCAGCCTCCAGGCACAGTACAGGCCCGAGAGTGGCTTGGGTGGGGTTCTGCTTAAGTTGATGAGACAATCCAAGCTACATGCTGATGCTATCACACCTCTGTGGGGTTGAGTGCAGGGTGGACTAAGGACGCACAGAGGCCTGAGTCATTCGCACAGCCGGCCCTGGGACGAGGATGGTGATTGAAAACAAACCAAAGTCATTGTTGGTTTATATTACAAGGTGGAAATGTAGCCACACGGCCCATCCATTTGCTGACAAAGTGGCCTTTTCTCGCACAATGATTGAAAGCAACAACAGTTCATATTGATGAGGTGTAGACCCGATGACGAAACCCTTCCTCAGTACAGGGTCCCTCTGGTTTTGTGGTCTGCAGCCATTGTCACTGAGCGCGCACAGCGTTATTCCCTGTATCTGCCTCTGTTCATAAATCATTTCTAAAAGGAATGACCTTCATTTTTCATTTATGTCCTTTAATAATGAGGAAGCAAAGTAAGAATATTGGAATGTTTCCTGTCAAAATTCCATCCGAGCGAGAGGGTGGAAAAACTTGCTGGATTTCTTTTGTGAAAACAGTCCAGGTTTGTTTGGTTGAGTCGTATTATCTCACAGTTATTGGCTATTTTTGTTCTTCTTTTGACCAAATGAACATTTTATTTGACCTATTAAAGGAGTGGCAGCCATGGGTCCTTGAATGCTCTTATCTTTGTGTGCATGTACCATATGGGTGCTGTGATAAATGTGCCTGAACCAAACACAGACTGTGTCTCTGAGGATAGGTGCTAGCTGTGAGCTTTCACCTCATCACCACTATACATTTCACTGAGAGCTTATTTCTAGGTCAGGACTGTCAACATGCCGGCTCATGACAAGTGTGTGTATAGTTTAGTGTGTGCGCGTGTACTTGTGTACTGTTGCAGATTTTAAAGGTTTGCAGTGAGTCACAGATATTTTTTCGTTACATACTGATACTCCAGTTGACAACACAATGGCTGATTGTCAGACAAGCTCTATAGGAACTGCCCAGTGTGTGTGTGAGTGTGTGTGTGTGCGCGCCCCCTGTCTTTGAGGATTTACTGCATCTAATCCAATATCTTGTTTGCCTCTATTCAACCATTTAACTCCTTAACACACACCCTCTCTCTCATGGTGATGAAACTGAACGCCTCTGGGCCTCCTGATGCTATAAGACATTTGACCCAAGACTGCTGACCTTTAACCTCCGGACCACAGTCTTTCCTTGACCCAAAGAATGCTCACTCACATACATACTCGAACAAATGGATACACGCAGACTCGTGAATTTCAGTGCACATCAGGAGTTAAATATTCTTCTTATAGGTAGGTGGCCATGTGATTGGTGTATGTCACCTGAACAAAAAGGTCACAAGTTTGGTCTCCACATTACCATGTTTCATCAGTTTTACCCTCTCAAAGGTAAAACCTGCACCCGAGCCCAAACCAACCAGAATTAAATAAATAAAGTCAATACAAATGAGCAATCTGTACAGCACAAACTGAAAACCTTACTTCCAGCTTCAGTTCTGGTCGGTTGAATATGAAGCATAAATCTCATCTTAAGCCTGTTCACCCGGCGGTGAGCCCGTTTAACTTCACTGGCTCACCTTTTCCTGTTGTTGTCCTTAGCTTGCCTCTTTTAGAAAATTATTTCCAAGCTTAGCTAGATTATTGCCTGATAACGTTTCATCAAGTAAGACTCTGTACTCTACTACATTCTGCTCTCGTTTTAGTCCAGATGCAGACTGAACCAAGATAAATTGTACTTACATTTCATGCATTTTGTCTTTGCCCTATTCTCTTTCTCCTTGTCATCACATTTCTGTGTCCTATCAGCCTGCATTAATGCTTCTCGCCATGATTTGTGTTTGTCTCACCCGCACAGATTGTATTTCCTTTCCACCTCTCCAGTACATGCACATAAAACGAAAAACCCTCATCCTAAAATAAGACAGGGTGTTTACAAGACTGATCAGACCTTACTCAATATGTCTTTGGTTTCTTCCCCGCAAAAATCTTCTCATGTAAGCACTTTTGTTTTAAATCTGAAGAGTTAACCATTCTACAAAGACATTAACGTTCAGATTTGGCCTTGGCTCGATAAAGCTCCATGTGTTTCTGGTATATTTAAAGTGTCCTCAAGGTCTCTCTCTCTCTCTCTCTTTCTCTCTTTCTCTCGCTCCCTTGCCCTCTAGCTCTTTCTCTGCATTTCTGATTTTCAGTTGTCTTTCTTAAAGATCACTGGTTCAGTTCCAAAGATGCTGCAGATATTACATTGAGCCTTTGCATCTGCTTCTTAACAAATAACTAATATGTTGCCAAGGCTGAAGTTAAACATGCAAAACAATACATGAAGACTTCCCTCGGGTGTCGCCTGAGTGTTTCTCCTCTTGTGTTCCTTGCCTGAAAGCTGAGCTGCTTCAAAATAAGAATTCAGAAATCGAGTGGGACTGAGGGCAAACCCTTGGGTACCCACAAAGAGCAGTGACTCACTATAACTATAAATACTCAATGCTGACTTCTCTTCCATTCCCCCCCCCCACCCCCACCCTTTGTGTCTGTCCCTGGTCACCTAACCTGAAGACTCCACCTGTTCTCACAGGGGGGCAATTAAAAGGTGTGTTTCCTTTTGTTAGGCCGATTTGTATCACGCACGCCTATCCTTTGTTATCTGTCTTGGCAATGGAGTGATTATTGGATAACCAGACACTGGGTCAAACAAATCACACTTGTTCCCGTCCATTTTTGGCTTTTTTTGATAGCGGCAAAAAGAAAATATGTAGACTGAACAAGTTTTGGAAATTTTGTCGCTTCATTGTTTGTATTTGTGTGCAACCTCAGTTGCCCCGAAGGTGCTGCCATATGACTGAAGAGGGGCCCATATGTTATGTGTGTAATTACAGGTGACAAAGCTTTCAGTCATCCCACACCGTTTCTTTGTGTGCTGTGGTTGGAGGGCGTCGCTACCTGATGCCCTGACATTGTACTGTACTTGCATGTAATCACCTTGCGTGAGTGTGCGGTGTAGTATAGAGTCAGTCTGTCAATCTGTCTCTCTGTGTCACTTACATCTTTGTTCTTTCCTATATTTTAAATTATTTTTTAAGCTCAGAAATGTGCCCGTGAACCACACCTTCGTCATTTCATTCCTTCACCAGGCTCCTCTTGATCTTAACGCACCATTTCTCTGAACTTTCTGGATTTCTTCACCACCGTTTCCTTAAATGGTTTCAGGTGGATTTACAAGAAATACAATTTGGCCAATACCGTTACGTAAAGTGACTTGCAATGAGAAGGAACACGCTCAATAAATACACGGCCAAGTTCACATGACATTAAAAACATTGAGTAGAAAGGCATGCAAATGTTTAAAGCCTTGTCAGCGATTCTAACAAATTTCCTCCAAATTAGTAAATCAAACATGTATTCAGAGGAATCATTGAAAAGGGCGCAGAGAGCCGTTTGAGTTGTCCGTCTCCAGACCTTTGTAGCCAAAACGCCTGGCTTTTTCCTCTTGCACCATCGGTCTGTGGGAAGAGATTTTGAGTGTTTTTGAGGGGGGGTTGCAGGCAGGAACAGTGTCAGACCATTGCTTTATTAAAACCACCAGTGCAGTATATGGATGAGATGTGTCAAATTCCTCTCACGTTGGGCCTTTTTATACTGAGCGTTTGACACTTTGGCTGCCCATATATATATATATATATGCCTTTTTGGAGCACAGCCATTTTGTTGTGTTTGCTGTATTTTCTTGGAGGAGCATCTTTGCCACCCCCCCCTCCCCCTCAGCCCCCCTGCTGCTTCTCTTTCTCCCTCTTTGTGGCCAAGCACAAAGGAGCTGTTATCCTTGGGCTACTGGTCGCCATGGGGACTGCTCACTCTGACTCCCCCCCCCCCCCACCCCCCTCACATTCCCAAGTTCTGGTCCAAGTGGGTCTGGAAACAGCCCACTGCTCTTGACCTAGCACCATTCAGTTCTATTTTAGCTTTTGAAATATGAAAGTCTTTGTTCTCCCATATAGTCCTCCATGATTTTTCCTCAAACTCGTGGGGTTCTCACTCTAAGAAAATAAATGATGATTAGCGTAATAATGCAAGACTTATTTTCGTGGCTGTTTCTGTTTATATTTGAATATCAACCTTTGAGCTCATATGAGACTGTATCTGCTGCCATAGTGTGTGAATAACATACACCGTCTCTCCGTGTCTCTCCAGGCATCCTGGGTGGAATGTCCCTGAGATGATGTCACAGCCATGCCATCACCCACGCCCAGGTGAACAGGGAGGGCGTGTCTGGCTATCAGCCAATCACAGAGGGCATCCCATTAGTGAAAGCTCCAGCTCAGAGACATTTCCTCTAAAGAGCCTCCTGCCTCACTGACACTTTTGGTAGGTATTTTAAATTAACCTTACAGAGGTCATAATGTTCAGCCGCCGTATCATTCCTTGTAAATTGTGTTGAGGTCAAAGCCTGATGTGTTCAGTATGGACATCTTCAATTTTCTTGCAATAGATATTGAAACCTAATGCCTTGAAACTACTATCTGTCATTTCTCATCAGGCTGTAGTTCCTGTGACCGTGTCTTTACTTCCGCTTCCTCCGGAATTCTCATTGTTCCCTGATTACCTGTTTTGGGATGTTGGTGCCGTTCCATGGTGGTTACCATGGAGATAGATGGTTTCCTGCTATAGGCCATGTTGGACACAACTTCCAGATGATGTGCCAAATGCAGCGTGTCCACACGGGCAGAATTAGACAAGGATGGGCACAAAGGTGAGATGCTAATCCTGGACACGTCTACAATACCTCAGATGACATAAGTAAATAAATTAGTCTTGTAACTTGCCTAACTTGCAGTGTTTTTGCTATATATTTAATCCAACATAATTTGATTTAATGTATAGTGAAAACAATTATATATTATATAAAGATTCATGATATTATATAATTGTTTATATAATACTACAATAATATATATTGTATTAATTTTATGTAAATGTATACATTTAAAGTTTAGTATTGAAGTATAGAGAGACAGAAGGTATAGACAGCAGTGCATTACATTTGGGTCAGCAGTCATATCTTTATATATATATATATTATTCCTGTGATGCCTCAATGCTTTATGGTGGTGTGGTAGTACTCCGCTGTTAAAATATAAAGAACAGTAAAAGGTGGAAAACCTGCATAGAATCAGAAAGAAGTATGTAGTGAGTTTAGTCTTTTTCTTAAATAAAAGGCAGCGAAGTCTTCCATGTGTAATGCTGCCTCAATAATGATCGATTGACCTTTTTGGGAACCTAAGTCGGAGATTTCCTTAAAATTTCTTTTAGAATGGTTCATGTGGCTGTTAGTACCTAGTATACAAATAAAAATATGTTGTTCCTTACAGGTGCTGTACAGCTCTGCTTCCTGATTCACAATCTATGGCAACGTCACAGCAGGATCTATAGGACTTCCTCTTCCTGTGGAACATCTTGCTCTTCCTCCAGGCACTTTCGAGGACCTACATCACCTTGTTGCACAAACGTCAAGACTATTTTGTTCCAGCATAAAAACCATGAGGCACATTCATGTGGAGTTAGCCCACAAAAAAACTTCCCTAGAGCTTCCAGCCCAGGAAGGGGATCTGCCCCCTCCTACAGCCCCAACGCAGAGTCTCGACCCAGGGCTCAGATCAACAGCACCCAGGCCTTTTGGTCAGGAGGAGCTCAGGCTCCAAAAGGTCTACCAGCTCTCGATATTCTCCCAGTTAGGGGGATTTTCTACCACCACAGACTCACACACTGATGCCCAGCAGAGACCTGTCCGGATGGGGGTGAAGAGAGGGCTGGAGGAGCCCCAGTTGTCTCACAAGCGTCCTCACCTGGGGGACTGCTCAGACAGAGAGGTGCTAGAGGGAGGGGTGTTATGTGGGCCTGGCCCAGCCCCAGGTGTTGGGTTAGGTTTAGGTATGGGCCCTGGAGGGCCTGGCTCTATATACTCTTGCACACTGACAGAGCACAGAGACTCTGAGGGGAGCCTGTCAGTCAGATCTCCGCCCCTCTCCCCAAACCACAACCCCTCCCGACGCCCAACCCTTCACAATCATGATAGGCCCATTCCTGATGTGTTTGCTCCACTATCTCCTAAATCACCCCCAATGTATGACCCCCACGGGCATCCCTGTGACCAGGGCCATACCTTGGGCAACTCACCCAGACATGATCCACCTAATGGAGGGCGCACACTGACATACTCACTGGGCAGCCCTGGACATGAGAGCTATAGTAATGGCTCATCAGGAGGACAGCCCAGCTCCTACCCCTATGAGGTGGCTACATATGAGACCCCGAGCCCCGCCAGCCCCTCCAACCCCCCCGGTCCCTTCTCCCCCCCACACCACACAGAGCTGCAGGAACCAGGCGAGGCCACCGAATGGGAAGTTGGTCTTGAATCCTCTCCACCAGAGAGAAGTGCCACCCAGGCTGCCTCGTCTTCCTCCAATGGTCTACCCTCCTGGGAGAAGACCCCCAGCAGCAAGGGCTTCCGCTCATCCTCCGGAGGCCACTGCCCTGCCAAAAAGAAGCTGCTGTCCCCGAGTGACACAGGGGACTCATGTTCAGACGACGATGGACCCTCCACTTCCAAGAGGAGTAGACTATCTACGCTGGCTACAGGACTGGGCCCGGCCTCCTGTCGCAGTACAGATGCCAAGGCTGCCCCTTACTGGAACCACCTGCTTCCCCCTGCACGAGATCGGCCCAAGGTCAGCACAGTCTCATACACACAAACACAAAAACACACTCTACAGCAGGGGTATTCAACTAAAATGTAAAGAGGTCCAGTTAGAGAAAATTTCTTAAAGCAAAGGTCCGGACGATCATAATGTCTAAAGGGGGGGAGGGGGTTACCTGCGTCTCTCCTCTTAAAGGAGCCATGCGCTCTTATAACGCTCTAACGTTACTTAAAGACATCTCTCAAGATCGCATGATGAATATATATGAATTAATATTCAAATCGGACAGCTTTTTGTCTGTATTGTCAAATATAGCAAATGCATTTTAGATGATTATTTTGCAATATGAAAATGATGTACACCAAGAGAAAAATCTGTGAGAATTCCAGCTGGAGCCGAGCCGCACGTCAGCCGGCAAAGAGCCGCATGCGGACTCATTATTTGGCTAATTAAGTGAAGTTGGATAATTTCCCACGGCACACCTGATCTGAGAGGCAGTAGAGGCTGTAGGTCCAGGTCCGTATGGGACGGCTTCTTGGTCCGGACCTGGACCGCGGTCCGCCTGTTGGTGACCAAGGCTGTACAGGAACATGTGCGCTAAATGTACCTTTCATTTTCTGTCCTGAAACCCTTAAGTTGTCGTTGGCCTCACACACAATCTGTCCCATGGACAATTTTTCCAGTATGACTATGAGAGTTGCTGTGTCATCTAGAGGTTTGATCTGTTTGCGTGGTAAAGTTCTCCTAATCCCTTTTTTGAGTGCCATTACAGAGACGTTATGTTCCCACAATCATCTTGTATGAAACACTGAAAAGCAGTTAGAAATCTAGATTTGACTCAGACCTTTCAGTCTTGGAAACGAAGCCCTTGATGTTGAATACAGAGAACCTGAGAGAACAAGTAAAAGTGAAATAATGAAGTTATGGGCTGCTCATTATAACACACACTGGAACAAGCTGAGTAGCTCCAGAATGAAGCCCATTGAGGGAACACCCATTGTTCACCTCACGAGCGCGCTGTGTCTCTCGTATGTACGCACGTGTGTGAGTATTGTACTAATGATGACAACAGGGCTCGTTCGCTCACTAGTTAGGATTCAGGCAGTGTTTAGTGTATATGTGAGGAAAGCACAGAGAGAAAGAACACGCAGGGGCACTTTATCGCTATTTCTGTAAATTAAGGCATGAAGAAGAAAGCGAAATGTAAAGAGTCAACGAAAAGGGAGAGAGCGGGATATTCCAAAATGTCATCCGAGGATTTGACGGAGTGTGAAGATGAGAGGAGGACAAGCTGACAAAGAGCTCCGTGCTCTGTTGATGACCTCTGTAACCAAGGGTGGGCTACTAAAGAGGTGACCATGAAGGAAAGGTCGGCTGTAAGTACATGGGAGGAAAGTAGTAGAGGGTCACCTAGCAATGAGAACGCCTTCATGATGAGCAGTGGCCTGGAAATGGGGAATAAATGTTGTTGTGATGCAGCATCCACTACACAGTGCTCAGTAAGTAACACGACACCTGAAATATATACAGGCAAAGGCCCAGAGTCTCAGTCTCAGAGGAAAACAGAATAACTGCATATTGTTTCACTGTCAGCATTTTATTTTTAACTCCATTGTTAAATTTCATTTTCATTCTCGGGCAGATGTTTGTAAATGTTCACCCGCTGACACGAAACAGGTTTTTGATTTCTAAACTTTCCTTTTTTTTCCCCCCTCTTCATCTTCAGAGTGCTACAGACTGCACCAGATCAGGAAGGCGGCTAAAAAATGGACTGCGGCGTAAAAAGTGAGTCCCCTGACACACAACTTCTTATCCTGTCAGTCTAAAGTGCTAGTATTACCTCTTGTGATTTTAGTAACACATTGTAGGTTTTGCACTGTATTGACTAGCTTTTAAGTACTTCAATGAATGCACACACACTACCTTATAAGGGGAACATGATACATTTCCCCTGTGTCAGTCAGATTATACTAATAGGTGTCAGATTTTGTAATTATACAAACCTATAGGCTGCATGTGAATGAATGTCTGTATGAAACAGATGTTTTGGAAATGACGTGACAACTCTAGGTAACACTAGTGCTGTGCTGTGCTGTACTCAAGTGACTTCATCTTCTCTGCAATGTTAACTTACAAGATAATTAGAGAAGAGCAGGTGCATGCAGCCAAGGCTTGTGTGGGTGTGTGTGTGTGTGTGGGGGGGGGGGTGTCTAAAATGTAAACAGAGGGAAAGAAAGTGGGAGTGAAGGTAGGTTGTGTGTTATACTAAATGAAAGGGTTTTGTGTCTGGACGAACACTCACACTAAACCACTGTGACATATTTTTGCTAAATCCAAATTAGAGTCATCCTAACCACTAAGCACAAGTCTATTTTCTGTGTGTTTGTGGTGTTACCCAGTTACCCGTGCTTCCGTAGACACACAGAGACCGGCCGCTCCACACGCTCCAGCTTGCCCTCATCTTCCATCAGCAGATCGCTGCTGGGCACCTTTGAGGTAGGAGCTCTCCACCCAGTGAATGTAGGTTAGATCTCCATTATGAGCGTTTCCTGAGAGCGCTGGCCTCCGCGCTCGTTTGCTAACTTTGGAACCCACAAGTAACCGCAGCTGAGAATGAGGTGCTGCATTCAGGGCCTGTTCAGACATCCTGGACATTCCCAGTTGTTACCTAAACCCTACAAAGAATATAAATATATAAAACCTTTCTCACTAATAATATTACATTGCGTCATACTCGCATATCGTTTCAGTGCTGAGATTCCAGTGTTTTTGTAGACCTGCTGTTTACTCAGGATCAGCCATTTCCCTCATTTATCATACTATGTATATCATATGTATAGTATCTGTAGTATGTGAGGTATTTGCCGCATTCTCTCTAAGGAAATGTCCGATAGTGAATGCCGGCATATTTACATTTATAAAGCCGTACAGTCCTGTTCACGACTACCAACTCCTGTCTTCTTTGTGTGCTTTGTCGCAGGAGTCCATGCTGAAAGGACGCTTCTCCCCGTCAGGTCAGATCGAAGGCTTCACAGCGGAAATCGGTGCCAGCGGCTCCTATTGCCCACAGCACGCCACCCTGCCTGTGCAGGTTACCTACTACGACATCTCAGAGCACAGCGCGCCCTCTCCCTTTCTGGTCAGTGTGTGTGTGTGTGTGTGTTTGCGTGTGTCTGTATGATGATATACAGTTTGTGTTATAGTTATTTTATGTAGTAAAATTGCCAACATTCAGTGAATCCTGCTTGCCCAGAATCATTGTTTGTTGTTTTAAAATTGCTGTTTGGTCAAAGCTGTTTTTGCATTTTATAGAATAATCAATCAATTATTCATACAAATACCTAATAGTTGAATCAATGATGTGAATAAGCATTAATGCGTACAAAGTCTAGCAAAAGGAAATTAATGTGATAAAACTCTTGAAGGTTCCTGCTCCACCATAAGTAACACATCTAAGATTGACCTTCACATTGTTTATGAAGCTTTGTTCATTCAGACGCAGATACAAATGCATTGCCAGGCTCCTTTCATGAATGTAATGCAGCTTAAGCCCATATGTGTCCACACTGTTGCCCCATGCACAGTCGGCTACATATATTACATACAGTATATCATTGCTTAAGATAAGATATCATGCACTCATTCAAGTTGGACCTGCATGTACTTTGTCAACTTCAGACCTGTTTGGAATGCGTCCCACATGTCTTGCTGGACCACTTGTACACCAGCTGTTTTCGTCTCTTTGGAGCTTGTTGATTGTTAGGCCTCCTTCTGTTTGGGTCTTTGTACTGATAATTATCATTCAATATGATATGACTCCCTGCATAGCTGCCTCTGTCATTGAAGAAGTTGTTGCAAAGTTCCTCTGCTTTCATTTGGGCTTTATTCTCTCCTCTGTGAGAAGTTCCAGTGGATTTTCTTCAGAGGGTCGTGATTCAAATGTTTCAGCTTTCAAGTATGCAGAGGAGCACTCTGTTTGATGTGATGTCATGTGACTCTCACACAGGGGGTGATATCTCTTGAGCCTCTTGGAAAAAAAGGATACAGCATACCCAAAGCAGGGACCATTCAAGTGGTGAGCTTGTCCATTTTCTATTCATCTCATTCTGTATTACTAACCCCTGGTGAAAATATATTCAAATTAAATATATTTTGGTATTCCCTTTGCACACATGAGTGTTGTTGGTCACAGGTACACAGAGACTAACAGGAGTCCTTTCTCTGCCTACAGACCTTATTCAATCCCAACAAAACTGTGGTGAAGATGTTCCTGGTGACCTACAACTTTAGCGACATGCCTGTCAATCACATGACCTTCCTACGCCAACGTATCTTCCTGGCTCCTGTAGAGGAGGCGGGGGAGGGGAAAGAGGATGGGCCACAAGGAGGCGGAGTCATAGACAGGAAGAAGGTCCTCTGCTACCTGATACATCTCAGGTATCTTAATTGTTTTTTTATTTTACAGACAAAATGTTCCTTTCTGATCCCTTTTTCAATTGCCTTCAAGAAAAGTGGTTTGCTAAGGTCTAGGTTTTTGGTTTTAACTTGCAGATTCCAGAGCTCCAAATCTGGGAAGATCTACTTGCACAATGATATCCGGCTGCTATTCTCCCGCAAATCCATCGAAGTGGACACAGGGATCCCTTATGAGCTGAAATCTTTCACCGAGGTGCCAAGAAACCCTAAATACTCCTCCCGTGTTTGACACCCCCCCCCCCCCCCCCACTCCATGTCACTCTTTGACCCCACATCACCGCAGCCCCTCCTATGCTTCCTAAAGAGGAGGGAGGGAGGGAGGGAAACAGACAGACTGCTATAACGATGGACACAAAACTTGAAAAAACTTGACACGCCACAAGCACACAACACACAACACACACACACACACGCGACGGACACTGTGTGGGTCTTTGTAAAAGTCCACTTTTAGGAATTTATCAATAATTTACACACGCTCTTCCAAACTCTTGCACAGTTAACACAGGTGTAACACAGGTGTAACAGGTGTAACAGGTATAACAGGTATAACAGGTGTAACACAGGTGTAACACAGGTGTAACCTGTGTAACAGGTGTAACACAGGTGTACTGCAGAGCCAGTAGGGGAAGTTTCAGGCCACAACCACTATCGATAATTGAGAATTCACAGAATTCACCTTATTTGAAGTAATAAGTACAAAGTCACACTTCAGTATTACCAAAAACATCTGAGACAAATAAGACAATATAGGCTGATGTAGTTGCTTCTAGTTGATGTATCTGTCTCGATAAGGAGAACTCAGCAAAGCAAACAAACCATTACTTGTGACTTCCATTCACTCCAAAGAGAAGCAAAACAAGATTTGTTTTAGATGAGACTTAAATAATACTTGTATTTGTAGACCAACACAAAAGAAAAAAGGCACAAACATGAAAACACACACTGACCCACACACAGCACATACACGTATCCCAGCTCATACACGTTCTGGTGGCGACTCTCGAGTTCAGTGTTAACATGCATGCCTTGTGACTTAAAACACCTGCAGTTTCCTCTAGTGCCGTTTCACACTGTCCTTCACTCTGCCTGCTACGCCACTGGCCTCATCACCCTCAGTGCTGGACCAGCAGACAGGACTTCACAAGCTCTGGTTCCACCAAAATGTTATGGGAGAACAAAACTCACACGCATTATGGCCAGCAGAGAGGAGATTTGTAGAGACACAACAACACTAGTGAAAGTGATGGCTGAAATCAAACAGCTGTCTTTAATTAAATGCCATATCATTTTACACACATATGTCAAAGTCCACCCAACAACTTTTAAGTCGTCAGATCATTTCTTGGTAAATTAAACTAACCCAAAAGTTTGGACAAACTTACCAGAAATAACTAGAAGCAACATTTAAAAAGCAGGAAGCAAACGTCAATTTGAATTATGAATTACAAAGATACTAAACTGAAAATTGGAGGTTGAACTTAGAGATTTAAGAATTTGTAATATTTTATATTATATTCGCCCAGCAACTGTTCTCAATGGTGTGACCATCGTTGCAGACGAGGCTCTGGACAGTTGGAACAGATGCCACTGATCATGCAGGGCGGATGTCCTACTTCTTGTTGTCCTTCTTCTTACCTTCTTGCGGTTCCATTTATGATGTTATTAACAACTATGACATCAGGGTGGTTCTGTTCAAGTGTCCCACAACTACGATTTGGTAATGCAAATGAAAAAATTGAAATGCACCTTATGCAAACGTGGGACCCCTGAACAAAGTTGGAAGTCGATTGGAAGAAGAATGAAGAAGAATTCCAATTATAGCAGAAAAAAGACGATACCATAATGATAATAACATCAGTTTGTAGCAATAGTAATTACTTGGTAGTTTCCTGCTTTTCCAGATTGATTATTGGTCATTTCTGAAGAGTTTGAGGTAGATTATTGACTAATCTTGGGCAAATATCCATTGTCATTCCATTTCACTCAACATTATACAAACCACTGTGTACAGTTCATCAAAGCAGAAGTCCATCCGTGTCATGGAAAACAGGGGAAATGTCGTTCATTTGATGTAGCCAGACTGAGGGACACTGTGCTATTTTATTTTTTTAATTTTATTCTTTTAGAATTCTGTTCAGGGCAGTCTGATATGGGAGTAGAAAATGAAAACAAACAAACAATCTGTAGTATTTTTAATTTATGTTTTTCGCAAATGTCTTAATAAGCAATATGCTGCACAATGTAGAGTGTGTTTTTCAGCCGGACGAGCTTTCTCTCTGGAGGGGGAGTCGGGACGAGAAGGCAGACAACTGAGTGTGAGGGAAGGAAGGGGATGGGGGGGGGGGGGGGGGAGGGGAGGGACAATGGGGTGGGACGGGTGGCGGGGTATTTAATACAGGGAAATAAAAGTCTATGTATATTTAAAAGAATAAACTCTGCGACTGGCGAGTAGAACCTGTGTTTGTTGTTTTTAATGATCAGCCACAGTGAGAAGTTCTTTGAAATTGCCAGGATGTTGTTGAAGACTGATTTGTACCACGCTGAACTCTGTCAGTTCCACTGTATAATGGCTTCTAATTCTCTGCAGAGCTAAAAAAGCAGGATTGTTGGGGTGAGCGGCTTCTTCCAGTTGTCCAGTTTTGCAGGTGAAGATAAATGTTGGGGGCTTTGGATAGGGAAAATGTCTACATGCATATCAAACAGTCAATTCTCCTTGTCCTCAGCATTGTGCCAAAACATTTGATGTCCCCTGGTGGCCATTGTGGATACCGAAGCTTAACACACTGAGCAAACAACTGATAAACCAAATCAAATCAAATGGCTTCATCATTATATATTTTTGCTTTATTTTTCAATATACTCAATTTAGATATTGTGTATTTATCCACCATTGCACACGCTGCTTCAATATGCAAGTAATAATATGCGACACATTAAGTGGCGTCATTTGTCACTGTCCTATATTACCATGTGACACCCATGTGGTGTGTTTGCTGTATGTTTCTTCTTGATATGTTAAGCTTGGACAATAGATTTGGCCTCATTAACACTTTTATTCATAACTTACAATTGTTACCACTTTACATGTCATCCCAAACACACACATTTCCAGCAATTCTGTGTGAATATGTTATCCGGTAAAATCTTTTCCATGAGTTTACATTATTTAGTTAACCCATAGTATGAGACGATAAAGTTATATGAAATGCTTCTGGCTTTATTTATTTATCAGTATTTTTATTTACCCTCTTATTAACACGACTGCAGGCACATTCATCTGGTTTGTCATTTCCACAGTTCAGAGCGATTCATCAGATTGGCATTCAAATTCTATTACATTACACAATAGATTGTTTCTAAAGGCAATTCATTAGACAGCTGTTGGTCTTAAATATACTTTATTATAAATATACTTAATCAAATATGAAGTACAGCTGTATTTAACTGAGTGTGTGTTTGTGTGTGCCAGTGCTCATTTTGCTTCGAGGTCCTACGTTTCTTCTAATTCCTGAATTATTGCAGCCTCCTCCTCTTCCTCCTGCTTCTTGCCTCCTCCTCTTCCTCTATATGACATCTTCCAGTGTGTGTGCAGCACCCTCTATGGCCTGGTTTAGGACTGACAGGTGATAATGCACTTTGGCCCAGTCGCCTTTTTGTCCTGATGATTCAGCTTTGGCGTATGCGTCAGCCAGACCTGGGAATGTGGCCTTACCGGCGCTGCTCGAGGCCCAGATGACGTGCCTGATGACACATGAAGACACACCGATACAGAGGTGATCCAAAAAAACATGGATACATCAAGTTACATCGACTTGGTTACGTAGTATCTTCATGAAACTTCAGTTACACTTTGCTACACAGCATTGACCTGACAGCTGTAGATTTGTAGATTCCCTATCGTTGTCTTTATTTGTTTATGTTTATTATTATATTAAGTTCTTGCTGTTTTCTTTAGTTCTTCTTCCTGTCATTCCTTTTCTCCTCCTGCCACCATTTCTTTGATTTCCTTTCTATCTTTCTTAAACAATTAAGCTTTCACTTATGTAACATTTGATCTCGCCTGTAATAGCATCCTTTTTTTTTTATTAATTTGAGTGTGATTTAAAACGTTAAAGGCAAACAACTGTTGGACTTGTTCACAGGTGAAACAGAGATGACCGGCTTCACTTCACCTGTATGCGTATTTATCAGGGAAAGCCAGTGGGTCTAAGAAAGCTCGGTCCAGCAGCATGAGCTGGTCGTTGATCCTTCTGACCTTCAGAGGCCTAAAAGGAAAGACAATGGAATGGCTGATGGTCATTCTTTTGTGTTTGTGGAGGGCAAAAGCTCGAAACAATATGCAGACTCTTACGTTTCATTTGCCAGATCTGAGCTGTGAATCACCCGGTCCAAGTGAGCGGCTGCAGATCGAAACCTGGCCACTGCACGTTTTAGCGGTTCTGGAAAAAGAGAAAAGCAGATTTCACCATCTCTAATCCTCTGCCAACATTAGAACACAGCTTCTCTTGTTGTTTTTTATTATTTGATTAATGAAAGGTCGTGGTTTATCGTGACATAATCGGGACATCAGGCCTGCTGGGGCAAAGGTATGTTTGGGCCTTTAAGGTGTTCTTCCAATGATGCACAGAGAATTAATACACGTTGAGACTCATCCACTCTAACCCTCTTACCCATGGAGATATTCAGAGTTGTTAACTGCTCTTGGTAGAGGGTCAGAGCCGTGTCGAGGTAGCCCTCCAGGCGCTCAGCGTAGTCACTGCAGTTTAATGGCAACACCAGGCTGTCAGCCAGTCGCATCAGGACATTTCCAGCTGTTCTGGCAACAACCTGGTGACTGAGGAATCCTGAGAGAACAAGGCAGGATAGGGAATAAGGAATTGTATAGAAATATTAGCTCATTTTTGACAAGTTTGCTTGACAAGAGAGATGCGAGGCTTTAAGCTACAACATAATGGCTGTGATAGTAAAACAACTCACCAGGATCGATGAACCTGGAGGCGTAGTCAAAGGTGTCATAGGCTGTGTGGTACGCCGGGTAAATCCGAGCGTTTGTTTTAGTCTAAATAGAGAACATCATTTCCTGTGAGGTTATTTAAAGCCTTACATGTAAATGATATTGCACAATAAAGTATTCAGTAACGTATTCAAGACTCTTCAGGTCAGTTGGGTTCAGTTCAGTTGTGACCTCTCTTCCCTGCAGACAGCAGACAGCTCATTTGCAATCACGATCTATGATAATTTAGATGCAAATATGAAAAGGCACTGCAGCACATGAACATCGAGTCGATCAGCTAGTAGCTAGTAGCTAGCTAGAAACGGTTTCTATAGACTAAGCAACGCACACACACTACAAAAACATGTCAGTCAAGTCAGAGGTGTTACACTGTTGTTCAGTAGCAAGGCACCAAGGCACTACGCTGTCTTTCATACCTTGTCATATCTGTGTGAAATGTCTATGGAAGTGATTCCCAGGTAATGAACAAAGGCTGCATAATCACTTCCTGCTCCCGTCAGGAATCCCACGCTGTTAAAATGACAACAGGCAGGAGGAAGGAAATGACCGACGCTTCTTTCGTTAGGATGTGGAAATTGTGAGGAGACATAAATACAATTCCCGGTCACAGAAAGGTGTAAATGCTGCTCATTACGTAGGAATGGTTCCGTGAGTCGGGCTGCTTCTGTTGGAATATTGGATCCAGTTGTCATACACAGATGTGGAGTGCAGTCCAGGTGCTTTGACCTGAAATCCAAACAAACTGAATGTGACAGAATCACACTAATGGTGGCATGGTTGTTGTGGCATCACTTTCATGTGTGTGTCGGGGTTAAACATCACCTGTTTAGCCGCTGTGAAGAGGACGTTCTGTGCCGATGGCATCGCTGAAGCTGTGAAGGTGGCGTTGGCTTGGCAGGAGGGAAAAACACAAGAATATACAGCAGAACACATCATCATCACATCATTTTCAATAACTTGGTCACTTGAATGTGTTCACAAGTATTTGACTATAGCAGTTGACTATAGTTAGTATATTTGGCATCAAAGGGGTGTATCTTCTTACCAAATACAGCTACATCCACGTTGATGTAAGCAACAGTGCGTTCACTGAGCTTGCTGAAGTATTGCTGAGGGAAAGACAGACTCAGTGAGTATGTATGAGCAGTGACATCTTTTCAGTCAGTTGTGGCTTCATTGAAAATCACCTCAGTGTATTCTGTAGAACCAATGAGGCCGAACTCCTCCGCTCCCCAGCTGCCAAAGATAATGGATCTACGAGGCCTCCATTTTCCTGCCACGGAAAAGCAGGGCAGAGCACTCACTTTTGATTCAGCACCACATCTGCGTGTGTCAGCTGTCAGTCAGTCACGCCGCTCCTCACCTTGCTTGACCATCCTGCCCAGCACCCTGGTCATCTCCAGCATGACCGACGTCCCACTGCTCGGGTCAATGGCTCCGTAGACCCAACTGTCCCTGTGGTTGCCGTAGATCACATACCTGTCTGTGGATATAAATACGTAAACACGGACACATTTCAGCCATACAGGATAAGAACAAATGTGCTTCTTGCAGGGTGGATGTGATCGCGGGTCTCACCAGGCTCTACGCTACCACGGATGACTCCCATCACATTGGAGGAGTTTTTCAACTCTCCTTTGTTGTAGACGTCCAGTTTCACATCACTATAACAGAGTCAAAGGCAGGGAAGGAGGTGGATGTTGACAATGCAGACACGTCATTTTAAATTACTGAATTTTAGGGTAAATATTGCAATTTTCCTATATTATTTTGCTAAAATATTCCATTGTTTATGTTTTGTAACAGTGCACACGATGTATGTACCTATCGATGGATTTAACCTCTCTGTATTCCAATCAATCAATCAATCACATGTGGGATTTTGTAGGACAGTTGACAAACCTGTCCTTGAAGTCAGATGCAGGTTTGAAACCTGGGCCCCCAAAGTTGTAGGTGCAGTTGAAGGCTCCTTGCCAAGTCGATGGAGCTTCTCCTCCACCCAGCTCACTGTGAGACCCAGACAAAACATTATTGGACTGAAACAATTGTGTGTAAGAAAATGTGCCTTTGTACTAGAAGATTCTTCACAAACCAGATTAATATGTAGGCATCCTCGAAACCGATTGGTTGGATTGGAATGCGAGGGATCCCTGTAACGCTTTCAACTGGAATTCTGTAGGTGTCCTCTGTGACAATAAGCATGACTCATTAGCGTCGTGCCTCATATACGTGCTGGTTTCATGTGCTGATGCCAGTTACCTTTGGCAGCCAGGTAGGGTGTGAGCATATCTCCATAACGGCTGACAAAAGAACCTCTCTCCACACCGGAGGGTGGCATGTACCAGGAGTTAGGATACGTCTCATTGATGTCCGACATGAGGCCGTCATTGATATCCATAGGGTCTGTGTAGACGAGCACACCAACGACGCCATAGGATGCTGCATTGATGGCCTGGGTGAGACATAAGACATTTAAATGAAACACTTTCTTAAACAAGACAGATTC
The DNA here is from genome assembly GCF_046128005.1 of Genypterus blacodes. Taxonomy (NCBI): domain Eukaryota; kingdom Metazoa; phylum Chordata; class Actinopteri; order Ophidiiformes; family Ophidiidae; genus Genypterus; species Genypterus blacodes. The sequence continues at coordinate 835,938 of NW_027466873.1, forward strand.
TTAAAGAGTGTTGCTTCATTTCTCCTGAGCAAATGGTGACTGAATACAGACGCGTTCATTGTAGAAGCAGTTCTGTGTGTGCGGACTCACCTTATCAGCTCTACCTGCTCCACCATATCTAGTGATAGCAATGGTTCCTTTGAGGTCAACGGTCTTGCTCAGTAGCTGGTAGTCACTTGGTTTCCCCTGATTGGCGTACACCAGTTTACCCTGAAACCAACGGTCAAGTCAACACGCTCACAAAAGCTGCATCACGAGTTATGGAAACAAAAAAAGGAGCAAGAGGTCAATAACTTGTTTATCAAGAAACCAAGCAACTGACTGACAATGGACTGTGTGGCTTATAGTAATGATTTTTATGATCTCCTCCTCCCCTGTAAATAGACAATGACAGATCAGCCAAGTTTGTCTCTTATGGATTTAATAACTTGGTCCACATCATAACTTTGGCTGTTATCTGTGATGTTATCTTGTTAAGATAACATCCCTCCCTCTTGTGACCTGAAGTTCTTTTATCTACCTATGTTGAACGCACTTATTGGAAGTCGCTTTGGATAAAAGCGTCTGCTAAATGATCGTAATGTAATGTAATGTAATGTTAAGATATGTGAGGATGCCATTACAGTAATAGTAGGACATTGAAGGATTCTGTGTCACCAGCAAAACCCCACAAGCCTCATCTCATGGAAAATCAATATCATTTTTTTCCTAGTTATTTTTGACCTTTCTGTACTGAAACTACATTATCTCTTCCAATTTTACTGACTTTTAGAGAAACTCGTTTTCTTATATCTTACCCACTTGTTGAGTTTTTTCTTTCACAACTGGTTTACTTCATTTGTGAAACTCCTTGTTTCTCTCCTAGTTTTCATAAAATGTGAACATTCATTCCTAGCATTTCAACATTTCCGCTGCAGTGTGAGGCTAAGGTAGGTAATAAAATGCCTTGTTATGACCGTATAAAGAGATAAGTGTCCTCTTATCTGTCTCCTCTCATTGAAAGTTCAAAAAAAGGCCTCAAAGGTCAACATGTAAGCTCAGAATGTTTGAAGAGACGTCACTGTCATTTGAGTTAGCGCCTGACTTTCCGTTAGCTAGGCGAAAAATGGTAAAATAAATTAACTGGTAATTGTCTTTTTATTTGTCATTTTTCTACCATTATATCACATGTACACAACTTAAGTACTCAACCATATTGTTCATCCACTTTTCGGTACACAATAAGAACATGTTTATATATTTGTGTTGGGTGTCCACATACTTTTGCCCCAAACTTTTGACATAGCTGTACAATTGTACCTTTGGATGTCCTGCAGGGCCGTACGCAGCGTATGGCTGAACCACCTCAGGGTCGTCCTGGTCTGGAGTGTAAGGCTTCTCCTTTTCTCTAACAGCATGCAGCACAATGTTGGAGGAGTTCACTGGAACAAAAACCAATGCTGAATGATTTCCTGCTGCTACAGAATAGAAACTCTTAGGGCCATCGGAGGAGTGATCACTTTCAAGGGAAATAATCCACAGAACAGATGTGCATGGTTTGGACCATCTCCTGAGAGAATGTTGCTTTTTTTTTTTTTTTACAAACTACAGGTTTTACTGCTCCAATGTCCTTTAATACTATTTTCATTTTTTTAGGCATGAATGAAAATGGAAACAAATGTAAGAATGTATGATTTTGGTTTTGGATCATGGAATACAAACCATACAAAGGGAGTTTTACTTTGATTTTGCTTAAGTATTTCACACACTATATCTGTCATTGAGGAGCTCAGCCTACTTAAAGATTTCTTTTTGAGAGTTTCTCTGCTTGTTTTCTCATTTTCTTCATCCTAATCCCTGAGTTAACTTTGATCATTTTGTTAAGAAGTCGTATTCCTAATAGCACTGAGTTGAAAATTCCAACAACAAAGATCCCACTAATCACACTTACAGTCAACAAAATGAATGAATGACTGAGCATTTGTGACAAATTCGTTTTTACCACAGCAAAATACTGATAAGAATACATAGTCAAACCTCTAAAAGGTACAAATTGATTGTAAGATTTAGTCTAATCAGCCTTAAACAATATAAATTTAATGACTTTGAGGTTTCAAAACTCCGACGTGTTCACTTATCGATGTTGTAACCCCACAAACATTTCTTACTCACCTACAGTGACCTTGTTGGGGTTCTTTGGGTCAGGGAAAGAAAGGTAGACCATGTACTCTTCTCTCCAGGCCTGGTCCAGACCAGTCTCAGGGTCCTGCCATCTCTCTAGCATTAACTGCACAGTCTGCTCATCTCCAGCTGTGGTAGCCATGTGGGGCACTTTGGTCAGCTCCCTGTGGAAGATCACAGGAATAAAGAAACCAATGATTATTTCAGTTTTTGACATTGCACCTGCTTTGAGGGATTTCAGATTCCAAAGTGGAAACACAGGGGAACAGAAAGTTGCATCAGGAACCCTAAAACCAAATCTTTATTGCATATTTATTGACCGAAAAAGCAGTTCAATTCTAAACAAATGATCTAAATAATTATTGATGGTTATTCCATGATCCACTAATAGTTTGGGCTTTCTTTTCCGTTTTTATCACTTGAGTTGTTACAATCAATCTTAAACAACCAGAACCAGTCATTGAGGATGTCATTTGATCCGCAGCAACTCACCGCATATTTTCCTGGATTTGGAGGTTGTCCACCTCAGACAGGAAAGTCTCAATGAGTCTCTCATCCACATCCTGCACCACTTCTGTCACCCAGGCTTTTGTTGAGGAGTTTTGGATACCAAAGTTGCCGATGAGGATACCTGCAGTCAGCGCAACAACACTACACGCAACTACAGCCAACACCGCCTTTATCATTCTCTTCCCTTAAGTCCCGTCGTCTTTAACCAAACAAATCTTCTCCCTCTTTGCACCTGTGAGTGAGTTTCCCCAGAGAGTCAGAGACTTTTGTGTGATGCTCAAGAATTTAATATTTTACTTTATTTTCCCATGTTTCTTGTTCCGAAGCTGCCTGCAGTATTGTTTGATGTCCCAGAATTTTCCTTTCAAACCTCTGAGAATGCACAGCTATGTAAAAAAAGGTACAGTCATTAAAAAGCTTACTTATTAACGTTTGCATATGGGATGGACTTTAACCTTTATCCCTGTGTGTGTGTGTGTGTGTGTGTGTGTGTGTGTGTGTGTGTGTGTAATATCTGAAGAGGAATCCAATTTGAGCCATTTAATGAAGCTTTTGTAAAACTTTAAAACATTGGTAAAGCTATTTTGTAACATTTATTGATATGTTGTGGATTTCATTGCATCCCAAACATCCTATCTATAATATATATCTATTCATATCGATAAAACCAAACCAAACTAAAACACAACACAACACAGTACAATACAATAAAATTCCCCGATGCAGGTCTGTGGCTTGTGATGAGTAAAAAATAATTTTGTATTTGTGGGGAAAGAAACTGGTCACAATATGTACAAAAATCATCGCTGATAGAGAGAAAAGTAATAGCACCATCTAGTGGTGAAAGACTGTTATTGCACACCACAACACGGAACTTCCTGTTTCTCTGTGGATGATTCTGTTTACTTCCTTCTGGTGTTTGCACCTTTCTTGACTTTGTTCCTTTTCTGCACTTTGTTTTATTTATTCATCAAGAGAACTTCTCTAGAAAAATGCAATCGGAAAAATAAGACCCAGATCATTACTGGTACCACATAAGATCTAACGTCATGGCAAGGAATCCGCACAGAAATCAACAAACATGTAGTCATATTATATACTATAACGGACGTTCAAAACTTTAGACGCTCCTCTAACGTCTCTAATTTCCCAGCATGCATTCCACCAGCTTTGTTTCAGTTTCATTCTTCTGTCGTTGCAGTTCGGCGGAGATTCCAGTAAGTGCAGATATTATTACTTATATTAAGTATATCGGGGCGAATTCACCGTGTGTTACAAACAGTGACTACGCGCTAACAGACGTGTCAATGTGATGAAGTGCACCGTTTGTTCCGATCGATTTGTGAAAACGTCTAAACGTGAAAATGCGTAAAGACGAAAACGAAAGCGTCGCAACAATCGAGTCCCTGTCATGCTTGGCGCACGCTTTCATTCATATTACGGGGTATTTCTTGTGTATTTGTGTGGTAGTAATCTGATTATTGCACACTTGTAAAGAAAATAACGCATTTTAAAATAAACGTGTTACACCAATAGGTCACACCATCAGTGTCTGAAAGCCTACAGGAAATGAGTTCATTTCCTTCAATTTCATGAATAATTTGTATTGAAATCTACCACACATTCAGTTACCTGAGTATTGAATTTAGTCAAACAATCTATCTATCAATAGCATTTCCAACAAAATGATTTTGAAAACTGCATAATTAAAAGTGTTCATTGCCTCTCCATTGATCTTCATGAATCTTCACTCATACACAGGTGAGAGGAGTTGGCACCATGTTGTTGCTGCTACTGTTTGTGCTCTGCGCTCCCACATGGGGGGCTCAGCTGCGGGACCACGGTCAGGCCAAGGAGGCACCCATTGCCACCAACGGCCAGCCGTTCCCCTGGGACCAAATGAGACTCCCCAAAACGGTCTCACCCCTTCATTATGATCTGACCGTTCACCCCAACTTGACCAACCTCGACTTCACTGGTGTTGTTCGTATTCAGCTTGAGGTGCATGAAGACACCAGCACAGTGGTTCTCCATGCCAAGCAAATGGAGATAACCCGTGTGTTGCTCTTGGCACCCGAAGGTGCTACACCTCTTGAGTTTTTGGAGTATCCTCGTTTCCACCAACTCGCCCTGCTTCCAGACAAAGTGCTTACGAAAGGTAAAAGGTATGAAGTCCAACTCGAGTTTGCTGCCAAATTGTCAGACAGCTTCCATGGTTTCTACAAGAGCACTTACCGCACCAGCGCAGGGGAAAACAGGTACAATCACAATTTACCTTTTCAGCATTTAATAATACAATATCCCTTAAACTTGGTTTGTTCTTAACACTTTTTCAATTTGTTTAAGGGTTGTGGCATCCACACAGTTCGAAGCAACCTTCGCTCGCGCAGCCTTCCCCTGTTTTGACGAACCAGCCTTTAAAGCCAAATTCACCATACAGATTGTGCGAGAGCCTCGCCACATAACTATATCCAATATGCCCAAGGTACACATGAATAACAATAACACTCATGGAGAATATTAAAGCTGTATGTGTGTGAGTTCCATCCTCATAAGGAACTGTTTAAATAAGAATTATTTAGAAAAATCAAGTTCTTAAGCACTGATGACTGAGAGGTGTTTAAGGCATTTTCTCCTTTTTCACCATCGTCCACGTGCATTTGTCAGGTAAAAACAGTGGAGTTGCCTGGTGGTTTGCTGGAGGATCAATATGACACAACTGTGAAGATGAGCACTTACCTGGTGGCCTTCATTGTATCTGACTTCCTGTCAGTGAGCAGAACAACCCAGCACGGTGTCAAGGTGAGGAGGAGGAGGAGGAGGATCGGTGTTAAATGAACCTGAAACAGTTATGATTATGATTCATGTTGTGATTTGCTATGATTTCCATCAGATTTCAGTCTATTCTGTACCAGAGAAGATTGACCAGACAGCCTTTGCACTGGATGCTGCTGTCAAGTTACTGGACTTCTACGATGACTACTATGATATTCCTTATCCGCTACCCAAGCAGGGTCAGTGAAGTACACATTATCGACACAGTTGTAGCTAATACAATTATAATGATTTTGCCTGTACTCATGTTGCAATTTGTAATTCAAGTTTTCAACTTTGCTGCAGTTTTAGCTTACAAACGTTAGGAATCACATTGACACTGATTATATTTTAGAATAGAAGCAGCATGAATGGGTTCATCTCTGCTACTGTTAACCAATTGGAACAGTATTTCAACGGCACATGTCCTTTAAGGTCACATTGCTGTTTGCACTTTTCCTGAACACCATAATCAGTCTGCAGTTATGCCCTTAGGCTTGAAGTTCATATGGCAATAACTATTTTCTCAAATTAGAATGACTGTAGAAGCTGTAAGAAAGTAAACAAGCGTTAAGGTAATAAGACAGATATTCTGTTTTTCAAGAAATGGTGGAGGATTCAGAGGAAATGCAATCAATGTGCATGTGAAGATATCAGTTATTTGTCTTTTATTGTGTATTTGCTGTTAATCTCTACAGACCTGGTTGCAATCCCTGACTTCCAGTCTGGTGCTATGGAGAACTGGGGGCTGACCACCTACAGAGAGACGGGGCTTCTCTTCGACCCAGAAAAGTCCTCTGCCTCAGACAAACTGGGTATCACCATGGTCATTGCCCACGAACTCGCACACCAGGTACTTCCTTCTGTCTGCCGCTGCTTTAGGGTGTAAGACCCTCACTCACAAAATCCAGCAGCAACAACTGAAACAGGAAGTATGCAGTGAGCAGGAATTTCCTTTGTAATAGTGGTAGTCATCATCATAGACATGTTGTATACATATTTGCAACTGAATTTCCTCAAACTGCTGCAGGCGAAGCTGATAAGTGGCCAGTATAAAGATTAGACTTCACGTAGCGGTTCATTCTGACTTTAGTAGTAGGCAAAACTATGTGCACTCCTCCATACAGTGCCTTTTCTTGTGTTTGTCCCTGTACAGTGGTTTGGGAACCTGGTGACCATGGAGTGGTGGAACGACCTGTGGCTCAACGAGGGTTTCGCCAAGTTCATGGAGTTTATCTCTGTGGCTGTCATCTTCCCAGAGCTGCATGTGGTGAGAGACAGAGACAGGCAATAATGCGTGTGTGCATGGCATAGTATGACGAGGCAAATCGTTCCTGTCCACATTTGTCCTCCTTGAGTTACACCGGAGACACCTCGCTTTCACTTTGAGGCATGGAAGAGAGAATGGAGAGAAATGGAACAGGCTGAACTCATCTCTCTCTCACATTTTTGCTTTTCCTTTTTGTAACCAGGATGACTTCTTCCTGGGAAAATGCTTTGAGGCCATGGAGGTGGACTCCCTCAGCTCCTCCCACCCAGTCTCTACCGATGTGGAGAACCCCACCCAGATCCAGGAGATGTTCGATGACGTCTCCTATGACAAGGTCTGCCGACAGAATGAAAGTGTTACTAAAGAGAAACTGCAGTTGAAACAAAAGTATTTGAACAGCTCATTTATTTGTTTATCTCCAGGGCGCTTGTATTCTAAATATGCTACGGGACTTCATGACTCCTGAGGCCTTTGAGATCGGAATTATCCGATACCTCAAGCGTTACAGCTACCAAAACACTGTCAGCAGCCACCTGTGGGAGTCCCTGACCAATGTGAGTAATCTGTGTGTTTGCGTGTGTGTGGTTGGGGTATCCAATATATCAAGTATACACATCTTGATATATTGGCTGAAAATGAGTTATTTTGTCTGTCACTATAATGTGTGGAATCATTGTGTGTTTTCCACCAGATCTGCACCTCAGATGGTCTTGATGAAGGCCGACTGAAACGAAGTGAATTCTGCTCAAAGCGCAAACTCCAGTCTGGAACCTCTGTGAGTATAAGATGTTGTATTAACATTGCTACCTTTGCCTTCTGTGAGTGTCTGAACTGTGTTTTCTGAATAACTACCTGGGGTGCTCTTGCGTTTACATTACAGCTGTGCTTTGATTTTAAACTCTTAAATGTGCTGTGCTTGGACGTATAGAAATGGTACTCGGGTGACGAGCTGGACGTCAGGGCCATCATGGATACTTGGACACTGCAGGAAGGGTTCCCGCTGGTTACTGTAGAGGTCAGAGGTCGCGAGGTCAGGCTCAGTCAGGAGCGCTATCTGAAGACAGATGACCCCTCCCTCACTGAAGGGTAAAGTCTCATGTCATGGCTGATTCTGCAATGGCTATTGTGCAAAATTCTACAGGACATCACTTGAGAAAAACTGTATTTATATAAAAGGACTGATAATAGGTTTTAATGTTTAATGTAATCATGTGTTGTTAGCTTCCTCTGGCAGATCCCACTGACCTACATGACCAGTGACTCCAGCAAAATCCATCGCTTCCTACTTCAAACCAAGACTGGTGAGAATGTTGCTGCTTTTGCTTACACATTTGGTGAATTGATAGAACATGCTTATTTGTTCACAACAAGCACCATTAGTGTAGTTTAGATTGTATTCATGAGGAGCCGATACCCCGTGAATGAATATCTGTCCAGATGTATTCCACATGTTTACGTCTGACATAGCAGATGGAGATTCTTGGGATTTTTTTGGCATGATAGGCTTTTATTCAAACCATTCAAAGAGGTAAATGGTTTGAATCTATAACTTCTGAAATCTCCTCCTCTCCTTTATTACACCTCTTTATAGATGTCCTATATCTACCAGAGGAGGTGGACTGGGTGAAGTTCAATGTGGACATGAGTGGCTACTACATGGTGCACTACGGGGGCCAGGGCTGGGACTCCATTACCAGACTGCTCCGACACAATCACACAGCGCTCAGCGGCAACGACCGCGCAAGTCTTATCAACAACGTCTTCCAGTTGGTCAGGTCTGTTTAAAGACGGGGGGGGGGGGGACAGATGTGCATACATGAAACACAGCAGCGCAAATTACAGTCGGATGAGAGTGTTAATGTGAAAATGAATGTTCATAGTGAAAAAAACGACACTTGTCAAACATAGGAAAACAACATTTAAGTATTTTCTTAATGTTGCATTTTCTTGATATTGTTGTTTTTTCATAATAATTTTTGTTTTTTTAAAAGTTTTTATGTGTGTTTTTGTAAAGTCCATGCATACCCGTTACTCATAAGATATTTGTCTTATTCATCCAAGAACATTACAGTTGTTTTCAAATGTCTGCTTTCAATAGCTGAACCTTTTAGACGGTTACTATTTAATGACAGCAGCAGAAATTCATTGGCTGCAGCTCTTCATGTGTTGCAGTGTGGGGAAGGTGAGCCTGGACACGGCTCTGGATCTGTCTCTGTACCTGTCCAAAGAAACCAAAATCATGGCTGTGAATCAGGGCCTGGGAGAGCTGGTGCCGATCTACAAACTGATGGAGAAGAGAGACATGACAGCTCTGGAAAACCAGATGAAGGTCGCTGAACGGTTCCATTCCCACAGTCAATCCCACTAATAAGGTTTCCGGATTGTTTTGATGAGCTGTATCAACTGGTTATTTTTGTCCGCAGGATTTCATCGTGCAGCTGTTCAAGGACTTGATTGACAATCAGCAGTGGACTGACTCTGGCTCAGTGTCTGAGCGAGTGTTGAGAAGCTACTTGCTGATGTTTGCTGCCGTTAGGAACTATCCTCCCGCTCTGGCCAAGGCAACCAAGCTCTTCAATGAGTGGAAGGACTCAGATGGTAGTATGAGGTCAGCGCTCCTAATCACCAGTAACCATCCCTCTCCTTTCTTCTCCTTTATATTCTTCATTTTAGCCAAACAGAAACTTTTGGAGCTGAATCAGACTTGATATGATGATGCAATCACAAAACACGTGGGTTCAAATATATCAGAGGATAATGTCCTTTCTGTTTTCCAGTCTGCCCGTTGATGTCAGCATGGCAGTTTTTGCTGTTGGAGCCCGAACACAAGAGGGGTGGGACTTCCTGTTTGAGAAGTACCGCAATTCACTGCAGATGTCAGTCAAGAGCCGCCTAAAGTCTGCAATGTCCATCAGCCCCCTGCAGGACAAGCTGACATGGTGTGGAACACAAATGAATCCCAGTTAAATTAGGTTTTTTTTAAATGTATAGTTGTACTGCACATACTCCTCTTTATCTTCTTTCCCTCTGTCCACAGGATGATGGAGCAGAGCCTTAGCGGTGAGGTGATGAAGACTCAAGATCTCCCAGGTGTGGTCTTCTCTATCAGCAGGAACCCTCATGGCTACAAACTGGCCTGGGACTTCGTGCAGGCCAACTGGCACACCTTGATTAAGAAGTCAGTCACACCATTTTTTCAACTGCTTTCTCAGACAGTATGGGTCTGCAAGAGAAACATACTTCAGATCTCTTAAATAATATTCCGTAGTTCTGACCTTTTTTTTATCTTGAATACAATGTTGTTTGTTCTGTCATTAATAATTAAAAACTTTGTAGCAAATGAAGTAATCGAATGAAATCCTACCATAATATTATCTTTGGTACACAACCTTTGATTGTGTATGTGTGTTAATATGTCCTCTGTGCCACAGGTTTGATCTTGGCTCTCACACCATAGCACATTTGGTGGGGGTCACCCACCAGTACTCTACCAGGGACATGTTGGATGAGGTAAGCAGAATGATCTAGTCCTTTCTGGTGGCAGTGAAACCTGACTGTAGACCATCTAGATTGTAGAAGATATGGAGATATCTCTATTTTGATGGTGGCAGTTTTAAAATACCAGATGACTTCCATTATACTTGGTAAATCTTTTTAGTGCCTCCTTCCTTAACATGTGTGTGTCCTCAGGTGCAAAGCTTCTTCGGCTCTCTGACAGAGGAGATGGGCTCAGAAATGAGATGCATCCAGCAGAGCTATGAAATTATAGAGGAGAACATCCGCTGGATGGATAAAAACCATCCTCTGCTGCAGACCTGGCTGGACAGACACAGTCCAAGAGTCGTGCATGAGGATTTATAGGTCGGTTGATGGAGGTCATCAAGGGTTCTTCAAGGAACCATACTTGTTCGTTATTGTTCAATGAACAAAGAAAGGTTCTTCAAGGATTTCCCAATGGAAGAACTCAGCAACATGAAATCTGAGCATTTCAGAGACGTCTCTGTCTGTATAGAGACTGTTTGTTTGTGTGTGTGTGTGTGTGTGTGTGTGTGTTTGGAGAGCGGGGTAGGCTTTGACTTGAATATGACAGATTTCTTAAAAATTATATTTAGTGTAGTGTTGTAACAAACATTTACTGTAACAATGCAAATGTGACAAAACCTTTGACAAGAAAAGAAGTTTTTCCAATATCAACATGTAGCCTATTGATATATTTGTTGATATGTTTCAGAAGTTGTTTATCGCACTAGAGCGGGGGGAAAGCTAGGGATAATTAGGCACATACAAAGAGAAAAATTAAAATAATGTAATGATTCTTGGCTACATTTGTTTAACTTCGATTACTTATTCTGTACAACCATGCCATGTTGCCAAAAATGTGCACTCCTTGCTTGGTAATAAAGTTGAATAATGTCCAGTGCTTCCAAAAGTAGTTGTTTTTCCTGTTAAGACACGTTCATCATATTTTACCATGAACAAGGTCCTCTGATGGAGGGGACAGCACACTGTACAAATGCAACAAATCTGAAAGGACATGCCAACAAAGTTCAACATGCCTCAATTTCTGTTTATATATATTTGCACATAAACCGCATGTATTGAGACGATAGTTACATAGTACATGTTTACCCTGGGAGTTCCAGTATATGTATGTGACCTTTGCTCCCTTTAAGTCATATGAACGAGCAGTCATGCTTAGCAACAAGTTTCTTGAGTTTATGGAGTCATTTCATAAAATACATAGTTTTCCCTGTATATTTGTTTTAAAACTTCAGCCAAACTCTTCTGCCATGTGACATAATGGTAAATATAAAATTACTAAACTGCTTCACGAGAGACTTTTTGTTAAAATTGTCATCAAAGAACCTCAGGTATTTGTGCCTAGAAGGCTACGTTCACAGTCCACATATTTGAGTAAGTATCTTGGGTTTCCTCCTTTCAAAGGTATGAGTCCGTTAATGCTTTAAAAGAAAATCATCTCTGCAGGTTGATGACCTTTGATGGACTGAAAGATTGAGTTGATTGACCTTTTGCTTATTTTAACCTCATTGGTCAGAATAATGACTCCACAGGTTACTCTATGGCTGCTCTATATGTACAAAGGTAGTTTGTTCTACCTTCTTGGGAACAGCTACTGTTCCTTTAAAGGTTGTATGGTTGCCATAAACTCTTCCTGAGGAACCTTTGGCAGATCCTAATAAAACACACTCTACTACTGATTAAACAGACACACGTCCATGTATATACAGTGTGTGTACATATATGTATATACTGTACATGTACTGTAGCAACCCCCACTCTTCACGATAAACAAACACACACAAATAACACAATGATGCATCTCATCATATATCAATGCTCATACTCTTTAATCGTCATACAGCGTCATACAAACACCCTCTGACTAACCTGTAATGGAACACCTTTATAGCACATGCACCTTTGGCACACCCACAATAGAAACTGTACTCTGCTCCTGTGTTTTCCCTCCCAGTCCTACATTTGAGACTGTCTTTGGAAAGAAGGTAAGCTTGTTTTGTCTATCTTCCTCTGAGTTTAATTTGGTGATCATCTTTGAATAAAAATAGGTGGACCTGTTTTTGGCTCACACCTCATCTGATTTTGTGATGTTTTATATAATTTTACTGGGACCACTTGGCAAAATTGTCCAAATAAGATAATACTCTGGCATAAACTAAATTAAAAGTGTAGACGTTGATTTCACAAGTTTGGAGTAAGCAAAGATGAAGTAACATAACTTACAGAGTTTCAGTTATCTTTACCTGTTTTAGCCTGCTGTTTACTATCTAATGTTATTTAACATTGTCAATATACAGTATAGGGTCCCTGTTATATAAAACAAACAAATCAATAATATACAGATCATAAAAAAGGGTAATTTTATTCCATGGAAAAGACTGTTTTACTGTTTTGTTCAGAGGACAGACGCAATTGTAGTAACATGCAACAATAAAATGTCAGCCATCAAATGGAGGAGATATTTCACCATATCCATCGAGCTGGCATGTGGGGCAGTGAGTCAGTACCTACGTCAGTATAGTAATAAAACACTGGCATTGGATGGACAACATATTAATTTGTTTTCAATTCCTGGCAGTCAAACAAAAGAACCAAATTTAGTGTTCAGGGAAACAATTAAACTAGCGGTTATTTACTCAAATTTCTTAGGTTAGGTTTTCCTTAGTGTTCCAAAATCTACCTGCCAACCCTAAGCACATGTTGAAACCCTGGTAGGTGTTTCTGCATGGGTCAAGAAGACAATATACAGTGTGCCATTTTTTGTTGCTATTAACTCCAGTGTGCAAAGAAATGGGAGGGTATTGTTACAAAATACTACATGCACATTTTGGCATTTCTGTTATTTTTTTGCTGTTTTTAATCAACCTGATAGGTCTCCATGCTCGACTGAAAAATATAATTCTACTATGCTGTTATCTCTTGGCAACAGAAGGGACAATAAAAGGATTTTCTGATCATGGTCTCTTGGACATACCATTAAAAAGGTCTGGAAGCCTATTCTAGAGAAGCAGCATCAACATGTGCCTACTTGATCTAACCACTGATCTGACATCTGACATGGATATTAGTGAACACATTTAACTGATACATTATGTAGGTAAAGAAGATCATATTCCTTGTGTGTCTTTCAGGTCTCTACCGTTACAATTCAGCCCTCTGTGATCCACCTCAGCGATCCATTCCAATGTCATGGGATCATATACCTGTTGTAGAGTAAGACACATTTTCCTTCGCTACCCTGCTTCCTCTAAACAGCCTCATTGAAAGTACTGCACATTCCGTAGTGTCTAGTAGCTTACACGAACTGCTGTTGTTTCCTGAAGCTAACTAGGCTGACAATCAGACACAGGACCCCAAAAACCAACACATTGGGAGTGATTCATAAACACAGCAGCAGATTTAACGTATTGTAAGGAGAAAAAGCATCTTCATTCATTATTAGCATCTACATTGAGGGAGGCGTTACTACATTAGCTTATCTCCTCATCTGCACGTCAGCTATTCATTAAACACCGCCACAGAAATACCGCAATAAAAAATAAGAGTTCTTTCCGTCTGACAGTAAATGTCAGTGGTATGTTATCATTTTGTTATCAAAGGTTACACAGGCTAATGAACGCTGTGTAGCCGAGAAATAAACAAGCATCTGTGGATTCATAAGGAGAGGAGTAAGAGTTAGCATCTTGCTCCAGCTTCACATCCACTTACTTCTAATGATAACACATTCAAAATTCACTCGACCCAAACTATACATGTAACACCTAATTAACCTCAGTGGGAAAAATATGGCGTAGTGGCACCATTTCAGGAGCGACCAACAACTCAAAATGAAACTTGTTGGTCTCCTGACTACGCACTTATCACGCGTAGATAATACTTACTCTTTTAAGCACTTTTAGGAACATGTGGGGACTTATACACGTTTTTTAGGCGCATAAGAATACTGCATTCACTTTTCCTTCATGTAAACACTACTTAATGAGCCGGTGCACGTTCAGACACCTAGCTACTTAGCATACTAAGCTCCAAAACCCATCTGTAGACATGTGAATACATTATCAAAACACACTTCAGAAACAATACTGTTTTCCATTACTTACTACAACTACTACTACTACTACTACTCTCTCTCTCTCTCTGTCTCTCTCGCTCTCTCTCTCTCTCTCTCTCTCTCTCTCTCTCTCTCTTTCCATTCCCATCTCCCCTCCTCCTTGTCCTCTTCTCCCAGGATCTCCTTGAGCATCCTGGGGTTCGGCTTCACCATTTTGTTCTGCACAGCCTTCTGCAAGGTGTGCCGGCGCTTCAGGGAGGAGAGGGATGAGTGGATGCGCAGTCAGGAGCCAGCAGCTCCTCCTCCTATCTATTTCATCCAGTATCCTGGTAACAGATCCCAACAGAACAGTGAGGACATCTCCAGGCTGCCTCAGTACAACCAGGACTTCAGACCACCACGATACAGCATCACTGTCCACTGTGCCCCCCCACCGTCCTACAATGAGGTGAACATTCTGAAATGAATCTTTCAGGAAAAGAGTCAAAAGCTCTAGATATGTGTCTAAAATGTGACTGAAAAAGTTGTTTTTAAAATGCCATTATTAGGGTAGACTCCCAACTTGGTAATAAATTCAAATTTTCTCATTTGATGTTGTTGTGTCAACCTTTTGCTTAAATATCCACAAAAACAAGAAAGTATTTGCATTGGGACTTCTGGAAGCCCCAGTATTCACAGCCATAATAATACATAACAGCAACTAAAGTGTGCTTTTCCTGGTGTTTAATTTTCCCTTTGTCTTTGTTTTTCAGTGTATTTCAAATGGAACCTTGTCCGAGAGTCCAAACATTCCAGTGCATCCCATAATACCGCCACCACACACAGAAATTGCACAACCACAAACTCGGTCACCAGCGTAACCTTCAGCCATCTCACCAACTCTATTAAATGTGAAATATTTCATGAGGCTGCTATTTCTTACTATAATGACAGTGAGGATGGTGATGACAGGATGGACTCCCAGAGTGCAATGACATCATCTCAAGAGTAGCAGTCTTGGAAGCATGTGCCACATACTGTATGTGTTTTTAAATGCAGGAATTGTTTTAAATGATTATGATGTGGGTTAAAAACAAATGATTTGTAAAGACTCCAACACACCACATTTTGTATATGTGAGTTTTCTGTAGAATACAAAAGTTGATGATTACAATTATGGCAATTATGGAATGTATCATGATTTACATACCTCCACAATATGAGTAATAATGTGCATTAAGTAGTGTAGTGATGCACCATTGCAACGGTTGTGACTACAAAATGAAGAGATGATGTGATTTATTGCCAGCTGTGTAACATAGAACAAGTTATTTGCCAATGAATGAATGAATGACCTCAAAACTGATCAGTATTTGTAAGTGGGATGTTATGTAAATTTGAGTTAAATGCAGAAACATCTGGTTTCTAAAGCTTCTGCTTTAACAAGCCAATGACCAAAGCCAGTGGCCAAGACAGCTGCTTCTATAAATGATATCTATATATATTGCCTAACTTACAGAATGATAATGTTTTCGTTTGCTTTTGGATTTGCACACATGTGTCTGATTTTTGTTTCATACTTTCTTTCATTCTAATTATTTTCAGTGTATACATTTGTCCAGCAGGGTTCAGTCTTTCACTCTGCACTCTCCCCTGACTGTTAGTCATCACTGAATCCAAACAGACTTGATCCATGTGGGCTGGTTCCATGCTTGTGCATTGTGCTTTTATCTGTACAGTACATACAGTTGATTTTGTATTCTCTTTCTATTTTTAAAGCAACCCGGTCACTTATTTGCTTGCGAAACATTTATTACAAGACTAACAACGTGTAATACTTTCAACTCCAATAAACACTATATTAATGTTCATGTGATGTTTCCTGAACACACAGAGGCCTCAACAGAGTGCATGTATGCAGAGCAATGCTTCTTCCCCAGGTAAAATCTTTTTCTTTTTGTCAATGGAGTGACAGCCCAACAAGAGTTCAGTGAAAAGGCAACGCATAGTAGAATACATACAATGTGACACCCTTACATGTGATCTGTAACGTTGTATATGTCAAGAGGGGCACTATACATCATTAATCTCTTTTTTAAGCAACAGTCTATGGTGTCGCCTGCCAGTCTGTAACATAAATTCCCTTCAGAATCTCCTCTGTGACAAGCTATCACTTACACTTACAGGGCGTGTATGGATCTATGCATGTGTGTGTGTAAACTGGTTTTAAATTCCTGGAGTAGATACTGTTTCTTCTGTCCCCTACTACTTTAGCAGAGAGGCTGTGAAAATATGACAGCAGCTATTTTGCAACAATTTACAACTTTATACATACAAGGTAATAACATCATTGTGAAATACTTTGGCAGGTAAAGAAACTCTGTTATCTACTCGCAAACACAAGGCATAATGGTAGAGCTGGCCTGTATTTGTTGCTTGTTTTTTATGATTGTAACTCTTTATAAACAACTTTCTTCTTTCCGTTCTTCTTCATGTTCTGGACTTCCCTACGTTCAGCTTTACTTACCGACTTCTAAGTGTGGGTCTCAGGGGGGTTTTTCTGTCTCCAGAATCACTCAGCTCTGTGTGTCTGCTAAATTGGCTGCACCTGTTGTTTATGAACAAATGGCAGCTTCAAAAGAGGTTTCAATCTTTCACACACTTCCTCAGCATTGGATAACATTTTCAGCATTTGCAATCCCAGTGCATTTTCTTCAGGAAACGCATTTCTAGTTTTAAACAGCGTTTTAAGTCTCACACATTGTCTTTATCTGCTTGTTCAAGGATTGTTTGATACAATCTAGGCTTATTGTTCAAATGCAAGGCGCATTTAAACTTTTCAGATTTAAAATTGTAATTGAATTGTAAAATATCATGACTAATGTGGACCAGGTGTAGTTTTAAGTGGTCAATCAAAAATCAGACCGCTGCTGTATGTTGAATGATGGACCGCCACATATATGACCCTCCTCCTCTCTCTCTGTCTGTATTTCTCTCTCTCTCTCTCTCTCTCTCTCTCTCTCTCTCTCTCTGCCCCCCCTTGCTTTCGCTCATCCTCTATTGTCAATCACCACCGTGTCACAGCCTAGTGTGAACTCTAGATGTCACTATTGCTTACATGGCCTTTCAGAGCCTCCCCAAATGGAGTGATCCATTGTGTTCCAACCACTTCTTTCCCTGTGATGGCCCACTGTCACACCCATCCTCCTTGGTCATACACATGCAGACTCTACTCTGTTTGAAATCAGTGTCACCAACATGTTTGCTGTTGCTTTACCTCTAAACATCTGAACTCATTAAAAGATGTGATTTGGGGGAATCAAAGCCATAGTGCTTTTCATTCAATACAAAGATTCCCACCCTCTGAAGCCTTCCATCCACCTATTCCCTTCTCTTCCCCCTCTCTCTCCTCTGTTCTGTGATATGAATACACTAAGGCGGAGAGTCCCTGGCCACACTTAATGCGATGACGTGCTCGGCAGTGTGAGTCTGGCTCATGCTGCTATCTTTGTCTGGCCTTTCTCATCACAGGGCTGTGTGAGTCTTTGTCAATACTGCCAGTGCAAGAAATGGGTGTGGGTGTGTGTGTGTCTGTGTGTGTGTGTGTGTGTGTGTGTGTGTGTGTGTGTGTGTGTGTGTGTGTGTGTATGTGTGTGTGTGTGTGTGTGTGTGTGTGTGTCTGAAGTACTCATTCACACCTTAGTATAGACCAAAGTCACAGGAGTTGCTTCTTGATTATGTCATATTTTCATATTTTGATGTAACAATGGGTGTAGTAATACATTTTTTAAATCTATGTTGCACCTTTCCTACAACAAACACAGCTCAATGTGCTGTTCATTGAAGGATGGAAATGTCCAAAGAGCTTTTAAAATCTTTCAAATAAATCACAAAGATAAAAAATAAAGAGGTAATATACAATAATGCCAGAATAAAGGATTAAATGACATTGCAGTGAATCAATCTACATAAGCAAGACAGGACTTTACTTTACACTTAAAAGACTCTGTAGACATCCGTGTGCTTAATCCTACAGGAAGAGGTTTTGGTCTAAAAGCTCCACAAAGCATAGAGTCTTTGCCCGAGTCCTTGTGTTTATCTGTAGGGGGTGGGGCTGCAGTTGGTGTGCGACCCAGCAGCTCTCAAAGGTCAGAAAAGAAAAAACAGGAGTGCTGGCATTCTGGTCTTAACGTAGTTCCCGTGGGAGATACAAGTTAGAGGTAGGGGTCAAAGGTCAGTGGACTGAATGGGTTTCTTCAGCATGAACAGGGGAAGGGACTTTTGGGGGCCAATAACACAAACCAGGGAGAATGGTTCCAATTAAATTGGCCATTTGAAGAAAACTATCTCTGTTAAATTCATTTTATGCTGTTCAACATTGAATGGCTGACAAGTGGTCAAGTTGATAAGGGGAATTCATTCTGGGACCCCTAGATTTTCTATGATGTTGATTGGGTTTTATGCTCCAGAACCAGATAAGTCAAATAAATAAAAAAGATAAATCAGGGAAATAATTTCAGTAACCCTACTTAACCCTAAACCTAACCCAGACAATAATTAAATGACAAGACCTCTTTGAATACAATGTATTTACAGAGAATTTAGTCAGTTTAACAATGTCCCATACATACATCTGTTTAAAAGAATACATACACAGTTATGAGGTTTCTAGCTGCAGAAACTCAACCAGGATCTCCAGAGGAATTTTCTACACATTCCAAAGTATATGAGAGCTCTGACTACAGAATCTCAAAGAATCTTTTGGCTGCTCCTACTTTTACACCAATCCAGACAAAGACTTTGTCATGGGCTGGGAACAAATAATGTGATGATTCCCAAAAACATGCACGGATTTATTGCTTTGTTAACCCATTGCTTGGGCCCTCGGGTGTCCTGGGCCAAATGTTAACTTCCATTGCAGATCAATTCATACTTGGCTGGAGTTAGTAAGTTAGTTGTTATCAATGTGGAACAGTAATTGTGTTACTAATCAGACTGTGTGACTTTTAAAGGACACCAAAAAGGATATGTTGTATCCTTACGTTCATAAAACAAAACAGAGGTTAATAAATGACTGAACTCTGGCTGACCCACAGAGTAGCCCAAGCCTCAGGAGAGACTGATGAGAAACCTGAAATAACATATAGACATCACAGCTGTTCAGCTCAGCAGAAGATCACGTCTGATATCGTATCTCTCATCCAGAATGAGGACAGTGAACAAACAGACGTAAACACCGCCAATGCACATTTTCATCATTTTAGCCATTGTTTGTACATAGAGCCATTTTAACTTGGTATGCCTGCATTTTTCAGGGTTGTGTGTCTGCCACTTTTTTCTGCCTATTTGTGCCTAAATATAGATGAATGCAGCTTTAAGTCAGCAATATACCGAATGGTGACCAAATTAACCACCACCATGAATAATATTTCCCATGATAAATGATAATAATTTACATCAAACAAACCAAATCACAACTCTGAGAATGAAACAATTGAGATTTGAGAGATACAAACACCATATGCACTGGTCCCAGAGATGAGGAGATAAGTGATCACGAGTCATCCTTCACCACGAAAAATCAGCGTGACATGATTCCAGTTATTCTTCTCATCAACTATGTGATAAAGTAGCATGACAGACTTTTTGAAGCTATCCAAGTGGTTCTCTTCCAAAAGCAGCATTTGACTAGTTTCTGATAAGTTTGTTTAAAGCAACAGTGTACTGGAAGAGCTTTTGTTTGGTTTGTCTAACAATGCTATCACAACGCCAATTACGTCATGTGTTTGTGTGGGTCTGTGTGTGTGTGTGTGTGTGTACAGCCTATTTAAAGACGTCAGCTTCCTCTGACCAGCTGATACTGAAAGGCTTTTCTGTTCCTCTCTGTTGGTTGTTATTCGTCTGACTAGGAACTCCCCCTACACACATATACACGTATACAACACTAATTTACCCACAAACATGAGTGGGTATTACAAACTGTACTGTAAGTTACATGTGTGTGTGTGTAAAGGAAACACTGCAGTCATCGTTGTTAATTGGTGGAGGTGTGCTGGTACTCACAGCTGTCTATTCATATCATGTCGTCATTCAAAGTCTTTGTTTACTAGTACAGTATAATGTGTACGCACATTAAAAATGACAACAAATCTTCTTTCTACATCTACTTTTATACAATGTGTTCTTTCCAAACTCACAGACTTCAATCTGTATATCCTTGTGAAAAAATATGTTTCTTGAATTGAGAAAATTCAACAACCGCTATACCTACAAGACCAAAACAACAGCAAGTGATCAAAATCAAATTATTTGTTGATTTTTACAACTAAAATAGATTACACATTGTAGAAAAAGCATGTCTGCAGTGTGGCAGCTGTTGTTGGAATCCTGCTCAGCCTGTTACAGGACTGGTAGTGTCAGGAACAAATGCTGTAAGATAAGATCTACTGTATTTACTTAACGGGGGGTCATAAGGGTCTGTTACAGGGATGTACAAACGTGCTGACAAATGGTGAATAGAGGCACAAAGCTTTATTGAGTGCAGTAGAACAAAATAATAACTCAAAATAGAGCGTAGGTGCTAAGTATCTTGAGTTCATCGCAACTACTCGCTTGTCTATACGTCCATCCCTTCACCTGTCTTTCTCCCAACCTGCCCTGGTGTCACTGAAACAGAAGATAATGAGGTGAGGACTTGATCACACAATCCACTGCAGCTGTGCCTAATTATCAACCATGTTCAGCTGTCCCAAATCACACTGACCGTGCTTAACCAGCCGTCAAGCACGGTCAGCCGTAAACACAGCCGTTAAAACTTTGATTCAACCCAAATAAATGCAAAAAACTCTTATAAAACAGTGAGCGAAGAGTGTCGGGTGTGTATAGTGGGCCGTGATGTGATGTGATGGTCAGCAGGTGCAAGCGATGGCCAACAGCTGTCTGTGATCATGGTTGATTGCTGGGAGGCGGGTGGCTGAGAAACTGGTGATGTGCTGTGGAAGGCCTGGCAAAACTGTCCCAACTTTAGAAAACAAAACCATTAATGCTCCTGCACAGTGAGACTGACCCACATATGTCTGGGTGCCGGCTTTACTCACCGTTTCTGAATATGTTTCAAACTGCAAAAGCCAACATAAGAATCCAGCATAATCTATTATTGATCATCTACTCATCTATTTAAAGAAGCACACAAACAAATAAACATTCTGCATTTCCTCACCCGGTTTTCTTCCTATCATAAATTGATTAAGCAAATGATGGAAAGCTTTTGATTCAATCTGTGTTTTTGTTAAATTCCCTGCAAACTTAAATTGCAGTGAAAACATGCAGTATGAAATTGTCGAGTGCATGATGTTCAACATGTTCATGTTCGTATTTTTACCTATAGGCAATTCAGAAGTCTCTGGAATGCCAAGGGGAAACAAGAGAGAACATGCAAATACAGAAAGGAAACTCAAAAAACAATTGTAACTAGCTTTTGGAACTAATTTTGAGCCGAGCAGTTCTCCAATTATGACTCTGTATCGTCATGATCAAATTTAACAGGTTGAGGACTGGACCCCCCACCCCCATCCCTACTGACAACACAACAAACTGGTGACTCTACCATGTCCAGTTCCAAAGTTTAAAGTTTATATTGAACTATTGTTAGTGCCAACAGGTTGATTGACGTTTTTGCACAAGTAGTGTAGTGGACATGTGCATCAAGTTTGGTGACAGTAGACTTTTTGAAGAATGAGCCAAGCCCACTCACATTTGGTAGCTAGTTCTAACAAAACAATGAGGTATGTCAAAAAAGAAACATAAAACATTTGTCCAGCTTGGTGCATATATTCTGCATGTAGAATTAGAGTTGTTGCAAAATGCTTGACAACAGAGAAAAAAATGTAAACGGTGGAAAATGTAGTAAGGCAAAACGCCCTATATTGTTCCCTGGATCATGTCCAACCTGCTGACCAAGTTTTGTTGACATCTGTCAAAAACACAAGCAAACAAGACCTACTTTGCAGCAAAATAACTGTGACAAGGGAAGTTGAGGAAGTTTAGCCAGTTGAGCACATCAAACGGCAAAGCTGTGTGTAAAGGCATGATGCAAACAGACCTGGGGCAGTTAACACACTCAAGGTGCCCCTCCAGGTCTTCGCTACTGTTCATCAACATCTCAGAGCTCCTCAGGGACATTTCCTTCAGGCACCCAGAGTTACAGTTACATAATCCTATGCTTTGCTGGCAAAAAATCTTCCAAAATGCACTGAAAATTCACTCTTCACTGAATTTGTGGTTACAGCGACTGTCCAGCAGCTGCGGAGGATTATGTAAATGTTGTACATTTAAATTCACAACATCACTGAAATGTCAAGTTGGTCTATTATGAGTAAACTTGAGTAAAACAGCCCCAAAGTGGAGGAACAGGTTTTCAGGCAGTGTGAACAACCTAATTTGGCCATTTTTGTTGATTTTGAAAGGAAATTGTGAAAACAGCAACACAGGAGACACACATCTTCCCTCGAAAAATAGGGATACAAAATTTAGACGCCATGTTGAGCAAATGTATCGTAACCATTCAGGGATGGAAAGGTCACCGGTTCAGCTCCTGCAACAGCTGTAGCTCGAGCTGCAGCCGCTATAATGGAAATATCACCGGTTCGGAATAGGAGTTGGTTGGTGATATGTAGAAGTGCTGTATGGATGTAATCCATCCGCGCTCACACAGTGCATAGGTGGAGCCAGCTTGTAATCGTTTGCTAATATTTGCCGTACACAAAGTCTGGCAAGTGGGCATGCCTGACCTCTGACACCCGATTGATAAGTCAGTTTGGTGAAAAGCGTGAGATGCTTGTATGCCTCACAAAAGTCATAATTGGCCCCTGACATGTGTTTAATGGAGGGTTTATGTTGATGCTTTCAGTGAGCAAATCATATGACTAACTGTGATGACCATTTTTCTTATTTTCCGCTAAATTATGCATGAGTACAGCTGTAGGAGTGGGAACTATGTGTGCACAACTGATGCAGCATGACGGTGGGCGTACACACTTACGCATTCTTTTTCATTATTCTCACACACAATGAAATCCTTTTTCAAACTTTGAGTTAAAAAAAAGAAGAAAAAACAACAGAGGAAGAAAATAAAAGCCGACAGTGGGGGTGAGGACATACAAGGCTCTTTGCTACCTCTTTGTTGATTTCCCATTTCAAACGCGGCAGGCTTTTGATTGAATTTTACATGAAAGCTGCTGAATGAAAATAGATAAAGGGAAAGTGGGAAATGTGTGAGTGCATGCAGTCCACGTGTTTCTCAGAAAACATTTTCAGCAAGGAAAGGGGGTGTGGCAGCAAAAGCCCAGGGGCCACACTCTCTCTCTCTCTCTCTCTCTCTCTCTTCCCACCTCCCCTGTATCTCTCTCCCTCTCTTGCCGCCCCCCCCCCCCTGCCTTTGCGTTGATTGGCTGGATATAAAACGCGAGCCCACCAATGAGCCCGCAGGTATCCCCTGATATAATCTTCTCCGCTCGACTATTGTGCACGTGCGTGTGTCTGTATGGCGCATGTGTGAGCTCGGCGTCTCTCTGCCCCCCTCCCTCCCTTGCCACGCCCCCCAAGTTCTCCATCCCGGTTCTCCCATAGGTTCGGACAGAAGGTAACAGAGAAAGTGAGGGCTTTATAAGGGCCCACGTTGTTCTGCCAGCCTCGCAGCCGTCTTAGTTTCTTAGTTCCTACTTGTTGTCCCCCATCATCGCACACCATCATGCCCAGCAAGAGGAAGAAGAACAAGCGCCGCACGAAGAGGGCGGTAAGTGGTGGCAGGCGCACTCTCCTACGGTTTTATTCACCCCGTTATCCGTATTTTAAAATGTCTAGCTAAGAGATGCCCTGAAACCGAGCTCAGAAAGTAGAATTAAATGAATAAATAATTAGCGGTGAAGGTGTTTTGACTGTTTTGTGTGGATTAAAATCTCGTTAACATGACAAATACAACCGTGTTTTCCACATGCACCGCTTCGCCAAACAAACAATTGGCCACAAAGTGGGCGATTAGCACTTGAGGGGCCACGCGGGAGACAAAAGAAATGTATTTTAGCTAATGAGAAAAACATTTCTATTGTCTTTATACTTCCATTTGGGGTTATTGATGCTAATCGCTAATTAGTATGGCGCTTAACTGCAAACATTCACGCGCTCTTGTTAGCTTTTCCATCTGAGGCGCTCTGGTCCAGCACGCGCTCCACGCACCGCGCGCGTAAAATGGCTCCACCATCCAAAGTGCTGAACCTAATTACGCAAGGCTCTAAACGTGGAATGAAATGGCGCGACCATGCTTCAACATCACATATTAAATGAATAAACCCTACATGACTGGATGCTTGCCGTGCACAAATTTTAATATTTTGGTAGTTGCACCTTTTGTCCACAATGGCCTCTTTGCAAATATTTAACCCAAGTCTGTTCGACCTGCACCCATCCCCCCAACGCACACAACCACGTTTCATCCAGCCCCCCCAGTCAATTTGTAACTGGACACCCTCACTCTGCCCCTTCCCCTTACTGGTTGAGGAATTTTACTTTTGAACATTCAGTGCCCAAAAGGTGGGTGTGGCCTTTGTGTGGGGGGTTGTTTAGTGAGTGAGGAAGATAGCGTGGTAATCCCCTACATCAGAGGTCAAAGGTTAAGCCCGTGCTTTTACCATGAAATGCCTTTTCTTTCCACTTAATGCCAAGTTTTTTTTTAATGAGACATGTAGTTGTTTCCCTTAATTGAAGAACGAATGTGAATGCTTTTTCACTCAAGGATGGGTTTGACGATGCTTGAGTTGAGCTTAAAGCCACAGTGAGACCTCTGGGTGAGGAATTTGCGACATTCTTCCTCAGTCCTCCCCCCCTGTTTGCCTTAAGCTACTCAGAGGTCAGTTCCTGGCTCTCAACACCACAGGCCTGTATTTGGTAGTGTGTTGACTGAAGGAATGTCTCCCCCTCTACTTTGCCAGATTGGCGTCTGCACAATCTCCCCCAGTCTCCCGATCTGCCGGTGACACAGTAAAAACTGGCCCTGGAAGACACTTGCAGATTAGTGTTATCATCATGTGGCTGAGATATCGGTCTGTCAGAGGGAACCAGACTTGCTGTACTTTCAGTGGTCTTATTCAACCTTTGTATCCACAATAACCACTCGCATGTTTTTGGTGACCATGGTTGGGTAATGAGAGCTAAAGTAGAGTGTATCAGACATGTTGCTGAGCTCTTGAGTCATTTTCTATCGGTCCCCTCTTGCACTGATGTTTAGACTTCCAACTATTTATGGGCTGATAAGAGGGAGGGGCTGTTTTGATGGCAGATAGCTGGAGGGGCATGTACACGTATGCACACAGGAGTGTGTGCGCCCGCCGACACTGCACTGTGAATACCTAACTGGCTGTCAACGACAAAGGCATTTCGGGCTTTGATAAGAACCTGATTATGTGATTAGGCCCAACTGTGTCCTGCGGGGCACCCATCAGTGCTGCTGACTCGGGCAGTTTCCATTCCCGCTTCAGCAGACCTGTCAGGAACGCTTTGATTCAACAAATTATCTCCCATTATTTAACTAACTCTGCTGGTCCCACTTGGCCACCGCCTCTCACCATGGTCTCATTCCCCAACCTTAACAGCCCAGGGGCTTTTTGTCCAAAGCTGAAAAACATGTTGGACCTGGACAGTATGGCATTCCTGTAGAGCAAAACATGTTTGAAACGCACAAACATCAGCATGTTTACTGGACAATGTCCTTACCAACAATTGGTTCAACAAGTTCTTGATTTGATTTGCCCTCCCATTTTACGCCATAATACTGTTTCTTATGTCTTGAGTATGTTAAATTAATCTCATGTGTTCTTTTGAAACCTGCAGCAAGCCCTGAGGAGAACCCTTGAAGAGCAGCATGCGGCCAACCCTCCGGCCAAAGCCACCCCTGCCGTCGCGGTAGGGGCGCCCCCTTCTGCTGCCCCTAAGGCAGTTAAACCGCCAGCTCCAGTAAAGATCCCTGAGCCTGTTCCCATTGCCGTCCCTATTGTGGAGGCACCCCAAGCGGTACCAGAACCAGTTGTGGAAGAACCCGTTGCAGCACCCATCGCAGTGGAGGTGGAGGCTCCAGAGCCTGAGGTTGTGGAGTTGGAACAGACCCCAGCTGAAGTTCCTGCAGAAGTCCCTCTTGCAGTCGCTGAGGAGGCACCAGTGGTCGAGGAGCTTCCAGTGGAGCCCCCTACAGTTGAAGCTGCCATAGAACCTGAGGCTGAACCCGAACCTGCCATTGAACAGGAGGCCGAGGCTGAACCCGAACCTGCCATAGAACAAG
This sequence comes from Genypterus blacodes, assembly GCF_046128005.1. Lineage (NCBI taxonomy): Eukaryota > Metazoa > Chordata > Actinopteri > Ophidiiformes > Ophidiidae > Genypterus > Genypterus blacodes. Next base: position 862,590 of record NW_027466873.1, read on the forward strand.
AGGCTGTGGCTGAACCTATCATTCCTGAACCAGAGCCAGTAACTGAGGTGAGGGGCAATTTATTACATATACGTGGTGGGAAATGTGTGTTCTTCTCAATGGGGGGTGTAAATACTTGGGTTTTTCCACCTTGAGTGCTAAACTGCTCAATCAGGAGCATTTCCAGGTTCTTTGTTGAACCTCCCTGGCATTTGTTGGGGCTCAGGAAGCCTTTATGTAAGGAATCTTTTCTGGCTCCTCTGGAGGTGTTGTGGTGGTTCCTACTCGTGTTCCATTTTATTTTTAAGCATCTACGGTTTTAACGGGACAATAGGCCCAGATCAGGCATGGCAATTTTCCTCCACGTTGCCTTCCTATAGGGGAGGAAATGGAGCCTCAAATCTCCACGTGCGTCTGTGGTTGAAGTCTATGCATGAGCTGTCTGCCGTTGTCATACGTGTCTTGAAATACCAGTTTAGACGCCACTGGTCAAGCACGTGCTGTGAAATTTATTGCTGTGACTGGGTCTTTATGGGAGGAGTGAGGAGGAGTTTGTGGGGGGGCGGCAGGCAGAAGGAACAACGTGTTCCCTTTTAGCAAAGAGGATGGTGTGGAAGAGAGCATTGGGTGCACCAGTGGGAGAGTATTTTCAGCAGCAATTACATATTAACACCTACATTCTAGCTCCAACCCTACACTTTACAGTGCCTGACATAGAATAAGCATGTGCCTACTTAAGTCTGCTTTTTTCTTGTATAGACTGGTTGGGGCTGGTCATAGTGGTTTTCTATGAAATGTAGCCATATGTACGCACTGAAAGACATTGAACTGATTTTGATAATTTGAAGCTGACATTTTCCAAAGAATTTGATTCAAGCTTTCTTTGTATATCTAAATGTGTAAATCTCCTTTATGTAGCCGAGCTCAGCATGCAGCCACCATGAGCGCATTTTGGGTACAGAATGTTCTCTTTGTGGACTACAGGGCCATGTGTGTGCTCATGTACACATGAGCAGCACTCTGTACATACTGTGTCACACGTGTACTAAACTCGGCACACAAAACGCATGCAAATGCCTAAACACAATCTGTGCGCACATGTCTTCATATCAGTCGTTCATATACGCACACAAATGCACGATCTTTGCTCCCAGCACCTGAGCCTCGACCCCGTGATGCACAGACCAGGCAGTTTGCTCCCAGTGTCAACACACGGAGCTATAAAGGACCAATAGAGGTTTCTATAGGAGATCATTTCCATACATTGTGTGGTCAGGCTGTGTCAGAATCCGCCCCGTCCCTCCCACTCCATCCAACCCCCTTTTCCCTCCCACTTCGTCTCAGCTCCTTCGCTGTGTGCACATGTGCCATATATGCTCTGGACTCACACAAACATGCACAGGCACTATTGCAAAATTTAATATTGCAAGAACTGGCTTTAACTGCAAACACATACAGTTGTAGATTAAATATACAGTGCAAGTCCTTATTTCCCAATTCTAAATTTTGAAGGGACTGTAATTTGAATTAAAACACTTACAAATTTGGCTCAACTAGAATCTGCATAAATGGGGCATGTATTCAGTCGGCTCTGGGGTCCACGGAAGACCCCCCAGCTTACAGAGGTCATCACGACAACCCAGGTGAGTATTGGACTGCACATCTCAATAGTCTGACCTGCTTTCTGTAGCCTGTAGGCATGGTGGGCGCGCCCCTGCTGAGGTTGAACATTTTGTACCAGTTTGCTCTCCGTTCCTCCAGCCCTCCGCTCCCCTCCTTCTGTCCCTCTTAACCTCCCCCCTGCTCTTCTTTCTCCTCCCCTCCTCCTCCTCCTCTTCATCATGGCTGCCCATGTTCATCCTGCTCCTGAACCCAGAGACTCTAGATGGTGCTGTTTCTCATCTTCTATTGTAGCACACCTAACAAAAGATGGCTATCCCAGTCCCTCTGGCTACACCTCTCCCTATCCGTCTTGCCATTCCTTTGTTTCCCCCCTCTTCCTTCGCTCACTGGTGTTTGGTTGTAGCCTGTAAGGCCCCATTACACTTTGTTGATTCATTGCTGGGAGTACTGGGCAGGCACGGGAAGGTGGGATGTTTGGTCTATGTTTGGGTGGTGAGAGGCGGGTCTGAAAGGTTTTAATCCACGTGTGCGTTTGCAGCTGTGCAGTTTAGCCTTTGGTATGTCGTGTGTGTGTGTGTGTAGAGGGGCTTTAAAGCACCTGTCTTGGCCTTTTTAAAGACCACGACAAATCTGCAGTGACACAATGTCTTGGAGGCATCTTTGATTTGCTTTTAGTTTGATCTACGCTTGAAATGTAAAATGCATGAGGGAGAATACTGTTGGAAGTTATTTCAGAATTTGTCTTGGCGGTTAGTGAAGTAAAATGGTGGAGGACAAAGATGTGATCAGTGAGGCTATAGGTTTGACTCGACGTTTAGTTCCTCAAAGCTTTCTTTCTTGCACATGTTGCTCTGTGGGAACGCTTCAGCTGCATCTAATGCTTTGTCTTGTGTTGGGTTTTTTTTGTTCCTTTCCAACATAGAATGGACCTTAAATGTCCAATATTGTGTGTCAATAAAATGTAACGGTATAAAACTGCTGAATAGTCCCACAAGTGCAGGGTATGTGTGTGGTGTTGGAACATGGAGTACAGTCCGTGTACAGTAGGTACACTGTGTTCTATATGCATGCTACGTCTATAGGGAGACAGCTGCTCTCAGATCAGATTTGGATTGAACCGAGTTTGTCTTCTTGGTGGTGCAAGTGAGATCAGATCTGTACACAGATCGGTTTAGGACACAATGTTCTACCAGAGACCAACCAGTCTGTTTTGCAGCCCACTGCCCTCCCCCCTCCCCTCCCGCCTCCTTCCTTCCTTCTCACTAGCTCTGCTCCATACCATCCCCCCAAGCCTAGTCGGAGTAATGTATACACTCCTCAGCTCCACGTGCCTGTTGGCCATCTTGGCTTTTGTTCCTAAGTTGAGGGCTGGTTTCCTCACCTAACATTGAGCCTTTATTGTAAACTCAAGTTTTAATTTCCATTTTTGGACTCTGGCTAGACCAAGATAATCTTACTTTGTTTGTGTCTTATTGGCCCCTTCCTGCCAGTGCAGTGTGTATGAGCTAAACTTAGCCGATGCTGGAAAGAGGCTGACACGGAGTAAATAATTGACCATGAATATATGCAACATTTATGAGCTGCACTCTGCGGCTCCACGCACTTAGGCTAATGCCAACTGTGCCAGTAAATGGATGGTAAATGTGGAATCCATTTAAAGGGACCCTGACAAGTTTTTTGTATGTATGTAACCCTCAGGCATGTTTACGTAGTTTGGATCATGGCTGCAGCGTTGCACTTATTTTGATCATGGCAAGGACATTTATTTGGATTTGTTTAAATGTGTGTATCCAAAGACAGTGAAGAGGTTGCTGTGTGTAGATCACCATTGCAAAGTTAAATGTCTTGGGTGTAGTAAGCCTTCCAGCTGTCACACACACCACTTTGTGCCTGTTCTGGCCTCAAAGCAGATTTTTGCTGTGGGCACATTCATGTGTGTGCGCCTCTCCCAACCTTTGACCTTCTAACGATTAGTTGTGGAACAAACATGGATATGCAGCATATGGTTTAAGTGTCAGTTTTTAACCCTTCCTCTCTCTTTCTCTCTCTCTCGGTAGGTCACGCCCCCTGCTGAGGCTCCAGTGACGGCTCCTGTTGAAACTGAGGTAAAATCAACTCAACCTTGCTTTGTTTTCACAACCAGTCACACCACTCGCCATCTTGGTCTGTCAACACCCTTTAAATACTCTGACTTGACTCCAACATACCTTTGCTCCAGTATTTTCTTTGTGGCCCACCCATGGGTGGGAGTGGGTATGAATGTAGGTGGGGCGCTTAAACATACTAGGTGAGAATAGTTTCCTTTTGTTAAAGTAACTTTAATATAAAACCATATCTGCATCCCTGCTCTCAGTGGAAGTCCATTTGGTGCTGCATTCACTGACTACCAAGAATAATAATGAAGTGAATAAGTGGACACTGTCTCTGTGCATGAGGTGGGTTTGATCGTACGCATGAATGTCACACCAGAACAGTTGTACGATTGAGAGCATGCAGGAAATTGGATTTGCGCAGAATTTCCACTCATGTTTTACAAGCGTTTGGCAGCAGCAGTAACTGGACAGGAGACGGTCCTTTCAGTGGAAAAGTGTGTAATGTTTCTGAGTTAAGCTCCTACCTTCACAGCACTTTGTGGTCAGTCAGCAGACCCCTCACACGGTCACAGCCCTGGGATGAAAACCACATTCATCTGCTCCTTTGTCCTTTTCTATACATTTCTAAAAGGACAGGAGTGTAGACTTAGATACTGGATACGAGTCTAATTAGAATTGGGAGTTTGACATGCACATAAATGTACTGATTGAGGCTTTCTTGGCCCTGCAAAGCGTTTAGTAAGGATTAACTGGTTCATTGGCCATTTAGCCGATGGTCCATGCAGTCCTAACTGAAGACCGTTTCTCCATCCTTCAGGTTCTGGCAGAAGAAATTGCGGTCACTACCACAGAGGTTGAAGAGGTAAGACACATCCTGCATGGTTTGACATTGTTTCATCATAGCTTGTCTACATTGTGTCAAACGTTAATTGTGGCATTAAGTAAAAACCCATGTGTGACTTGTGTGATCATAGTTTGTTCTCCATTGTTTCCATGTTGCATGGGAGTCTCTCAACATGTGTTGTGTTGATTTTTGCATGTGCAGACGCATGTTGTGTGTGAGCCAGAGGCAGTAGTGGAGGCTGAGGTCTTGCCAGTGACAGAAGTGGAGGTTGAGGCCTTGCCGGAGCCTGTGGTAGTGGCTGAGGTCTTGCCCGAGCCGGAAGTGGTGGCTGAGGTCTTGGCAGAGACAGAAGCTGTGTCTGAGGCAGTAGAAGAAGCCGTGGCAGAGGTTGTTGCCGCACCAGAGGCTGTACCTGAAGAACCAGCAGAGCTTATTGCTGAGCCCGTTTCTGCACCAGAAGCCGACGCAGAATGTGAAGTGATATCTGAGCCAGAAGAAGTGACTGAGGCAGAGGTGACAGCTGTCTGTCCTGAAGCTCCAGTTGAGGAAGAAGCAGCAGCAGCAGTTGAAGTTGAAGCAGAAGCGCCAAAGGAAGAAGCAGCAACTGAAGTCCCTGTTGAAATCGTAAGGGTGCCACGTTGCTAAAAATACTTGCCGCCTCCATCTTATGGCAATCCCTCCCTTCAGAAGTGTGTACATGATCCTGACAAGTGTGCAAGAACACTAGTGTGTTGTGCATTTCTCATTTGTGTTCTGTGAATGTCATTTGCATGCTGCATGTGGTGTGAACAGTAGTAGATTCATTTGTCTCCCACTTGTAAAACGGAAAAAAAGCTCTTTATCTGAAGCGACACAAATGATTGAATACAAAACTTCTTCTGTGCTGTGACTCCCACCAAACCAGTCAGCGGGCCATTCTTTGTCTGACGGCTCCAGAAAACAACTTTGGTTTTGATTTACTTTCCTACTATAGGCTCATCTAGGTGTTAGATAGTGGGACTTCAGTGGTGAGATCTTTAGATCTGAGACGCAGACTTTTAGTTTGGACCACTTGCATTACAGACTTGTTTTGTTATTGACGTGTTTTTGTTACTATAGGACGCTCCTGTTCAGTCTTTGGAAATCCTCCCTGTAAGTATTTGAGTCTTGCAGAAATTTAAAGTCGTAACAATTAACACTTCTGCATCTGACACTTTGCTATTTGTGGTCTTGGCAGGAGCCGGTCGCCGCCCCTGAGGCTCCAGTAGAAGAGGCAGAACCCCTCGTCGCTGAAGTTGCAGAGGTAAATTGGCAATCGGTTTCCAAATGCACAGTAAAAGAAAACAAGGCTAAAGCGTCGTCATCGTGCCTGGTTTGAATTGATGTCTGTTCACTGATGTGGTCTTGTATCTGTATTTCTCTCGCGTCTCCAGGCTCCTGTGCCTGCCGACACACTTGAGGATGACTTTGTTGTCACAGATTCCGCCACAGCGGTGGAAATTGCCATGGCCGAGTCTGACAATGTGCTGCAGGTGAAAACACACACATGCATAACGACAAACTACACTAAATGCAGTCTGTCCACAATGGTGCGTGAAGACAAAACAAAATGTGTCGTATGTTAAGATTTTCAGAAGAAGGAAATCGTATTGGATATTTTTCTGCACATTTCAAAGTGACTTCATCCATGCACCGATTAGAGCCCAGGGCCCATTTTACACCTCAACTGATCTCATCTCTCTGCTTCATTTAGGAAACTGTGACCCCCGTGACTGAAACCCTCACTAGCCTATCGGAACCCCTGGAAGTGACGCCGGCTGAGCCTGAGCCTGAACCTGTGGCTGAACCTGAGCCCGCTGTAGTCGCCGCAGAGGAAGTCGTCGCAGTCGCCGTAAGTTACTCAATTTTGATCAAACTGTTGTGTCAACAATAGTCTGACGCTCTATATAGTTTTGTATACGAGATAAACTACTCTGTGCTTACTCTAAATGTAAAGCATTACTAAAATCAAAGAATTTTATGTTTTTTTGTTCATAGGCTACAGAGGAAGTTGTGGAGCAGCTGGAAGTTGAGGAAGTGAAGGTAAGAACCCAGTCAGTTAATCTGAATGTGGGAAATTTGCACAGCTGCCATATCATTTATATTTAGAGACATCTGACAATTCTCTCTTCCTTCCCAGGATGCCATTGAGTCTTGCCCGGCTGAGGTAGCAGAAGACCTGGCTGTGGTCCCTGAGCCAGAGGTCTGCGAGGTGCTGTGTCAAAAGCAGCTTGAGGTGGAGCCTATGCAATTCAGCCCCATGGTAAAGAACTCAACCTTACAGGAGACATAACCATTATCCCAGTAATGTTCCATGCACTCACCTGACCACATGTTGTCACTCAGGAGGTGCCAATGCCAATGGAGGGAATGCTGAATGGACACAGTGCTCCAGAGGTCTCCATTGAGGGCTAAATCCATATCACACAGGTATGTAGAGCTAGGTTTGCCTCTAAGAGCTGATTGATACAAGACATTGCTTTAGAAAAGGAAACTAGGTTATTAAAGGGAAACAAAGACATACGCATGTTGCATTCATGCGTCTGTCCTGTCTCCTTCAGGTTCTCCTCAGTCGTCTGGAGGATTCAAGGCTTAACTGGGAGTCGGCTGATCTTCACTCAATCATTTTGATGGCTTACAAAGGGACTGCTGGGAGAACAGAGGGACATCCACACGCTGAAGTGCCTTTCTCACCATGGTTCCCGTTTTGAACACCCAACCAGACGTCAACATGCCAAAACTGCCACATTAAGAACTGCAGAACAAGACTGGACTATTGCCATTTAAGTGTTGTCACAGAAACCCAACTTAAATCTGTATTTCTCCCTTGAAGCATGGGCGGTGGATTTGCATTGACTGCTGTGGAGGCAGACGTGCTGTAGAGATTGTGTTCCCTAAAAGATGAATATGGCAGTGCCTTGTTTCTTAACGCTAGCACGTCTCCAGCACATCTGCGTCCACTGCAGCCATACTGCACAATGTATATGAATACTGTAGCACAGATGAGGCTAGGATCTCTACACGTGGGTTATATGGGTGGGAGGGGTGTTTTTACTCATTTCAAAATTGCTCATCGTGCTCCCTTTACTCGTGAAACATTGCTGCAACATTTGTCCTAGCCTCGTTTCCTGTCCTCTCTTACCTGCTCCGGTTCTCTCCATCGTCTCTCATCCACCTGCGTGTGTCCCCACCCAGCGCTTCTACTATGAAGCGTTTGTAGCTCGAGATCCAATGGTTTTTATAATTGAAAGGGATTGATTTAAGTACAAGGTTCCAAAAGTAAAGCTGGGTTTCTCGCTGAATCTCCCTCATGTTGTTGTGACTTTGAAGGAACCTTCTGCAGCGTCCTTTTCATTGATGAAGAAACTCTTAAAAGCCTGGGGAAGGATAGACATGAGGGGATGAGCTCAGATCACTTGTTGTTCTTTTTCTTTTCTAATTTGTTTTGTATAGACCATATGATGTGGTACAGTTGTGTTCCCGGTGTGGAGCTCTGGAGCATGGGGGAAATTGTGATGTGAGGGTCACTGGTGGGCTGTTGATGGGCTGACCTGATCCACCTTGGAATAAAGCTGTAACTCATAACGTTGGTGTCTGTTGGACTACTTTACTCATTCCTATACAGTAGATGTTGACAAATACCCAGAATATACTGATGTCAAGAGTCTGCTGTGTCAATTTTCTGTTCAAAGTAAAAGGTCTTCAGCCTGGTCCTATCATGAACAACAGTAGGCATATTTAAAACGTTTACTTTGGAAGATGATGTCAGCACAGGGCTGAGTCTATACTTGCCAATCAAGTTCAGGGTTGCAGAGGTCCTGATTTGGACCCAGTTCCTTCAATGCTAACCAAGTCATCAATGCTTCCCTAATGCAATTAAAATGTAATTCAACAGTTTTGGTTGATACATTTTGACTAATCCTAATAAATGCTAATCATACCACTAGCCATTTCAAGTAAGGATGTATCCATAGTTACATCAGCCCAGACCTCTATGGAGCCGTGCTGCCTCCTACTGGATGGATGGTTATTTCAGGATATCTCACAATAAAAACAAGGCACCAAAATGCCCCATATTTTTCCAATTTATTCTACATTCCAAAATTCTAGTCAACTGGAGTAAGTGCCAAGAAGCGGTCTGAAGACTGATATAGATATTGGGTACAAAAACATTTGAGCACTGGATCAAATTGCTTTTACTTGAGAAGAACATAATACATTTTCAAATAAAAATTGACACAAGTTGTGTTTACAGAATGCATTCGGCGTGTTCCTGCCCGCTTTCAAACAGATGACCTTGGTATCTTATGAGAATGTGAACACTAGACCGCTCAAATGCACCCTTATGGTGTCGAGCCTGAAAAGAAAGGGATTTTATGAATTTGTAGTAAATATACAGACTTGGGGCTGTTTTCAGAGTTAAGATACGCAATAGATTTACATTTACACCACTAGATCCTCATGCCCTCCAGAGGCTGTGTGGAATTGTAGCTCTCTAGCTCCTCTATTGGCTATGGCATTTTTAAAGAAATTAAATTTGTTTGAAAGTATCAAAATTGCTGTAAATTTGATAAGGGGAAATATAATTTGATAGCCCCTCAAAATGCAAACATCAAGTCATTACAAGGTTAGGGTTAGACTTTAACTTTGATATGATCTAATATGATACAGTAACCAATTAAAGTGAGCTGGCCATTTCTCATCAACAATTGGCCATACTGAATGATTAATTTTTGCAGTATTTAATTGAATTTATTTACAGTTGAAAAGAAGACAAAGTTCAATCAAGCTAGTTTGAGTATTTTATTACTATTTCCAACAAAAAGATAAATTGCTAAAAAAAAACATACTATCAGTCAACACAACGTAATTATCACTGCACAACTATTCCCTCGTGAAAATCTGCAGTCTCCTCAAAGTGTGAGTAGGAAAGATAGAAGAACCCAGAAAAATATGATTGGTTCACAAAGGGATACAACAAAGTTTTAAGCCATTTAAATAGTTGTGAAAGCCATGCAGGAGGGAGAGGTTATGTTACATTCAGCAAGCTGGAAGCATTTAGGTGTACTGAGGCACATTTTATACAATTTCAAACACAAAGAATGATTTCGGCTCAGCAACAGTATATTATTTGCCTTAATGTGTTATTGACATTATTGCTGGTTTAGGTTACCTGCAGAGGAAACTCTCTGATGGACAATGCAATTATTGGACCAGTATAACTAGACTCCTTTTGTTGACAACTTTTGCTTTTGTACAACATGACTACAGAATGTGGCTCAGCATCAGATACTTTCCATGACCAATGTATCCAGTCCCCCTGATACTGCAGATTTGAATTGTTAGTTAAAATTGTCAGTCGTATAGTTTCCATTATCAGAGGTAAACCTGCATTTCTGAACGTGTTTATGTGCTTGTAAATATACCTGGTTTTGCTGTCCTCTTAGTTTGTACTTGTACTTGCAGCATCTCTCACGCTGAGTTTACAGTATGCATGGCTTGATCCTGATTGGAAAGTCATACACTGCTGAGCAAGTGATCTGATCACATCCTGTGGACTAACAGGTGCAAATATTATGGATTATCATGGAACTAATATATTACCATGAAATGACTGAGCCTGACTGAGGCTGTTGGGTGTCTGTTCTACTCATGATTAAGAACATTGCCATCCAAGTGTTCCTCCCAAGTGAAGCTTGAGGACATCCGTGAAAGTGAAAGAGAGAATAAAATAATTGTTGCTTCACAGACAAGAAGTGATGTTTAACTCAATCAAAATGGGAAACCAGACTGACAGCTCAATGGCCTTCCTGAACAGATTAAACATGACTTTTGTTGTTATTGGCAGTGTATTTCCACATCCTGGCATTGTGGCTCTGCTCCTGCTATAGGTGGACACTTGTGTATGTAGAGGTACAGGTACAGAGAGTCAAACCAATCATGAAATAAGACCAATATAGAATATTAATTCCAGGTTCAAATATCCAAATGATGGGGAACAGGACAGAAACTCCTGAATGTATTTTTTGGCACAAGCTCGCTTTAATAAAACCAAAAACTTAAATCAAATAATAACTGTCACTTTCTTAAATATTTTGACAAAAATTTGGAGACTTCATTCAGTAATGCTCTGTTTGCTATCGGATACAATTAATTTTAAGGAGGAGATACCACTTGACAGAATAAACAATATTCCAGTTCGACAGTCTAACAAGTTGGATAGAAAAGCATTGAAAAATATATGTTTTGTATATTTTCTATTCCATATTACGCTGTATGCAGCATGTCAACCGTGTCCTACAAAGATCATAAAAGGATCTCTATTCGGTGCATCAGGTAGAGAGGATATGTACTTCAGCGAAAAGTTGCTTAGCATCAAACCGGAGCAAAGCTTGTTGAATAATCCTAAATGATTACCAAAGAGCATTCCACGATTAAATACAACTCATTTCAAATTAAATAGAAAAGTGTGCTCCAGCATTAAACAAAGACAATACGTATAATATGGATTAACACTTAGAACAGTCTTCAGAAATATAGTAGAGAATTAAATAGGACGAAATGTTTTTATACAAGTTTACAAGGCATGTTGCTGCAGCATTAAGTCACTATGGGAGTGTTAAAACAGCAACAAATATAAGGTTCACCCAGAGGCATAATATCATTTTAACAACTAATACACTGATTATATCCAATACATTCAAAGAAACTTCATGTCATCATAATTATTTGGTGAAGATCACCAGAGGAAGACAGTTTGACATGTAAAAAAAAAAAGCCCAAAAATATAACAAGGGATTTTATTTAGAAAGACAGATCTGTGTGAGTTGTGATTCCTTCTTATTTAGTTATTGTTGTGGTAATACACCAGCGGTCAAACTGCGGTCATCAAGCAGACGGCCCCCTATGAGTCATCTGAAAGAGACTTGGTATCAGAAAAAGCTGCAATCGAGAGCGAGCGAACGTTTCATTCTAACTTATAATCGCACACCATGACTATCACATTCACTTCATTCCCTCTCTCTCTCTCTCTCTCTCTGCAAAACTCTTCATATTTGCAATGTTAGGCATGATTATTGGTGTTGAACCCAAAGGATTTCTCACTTTTGACATTTATTGCCTGAGAACATCTCTTGATTGAGCAACAGGCTTGCTTACTTAAAGGTTTAACTTGCATGCGGCTGCAATAGAAGCTGTAGCAAAAAACAGCTGCAAAGAAGAAGGCTTGACCTTTACGCATGAGCACTCGCTGCAGTGTTGTGGACTTGAACTTACACTGGTCAAGAGTTAGGAGTCTGTGGTGGCGGAGGCCTGTGCTCTGGAAACCTGGGCATCTTTCTGTTAATGTTCTGCTGTTTGCCTTCCTCCTTCCAGCCTCCCTCTCGTCTTTTCCCCTCTCCTTTCCTGCACAGTTTCAGCGCTCGAGAGATAAACACATCCAGGTCAAACAGCCGGTCTTTTTGCTTAACGGGAAGCGGCTCTGAGCAATCGTCTTTAACCAGCTGACTCACAGAGGAAGTGGAGGAAAGGGGTACAGACTCTTGAGGAGGTATGAGAGGCGAGGTGGGAGGAGACACGCATTGAGGAGACTGAGGAGGAAGTGTAGAGGTAGGAGATGAGGTGAAAAGTGAGGTCAAAAAATCTGAAGAAGTCTCAGGTGGAAGTGGGCTCAAAGCGGGTTCATCGACGCCATCTGATGGCCGCTGCAAAACTTCCGAGAAGTGATGGAAAACCGGCGTGGGGAGGTCAGACGGGGAGAGAGGCAGAGGGGGAGAGGAGGTGAAGCAGGAGGGTGAGCACGCTTCCAGAGGAGGACTGGGACTGGGTGAGCGCAGACGAGACTGCGTGCTCTCCACCCAGCGAGAGATCTCCTGGAACAAGTCCCCAGTTTCCTCCTGCTCTTCTTTCGCTTCTTCTTGTTCATCTTCTCCCTCTTCTTCTTCCTTCATCTCTTCCATATTCTCCTCATTCCCGCCGACAGGCTCAGCAGGCACAGGGAGGCTGTTGCTGTTACGCTTCCAGTGAGACAGATCCAGGATCAGCTTGGGTTCTGAGTAGTGTTGTGGTTTGCCCTCCCTCCAGGCAATTTTATCCAGATATGAAGGAGAGCCCACTTTGTAATCGCAGGAGCGGCCACAGTCCAACTCTCCATACCCGGCACCACAGACCCGCTCCAGAGAGGAGTGAGAGTTTTCCAGGAAGCGCTCCGCTGAACTACTATGGGAGTATTTACGTGGGTCAACCTAAACAACAGGAGAGAGAAGATGATTCAGTGTAGAGCTGCGTTACAAGTTGGTGAAACTGAAGACATCACTGGCTGGATTGGATATTTGACAAAATCTAAAGAATCAAATCTCATAAAATCTCAAATCAAAGCATATCCAACCTGTGCCTCCTCTAACAGAGAGGTGGAAGTGGCCCGCGGGTCTCTCTGCACCTCCTCATCTTCTGTGGTGTCTCCCAGATCAGAGGCGATGCGGCTGGGGTGCATGCAGTGACATCTCCCCCCTGACTGCTGCCAGCAGAGCACATCTGTGGACAAACTGTTCCCATACCTGCAGAAAGGCAGAATGGAACAAAGTGAATAACACAAGTAAACAACTCAGTTTACAAATCCAAACTGTGCATTCAGGAAAAACATGTAAGACAGGTTAACGACACCCTAGAATTTAGGGTGTTGTTAACCTGTCTTACATGTTTTTGTTGGGTCATTGGGTCGTTGGGTCATTGATCTAGGGCCTAGATCAATGACCCAACAACTGGAGTCATCTTCCCACCTGTCCCAGTGGATGCTGGAAGCTCGACTGGTGCTGTTGCTGTTGCTGTGGCTCTGCTCGGTGACGAGGCTGTCCTCCAGTTCGTCCTCGATGCGGAAGGGATGCAGCGAGGTGGGCTCGTCCTCTGGACAGGAGTACTGCTGGAGGAAGGGGTGGGACAGCGCCGCCTCAGCCGTCAGACGATCCATCGGGTTAAAGGTCAAAATACGCTCCAGGAAGTCCACAGCTGAGAGGACAGGAAGAGTAGAGTTAAGGTTAAATGGGAAATTATAGTTCCAGTGAATTGTTTTTGTTAATCAGTCCATCAGCCTCAGTTATTTGCTCTCTCTTCATCCTTCATACTGTATTGTATTTCGGTACTTCCTTCTTTTCTTTCATCGCTCTCGTTCCTCCCCTCTCCTGTCATCAGTCCATCCCCCCCTCTTTACTCACCCTGAGCTTCCACTTCAGGCAGCAGTTCGGAAAAGGTTTTCTTGACTCTCCATCCGCGACTGACATATGAAGGCATCACCTGGGAAAGAACGAGCGGAAGGTCAAACGCAGTGTAGCACGGCACACTTATCAATGACATCATCAACCTGTGAGTAACATCACAAACACACTCATCGGAGAACACGGTGGAGAACATCTTGAAAGCGAAACGCAATCCCCCATTAGATTAGCATTAGATAGAAGTCTCTAATGCATCTTTTCTTTTACAAATCCAGCCCTTTTGATGATGAATGCTTCTTCCCCGGAGATTGTTTTTATACACAGAGAGAAGGGAAGAAGCGACGTTTCTATTTCATTTCATCTAAAAAATGGATTCAAAGACACTTTTCATGAATAAATTGCAGAAGAATTGCTAAAAAACCTATTTCACAGAGAAAAAGAAAAAAAGAAACGAATGAAAAGAAGAAAATATACCCCAGATTATTATTACTTATTTATTTGTCTGCCACCAACACAACACAGCAGCTCTGTTTCTACTTAGTGCCCAATCTGACCTGATGTCTGTGAGCCATGAATCGTGCAGTAATATGATCACAGTAATAAGCTGGTTAGACACAAAGGGGCTGTGACCATGTTGGAAGGACTTTACACAGGTTTTAAAACATTGCTGCTGCCATGCTGTCTGGACAGAAAGGTTAACTTGTAGCAGCCATTGAGGCGTCCGTCACCTGTAACAAGTCGTGTCTGTCCTCCTCCCTCAGCACAGGCACGGTGTTGAGGATCAGCTGCATTTGCTCCAGCTCGTGAGCTCCTGATGGACGGAACAGACCAATCAGAGACAAGAGAAGAAGTAACAGAGGATCAATTACAGTAAAGAGATTGTGGTGTTCTGCCATAAGTGTTATTTTTCAAGGGTGGATTTGTGGATTTGCCATCGGGTTTATTCTTGTACCCACCAGCAGAGGGAGGCATAACAACACAATGGAGCTATGTGTTTGAGTAGGAGTGCCTTGCTTTCTTTCCTCTGGTAAGAAAAAATTGTATTCTGCATCCACTTTCCCTAACTGTGAGAGAAAATGAGGGCAAAAGTCTCTGACGCTCGCTTTGTGTGAAATTCCCTCATCACATGAGGAACACCGAGGGATCTGACGGCTGCATCTGTCCGGGTAGAGGTCACAGTCAGGAGAAACTACATCTGCTTCTGACAGAGAGAATACGCTCCTGTCATCATTGTTATTCTGCTCAGGCAAAGATGTAGCCTGCAGAAAGAGACTACAGTGTCTTTGGGGTGGAGGACACTCGGGGCGAACAAATAACTCCTCCTCGGCTCTCTGTTGATGAAATATCCTCCAAAAAAACTTTGCGTGACCACCAGAGGACACAAATGACTTGTTATTGATTTATACGATGACATTCACTGAGACACCAGGAGAAGCGTGGCCGCCTAATTAATCTCCCTGCTGTCAACGCCGTCTCAGAATGCAAACTGATACTGCAGATAATGACGTCACAGAAGTAAAAGCTTGAGTTTGATCATATTTCCGTATCTTTATTCACATGCATGTCTCCCGTTAGATCTCACATAGACCCAAATGTTGTTGCCGGGGTGAAATAGAATTCCTATTACGACCAGAACAGTACCTGCAAACAGCATGCGTCCGGTGAGCATCTCAGCCAGTATGCAGCCAGCCGCCCACATGTCGATGGCCTTGGTGTAGTTGTTGGGCGACAGAAGCAGACGGGGGGAGCAGTACCATTTAGTGACCAGGCCCTCAGACAGATAGCCCTGGATGAACAGACAGGCAGACAGGCAGGCGGGCAGGAAGGAAGGGGGGGAAGTAAACAGAGTGAGAGAATGAGGACGATGAGTGGGATCACGTCGCTTGGATGCTTCTGGGGGGGAAACACAATGAAATCTGTAATGTCATTTTCCAAAACAACAAACGCAAAGACTTTCTCTTTAGAATCAGCTACAGGGAAATGAAAGATGAAAGAAGCAGCTTGTAGAGGAGCGCCGAGATGGAAGAGACTACACCCGTCGCCTCTTACCTGTAATTACATGAGAGTCTGTGATCCTCGGCTGTAGAACGACTCATTAACGCCGCTCTGACAAGACTCACATCTGCTTTGCTTTGTGCCGTTGCATGAAGCCCAACAAACATTAGAGATATTATGGCTCTCCTGCTCCTACACATCCCTCCACTCTCCACACACACGGGATCTCACACTCCCTGCACAGGCTCTGTCGTGTTTCAGACCTGGCTTATGACCTCATCGGTGCCTCTCAAACTCCTCTCTCTCTCTCTCTCTCTCTCTCTCTCCTACTCTCTGCCTCATTCACCTTTACTGACTTTACCCTCTCCTTTGATTCCAGTAAACAAAGCTGATCCCTCTTCTCTCTTTGCAAAACGGGAACATGGGAAGTCCATACACACTGATGACGTTTTGCTTTGGCTCGCTGTGGTCGTGGCCCAGAGAGCAATTAGCAGGTTGAGTCCATGAGTCAGGCTTTAGTCACTGTGAGCCTCCCACAGCACTCTCTCTCTCTCTCTCTCTCTCTCTCTCTCTCTCCTTCCCCTCTTTCCTCTCCTCATGTGTCCTGTGCCCTCGCCCCGCATTGTTCTGTTCTTGTCCCCTGTGTCGTCATCTTGTTGATGCTGATCGGTACTTTCTCTTCTTCCTTCACTTTGTCCTCCTCCTCCTCCTCCTCCTCCTCCTCCTCTCCTCTTCTCATCACTGCCTCCTTTTGCTCCACATCCGTTTCCCCCTCACCTCCGCTCTCTCTTCCATCACCGCTGGTCACATTTGTTTCCCTCCCTTTCTCTGTCACTCTCACTCAGTCTCTTTTCTAAATTACATCTCACCTTCCCTCCCACCTCTCTTTCAGTCCGTCTTTCATTTCTCCTCCATCCTGTTTATTTTCCACATCACCAGAACCTCTTTCTCCTCCCCTGTGACTTTTCCTCAGCTCTCCTCTCAGCCCCTCTGTCACCTCCAGTTATTGCACACAGCCTCCTTTCAATGCACCGCAGAGTCACACACACACACACACACACACACACACACACACACACACACACACACACACACACACACACACACACACACACACACACACACACACACACACACAGAGAGTTGCTGTGATCGCACACTGACTGTAATATAGTGACCAAACATATTTACACAGTGGTTATTGTTTATAGAGAACATTATTCACAGGGAGGAGCCAGGAAACGTTTCCACAACACAGACACAACATGAATTCTGATGAAACGTGATCCCCGCTTTGGAGCAGATCAGTCAAGGCTGTCAGTCTTGTTTCATGACCGAGGATGAAAGTTAATACTGTCTGTGAATCTCTTTCGCTACCAAAGTCCGTGCTGCTCGCATCCATTAGCACGGAGTGTGTGTGAGAAGAAGCAGTGCTTCAGCTCCACGTGATTTAATAAGACGAGAGGGAGAGAGAGAGAGACGGAGAGAGAGAGAGAGGGAGAGAGAGAGAGAGAGAGAGAGAGAGGGAGAGAGAGAGAGAGAGGGAGAGAGGGAGAGGGAGAGAGAGAGAGAGAGAGGGGGGCGTGTTAACACTTTCAATGCAAGCATCTGCTTTGGTGTCAATCAATCAATCAATCAATCAATCTATCTATCTATCTATCTATCTATCTATCTATCTATCTATCTATCTATCTATCTATCTATCTATCTATCTATCTATCTATCTATCTATCTATCTATCTATCTATCTATCTATCTATCTATCAATCAATCAATCTATCTATCTATCTATCTATCTATCTATCTATCTATCTATCTATCTATCTATCTATCTATCTATCTATCTATCTATCTATCTATCTATCTATCTATCTATCTATCTATCTATCTATCTATCTATCTATCTATCTATCTATCTATCTATCTATCTATCTATCTATCTATCTATCTATCTATCAATCAATCTATCTATCTATCTATCTATCTATCTATCTATGTCTCTCTCGATCTCTATCAACAAAACTCTCTCTCATCCTTTGTGCTTCTATCTGTTCACCTCTCTCACCCTCCCACTGCTCCCCCCTACCACCCCACTCCCCTCCCCCTCCCCCACCACCCCGTCCACCCCGCTGTGTCTTTGCCAAACTGATCTCTGGTCCCGTGAGCTGAGCTGACAAAAATCGCCTTTCACAAGTGCCTTTCCTCTCCGCATACAAACAGCCGTGCAAGCCCCCCAAAACACACTAATACACGTACACACACACACACACACACACACACACACACACACACACACACACACATCTCTGGCCCGCTAGTGTTACAGTATTGGGATACTCGTGCATATTGAAGCAGCATAATGGAGCAGTTACAGCATTGATCCTCTCAGAGACCTTCATCTGCTAGAGACCAGCAAGTCCCAGGCTTTGATTAGGACAAACATTTGATAGCAGGTTTGGAAAACATTCCATCCTTCTTGAACGTGACATATCAGCAACGTTTGGCACTGAGAGGCGAGCTTACGTGAGAGCCACAGGTCAGCTGCATGTAACGGATAAGACTGAGAACAGAATAACGGCTCGGCTCTCCCTTTCATCCAAATGTGACCGGGGGGGGATCTGACTCTATGAAACTTCCGAAAATTCAGATCATCAAACTTAGAAAAGCAACATTCAAGACATCGCTGACAGATGATATCTGAAGAACAACTTTCTCAGGTTCACCGTGAGAAGAATAGAAATATGTGCAAGCCTGCTGATTCTCAACACAATGATTGTTTTGGAATATTATCCCCCCCTGTTTGCTCTCAAAGGCCAGGCTTTCAATACCGCTGTGTGTTTGTGCACATCAGGCCGGAGCCCAAGGAGGCCACGGAGCCCACGGAGCTGCTATCTGTGCCCTGATAACAGCTCTGCATCAGTCAGAGCCAGGATGAGATCTTGTTTAATATTACAGTGTGTTTCTCTGTCAGCAGCAGAGCCACAAAGGAGGAAGAGTCGTCTCACCTTGCTGTCTATATCAAATTCACTTCAATACATTTATAAACCACAAATATCCTGTTCCACCCAGAATGTTCAAAAAAAGAAGGAATCATCGTTTAAAGGCATGAAAAAGCACAATGCCTCTTTGTCTTTGATTCAACTAAATTCTTTAAAACTATTCACAACACTCAGAGGTTTAATCAACCAATCAGTTCCACTTCTTCAAATCCAGACTCTTCATCATCACATCGAGTGCCATTATCATTATTTATAATTGCCGGAAACACACAGCACCGATATTTAAACATCTTACCCTCCCCGTGTGTGTGTGTGTGTGTGTGTGTGTGTCACTTTACAATCACAATCATAGCACAAGCACAAGTGTGTCAGGAGTGTGTGTGTGAGCATCCGTAGGTGCACATGTTTGCCCTCGCTCCTTGCTTACCTTATGAGAGTAGTGAGGGTCAACGATCCTGGCCAAGCCAAAGTCTCCAATCTTAAGCAGCAGTTGGTCGGTGTTGATGAAGATATTGGCAGGTTTCAGGTCTCTGTGCAGGACATTGGCTGAGTGGATGAACTTCAGTCCCCTCAGCAGCTGGTAGAACAGTAAAGTAGCGTGACCTGTTCAAGAGCAAAACCCCAACATGAGGAGCGTTTACACCATAACACACCACATTCATACTTTCCCTTTTATATCCCTCACACCTGTAGGTAGCGGCCCTTGCTCCAGCAGTCGAGCCAGATCCGTTTCCATACACTCCTGGAATATGTACAGGGCCGTGAGGTGGGTGGGGTCGCGGGGCAACGGCCGTCCGTACGGCGCCAGGACCTCGCGAACCCGGACCACGTTCTCGTGGAGCAGCCGCTGCGTGATTCTGACTTCCCTCAGGGCGTGTTTCACCGACACCGCGTCGCGCATCGTAAGCTTTTTGATGGCCACGCGCTGTCCGTTACGCTGGTCCACCGCCGACAAGACCACACCGGTGACGCCCGTGCCAAGAGGGCGGAGGTCAACAAAGTGACCCCCGAGGTCAAACCCGTGGAGGAGGAGCGAGGTGTCTTGTCTGGCCATGTTGGTTGAAATGTGTGGTAATACAGGGAAAGGTGGGGACACCGGGTCAAAATGCTCTCACGTCGTCTTGTTTACATTCCATCTTGTCGGTGTGAATCAGTCTGAAAAAATGGGATAAACTCCACGAAAACCAGGAAGATTTCCCTCACAAAAATTGTAATCAGTCAGTTTTAATGCAAAGAGAAAATAAAAATGAATCACTTCCTTTCACGCCTTGAGAGACTTCTCCTGATGCATCATCATCACCTCTTCCTCTCGCCCTGGTGTAGGCAGATCATCGCTGAATCAGGCTTTCACCAAACTCGCTGCTTTGATCACACTGACCTCAAACGGAGGAACGGCGTGAAATGACTCAGAAAGGGTCGAAATAAATAAAACCAAGCGGGCAGAAATCAAACATTTGGTTTAGTCAGTGTGTGTGCAGCAAAGGGAGGTCAGCAAATCAACCACATGTGGAATAACAGATCAGATTTCACTGATTTCTTTGTCTCCTTTCAACATCGCCTTCTGGAAGATCTGGGGGTTTCGCGCTCCACAGATGTCATCCGATGCTGCGGTCCGCTGCAGGGATGCTCCTCTTATCTCTCTGTGTTTTCTTAAAGTGCGGTGATAGTCATATTAATACAATCGAGGGCAGCTAGGGGTATCCATAGCAACAGCCCCCTGTGTGGCTGATCCTCCTCTTACATTTGTAGATGCATCATCGGACATTCATCTCCACTCTGCACTCCTCTCTCTCTCTCTCTCTCTCTCTCCTCTGTGTCTTCCACACTCTCTGGTGTGTTTGTTAAGAGCCGCTAATCCTCATCGACCAATCAAAGCCTTCGATTGCCAGGCCTGAAGAAAAGACAGGCGGGTGTACATGCATTAGATTCACTCTGGTAGCTCCTCCTCCTCCTCCTCCTCCTCCATGTTACTGTCAGACAAGTTCATTAAGTGCGAGACAGTGGTCACATCCCGGATCTATGATATCCTGTGTCTGTGTGTGTGTGTGTGTGTCCGTGTGTGTGTGTCCGTGTGTGTTAATTCCTCAGTAATCTGCTTCCTGTTGCCTTCTCATGGACGCAGGGATTTCAGCATCAGGTCCTGGTCACTGTGGAGAGATTCTGCTATTAGCTGGGCTTTGTGCGGCTCAACTCATCCACTGCTGTTGCTAGAGATAAATGTGAGAGTGCTGGTGTGTGTGTGTCTCTCTCTCTGTGTGTGTGTGTGTGTGTGTGAATGTAATTTGCTGCTGACATGGAATGATTCTATTATTAATACTCGTTTCATTCACACAGCTTGTACTGCATGTAACTTAATTCAGCCTGTTCAAACACTGAACACATTCTCAGGCCTCATCTGCACAGCTTCTTCCTCTTCCTCTTCCTTCAGCCGTAGAAACGTGATATAGTGGTAAAAATAAAATTGCTGACACACCCCTGTAAAATTCTTGCTCTTCAGAACTCAATCTATAAATCTATAGGATAAATGTTGCACTCGAAGACCTGAGGTGCAAGGGGTCAATACGGGCTTAGATTTAATCCCTTCACAGTAAGTGGACACACACAAGCGAGACATCTTTCAAAATAAAAGCCTGGGTGTTTCTCAATGACATTTTAATAAGGGCAGATTGTTCCTTTGTCATCATCGCACTGTCTCATCTGTTTGCTGCCTCACTGTCACAGCCTCCGACTGTAAGGTGAGAGGAGAGAGAGAGGGAGAGAGAGAGAGAGAGAGAGAGGGAGACAGGGAGATGACAGTGGTGCTGGGTGGGAGGCGCACTGGGCTAACTTTATAAATAATGTATAACCAGTTGAGAGCTCCATGTTTCTGTAGCTTATGCAACAACAACAAAAAATACACTCTGTTAACAAGAATCACTTTGTGCGTAATAAAGCAAAAACAATGAACTACCTGGATTTGCTATTTTGAGGCTGTGCACGCTTAGAAATGTGTGATTATCCTTTCCTTTCATACAGGAGAAGAAAATGACAGTAATGGAAGGAATAAAGACTCTTGTACTTGGTAATGATGGCTGATGAAGAGGCGAGAGTACATCCTTTATAGTGCAGCTGTCTTTGTGTACCTGTGTGTGTGTTTAACTATATTTACTTCACAAAAAAAGGGGTAAAGGGAGAAAGGCTGCGTCTCTCTCCACATCGCAGTGGCTCCTTGCAGCTGCCTTTGTGTGCCCAGTGACGCCCCTTACACCGAACACACACACTCACACACTGGAATGAAAGTGCTTCTACAACAGGCACCCATTTAGAAAAAGTCTATCAACATCAAACACGTTTCTCTTCAACTACATCCATCTTATCTTGTCGATCTGACACAACAACAGGGAGAGGGAGAGAGAAAGAGATAGAGAGAGAGAGAGAGAGAGAGAGAGAGAGAGAGAGAGAGAGAGAGAGAGAGAGAGAAAGAACCAGCAGCAGCACTCACCGGAGGATCATGCAGCCGCAGCCCGCCGAGCGCAAACAAAGATCCGGGTTGTGTGTGGAGTGGAGATGGAAGAGATTACGGTCCGTCCCGGTGATCGGAGAGAGGAAGTGAACCGCGACCCACCCGGGATCTGTGTGTGTGCGGATCTGAGGATGAGAAGGGGGGGGGGGGGGGGGGGGGGGGGGGGGGGGGGGGGGGGGGCAGGCAGGGAGGGAGGTGAGGGTCTGCACCGGGGAGGGGATGAGCCGGAGGAGCCGGTGAGTGTGGGCGAGAGTCAGTCCGCTTAGTGTCAGAGAGAGAGGGGGGGGGGGGGGGGGGGGGAGAGAGAGAGAGAGAGAGAGAGAGAGAGAGAGAGTGAGAGAGAGAAAGAGAGAGAGAGAGAGAGAGAGAGAGAGGGGGGGGGGGGGGGGGGGGGGGGGAGAGAGAGAGAGAGAGAGAAAGAGAGAGAGAAAGAGAGACAGAGAGAGAGAGAGCGAGAGAGAGAGGGAGGGGCAGAGGGGGAGAGAGAGAAAGAGAGAGGAGAGGAGGGATCACCCCCTTCAGACACACACACACACACGCACACACACACACACACACACACACACACACTGCAGCAGGAGCAGGAGCAGCCAGATCCTGACCTGAGTTGGTAACTTGGAATTCTGGATGTCTCAGGATTCCAAACCTGCAGCTAAAGTCTACAAACGAACAAGATTTAATAATAGATAATAATGAATACATACTTTATATATATATATATATATATATATATATATATTAAAGTTGAGAGTGACGTGGCAATAATACGTCAAAACTTTACTTCAAATCAATCTTCAAGGTTCTGGCTAGTAGATAACTTCACTTCAGTTATAATCTGTATAACGTTATGGACACTCTTAATAGAGTCTAAGAAAAGTTGAGGAAACTGGTCTTCTGATCCAAGTAAATTGTTTATTCGCAACAAGTACAAATGAAACAAAGTGAGAGGGAACTCCGGGGTTGCTCTCAATTGTATCTCTCCATCCCCTCTTTATATACTATTTTGGGCTTGGGGTTTCCACGCCCCAAGCCCTTCCCCTTGCCCTACATTTTTTGGGCACTTACCACTATTATAATTAGCCTCTTAGTTCTAATAGTGTATTGCTACCTTGCAGATTTTAAAAAATAGTAATAATATCGAAACCCCTCCCATAAACAGGGTTTCGCCTCCTTCAGGACACCTCCTATTGTGCTGAGTCTAGTGAATCCCTAAGCTATACCTTATCTCTTATCATTTGTCATTATGCCACTTAGTGAATTCCTAAACTGTCCATTATCTCTTATCTTTTGGTCAGCATGCCAATTCCACATTCCTTTCAGCATCTCATTCGAAGAGGGAGAGAGGGCCCTTCTGAGACATCCATGCAAGGTATTCCTCAATGTACAAGAAGATATATATATATAGTTACAGCTTCATACGCTCAGTGTTGGATCAATCATCGGAATATACTGTGCTCAGATCAATTATTCTCAACAAGAGCAATCAGTCAATTTTTTTTATTTATCTTAGCTGAATCCATTGAATTCATATTGATTCCTGGTTTTGCTCAATCAAACACGATGACGTCATCAGACAAAGAATCCACAGTAATTTCAATTGTTTTTCCACCAAAGGGTATTTAAATTGTCTATTGACGTGCCATTAAACAGGCGCCAACCCATAAGACACTGCATGTGTGTGTCAGCTGTACCTATTAAGCTACAAGTGTGTATATAATGTACCTGAATCTGGATCTGTGATGTCTATAAAGGAGCAGTGGGCTTATTGCCTTATCACCCTAGAGACTGGACTAGAAGATGTGTAAAAGGAGAGTTATGAGATTCGGCCTTTGTTACTTTGTTGCAGGGGCCTCGGGACAAACTGCACAACACACTTGCTTTGGTTTGGTGAGCTATAACTCAAAGGATGCTGTTGTTGTTGTATCTGCTGCTCTCGTCTCCTGTGTGTCTGCGAAGGAGATTAAGGTTACAAATGGAATGCAGCAAAGAGGAAATTGTCAAATTGTTACTTTTGCGACAGAGAGAACTGCAGTTGGAGCCACGTGTATTACATACTGGTGTTTGAAAAGCGAATCCCTCCTCTGGCCACAATCAAAAGCGGCTCACATTAAATCACAACTCAGTGTTTTTATGTGATATACTTCTTCATAACTGCACAAACATTCATGATTCCAGTTCAAAAGTGCACCGACAATCACCAAAGCATGAAGCAGGACTGCTGACAGACAGACTGACTGACTGCAGCTGCTGTATTTCTGATGTAACTGTGACAAATTGGCTGTTAACACCACACGTTACCTTTGTTTACAACTGAAGAAAGCAATTGTTCGTCTTTTGATGAATTACTGCAGTGGATATTAAACAAATGATTATGCCTTCTAACTTTTTGGAGCGTTTTGGGATATCTGTGATTTAGAAGCGTGGAAGAAATTCCCTGGGGAAGAATAAAATGTTTCTTCTAAAGACTTCAAAGGTGATTTATGGGTTCTTGGCCAAAAAAACTAGATACACATAATTTGCTGGAAGGGAAAGAGAAGAAGGATGAAACGGAGCAAGAAAGGAAAAGATGAAAGTAGAGGAAGGAACACAGAAGAAGAGACAGAGAAGAGGGAGTCTCAGTTCATCCGTGAATGGTGACAGATACATTTTTTGTGTGATTAAAGCAGCTGTATTTAATGAAAGAGTGGAGAGAAGACGGGGGGAGATAACTGCTGCTTGGCTCTTTTGTTCTGTGTTGTCTGTGCTGCGTTTCTGCTCCTCTTCTCTGCCTGCTCTCTCTAATTAACAGTGATAGCGTCGGACAAATAGAGACATCAGTGTCGGTGGCTGGGGTGGCTATTTACAGACACACACACACACACAGGAACAGACACACACACACACACAGGAACACACAACTGAAGGCCCGGGCACATAATGTACAGCGTGTTGTCAGCAGATCTCCTGATCTTGTCAATATATGATTAAAGTAAACAACAAAAACATTGACCCTGTAACTGTAACCTATACTTCATTTAAGCACAATCTCTCTATTTTCTGACTTTATTTATGTCTTGTGTTGGACATATCATCAGGCACATTTAGTCAAATAAACATTACATCAGTAAATTCCCAGGCCGGGGGTGAAACTCTCCAAAGCAGAGCGAGTGCCTGTCTCTGTCTCTCTCTTGCTCTGTCTGTCTGTCTGTCTGTCCAGGCCGGTTGGGGCACAGGCCCAGCAGCAGCAGCAGCAGCAGCATTGTGTGCGTCCTCCTCAGATTACCTCCCTGCAGCACATCCCCGCCTAAGTAGGAAAGGAAATAAATAAATTAGAGGTCAGGCTGAAATTTCCCCCCCGTAACGACATCTGACTCAGCTCAGTGCGTATGTGTGTGTGTGTGTGTGTGTGTGTGTGTGTGCGGAAGGTTTTTCCAGAGAAGACAGAAAGAGAAGAGGACATCTGCAGGTGTGCAATGATGAGTCACAAGGGAGGGTCATAAACAGAATTCTAGGGTTAGACGGTTGATTACATAATCAATTTAGCACTTTGACTCAACACTAAGGGCACAATGTGGTGCTCGTTATAAAACGGGAAAGGAATTATTATCGGATTTATGTTTCTGAAGTAACTAATGATTGCATTCTAATCTAATAATATGTTGGCCTACTTGAATATTTGAAATAGATCAAGATCCTTATCTGAATTTAGACTGAAGTGAACCTCAATCGAGATTAAAGTGCACCTATGTGTGTAAAATGGGATTAATATGCATGACACGAAGGGTTAACAAGCAGTAAACAGAGTGAAGGAACCAGAGAACACCAGGATAACAGATGACGAGGAGACAAAAGATGCGTCAAAAGTAAACAGGCCAGAGAAACAGGTGGGAAAGAAGGCGGTAATGGAGAGAGAAGGAAAGCTCAGGAACAGACGGATGAAGAGACAAGAGAACACAAAGCAAGAGACAGTGAGGGAAGGAGAGAGGGAGGGAGAGAGGGAGGGAGGGAGGACAGGTCTCAAAGCTGACAAGGTTATCTGGCCACACGTGTGCCAACAGTTGTCCCTCAAAAGAGCTGTCTGGTCTAAATGTCAACACAGCCTGCAGGAGTGAGGGGACGGAGTGAATGAGATGCAGAAAGACTGAGGCCCGGCTGCATTTACATTAGTGGGCATCATTATTATTAAAGCAGCTACATTGATAATTAATTCTATGCTGCAAATTTTGGCCATGATGTGCTTTTATATGTGCTCTTTATATGTTTCATGTGTTTTAAATGCTAATAGAATAAGGATTTTCAAGCTAAAACACTGCTCCAGATACAGATTTGGCAAAAGAAACATTTAGACATTTTGGATGGTTTAGAATTTAAAAAAAAAGGTTTATATTTGACTTAAGGTATTCTGGACGAAATCCATGTGTTCTCTGCACTGGGTATGATTGGGTTTTGAACATGTACTCTAGCACCCTCTTTTGGTTGTTCCTTGTTACTACATACCTGCGTCTGTAATGTGCATAAATCAAGTTCTGCAGCTGATTACATGGGACGCCTGTGACAAGGATGTAACTCGGAAGAGGAAGAAAATAAATGAAATGATTCCACCCTTCAGCCTAATGTCAAACAGGTGATTTATTTTTTAGTCTGTAGTCTTGATTGATGACCTCCAGGACAAGAGTTCACATTCTCTGTTCTCTCTTTGAATACTGGCTGGACTTGTGTACAGTGAGAGCTCGTGTCGCCTGTGTGGTCAGCAGCAGCACGAGGCGTCCTTGTCAGTTGAGTCAGGAGGAGGAGACAGAGAGAGAGAGAGAGAGAGAGAGGGGGAGAGAGAGAGAGAGATTCTTTGCTTCTCAGTGTGTCTGTTTATGAAAGAAGAGCAGGACTGTTGTAGCACTAAAGGGTGAAGAACATCAAAGACCAACAGTGTAATACGTGTACCAAACTTCAAATCATTGTGATCACGTCACTTTATTCATTTGGAAACATAATATACATATACAAAGTCAAAACTATGAAGAACCGTTTCACAATTCCACACGCTTAACTGACCGTGAAATAGGATTAGACTGACATGCTACAAAGGCCACAACTCCAAATAAGACAGAAAGGACTCATACAAACCTCTTTATCTTTACAACCACATACAGCTTCATATACAGCTTGAAGTCATTCCAAGGCACAGTGCTCTTTTGAACAATAATGATGTATATATGAATGTGGCGTTTGAATACTTACACAGGGTTTAAATTCCACCTGCTGATCTACAGTAGAAACCTGCTGCAGCAAACTTCAGCTTCTTCAGACGCAAGTATTCCAATATATACTTCTTTAAATCAACAAGGATGTGTTAACATGGTGTGAGGATTGTGTAATCTGTCAGTCCAGTAATGATGCCACATCCTAACAGCCATCCATCATAAAACAGGACCTTATTGTATATTATGATCCAAATGGGCTGAGACCTAAGGGAACGCACAGAACGCTAAACTCTTTAGAAAGAAAAACTTAATATAGAGACTGAAAACTCAAAGCCACGCCCTCTCTTAAAAGTATGGAACAAATATCTTGCAAATAGAGGAGAGGAGGAGAGAATATGTCCTTTTATATTTTACAGCTGACCACTGGTGAAGGTATCATGGGTTCAGGCATGGAGAGACTCGTAGCCGTTCCTCCGGCCAGATCTGCAGGTGATCACACACACGCTCAGCATCCCAAAGAACTGCAAAAGAAAAGAGAAAGACAGAAAAACTTCAAATGAGTTTGTTCTTTCAGCTGAGCAGATCGTTGCTGTGGTGTTGCCTTCAATGTCAGGCAGGAATTGTGGGAAAATCAATTACATTCAAATTTAATCTGTCCTCTACAGGCAATGTAGAGGGAAAATACTTTACTTTTACTTTTACTTGAGCAAATTATACAAGAAACTATTTGTATTTATGACATGGCTCTCTGTGATGAATGATTTCTTTATCAACGACAGCTGAAGTTGATAAGTGACTCATCATCTGCTTTGTTGTTATCCGACAAGAAAACGCGTCAGGTTCTTTGTATTTAATTAAAAACAATCCGCAAATCTGTGATGTTGTTCAGACTTCATTTCCTTAGTGAATGTGGGTCAGTGTGAGCTAACAAAAGACAAATACACTTGGGAGTTGGGATGCGATACACAGCGGTACAAGTTTGGAGTCGACTTCTTCGAAAAGAACAATAAACTAAAGAAGCAGAGTCAGCATGTTTTTCCCACATTTGGAACACTGGCTCAAGGTTTATTTAGGACATTAATGTTCATCTATCATCGCCTATAGACAGCAGGAGGGAAAGCTCAGTCACTGAACCTCAGTGGAAACCATTTATTCCACCAAAAATCACAATAAAACTCTACTGTGAATAAAAATGCCTCGCGCAATGGCACATTTATACTTTTTCCATTATTTGTTAAAAAGCTGTAATAAAAAAGGCTCTTCATAATCCTGTCAGCAGAGGAGATTTTGTCTTGTAAAATCCCTTTCCAGCTGTGGGAAGACGTCCCACTCTCTTCTGCGTTGTTTGGCATTTACACGCAGCGCAACATCTTCAAACGAGTGGCAATTACTTGTGTCTGGCACATTCTTACATTCTGGATCTCAACTTTCTGAATCTCAACGTTTAAGTAACTGCAGGAGTCCTAAATCGCAGAAAAAATAAAGTTTGAGTAGAAAAGCGTGGCAATAAATTAAAAAGAAAAGGTGTGGAGCGCTCGTCTGTGTTCTGAAGTTTGCCCAAGGTTAAGTGCTGCGTTTGGATCGGTGTGTGTGTGTGTAATTGCTTACTGTGCGGTGTGTAAACACAACACCGCATGGAGGCATTTTATGGCGCATCCTTGTTAACAGGTTGGACGGGGTCCCATCAATCAGGCGGATCTCATTTGGGAAGGAAACAACAACAGCCAACAGCTAAGAGTGTGTACCTTAATGATGGCGAAGCCCAAGATAACCAGCATGGCGTATGACATCACATTATGGAGGAGGAGCTCCAGCTTGGCCTGACAACCCTGAAACACACACACAAAACACAGAAAACTCATCCTGATATGTTCTTCATCTCCTTTTAACCTTAACTCCTCTCCTCCTCTGTTCTGTCTT
Source organism: Genypterus blacodes (assembly GCF_046128005.1). Lineage (NCBI taxonomy): Eukaryota > Metazoa > Chordata > Actinopteri > Ophidiiformes > Ophidiidae > Genypterus > Genypterus blacodes. The sequence goes on from NW_027466873.1 coordinate 891,949, forward strand.
CCCCTTTGCTCTGGTTTCCCTCTCGCTTGTCACATGTCCACATTCATCCAACCCACTCACACTCACCTGTTAACCTTATTTCTTATCCAGTCTGTAGTTTAAATCCTGCCTGTTGACCTTTGTTCATTGCGTGATAGTCCTCCCTGCTTTTCTGTTTTTGCCAGACGGGATCCAGCCGCCCTTTACCCCCCCGGGCTCTTCCCTGTATTTGGACTTTCTTGGAGTTCTCCTTTGGATTGGCCTTCAGTTATCTGACTTCCTGGTTTGCCCATAAGCACTGTAGTCATTGTTTATTGGTTAGGTCTGAACATATCCTGAGGTTTGCCACTTCTTATTTTTGTGCTGCAGTGCTTCAGTTGCATTTTCTATTAGGGTCTTCTCCTCAGATTACTGTTTGTCGTTTCCCTCTAGGTTGTAATTTGAATTGTGTTGTTCACTACTTACCTTGGTTGCTTAGTTAGTGTAGGAGACAAAAGCACAGACATTTTGTGTATGATTTACCTCTAAGTTAAGCAAATCTGGTTGGTCCAGTCTGCCCGTACACACTGTGCTGTTGGGATCTTTACAGCAGGAAGCAGGCACTGAGGTGTTATGGGTGGTGAACCAGGGAGTGGAGGTCCAGTTGGTGTAACTCTCAACACCACAACACTGCAACTGTACACAAAGACAGAACAGAAAATTGAGATTTCAGCGAGATTGACTCATTGGACAGACAAGAGAAAGAACCGAGACAGAATGTGAGGGCAAAGTGGAAACTCTGGTTGTGCCTGTGAACCTCCAAGTGCTTTCAGTCTTGTATTCAGAATTTGGATGTGCTCACTGAATCTGGTACATCTTCACAAAACACGTTCTTCTCTTTTGACAGCGGCAAGTGAAAAAGCTATAGGACGTGAAAGCAAGAGTGACTGAGGCAACACACAGGCCCTGAGCTTTGTGGCTGCTTTGCATTCTGGTCTATTTACAGCACGGAAAGTTGTATCTGTTCTTGATTTTGTTTCCCCTCTTCCTGTGCTCTGTCTATGTCCTTCATCTTTACTCTGAGGCTCCCACACCTGCACCTGTTTTATTCATCTAAGGTTTGAGCGTTGCTGACAAAAACAGAAACCAATGGCATAGAAAAGTTCAGCCCTGCAGAGCTGAGTGATTTATGGCCGAATACAAAGGGTGACTCTTATCTTCTTGTCTTTTAAGTATATGGCATTTGCAAACTCTCATTATCGCCCCGCCCAACTACTACCTGAGAAGAAGACTAAGCATAACTGTGATCATCAGTGTGGGCGTGCAGGGCCCACACAGGCATGAGAGAGACTGAGAGGAAACTGTGAAAGGGTGACAAACCGCAAAAAATGACATCATCTAACCTGAGTCTGCAGGAGGTCCACAGCTGTAGTCTCAGCATCCTCCCCTCCATCATATTTCATGAAAACGTCATTCATTGAGCGCTTCAGGTCTCCGTTTATCTGGACAAGAAACATCAAAGCCGTTGCATTGTCAGCATTTCCTCCACAAACTTACCAACCGACCTACTTTTCACCGTTAAGAATCGATTTAACATCCAAATGCACATTTCACAGGATCCTTTGAAGGTTGAGATGTGTGTGTGACACAGGGAGAAGTGTGTTTGTAACTCACCCTGCCTTGGTAGACGATGCCGAGGACCAAAGTGGCCACTTCAGCTGCAAAGATCAGCATGATGATCATACAGAACTGAGAGAGAGAGAGAGAGAGAGAGAGAGAGAGAGGGAGAGAGAGAGAGAGACAGAGAGAGAGAGAGAGATGAGAAACCTCATCTGTCTAAAATTCAGTTTCAGAACAGAGAGGATGTCATACACACACACGCTCACACACGCACACACACGCGCACACACGCACACACACACACGCGCACACACGCACACACACACACGCACACACGCCCACACGCCCACACGCACGCACACACACACACACACACACACACGCACACACACACACGCACGCACACACGCACGCACACACACACACTTACACAGCTGAGGCCGATTTTGGACTCGCGGAGAGTGGCACAGCATCCCACCAGACCAAAAATGAACATCACCACGCTGATGCCGATGATAATGGCGGCTGGTATGAGCGTGTATTTATCCTCCAGGAAGTGGTTAAAGCTCTGGTAGCTCTGGATCACATAGACTCCCACGTAGGCCAGCGACGCCCCTGCAACCTACAGGTAGAGTGACACAAACAACAACACAACATAAGAGATGTATACATGATGCTATGATTATACGTAAACAATACATGAAGTTAGTTGTAAATGTGAGGAAAAAAGAGGCAAAGCTACAGAACCATTCTCAGTAGGATTGACAGGAGATATTAATCATCCCACTAAAAGAGAAATAAGAGACATTGCAGTTTTATGTCTATAATTAATGTGTTTGCTTTGCTTCCCTGAAAATGATGTGTGTGTGTGTTTCAGGTACTTTGGTTTGTCCTGCAGTTGTTCTTGGTCTTCTTGGTCCAACATGATGATGATTATTATTTTGTAACATTCCTTCATTTATCTTAATTTCAACTATATAATCCAACCTATACACTGTATATGGTCACACATCAATTGTGTTCCGGCAAAGTTGCTCAATAAAATTCAGACTATTCATTTTGACTACCCAAGCTGCTGGCAGTGTTATTCTGGCTTGTGTGGATTTGATCAAAGCTTTTCTACCTTCCTGACGCCGAAAGTATTAAGAACGGGTAACGTGAGTCACATTCTGTCTCACTGTCACACAGCGGCGACACAGATAAACATTTCAGGAACTGTGGATGAAATCACAGTTTGAGTTTTGTTCCTCCCTCTCTTCATCATGTGATCTCATTATTCCTCTCCTATCGTGCCCATTAAAAGTCATCAGATTAAATTAAAAAATCCATATCTGGCCTAAAACATTGGAGGCTGTGATTAGAAATGATGTGAATGACATTTTAGAACCCAGACAGTTCAGTGTAAATAGTATTATATACAGATGGAGCTGACTGGGTGACGTGTGGCGTTCAAATGCTGAATGGACAACTTAGAGAGAAGAGGAGGGATGTGATATACTGTGATGTAAACGTCACTGCGGATACGCGTCTGTAGTATTACTTCCCTATAATGACGTAAGACACGAGATTGTAAAAGCTGTGTGTACGTACGTGCGCATGTGTGTGTGTGCATGAATGTAACTCCACCATCACACACGCTCTGCCTCATGACCGGAGCATTTTAATCACCCTATAGTCACGGGATCCCTACCAACACCCCCCCACCTTTCACCCCTAATCTCAGCAGAAACCTCTTCATCTTGTGGCTAAGAAGCAGCACAAAGAGGCTTACAAAACAAAAACCCAACAGCGTGCACGCACCACCACAAGACCGCTCCTCTGGAATGTCAAGAAATCTCTGGAGGGATGTTTCTGGGACTGTTGAGTGTGTTCCTAAGGGGCCCCTTGGAGGATAAGGCGCCGGTACAGTAGACTCACAGGTTCAAGAGGCTGCTGATTATAGTGATGCTGACGTTCATGTGTGCTCATTTCTATACTGAAAGGTTCAAATCTTCCTTAAATGTCAAATAGAAAAGGTGGCGAGACTGAACTGCAGTAAATGAGGTCATATTGACTTATTACTGCCCCGCAACCTGGAAGTGTATATGACTGTGATACAGGCAGACACCAGTTTTGATATGAGATGCACACAAACGGCAAAGGGATACATTGTGTTGAATGTGTGAGAGGATGATGGAATAGCAGATGGTGTTTACGCTGACCTTTGCTCAACAAACAAGGGAGAGAACGAAATGGTACAAGAACCGACAAAGAGCATTAAAAGTGAAGATAAACTGAATCTACGACTTTGACTTGAAGCCAATTTTTACGCTATTATAACATTAACCTTCAGCCAAAAAGCGATTTGTTAGGGGAGATATAAAGGAAGCGAGAGGCTCCGAGAGAAGGACTGATCATGGGTTAGCAGCCAGAGTAAAGTTTGCTTTGATATGAATGAGGAAAACAAACAGATCTTTGAGAATGACTCAGGTGATGGTGGTTGGGAAACATGAGTACACAAGAAATGTGACAGAGTGAGTCACAGCCTCCTCTGAGATAAATATAGATATACATTTATATACTATGTAGGCCGAAAAAACATGTTTGGGGTTTGATTACTTGATATAAATATAAATATAAAATGTTGCGATTGTCTAGCAGGGGCACTTAATATGACAATTGAAACCAGAGCATTTCATGTTAAGACTGTAAACTTGTGCTTTATCAGCGCTGGATAATGATTTTGAGCACAACACAGTCCACAGACAACAATAGATTAAACATATCCTGTTTACGTTCAGATTCAGTACAAACGCGTCACCAATGTTATATGCGCCGGATCATTTCCGCTCTTCAATGCAAACAACATCGACACGGTTCAAATCATTGACGGTGTGTGAAGACCAACTCACCCAGAAGATGAGGCTGAGCAGCAGCAGGATGCTTTTGGAGGTGAAGATTCCGCAGTCCATCTTGTCCGGAGGAGGATTCAGAGCAGATAGGAGGGAGAGACGATGAGCTGAAGCTTCGGTTTTTATGTCAGAGCGTCGCTGGTGTTCGCGGTCACAAGTTTCACCCCGAGAGTCTGACTGAAGTCTGACTGCAGTCACTCCGATCACATGGTCACATGCTGCAGGGCAGAGCGAGGGGGGCGGGGGTGGGGGTGGAGTGTGCGTTGTGTATGTTGTCAAGCAACGTTCTCACTGCTCTCTAAACACACACACAAACAAAAGCGTATGATTCATTTACATTTACACTAAACTAACATATATACAACAATGATGTCATACTTTTATTTATATTATTAATACTATTATTATCATTATTATTACATTTACTAAATCTAGTCTCTTCTCTTTGGCTCTAATGACCTGAACATAACACGATCCACACAGTTACATGAGCGCCTTTGATTCAATGATTTGTAGCTCATAATGGAATTAAAAATGATACGTAATTGCTTGAATGTCCTGGTTAACAAATATTATACTGACGTTCTGCCACAGCGGCAAGCAGTCTGTGAAATAAAAGGGAAAGAAAGGAGGACACACACGCTTCATAATGGACATTAAGGCTTATTTAGGCTTTGACTGGATTCATCAGGCATCAAATATTCTTAAATCCGTCCCTCCTGTTGCTCCTCCACACCGTCTGAATAACGCTGTGCTCCATCTCTTCTCACACAGCAGGCACACAGTAACATTCACACAATATGACGTGAAATGACATAAAAGCTCATTTTAAACAAGCAAAACGTTTATTCACCACGTTTTCACAAAAACACACGTTGCTTTGACGTTCGAATGCACCATAACATCACTGTACACATATGGGCGACGATATAAACAGCAGATGGGTTTCTGTATACTTCTTGAAGTGTCTTTAAGTAGTGAAAACCGCTCACGTAGAACATAATTTTGGAGCCGATGTGTGAGGCATGTCATTGTTTATATGCGTGGAACTGCAGTCATTTAAACTAGCCCGTTCAGATGATGTAATCCTGATAAATGTTGACAATACACACATTGTTAACTTCTCTTGAAGATCATCACTGAGTACTTACACAGGTAACTTGGCTATATTTCATCCAAAGCTTGAATAAAATGCAAAAAGAGACATTTTAACTGATTTTAAAACGTTCGTGTTATTGAGGCTGTGGTCGATTTTGCGTGTGTATTTTAAAATCAAACCCCATGAAGACAAACACAACCTGCGTAGAGTGAAAGCGAGCAGAGACGCACCGTGTGTGTGTGTGTGTGTGTGTGTGGGGGCACGCGGCAGAGGGGGGGTTGACTCCACACGGCTCTCACCGAGGCTTTATAAACAGCGACCTTGCTGTCATCATCCACCCGTCACTTCATCACTTACTCAACATGTCTACCGTTGTGTTGACTACACCTTCGCCCGTGGCCCATCAGGTCACTCCGGCCCAGAGGAGAATGCTTCCCCCGGTGTCCCAGCTCATCCTGAAGGCCGTGTCCGGGTCCAAGCAGCGCAGCGGCGTGTCTCTGGTCGCCGTGAAGAAAGCTCTACAGGCCCGTGGCTACGATGTGGCGAGGAACAACACCAGAGTCCTCGCCGCCATCAAACGGCTGGTGGTGAAAGAAGAGCTGGTGCAGACGAAGGGGACCGGGGCGGCAGGTTCCTTCAAGCTGAACAAGAAGCCCCAAACGCCGAGAACACGAAAAGTGAGGGTGGAGAGAAAGAAGAAACCAATGGCGAAAAAGGTCAAGAAGACCAGAGCCAAACCAGCAGCAGCGAGAGGCGCTGCATCGAGAGCCAAGACGCCACGGAAGAGGATGGTGACCAAGGCGAAGAGGCCCAAGAAAGCCAAGAAACCTGCCGCAGCCAGGAGACCCATAAGGAGACCCACCAAGAGGCCCACTAAAAGGCCCAATAAGAGGCCCAGTAAGAGGCCCAGTACGAGTGCCAGTAAGTCCAAACGCAGGGTCTCAAAACCCCTTAGGGCCATATGCAGGAAATGACCGAACTCTCTCATCCAGTGACGACACCATTCTGGAGCTCTCTTATGTGGACTGAAGTTAGATGATGTCATTCCACAGAGCATACCGAACCTGTTGCTTCACCTGGACCCATACATTATTACCACTGTTAAACACAATAAAATGCTTTGAATTTGTGCCTGGATAATCAGTTTTATGATTTGAATGGCGTGTTGGATTAAGCATCATTACGCATCATTTTACGCACCGTTACGCGAACTAGAGTCCGTGTAATTACGCGAATGTCAGCTGGTTAGTGGGTGTGAATCCACTCTTACTCTTATCACAGCAGCACAAACACGTGTTGATGTTTGAAGGCGGAGTATGAAGAATGCGGTCATCATTTACGGTTAAGATCGGGGTTTGATAATGCAGTGGGTTTAGAATTGAGACTAAAGGGGCTCAATTCGTTATGACTCAAATTCATATACAATATAGTACAATAGACGAACAAAAGGTAAATTGCAAATATTTAATACTTAGTCAGTCCTCTATAATAGAAAGTAAGTTTAAGTCAAGTTTGAATCAGGAGCATTTTGAAACTACGCGCCTAGGTTTAATACATTATGGTTTCACATTGCCACCTACTGGTCAGGGGGGGTAAATGCATCCTCAGACTCATGCCGTTCTGCCGGCAGGAGGCTCAGGTTAGTGTACAGCAGTGTAACCACAACAATGTGTCCCAATGTGTACGCAAACCTCATCTGTTCTTATTGCAGTCACCTACCTCTGATAAATATTCAGTCAAGTTGACCAGATATGAAATAAGTATGCGTTCAGATTTACTAAATTGGAAAAATGCAAAGTTGTGTAGAACTAGAGGGACAAAAAAAGTCACATTTGTTGTTCCACATGTGTGTTTATGTTTGGTTCAATAAACTGTGCTGTACTTAGTAAGAGTTCTAATCGAAAATTAAAAAGGAGAACATAGATCTACCTGTGGTTCCTCCTATTAAATAGGAACACCAGAACTATAGTTACTGAGGTAAATAGGAGTGGCTTCTGAGTTTCCACAGCACAGTCGTCTGACCTGTTGTCCTTTGTTTTGTTCTGCATATCTAAATCTGTTTTGTCTGACTGATCTCGGCTTCATGCTTGGTGTTGTGCGGCGACTCAGAAATTCCCCAGATGATTCCCTCTGACACACACTCACGCGACATAACGCTCAAGAAGGGAGCCACTTCCTCTTTAGATGCGTATCTCTGCTTCACTGTTCCCTTCCGTAAGAGAAAGTTAGGCGACAACTTCACCTTTACCTTAAAAGTGAGAAGTCATGTACAGATGATGTATTGACATGAGTAGTGTGTTTGTGTGTGTGTGTGTGTGTGTGTGTGTGTGTGTGTGTGTGTGTGTGTGTGTGTGTGTGTGTGTGCGTGCGTGCGTGCGTGTGGGAAATTCCAGGTTGATAGTTGCAGTTTCTGAGGATATGAGATATGAACCCATACACTGCAATATGACTGAATATTTGTTACGTGTATGTATGTGTCCCATTACATACGTGTCCCATTTATTACATTTACAAACAATGCATTCTTAGGGCATCGCTTCTCCTTCTCTTCTGTATATAGGTCAGAAGTTAGAGGTCACTTGAAGTCATTGAGGCGTCATCATCCAAACACATGATGACCAAACATGATGCATTGGCAGAAATCAAAGTGCATTAGTCAGACACTAGTGTGAGACAATATAGAGCTCAGCTAGTGCAGTTAATCAAACAATGTGTGTGTTAGACAGTGTGACTTTTCTTTGACAGAACAATGAGCCAAATTATGATTCTAATCAGGAAACAAATTCAGACTTCACTCCTCAAACAAAATCCCATCTGATCTCCTTCACTATAGCATATTTAGTATATTTATGTATAAACTGTGAAGTGAGCACAGTTTACCTGTAAGTGAAAGTAAAATGTGGTCCACACCCACTAAACTGTTTGTGCCTATGTTGTCTGTCATGGGACACAGTGAGAGAGGAGGAGGAGGAGGAAGAAGTGGGGCTTATTCAAAGACCATTGTTCTGCTTTACTTCACTTCAGACACAACCATGGGGAAGGCAGCAGTGACCCTCCTCGCTCTCTCTCTCCTCCATGTCTGCTCCCCTCTCCCTCTCAGGCGCCCCAGCGACGGGCTGAGGCAGTGTCGCGCCTCTGCCAACTTCTCCATCACCGCCCTGGAGGTGCTGCCCGGCGGAGGCTGGGACAACCTCAGGAACACGGACATGGGTCGGGTCATGAACTTCAGCTACTCCCAGTGCCAGAGCACCGAGGATGGAATCTACCTCATCCCAGACGAGGTGTTTGTCATCGCGCACAAAGAGACGGGCGTGGAGACCAACTCGGAGATAATCAGCTCCTGGATCAATCAGACCAGCATTACATCTCAGACCATCAACGCAGACGTATCCTTCTACACGGTGCTGAACGGCAAGTTTTCCGTCGAGAACAAACGGATGAAAACCCACCAGGTCAAAGAGTCTTCCACTACAGCCAGAGTACAGGTACGTCTACACAGGCCAGGGTTTGGGTGGATAGAATGAGAGGCGCTTAGATTAAATACATGTTCTGTGTGTTTGCAGGCACCTTAGACAATTTTATTCATAAAGCAGATTGCACAGAGGAAAATTCATATTTCAGTTAAAAATAAATGGTAGAATTACAATGAACGGGTAAAGAGTTCATCTGTAAAGTGCTCAACATTCAGTTAAAGAATATGGAGAACATAAGGTTTAAAAAAAGAAAAAGGGAACTGGGGACTGAGCTGAGGAAAGTCTTTTATCACATGTAGATAAAGTTTATTGATCATGAGCTTAATAAAACAAAACCCTTACAAATATCTAGTTTGATTTAAGAGGAAGGAATGTCGCCCTCATACCCTCAGTCAAGAATGTTGTGTGCATTAGACAAAGCTGGACGCAGGTGGCAAAAACAGGAAACTATAACTTGATGACATTTAACTCTCTCTCTGCCTCAAAGGTTCGAAACTTCATCTACACAGTGAAGGCGTATCCGGACTTCACTCTGGACTCCCGCTTTGCTCAGCAGGCAAAGGAGATCGCAGACGCTATCGAAAACAACCAGACAAAGCACGCCACCTACCTGTCAGAGATGATGGTGCTGAATTACGGAACACATGTCATAACTAGTGTTGATGCCGGGGCCACTTTGGTGCAGGAAGACTACCTCCGCTCTTCATATGTGGTAGACGGCGCAACTCAAAGTTCCACCATCACAGCGGCGGCCGGCCTAAACTTTTTCGACAAGGTGAAGTTTGACATAAGCAGCCAAAGTTCCCAACAGAGCTCAGTGCTGAAAGCGTATCAGACAAACATTCAGTACTCCCTCATCCAAAGCCATGGGGGCGGCACGCCTTTCTACCCCGGCATCACTCTGCAGAAGTGGCAGGAGAGCACCAGGAACAACCTCGTCGCCATCGACCGATCGGGATTTCCGCTGCATTCCTTCATAAATCCAAACACATTCCCCGATCTGCCACAGCCGACGGTTAACAAGGTGGCCCTGACGGTGAGCCGGGCCATCCAGAGCTACTACAAAGTCAACACCCGCCCCGGATGTGTCGACGCCAACTCCAAGAACTTCGACTTTCAAGCCAATATTGACGATTCTTCCTGCGAGGGCCCTGCAACCAACCTCAGCTTTGGTGGTGTGTATCAGGAGTGTGTTCCTCTCAGCTCAGATACAGGCCCACTTTGCGAGGCCCTGGCCCATAAAAACCCAGCCACAGGCGCTTTCTCCTGTCGGCTTCCTTACGGCGCAACTTTACTGAGATCTGAAATGAGACAGCAGCCGTACAGTAAGCATGAATGTTACCGTCAGAGTTATGACTGTGGGTTTTTAGGCCTGTCGACTTGCTATCGCACAGTATGTGTGGACAACTACTATGTTCGCTCTGCTCGCATCAACACTTACTGGTGTGTCACCAATGGAAAAGCCCCAGACAACTCCGGCTATCTGTTCGGCGGCATCTACAGCCCCTCACTCCTGAACCCCCTCACCAATGCCAAAAGCTGCCCCTCAGACTTCATCCCATCAAAGTTTCTCTCAGATGGTGAAGTGATCTGCATGAGTAAAGACTACGAAACCGGCAGCAAGTACGCTGTGCCCTTTGGCGGCCTCTTCAGCTGCGAGTCGAACAACCCACTGGCCGGCGGTCAACATCGCTGCCCTCCCAAGTTCAGTCAGCACCTCGCCACAGTTAGTGACGGATGTGAGATTCTTTACTGCGTCATGTCCGGTCTGTTCACAGGTGGGCAGCTGCGTCCCATCCACCTGCCTCCTTTCACCAACCCTCCCATTGTCAACAAGCATGCCACCAACACGGTCATGGTGATGACTGAGGGAGGTATGAACTGGGTCAGGGTGGGGCAGAGCAAGATGTGGAAACTGGCCAAACCAGAGGAAATCAACAAGATCGCAAAGGAACTCAGACTGGAATCAGACCAGATGTCCAGTGGAGGCAAAGCAGGCGTGGCCTTTGCTGTGATTGGTTTGGTGGCTCTGGTGGCTGTGGCTACGGTGCTCCTGGTAAGGAGGTGGAGGAAGAGGAGGGGGGAGCTGCCTGTGTTTAGGAGGCATAGAGGCTACGAGGCAATAAGTGGCGAGGTTGGGTCCGATCGTGGAGAGAGAGGGGATGTGGGGGAGGAAGATGAGGACGTGTCAGAAATACACACAAAATGAAGCGTAGCACCCACAGGGGAGTACGGTGTGACAAAAATACTTCCTTATTCTGCTTACTTGTTGATTGCAGCCTACCTGTAATACCAGGACCTATTTTCACTCATCTTACAGTGTAAACATGAACAAGAAATACTTTGAATGGTGTGTTCATTAGCTTGAGAGGAAGATGTAGACAGATGTTCTACCCCGTCATCTGTACTCAGTAAGTCAACTTCACATTCTACATTTGCAAACTCTCAGATTCTGGCGGCGTCTGCCTCTGATCAGAGCACAAACACTAACAACACACTGCCCCCTAGAGGCCAACAGGTACAACACCACCCAGCGCATAAACATCGTCAGCATAATGTCTTCATCAGTAACATCCATTAACTTGAATATTTCTCAAAGGGAAATGAGAAGCATTTTGTATCTTTAGGAAATTAATAAAAGATGAATGGGATTTAACAGGTGCTATCTTTTATACTGTACTTTATTTTAATACTTGCACTGTTCTAATCTAGTAAATAAAAGAATAAAAACATGTTCTTCTTTGTCTTTGTGTTCAAGCACGTCTACATCTGTTTTGAATTCTGCACATCACTGTAAAATCTTTGTGGCTCCAATGCAGCAGTCAACACAATCTAGCAGACGGCTTTCTTGACATGCAAACACACACACACACTTTTTATAGCATTCTAACTTAATAACATGGTGCTGTGCCAATACAGCCGTAATCCTAAGAAAGGTTTTATAGCGGTAATTCTTTTGCCGTTTTCAGTTTTAGGAAATACAAAACATACAGAGGTCAGAAAGCATAAATCACACACAAATATTGGTTCTTTAAATACATTAAACACGTTGAATGCAACATCTTTTACACTGATGTGCAGACAGGAGCACTCACACAGAAAAACACCAACGGTCCACCCTCGGCCATAAATAAACAATGGTGAAGCTGACCTCATGGCTCTGCTAGGTTATCAGCCACAGACAGAGCAGCTCAGACACTGTTTGGACAAAAACACACACACACTCCCGTACACACATTGACTGACACAAAGACACATACACGCATGCACACACCCATTTCCCGTTAAGAGGGCTCATACCAATTTCCATCTTTCCTCTCGTGACAACGCAAGAATCTCCACCCCCCGCCTACACACACACACACACACACACAGATCCATAAAGCTGGCTCTTGAACATGAAAACAAAACCACTCATGCAGAGGAAATTGGTATGAAGGCTTTAGGAGAGAGAGGAGGGAAGAGAGAGAGAGAGAGAGAGAGAGAGAGAGAGAGAGAGAGAGAGAGAGAGAGAGAGAGAGAGAGAGAGAGAGAGAGATTCATACTGTAGGGGAACACCCTCCAAAGCCTTTTCCACAAGGCGAAGGACAGACAAAAGAGTGCCCAACACAGGCAGCCAGTGAAGCTTCTCAAGCGTGAATCCATTTCCAGCAGGATAAGGAATGTGCACATCTTACTGTGTGCCATCCGTGGAATAAAGTAAGACAACAAATACTGAACAGAGAGACTCTTTGTAGAGAGAAAACCGGCCGCATGACAGCTCTTTGAAGAAGTCAAAGACAGAAGTAAAGGAGAAAACAGCAAAGGTAAGTGTGTGTGTCGTCTCGTAGCCGACTGGTTGTGGTGCGTGCATCTGCCGTGCACGTTTTGAATGTTGACACATCTGTGGCAGGATTACATGCTCCACTTTGCAAAGGAAAGAGGATTAGAGACTCATTCACTGTGTAACAGACAGCAAGTTGCATCTGAAAACTACCAGCTGCAAGTCTGCAGTCTGTTGACCTCTGAAATATGTGTTTAATCTAAAGACTTTTGAAAGTAACATTTTAAAATACACCATCCTGCTGGCAAAATGAAATTATAAAAGCTGACCTCACTAAATAGTTTCTCTTCTACATTTAGGTGACCATGTCATCAGGAGAATTCCACCGGAGCAGATCCATGTTGTTTATGTTGGCCCTGCTGGTGGTGCTGGAGGTCTGCAGGGTGCAGGGCTGTCGGACCGGCTCAGGGTCAGAGTGTGAGAAGGCCCCCTTTGTCCCGGGCCACAATCTTGCAGGGGAGGGCTTCGACGTGGTGCGGATGCAGCGGACAGGCGCATATGTCATCAACGTGAAGGCTCATCTGACTGACAACCGCACGTGTACACTGTGTCCCAACCGCTTCCAAAACGGACAGGTGACTAGATCTAAACTCTCCAACTCATTATTCCATCCACGGAGCTCTCCTTGTTCTCTTTCTTGCTCTTCCTGTCGTATTTTTTTTTCTGTCCTCCCACCCCCTCATTCTACACTTCCTTTCACCCCTCTACTCTTTCTTTGTCCGCTCCAGATTCAGAGGCTGCCAGCAGCAGTGTTGGACTGGCGGCCCTTGAGTCGCTGCAGTAAGCAGCTTTCTAGTGCCCTTCACCACTCTGTGGACTCCCTGTTGCGCAGCTCCAACTCTGTGGTTAACAACAACTGGGGCCTGGGCCTGAGTCTGGATGAGCTGGGTAAAGGGGTGCTGGGGGGAAGCCGCTCTGACTTGGCCAAGTTTGCCCGCTCACAGCACAGCGTGGACAAGGCCACCTTTGCTATCCACGAAATCAGCTGCACCTACTACAGGTAAATGGGGAAATTCTTGATTTTGGATTCATTTGACAGGGAAAGACAAACCTTTTCACTCATAATGGTGTACTCAGTTCACAATGGCCTCGTGTGTATTTCCATTTCTCCCTAACATGCTTATAAAAGGCCTCGGGGTTGTGTTATGATTAAAGTCCTTTTGTTTTCTCAGCTACAGGCTTGCTGACCATCCACAGCTGAGTGCAGAGTTCTCCAAACATCTAATAAGACTCCCACGCAGCATGAATACGAGTCAGAGCAGAGCGCTCTACAGGCGGCTCATAGACACCTACGGGACACACTACATACACCAGGTCAGAGGAGTCCCATGACACACTCTCATAAAGCATGTCATTGATTCTGATATATTAATGGAAATAGCAAAGCGGAAATGGAATTATGTGCTAAAACTAGGATTGCTGGTTAAAGCTCAAACATTCCATTTCTGAAAGGACACAGTCTGCTCTTCCTCTGGCTTGGTTTTAATAAAACCTGGGAGGATGAATGTTTGTAAGTGGTGCACCTCCTTCCATGTGTCCCGCAGGTCCGGCTGGGTGGTAAAGTGAAGCGAGTCACCGCCTTCAGGACCTGCTTGGCCACACTGAAGGGCTTTTCTGAGTCGGAGATCAAAACTTGTCTGAATGTTGAACTCCGGATGGCTCTGGGCTTCATCCCCGCCAATGTAAGCTTCACCAACAAGTGTGACCACCTCCTGAAGGGAAACATGAGCATGGGCTTCTATCAAGGCTTCATGACTCATAAGATAGAGGTGACCGGAGGGGAGAAGTACTTCCCAGACATCCTGTACCAACAGGATCTATCGGAGGCTTACCACAGCTGGATGAACAGTCTCCACGACAACCCAGATGTGGTGTCTTATGCCATCTTCCCTTTACATCAGCTGGTGGACGACCCAGAGATCAGCGGCAACTTGAGAAGCGCCGTCAGCGAGTATATTAAAGCCAACCAGCTGCCAGAGGACCAGTTTGGTTTCAAGAACTGCTCCCCGAAACCAAACCTGGATCACAACTGCTGTCCTCTTCGGGCTGGCAGAGGGATGCTCAGGCTGGAGATCCACAGAGCAGCAGGCCTGAGGGCGGACACCTTCACAAAAACGGATGCCTACGTGAAGATCTTCTACAACGGCATGTACGAGGAGACAGAGACCGTGATGGACGATAATGACCCAGTGTGGAACGCCACTTACGACTTTGGCTCAGTGGAAATGGGTCGGGAGCTGAGGTTTGAAGTCTGGGACAGGGACGTGTTTTATAACGACGTAGCGGGGAAGTGCATCATCTTCCCAGAGAGAGGTATTCACTCTCTAAGCTGTCAGCTCAGCAAAGGAGTTCTCTATTTCACTTACACCATCAAATGTGACGTTCACCTGACCGGCTTCAGGTGTGGACGATACTCCCCCAACGCTGAGTAGGTTATAAAATTACAACCTCTTATTTTACCGGAGATTTTGTCCTTGTTGTTCCTACTATTGTGTACATTTTGGGTTTTTAAAAAGAGCTCGTAAAAAGTTATGTATGTTTATCAATACTGAGATTAAGTGCAAATAACTTGATTGTAGGTATTCAAACAAAACCACCCGTTTTATAAAACTATTCTAAATTACTTAGACGTTGTATGAAAAAGAAAAGTAAGTTGTTCTTTGTAACTTAGTTGTGATGCATCTGTGTGAGTTCTTGTGTATCCCGTGTTATAGCTAAAATAAACAATATCTACATTTTGTTCACTTTATTTGATCCAGTAAATACTGTGTATGAAGATATTGGCACCTTTCAATAAACACAACGGGCAAAGACACACTAGTGAGTAAAGAGTTCATTCAAAGTGAAAAGATGAGTTTGTCTTATTCGTAGCTTTTCCCTGTTTAAAATGTTACCGACACCATCCAATCATTATTCAAATATTTATTATTCAGTTCAAGAAGGAGCTTATAAAAAACATAGAAATGACTTAGTAAAAGCTTCAACTGAAACACTTTTACATTTACATCACGTTAGCCACTAATACAGTACATAAACGCAGCCGCTGCTTACACACTTCACCGTTCCCTCTCTGAGATTTGGCTCAAAACTACTATGTCACGGAACAAAAACAGCTACAAAACCAAACTGAGCATCATATTGAACAAAAATGTATGACAATGTTTTTGGAGGTGGATAGTTTTGACCAGAAGAATGGCTGAACTGTTTGTTGTTCCATTCACTCTCCCTTTACCTGCAGCTAAGTCACTGTAGGTCAACCTGGGTTCCGATGCGACCACAACTGTTGCATCATCTATTTCAAAAATCAGGAGGAAATTCATACGGTGGCATATTTTTCAGGTTTATATCTGGGCAGTAACCGTTCTGTGACTCAAATCAGAACAAAAAAAGATGTCATTATATGAACAGGCAGGTGTAGCAGAGTAAATATGGGATACTATATTACTACCTGCTTCGTCCTCACCGGGTGTGGAAGGGTAAGCTGGATCGTTCTCTTCAACCAACAGGGAACATATACTGAACTTACAGAGATTGCTCGTCAGCAGGAATCAAACAACTGGTTTTTTAAAGAGCTCTTGATGAAGAACAAAGGCCAACTTCTCTCCAGACTAAACAGGTCACTCACCGGTCTGCGTCACACACACAACCATCAAGGGGCCGCCTGCAAGCGCTCTCCATTCCTACCTTAGCATGGAATACTTCAACCTCTTTGTATAAACACGTGGACCCACACACATGGGGTCACGTGGACATGTAATTAGAATATTCTATGACAGTCACATCCACAGTATTATAATCACGATTTGGTGGATCCCTGGAGGTTTGTTTGAACTTTAAACACCAGGTTTTTACAGCTTTGGACCCTCAAAAATAGAGCTGGGACAGGTAGAGTCATTACCTTCTTGCCTTATTTAGAGTGTTCTCCTAATCTAAGTAAGAGTGACATTTGTTTATTGTGTGCACAGACAAACACTGTTTGGGCACTTCTGCCATGCTACACAGGAAATCTGATCATTTCAATATCAGAACATTAGTTTAATCGTCTTTTGGAGTTGCAGGACAAACGGGTCACTGGCCTTTTTCCAGTGTGCGTCTACATGAACATACTGTAAGTTGTCGTCACACAGTCCCAAGCTGAGACTACATTTCTCAAACCCGCGGGGCTCATGACTGAAAAACTACAATATCTGAACACATTAAAGGTTAAGTCCACTTATTACACCGTTCAAGTATTCCTGGCAGGTAAACGTCAGTGGTTCTAGAGGTTTTCCAGCATGGACACAAACGTGCCTTTACAGTCGGCACGACGCCGTCTGTCCAAGACGGTGGGAATAAGGTTTAAAGTGTACTTGTACAGTTTTGTGTCTTTTGTATCACAGTCCGAGTGACTTTTTGAGCAGAGATGCCATATCTTCAGGAATGGTTCCCTCGCCACCTAGAGGACAAATGACGTACTGTTAATTTGTATGTGAATGACTCGGGCACACCAGGGGGAAAACAGGTTAAAACAACATTAGATAGCGTGAAAACCAGCATATTAGTCACAACAAACCACAAATGACTGCCTTAAGCTTTGGATCCGCCATTTAAAAAAAAGAGTGAGATATTTTCTAATTGCAGGATAGGTGAAGGACTGTTTCCTCCAAGCAGCCAATTACTCTTGGAGTCCATTCAACTCGGATGTTTTCAAAATAATTAGTTTTGTTTAGCGTTGACTTGACCCAGTTAGAGAGTTGGCTCACACTGAACAACCGCTGGGTGTTATGAAGTCATTTTCACACTGGGCTGTGGTTGCAGAGCATTGCGAGAACCCTGATATCCTCTTTCATTAATGTTCACCTCACTGGTGTGTTAAAAGATCAAACTGTCAGCTACCTGGTTTATGTAAATATTTCTCATCTGCTGTGGAGAAGGAAGTGAATATTCACACTGTCCTGACAAACATCTACAGGCAGTTAAACACAACAGCATCATCACCGCTGTCCCTCAGGCCCCAGAGGCTTCAATTACTCAGATTAGAATTTTAGTAGATTTTTTTCACAACACGTTTGTGATTGTGCCAACTCAACCGCGTGCGTGCGTGCGTGCGTGCGTGCGTGCGTGCGTGCGTGCGTGCGTGCGTGCGTGCGTGCGAGTATCTCATATGCTCACCTCCTTCTGCAGCAGTCATGTCCTGCTCCAGCTTGAGTTTCTTCTGGCCCAGCTGCAGTATGCAGTCCTCTATACTGTCCTTACTGATCAGCTTCATCACCTGCACAGTTCTGAAACACACAGCGGAGGAAAAATCTGTCAATGGACTTGGTACTTTTCTGACCGCTTCACGCCATCATGAGGAGGTTCACTCCTACTGGAAGGAACTATTTCTGAACTAAAATTAGCTACTGATAAAATTAGCTTCGGTAAAATGTATGGTCCGCCTGTGACACACTTCCCTGGTGAAAACACATCAATAAATGAAAATACAATCTTCGTTTTGCTGCACTTTCATCCTTCAACCTCAATACTGAGGCTGCATAGGAGACCCAGCCTAGCACGGACTCATTAGACAAAGAAAAATAAGTTGCTTAAGTGAAACGCTGCTCTAGTCAGAGTAATGCTTCCTCATTTACTTCTACAGTCTTTGAAAGAACATTTTAGGGCCACACAACATGCATTTACTCTTCCCTCTTCATTCCGCTCAAACTGCTTTTGTTGTTCATAACTAAGTCTCAACTGTTCAGAGGGCTTTCTTCTGCCTGCAGCCTACCTGGTCTGGCCGACACGGTGACATCGGTCTTCCGCCTGTTTGTCATTGTAGGGATTACAGTCGATGTCATGTAGGACGACAACGTTAGCCGAGGTGAGGTTGATGCCCAGGCCGCCGGCACGCGTTGACAGCAGGAACACAAAAATGTCAGGGTCCGTGTTGAACTCGTCAATTAATACAATCCTGTCGAATGGAGAGATCAAGACAAGATCACAGTCTATAGGAGAAAGACATCATACAGCATGTGTACAATTACTCATCACTGAAACCTACAATGGTAGCAGATGTTTGCATTAGATAAAATAACAAAGCATTTTAATGTTGAAGGCTCTAAATAGTGGAAAATGTAATATTGAGAACTCTGACCTGTCAGCTATGGGTGTGGATCCATCCAGTCTGACGTAACGATGCTTGAGGTGCTTCAGCAGTACCTCCACAATGTCCAGCATCATGGTGAACTGACTGAATAACACCACTCTATCTCCCTGTGTGACGAGAAAGGAGTTGTTAGGAAATCCAAAGCAGTTGGAATCCACTGATCTGAGCAAATGTGCCAAAGGAAAAAAGGAATAAAGTCAAGATGAAGAGATCAAGAGTAACAATGCCAACAGGGTTTTTCTTGTTGGTACCTTGACTTTGAGTGATGACAGCAGCTCTGTGAGGTGGTGGAACTTTCCCGAGTCGAGCAACAAATCTTTTTCCAGCTGATAAGAGCTGATGGAGGAATACTGCTGGCAAAGGCGATGCAGTTCAAAGTCTGACATCACCTCCATGTCCTCCTGGATCAGAGAGGCGTTGGCGTCAAAGTGACTCGGCTCCTGGGGAGTAAGGAAACAATATAGAGGGACCGGTGTTAAGGAAGAAGAGATGAAGGCACAGCAGCAGCATCATCAAGACAAGAACACACTGTGGAAAAATGAAGGAGGGCAGCTGGAGTGAAATGCAGACTGACCTTGAGCATGAGTTTACTCATCTGTTTGAGTTTATCAGTGGTGTAGTACTGCCTGTGAAGCAGAGGGTGGTTGGCCATTTTCCTCAGCTGCATCATCACATTGGCCAATTCTCGCTCTGCAAGAAAACGTGTTCTTCATAAACATTCTCTTGTTTGTGTAATCTATTGTTCCCATCTACATTATGTCACAATCAATAAGGCTTACTCTCTCCATTGGTGTGTTGCTTGAGTTTCTTAAAGAGGTTCTGGTAGAGAACATGCTGTTTCTCACTCATCGGACAGAACTCCACCGTTTCCTCCTTGGCTGGCAGCTGTTTGAGCACCTGAAGAAAAAGAAGACCACCACTGGCAAAATTAACCGACGAATGATTTTAAATTGCTTCTGAAAATTGATAACAGCTGTCGAACAGAAAAGCAGAACACAAGAGCAACAAACAGCCAATGCTTATCAATTTGGATCAGTATCTGCCCCCGGATCAACTCACCTCGCTCTTGACTCTACGGAGTATAAAAGGTTTCATGATGAGTTTGGCCTGAGAAATACGCTCTCTCTCAAAGCGGCTCTGCTCCTCATGGGATTTCTGTCACATAAGACACACTGTTGTTCATCTTGCACAGACAAGACAGAAACATACACAACCGTAAAACACCTCAAATTCAAAATTCCCTCTCTCTTACCATAGAAAACATTCTGGAGAGCTGACTAGTGGAGCTGGAGAACATAGAGGGCATAATGAAGTTCAACAGGGACATAAGCTCCAAGAGGTTGTTCTGTAATGGAGTTCCTGTCAGCAGCAAACGATGATCTGCCTGAAGGAGGAGAGAGAGAGAGGGAGAGGCTTAACTCACACAAATATGGAGCATGTATATGTTTTAAATGTAAAGGCTTTTAGGGGGGCTTTAACTAACATTAATGGCCATGAGGTGGCGGTAGCGCAGGGAATTCATGTTCTTCAGCATGTGACCTTCATCAAATATCGCATACTTCAGCGGCAGCTTGCGGAAAAGACTTCGATCGCTGTCGTTTCCTATGGCTAAATTATACCTGAAAAAAGGTGAAATCTTTTAGAACACAACACAAATATTTGCACATACTGTTCTTATTGTTGATTTCCATCGATCCACTAGACAGCATGTGTGCGTGTGTGTGTGTATGCTCACGTGGTCACAATGACGTTGAAGTCTCGGTCTCCATTGAGGATGTCGTGTCTGAGGTAGCGGCGGTCCTCCATAGATCCTGAATGTGTGTGCAAGTACACAAAACGTCATGTCTGTTACACATGGTCCTGTCTCATGATTACAAACCAATAACTCAACCCAAGATCATAAGCAGGAATTGGAAAAGAGAGAAGATTCACAGTGAAAAGATGGACGAGAAGTTTTACCATAATACACCAGAACGCTGAGACTTGGACACCACAGCTTCAGCTCTCTGACCCAGTTGTCTGCAGCAAAGAATGAAGGATGTATAAATGACAGTTTTGCTTTACTTGACACTGAGCTCGAGTGGCCTTCTGCTTGTTGCTAGGGATCCTTACCCAGTGTAGAGGCCGGCACCGTGATGAGGTGAGGACCTTCGATTCCTTTCTTGTAAAGCTCCGCCAGAAACGCTATGGCCTGGATCGTTTTCCCCAAACCCTGAGAGACGGAAGGGAGGAGGAGAGAGACGCATCACATCAAACTGAGAAACGCAAGTGTGTATGAGGTGAATGAACCAAAGGCAAATGTTTTACACCTGGGGCCTGTACTATAAAGGAAGGTCTATTGATTGCAAAGCTGGCAGCAGTATAAACAACAACAACATTCACTAACACTGTACTTCAAGAATAGTATAACTCAAACTTCACTTCTCACTCTAATAACTATCTTTCTTGTCACTTTTTGCACATACACACCTAGCAGTTACACATACATACACACACACACACATCTTCATTCTTAATGTCGTACCATTTCATCAGCAAGTATTCCACTCAGTTTGTAGTTGTTGAGAAGCAGCAGCCACTTTAGGCCAATAAGCTGATAGGGTTTCAGCTGGAGCCTGAAAGACAAGAAATGGATTGATAATTATTTACTTGTTTAAGAAATAATTACATTTGAGTTTAAGATAAGGAGGCCTTGACGACGCTAAAGCAAGAAAAGGGAATCCCAAGACAATGTCTCATTTATAATCTGACGTGTATGATACCTTAACACCTCTACTGTGTGTACAGGTACATTCTACTCACTGGCTGTTGAGGATGTCCGGCTGTTTCATGGATCTTGTTCCCATCTTCATGACCTCTGTGACCTCTTTGACCATTTTAGAAGAAATAGTTTTGCATTTGGACATGAGTCCCAGGACAACCTTGCGCTCTTTGAGGACGACCTTGCAGCCCACCAGCAGACTCTCAGACAGTTGTTTGTCTTTATTAAAGGCATCCTCCTGTAGAAGAAAGGACAGTAGTTTTAATTACAATAACAAGTATGCGACGATACTCAGTGACGACCTGTGCAGCTGTTAAGGATCAATTTGAATGCCCAAGATCAATTGACAGAAATGGGATCATGCATTTCACAGCGTTTAAAAAAGGACATAAAGATTTTCAAAGTGAATTTCAGGCCAGTTAATCTGCAAAAACTGAACGAGGCCAATTCAGATGGGATCAAAATTAAGAGATCGGGGAGGAACCATAGTTCAGCTTGGAATGTTCCCAGAGGTTGATTGAAAAAAACCCCACAGATTGTAGATTCGGACAGTAATAAAGTAAGTGACAACCATTGAT
Source organism: Genypterus blacodes (assembly GCF_046128005.1). Lineage (NCBI taxonomy): Eukaryota > Metazoa > Chordata > Actinopteri > Ophidiiformes > Ophidiidae > Genypterus > Genypterus blacodes. The sequence continues at coordinate 914,276 of NW_027466873.1, forward strand.
CAATGAAGCAATTACCTTAAATCCCCACATAATTAATACACTTCCAAATAAGGCTAATGGCTGACAGTTGGTCTTTGATTTAGCATCTTCTACAAATACCTTGTGTAATCAGATATCTGTTTTCTTAAATGCAGACAAATGAGTAGAATATTGATGTTTCTCATTTCTTTCTTCCTTTAAACAAAAACACACACACACTCACCAGGCCCGCCCAGTCATCAAAAGGTCTCAGCTCCACAATCTTTTGGGCCTTTTTAATAGAGCAACCACCAATCAGCGTCAGCTCGTCAACTGATGCCTCCTGAAAGAATCTGAGCATCTCTGTTTTAAGTTCTGACATCCCATCTTTCGCGCTCAGGTCATCTTCCGAGTCCTCAAACTCGCTGTCTTCATCATTTTCCTCTTCAGAGCTGACATATTCATCTGCGGCTTGTGCCTTCCTCTTTCTCTCTGCTGCCTCTGTCTTGGCTATACTGGTCCCACTGGCAAATCTTGATAGCATCTGGACAGTGGAGGAAGAGGAGGCAGTCTTTTTATGACCTGAGGAAGATGACAAAGGTGGATCACTTTTTTTAAGCCACGTTGACAGACTGGGAGTGCTGGTGGACTTCTCATTGTCTTTATCCGAGTCTGAAGTATCCTCTGTGTCCTCTGTGTCTTCACTGTCTTTTCCTGATTTTCTGTGGTGTTTGGAGTCCTTATGATTGCTCAGAGCGTTAGAGTCATCACAGTGTTTGCGGTGCTTTGATTCGCTGTGGTTTCCACGTGACTTTTCTTTGCCCTTTGTTTTACTGGATGACTTTTCCTCACACTCAGGGGAAGTCAGACTGGCATCATCATCTATTTTGGGCAATGGAAAAAAACAAAACAAAAGAAGCAGACCGATTAAAGATGAAAATATAAAGTCGGTTAACACTTCATCAGAGACGATGACTGTAGGGTCCTGACCTGAGATTGAGAACATCCGTAGAGCCTCCAGAGCGTCCTCAGCATTCCAGTTGTGCTCCTGCAGAACCATACGCAGCTCCTGCAGCAGCACAGAGTAAACAGTAACTATTTATGGAAAAGCCTCATAACAAACCCTCCCATTTTGCTTACATTCATTACAGTCTGGTGTGTGCCAGTGTGTGTTTTCACCTCTTTGTCTTGGTCAGGAAACTTTCTCTGCAGTCTCCTTATCATGGATTCCTGCTTCTCCCAACTCGGCTCTGCCTTTTCATCTTCATCATCAGAAATCATCACCTTGTGGTTGCAAGCATCATCAATGTCAAAAGTGATCATCGTCCTTATGAAGTGCATGTGCGTGTATGCGTTGTTTACTGTCAGTTGTTTACATTTGACATGTTTGAAAGATCTACTGCAGAGTGACATCCACCGTAAAAACACTAAAAATGGCTTCAGGTGTATAAAATATGAAGGGTTTTGTAAAACTAACAGATGTAATCCCAGTATCATTCTCAGAGGTGACAGAAACACGAGCAGTCTCACCACGGTTGGTGTCATCTTCTTGCTGGGCTGAATGTCACTGCTGTGCTGGGAGCTGCTAGACTCATCGTATTTTCTTTTCCTGCCTGACCCTGTGGCTGAAAGGACGCATTGTCACCGATTAAGCCCAGGCATTGTTACTCCGTTTCAATTTAAGTGCATAAATATCAAGTGACATCGTGTTTTACCTTCTTTATCACCAAACTTCAAAAGGCACGAGGCTATAGCTCCTTCCAGTGTGCTTGTGCTACCTGTGACCTGAAGGCAGGAGAGGAGGGTTTGAACAGGGAACAATACTAGTATGTGTAACACTGTCCAAACTAGAGATAGAAGTATGTACTCACAAATATTTGGTAATCAATACAATACAATTTGAAACCTCATGTTAGAAATTGATTCTGAGCCTGTTTAACCTCTGATCACCATTCAAATCAGTCACTATCTGCCAATACAGAAAAGCAATTTGATTCATATTTCCCCACATAATACAGCTATACAGTCCAAATTTAACCACAACATGGTCTGTGCTCTTATTAGAGAAGGCAAGAGAGTAAATAAAATATTGTCAAGTTTACGACATGTCTGTATTTAGACATTCTTTTATTGATTTCTTCCAATATTTGCAGAGCCTCCACAGCGCTAACTGTAATCTGTCAGTTCTGACCTCAAGTAGCTCCTGCCTCGATAACTGTGGGAAAAGCTCCAGGAGTTTGGTCATTTTCTCCTGCAGTTCATCATCATCATCATCATCATCTGAAATCTCCTTCATCCCATTTTGGCACAGTTTCTCTTTGGGATCACTACTTGAAACACAGACAATAGGACAGAATCAAGGATAATAATAATTCAATATGGGATATCATATAGGAACTAATGAATAATTAACGAGTTTAACCTTTTTAAGTGTGATTCTAACCGAAAATATTCAGGAAAAAGGTGAAGGGATGTGAATACATTTGGTAATACCTTGTTTAACACACAATGCTGTCCTTGTATCTGACACGTACCTAGATTCCTTGCTTGATGACACTGTACACTTTGTTTCAGAGAGGAGCTCTTCATCCTCGAAGACTACTCCTCTGGAATGGGACTTTGCTAGGCTTTTGGCAGGTTTGGCATGAGCTGGAAAAAAACAAAACAAATAGCAATGGCTGTGAACAAAGGCAGAGAGATATCTGAATGATGAATATTCATGTTTGAGTGGGGTTTAAGCAGAGGGGAAGCACCCACACCCACACCATTCTGCAGCTTATTGTTTATCAATGTCATGACACATAAGATTACGCAATGTCATCGTTTTATTGGGCTTTTTAAATGAGCAGTGATATACTGTTAAAGGACTCGAAAATGATTGTCAGCCGAGACACTACAAATGTCCCGTGGGTGATACCACTATCTTCACACACAACCACAACAATGACGACACATTATTAAACTGCTCACCAATAGATAACATTAGCATTCCCGGCACATCTGGCTATCAGCAACATTAGCCGGTTTTTTTTGACATCTGCTATCCACTCTTACCTGGCTTATTCTCCTTCTCAGACTCCGGACTTTTCGACCCGTTTTGTTGGTCTTTGTTCGTCGGCGTCTTCTTGTCGAAGCGAAAACGGTCTAAATTGAACAAACTCATTGCTAGCTGTGTGTTTTCGTCGTGACACAGACGGTCCCTTTGTTTCTTTCTGTTCTGCGACGAGAGGGTTTCTGTCCGGTTGCATGCAGTACAATTAGCTAGCTAACGGTGACGACGAGCGTCAGGTGTTAGCATAGCACTAGATAGCTACACGGGCAGATATTTGAAGCTGTCACTGCTCTGTTTTAACAGCGCAAATTGTAATATGATAGCCTACACATAAACAGTCATTTAATTACGAGCCAAAATTAAGCCGTGTGCCTAAATATCACCGGTTTCCCGCGAAGTCCATCGGCCCGAGGGTTCCCTGCCGGCTTCGCCTATTGGTCCGAGGGAGCACACTAGGAGTTTGATAGCCAATAGGAGACAGAAAGACTGACAATGGAATGCGGAAGTTATTCGGTGGGATGAGATGCTTCACTCCCTCAATTGTCCGTTTTCGCTCAAGTTCTCCTTGACATAGTGGCTTTTGGCTATATTGTCACATTGGTTCAGTTGATTGTAAGTTTATATATAAGTTTTGAAACACATATCTGGTTCGGTCACGTGTTATAAGTGTAATGCGTAAGGTATTAGCGTGTCACAACGGGTGCGTGGTAAATTCCATTGGTGGGGATGTAGGGGGTGATTTATCTTGCTAGACGTTGCAAGTGCGGTGATAGGTGACGTAATGAAATCCACTGAGCAGAAAATATGGCTTTGATCAATGAAGAAATGAAAAGAACAAAAAAAACATATTGAAACATGTAACTAGGTAACTTTTCCCACTACCACAACAGAATTGTTGATATAGTTTATTCTTTCGCTTGATGGATTTGATATAAAAAGATTATTGCCAAAGAATGGTTGCATCAAAAGGCAAGGAAACGCATTTTAAAATATATGGAAATTTATTTACGATTCTTTTATTGTTAAAAATGCGTGCCTAGCAGATCTTCACACATCGTGTGTAATTTATATAAAGAAACATGTTTTTGCTATTTTTGCATTTAAATGAGTGATTGAATCATTTTATCCTCGAATATCTAGCCTTTATTGTTTATACGTGAAGTAAATTAAGGCTTGGTGCGCTCTTTTGGTCATTTTAACCTGATTATCCTGGTTATTGCGTTTCGATTCACCTGGGAATTACCACACCCACCTGATTATTGTTATATATGTTCTTCAACAAAGTTATTCCTAAATACAGGCTAACGATGACGAGGCTAATAATTAACATTTTTTTTTGTTACTTGATTTCTGTGCTACAATTCCAACCAGCTACAATGTTCAGAACTTTACAAACTGCATTAAGACGTGCGGTATATCCAACGGTTTCAAAATAACATCAAGTTCTTGAAGTCTTATTTACAGTTTTATCTTTGCACTTAGTATGTGCTTATGTAAGGAAGCCGTTGAGCTTTGAAACAGTGCTAAGACTTTTTACTTGTTTGACTACGTATTACTGTTGACCACTAGATGACACACTCTTTAAAGAAACTAACCATCTTGCCAACCTGGCAAGCAATTAGACTGCCATGCCTTTACTGATCAAAGGGGGGCAGCAGATGCACACACTGTCATCAAGGAGAGTGGCTGGCATATAGCAGGGCACAGAGAACATTCAGTGTTTATTTTACCTGTAAGTATGATAGAGTACCCCTCCCCCATCTCCCTCATGTGTATGAGTGTGTTTGATAAGTGAAGTGCATTACTGATGGCGGTTCACATGTGCTGGTCCTCATAATTTCTCTGAGAATCGATGGCCCAGAGCTTGAGCAGACTGTGTCAGACTACATTAGACTTGAGTGGACAAGAATAGAATAGGACAGAACTGAATATGGATCAGAAATTAATTTGATAAAGCACCTGTTGAACTACTTGACATTATATTTCACCATTTGGAATCTAATGTGAAATCACTGCTCTAAAACAATAATATGGATTAATACGGAAAAGGCCAGACCTATTCAAGCCCTATTTTAAAACTTAAAATTAGAAAATTTGGCAAATTTTTTGAGAGGATCATTAACAGCAAAAAGACACCAACTTGAACTCTATAATATTTAATCTATATTCATTTGATATATACCATTTTTTGTCATCTTTGTTTATCCATAAATTGTGAAAGTGCAGAAACATCCCACAACTGGATGAGAAACTCTCTGCTATTTCAATTGGCGGTCTCTTCTTTTCATTTTGTCTTGATGGTGATGGCCAAAGTCAAAGGCACCCCTCCCCCACCCATAGACCCATAGATACGTGCACACACAATATTTATGTGCACGTGTGAACTTGACAGCCTCTACAATGCCACATAGACATTTCCGGAAGAAAAACCATCAGACCAGTGTTGTTTTCTGTGTTTTTAACATTTTTCTGGTCGTATTATTTTTCTTTAGTTTGTTTATTCGATGATATGGAATCAGCCAACCTTGATCTAGACAAGATGGACTATTCAGAAAAGTATTAAACTAACAAAAACATCTTTATAATAGCTGCCCTTGAATTGCTGGAGTGAATCAAGTTAACATTATTTGCACACACTCTTTTGCAGGAGCCCTTTATGTTGGCCCAACCCTTTACATCATTGTTTATACAAGATCCAGAACTGCAATTTTTTTTGATGTTAGATTTAGCTGAGAACTCTTTTACTTAAAGTTCAGGCTCAGTGAAGCATGCATGCATTATGTGGCACAGGCAAACAGTCAGTACAGTTTGAATTTTTAGCAACACCTCACACGTGTTTGTACAGCAATGACTCACCTCAGCTGCCAGTTTAGTCGGTTACATTGAGTTACACTTTGTTCAGAACTATATACCCACATAACGTTGCAGATACTGTTAATATATTATGATGATTTGGTCTCAATACAGAGCCACCCTGCCGCCTTACTGTCGCCCCTCCCATCGTCATGGAGACTGTGCAAGTTATAGCACTGCCTGTGTGTGTGTGTTTGTGTGTGTGTGTGTGTGTGTGTGTGTGAATCTGAGGGACAATAGGTAGAATGACACAGAGTCTGATAGGGGTCATGACCCCTCACAGCAGGATGCACAAACTGTGGCTCCTTGCCTTGTCCTGTCCCCTCCTGGTCAAGGTTTGTGTGTGTGTCTGTGTCTGTGTGAGTGTGTGTGTGTGTGTGTGTGTGTGTCTGTGTCTGTCTGTCTGTCTGTTTGTCTGTGTGTCTGTGTGTCTGTGTGTGTGCGCACGCCTGCACATATCTATGTCTTACATCTGCTTCAGGATGACTTTAAACTACACTTTTCTGGAATATTGAATATAAGTCTACCTACTATGTATACATATTGATTATTGATTATCAGTCTTGAATCATTCAAATGAGATGCAAGTGATGACTTGTTGCTGCTTTTGAAAACAGTTCCAAACAAAATTCAATGCAATTAACACTCCACAAATAATATCTATCTATCTATCTATCTATCTATCTATCTATCTATCTATCTATCTATCTATCTATCTATCTATCTATCTATCTATCTATCTATCTATCTATCTATCTATCTATCTATCTATCTATCTATCAAACACGCATCACAGACGTATTGCATGATGGGTTTGAAATCAATGTGTGTGTGTGCGTCTCATGGTACACTGTACATATAGGCACATACATATGAATGCAAAATATTCAATAATTGCTTGTTAAATGTGTAACCTGTGTAAATATGTTGTCATATTAGTTTATAGTTAATAGTATATGTTAAATGCTTGCATCAAAATGCATGTGTGTGTGCATGCATAGTATGCATATCATGTCTGTGGACATGTGCGCGCGCGTGTTTTTAAGGTTGACCCAATCATGGCGTCCCAGCAGACTTGTCACAGAGTCTGTCACCACCCAGTCACCATGGCGCCCAACTTGGCCGAGACCCGACGGCGGCAGGGAGCACCTTGTCACCGTGGTAACGTGTCTGGGATGTAACCCCCCCAAAATGAACACACCCACAGACATGCACACACCAGCCTGTCTGAAAGCGCTTTCTGAGTAGCACACATCTCATGTGAAAAAAAAAACATAACCATCAACTTGAACTAATACGGACATAACTTGGGAGAGAGAGAGAGAGAGGGAGAGAGAGAGATGGAGAGTCTGAGAAATTGAGACAAAGAACCAACATAGATGGACAGCTAGACAGATAGGGAGAGTTAATGATCACAATATTTACATGCACTCAATGTGGCATTTGTCATATGATGTCACAAGTTGAGTGGCCACCTATTACATATTAAGTGCAACCTAGATTACATGCAACCTGTAGTGTATGTGATCAACACACAGTCGTACTCGAAAAATAAACTTGTGAGGTAACAAGAAGTCATACAACCAGAGAAAGTCCATATTTCCCTTTTAACCTTGTAAGGATCATCACGTTTCTCTCCTCTAACATTAAGTTCATCAACATAACGCTTCTCATTTCGAAAAGCCTGAGGCCACAAATGAATGAAAAGTCAATACTACTCATTATCCATGTATACAAAAAAGAATAAACGTTGCTATTATTTACATAGCTTGAAAAGGTAAATGGTATCATGAATATTACACTCTGTGCATTAACCCTTTACATTGGCCCGACCTTTCACAAATTTGTCTATTCAGCAACCAATCTTTTGTTGTTGAATTTAGCTGGAAGAACCTATTACATAAAATTCAGGTTCAGTGACATATGCATGCATTATGCGTGACAGGCAAACTCTCTTCAAAACAAATGAATATAAGGACTCAAAAAAGGCGGGGGGGGGCAATGTTCACGTTGCTGGAGGTGATGCCGCCAAGCAGCCCAGACAAACCCACCAATCACAGGGAGACAATCAGGGATCCTACTGGCTCCCTTACAGGACATCACTCAAACAGCTTTGTTGGCGCTGCGTTCCCCCGCATTGTCCTCCTCGCTGGAGTCCTCAATCAAACAATGTTAACTTCATCTCTGTCAGAAACACGACATCTCTCAAGCAAATACATCTGATCCTGAATACTGCTGGTGTCTTTCATCGTTATCTTCAGCTGTGATTGTATGCAGGGCATTTTTTGCACGCACCATTAAGAATATAAAGTTTGACATCTATATTCTATTACGTTCTAAAAGTTTTCCGTCATTTCTGTCTACTTCATGTAATGCTATTATACTGTTGCACTGTTTTAATTAAAAAAATAAGGACACAAAGAAAGAGACAGAAAGACAATGAGTGATCCCCAGGCCGCCTGACAGATCATTGCTCAGGCTCAGCCTTGTTGCTTGCTTCATACCTCTGCATTGTCCCACTGTCTACAATGGACTCACTCAAACAATGCCAATTATGTATTTGTCCTTTGTATATGAGTATAATATAGTGAATGAGATGATATTCAATATTATTATCACTATCCCATAGGTCAAATGGTTAAACCAGCATAGAACATTTTAATGGCATAGAAAAAAGTAAAGGCTTTCCTGTTTTGGGTTTCCCTTCCAAAATGAAATGTTTGCTGTATTGGAATGTTCATTATTTTCCTTCCGTTTACTTGTCCCCACCCAGTGGCCCTTGGATACACACCACCGTGCGCCTCTTGCAGCCAACACAGAGTCACCATCTGCTTGAAAATTTGGCAGGAGACTGTGACAGTTAAATTAGTCATATTTGCATGGAAAAGGATGTTTGTGACAAAAAACAACTTGCAGGATTTGTCATTTGCATGTCAGTGTGACCAACTGAGCTTTCTGGAGTTTTCCTCTTCATGGTTGCATTTTTCTCAATGCTCTATGTTTCTTAGCAAATAAATTAAGTTTAATCAATTAAGAGAAGAGAAGAGAAGAGTACAGAACAGAACAGACACTCAGTAAGCTTTGAGCTGGCTTGGGCAACTGTGTGTGTGTGTGTGTGTGCGCCTGCATGTGTGCCTGTGTGCCTGTGTGTCCTGGCCTCTATTCTGCAGCTAGCAGGGAGTGTGAGACGACAGAGATGGGAATGTCAGCGCAGGATCAGCACCCCTACTGGTGGAAACCAGTCGGGGGTCTGTCTCCTTTGGGATGTCACTGCATCTAAATGTGCGCGTTTGAGAAGGTGTGTGTGTCCGTCTGTGTGTATTTGTGTGTGTGTATATTAGGGGCCAACGTCTGGGCCTTTCTGGGGGGGGAAGGGAGGTTAGCGCAGTGACAGCCTCAGCTGTGTTGAATTGTGGGAGAAAAAGAGCTGACGCGACGGGAGTTGATGTCTGACATGACCCCTCTCAGCGGGCGCGCCGCAGGGAGCTGGGAGCTGCCGCTGACTGAGTGTCTGTGCGTGCGCGCGCGTGTGTGTGTGTGTGTGTGTGTGTGTGTGTGTGTGTGTGTGTGTTTGTGTGTGTGAATAAATAGGAAACTGAAGGAGGAGGCCAGAAAGAGAGAGAGTAAACAGAAAGTAACTTTTCCCGCTTCAATGTTTTTCCTCCAGATCACACTTTGGGTGACACACACAGCAGACGCACTCTGAACTCTCTGTGAAACTCCACCTTGATGGACGTGACACTGGACTTCTCCTGCTGTGTAACCAAATCTTCTCCTTTCCCTCCTCTACCTTCCCCTTCTCCCTCCCTCCATATCATATACCTTTCCTTGACCTTCTCGCTCTTTGTTGGTGTCCCTGTTCTCCCCTCTTTCTCTCCCTTCTTCCCCGTCTTCCTCGCTTCCCTTGACAGCACTCTGAGGACCCGTAAAGCGATCTGCTCGTCTCGCTCGCCGCTCGCTTCTTCCCCTCGTTTCTGCGTCTCTTATAACTCCTTCTTCCGTCCTCCCCTGTTTCTTTCTTCCATCTCTCCCTCCGTCTTTCCTCCTGCCTCCTCCTGCTCTGTCCATCTCTATTTGCATCCTCTAGCCTTCTGTCAATCCCTCACACACACACACACACACACACACACACACACACACACACACACACACACACACACACACACACACACACACACACACACACACACACACACACACTTCCATCCCTTTCTATTCACTGTGTCTCCTCTCTGGGTCCAGTGCTTGGCCATCAGTGTCTGATAAGTGCCCACAAAGCCCGCACTGTCTCGTTTGACCCCTTGTTCTCCCTCTCTCTCTCTCTCTCTCTCTCTCTCTCTCTCTCTCTCTCTCTCTCTCAGAGGCAGCCAAGCATGCAGTACACAGTTTACTCTCTCTGCTTTCTTTGTCTTACACTTCTTTAACGCCAAATCTCTCACTTTGTGCCACACAAGCTGCCTCTCTCGCTCTTATTTTGTTGACCTCTCCGTCTCTTTTCTGTCCTCTCTTCCCCACCTGACGTCCCTCCACTCACAGGGACACAGGGAAACCTTGCCCCTGGCTCTCACAAAGGACACTGATGCTTTTAATGTGGGACAATGGGGCTGATCTGAAAGGTTAGCCAGCCCTCTGCACTGTATCCCCATGCACTCTCCTCCCTCCAGCCGATCCTTCTCTTTCTTCCCACTGCTACCCACACCTCCCTCTTATAGAATCCATATCAATTCCATTAATGTTTATGCGTTTTCTTGCCATAGTTTCTGTAACATTTGCAGTAAGATTTCAAGCTAAGAACATAAATAACAGAGCTTGCATGAAGGAATAAGTTTGTTGTTGTTTTGTTTTACTTCATAAGCGCTATCAGAACATTGCTTGTATCCCAACTGTTTTAAGCACAACGGCTCAACAGTTGGTGCAATTTTGAGCAAATTGTTTTTGCTTCTGAAGCTCTCAGTCAAAACGAATGAGACTCAAGAGGGCAAATATAAAAGGCTCTGTAGATTGATGGTGGAAAAGAAATATCAACAACCAAGTCTAGTTCTTACATTATTTCTATCTTAGACGCGGGAAGCAAGTATGTAGAATGCTGAGCTCTTGCTAGCAAGACAGTTTGTTTACTAGCTATCTAAAGCTAACTGCTACACACTTCCAAACAGGAACTTGACTGTTGTCTCTCTATTTAACAGCTCATTAAAAGGCAGGTTAGTCATCTTAACACCTTCATCTTGTTGTTGGGAGTAACCCAGGTCAGTGTGTGTATGTGCTGCGAACTCTCCCACACACACACCTTCCAACTCAACTATCTTCTCCCGTCAATCCACATGTCAGTCTGTCAATCTGCCAACCATCACTCTGAAGAGCACTAATGGGTCTTGTTAGTCACTTAACTGCCATCCCTGCTCTCTCTCTCTCTCTCTCTCTCTCTCCCTCTCTCTCTCTTTCTCTCTCTCTCTCTCTCTCTCTCTCTCTCTCTCTCTCTCTCTCTGTGTATGAATAGAATAGAATAACCCTAATGGTGCTTGTTAGTCACACCACTGCTCTTGCTTATCCATCCATAGATTTATCAGCCATGATCTGTGTACCTGAAGATAAGTCTCTTTTGTGTGTGTGTGTGTGTGTGTGTGTGTGTGTGTGTGTGTGTGTGTGTGTGTGTGAGTAGTTGGAGCAGTATCCTCTTCCTTCAGCCTTTATCTGGCCTGATCAGTGTCCCCGAGTCCTCTGTGAGAGACCCCGTCTGAGAAGGTCGTGTTTTCATTCGTCCCAATCGGCTCGCCGGCCGATAACACAATTTGTCAGGTGGAAATCAGAGAGGCCTTCTCCGGGTCGTCTGGGAGAGACAGAGGGATGAAGGAGATTAAAAGGTGGGGAGCGGGGATGTAACGTGAGAGGAAAAGGAGATATGGAATGCAGAAAGAGAGGTGATTTTATCATAACACGGACAAAATGTTGATATTGGCTAGCAACAGCTAAGACCACATTTGTACAACAAAAAAATATGATCCGAACGGGTTAAATTTCACATAGGAGAACTCTGATTTCTTTTCAGCGTGCTTGTGGAATTAAGATTGCAGTATCATATTGTATAGGGAGGACAAATAAAGAGAAATAGGCCGAGAAGTAGACTGAAGTAGACCTTTGTCACTTTGGAGAAACAGAAAGTCAACAACTGTTTTTCTACAAACGTCTGAAGATTGTGTGTAGCCCTTTGATTGGCTTTCTATACACACTGGAAAAAATTAGGCGTGTTGTTTGTCACTGACACTTCAGCGTATGTGCTCTGTAAGTACTGCAGAGGCCTAAGGAGATTGTGTATGTCAAATGATTTCTGAACTGGTACCTGTGTCTATGGTGGTTGGAAGGAGTTGTAAACCAAAACAAGTATTTTGAGGTTACTCCTGCATTGTCTCATCAGTATTCACTCCCTCTCCCTCCGGTTTCCCACTCTGGCCCCCACTAATCCAATCACCTCCTCTGCAGACTCACACAAGGGCTCCAATAGCGCCGCAACTTGTCCAGCCACGGCCTCTTAATCGACACGTTATTGCCCACAATCACATTTACAGCACAGAGGCAAATCTGCACAGATGCGATTGTGTCGGCCGCTAATCCAATTAGACTCCGCTCACTTTTCTTTTACTCGACATCTTTCATCTTCAAAAACAAGGTGACAGTCTTTTAATTTTCATTCTCGGGTTACTCTCAATCAGTTTAGCTCACGGTGCACGGCGGAGCTTATGGAGCGAGACACATGTAGGTGCCTGTTATTGTACAAAGCTTTATTTCTCTCCTGTGGGAAAATGAAGAGCAGGATTTTTGGTGTGGATGTGATTAAAATAGGAGCATTCTGTATTGTTCATTCACAGAGGCAGTGTCTATTAGATCATACCTGTGGGAATTCTGGAGACCTGGCAGCTTGGTGGTGACAGTTTTGCTTCAATAACTGATGGACCCATTGTTTTTTCAGAGAAGAGTGTCCTTCCTACTATTGACTCAACGAAAAGACACCGACTGGTCCGGTTACACGGGATGAGAAAAGAGCGCCCAGGACTCTATTTAAAACAACAAATCGTTCTTGCTCAAGGGCACAGAGGGAAATGTGTGGACGTTTCAGCAAACAATACTAACAAGGTACGATCAAGCACCACATCAAGATGAGATCTTGAGTTCTTGCAAAGTGGAAAATTGTATTGAGAGTTTTTGAGACAGACAGACACACTGGCAGGCAGGCAGGCAGGCAGACAGACAGACAGACAGACAGACAGACAGACAGACAGACAGACAGACAGAAACATGGCAGTGTGCGATGTGTTTTTTTCTGCTGCCTATCTCCAGTGGGCCAACAGAAAGGACCCCTGCAATGGGTGTCCATTGTACTGCCCACTGGATTAGTTAATGTCCCAGGGGTCTCTTGGCCCTCTCCATCACCACTCGTCACACAGTCCCCCCAGACACACACAGAAACAGAGGGATACATGCAAACACAGTTATTCTCGCAGTCTCTCACTCATAAAGAGACTCTGAATGTCTCTCTTTCTCCCCCCCCTCTCTCTTTCTCTCTCCCGCTCTCTCTCTACACTCATCATATACTCCTGCACATGCTTACTCTCCATTCACATTATCCATGATTCTACACCAACAACAGCACTCAAGCGCCATTTCTGGCTTCTTCTAGTCAGCAAAAGAACGTTTGTATGAATGTACAGACACGCACACGCACACGCACACGCACGCGCACACGCACGCGCACACGCACGCACACACACACAAACACACCCACACACCCACCCACCCACCCACACACACACACACACACACACACACACACAAACACACACACACCTCATCCTGGTCAGCGAATTGGTTAGTCAGGTGGCCAATGGGCCATCTTAAGGACATGGGAGGACCCCTTAACTCTCTCTCTCTCTCTCTCTCTCTCTCTCTCTCTCTCTCTCTCTCTCTCTCTCTCTCTCTCTCTCTGTGTTTGTATGTGTGTGACCCAACCCCAGGTCTCCGGGTCAGAGTTCTTGACACACACTCACACCCAGCAGGGTAACAAAATAATTAACTCTCACCATGATTGACAGACAGTTCATCACACTGACACACACAGCCACAAACACACACACACACACATACACACACACACACACACACACAGAGAACAGAGGGCATTCCTTTCCCATAATCAGCATCATACACAATACGGATGACCTGTATTCTTCATTGTGTAGTGTGGTGAAAAAAGAAAAGCGTTTTGACTGAACTGAGCACATCAGCACAACAAAAAACAACCTAACAAAGACCCGAGCAACTATTACACTGAAAATAACACATCATGGCGCCGTGTGTGCTGAATCAGAAGACATACTAGATTGTATCAGATTGTAGGCATATTTGCAGCATGTAGACTTTCCTGTGACACCTTTTGCACTGCTTAGGCACATGAAGATGAGAAATCACTTAAGCCTGTAAGTGTTTAAGTTCTACTATTACACACAAAGCTCAGTTGTGACTCACAACCTCATCACACCTTTGACACCAATGTGACATGCCATGGTCAGTGACTCATGGCTCATCACATCAGCCACCACATTTAGTAATGTGATGCTGTTATTCTCATAATCAGCATGTTCCAATCAATCCTATGTCCCAATCCAATCCTATGTTTCAATTGTTCCAGGCTCTAATTAAGGCAAAACATTGATTGGTTTCTCAATACACCTTAATGAAATCGGCGTGAATCGAAGGATCCTTACTTTGAGGAACAAACAGTCTGATGACAGGTTATTGTGAGAAAAAGTGAACTGCCAAACAACATAAGAGAGTGAGAAATGAGAGAGAGTGAGGGAAAGTATCTTATTCTTGGAGGCATTGTAGCGCACTCTGTTTCAGATAGCATGTTCACCTTTGAAGGGTGCACTTAAAAGTGTGGGTGTGTGTGGGGTAGAGAGGAGGCAGTAAAAGCGGGTCTGGGTGGGTGGATGGGAGGGGAGGGGGGGTAACCTGTGGAGTGAAATGGTGTGCCTCCCCCCCGCCCGCCATCCCCTTGATTCTGAGAGGCCTTTTTTTCTACGGCCACAAAGGGAGAGGAGTCGGATTGCGCCGGCACATTCACCGGCCCACTTTGTTTTCAAATGGTTTTGTTTAGTTGTGACACCGTAGACACCCAACACCTTCCAAGAATCCGAACTCTTCTGTGGGGGAGTACAGAGGGCAGGTGGGTGGGTGGTGTGTGCATGTGTGTGTGTGTCTTGGGGTGGGAGTGGATGGGCGAAGGAGGAAAATGTTTTTCTTAAGGAATCTGCTTTATTGGAACATGGATGCTCCACCATTCCTTCTTCTCTCTCTCCTCATGCTCCCTCCCATGACGTGGTTAACACAAGCCACTCCATACACTGTGGTGTGTGCTGTGGGATTTGCCGCCCCTCCCTCTCTGGCCCCTGTCCCCCGTCCCCCATCCTGCTCCACACTGATATCTCCCCTGCCCTCTCCTCCAGCGCTCCCTGTGCTCCCTCGTGCCTCGAGCTATTCACACTGTTTAATCTTTTCCTCCTCTGAGTGTTTAAGCAGCTTAACACAGCAGGATCTGCTGTGCTCGGGCTAACCGAGCAGGATGATGCTGAGCTAACGCTCAGCTTAGCCCTCACTTTTACAGCACACCACACTGCAGGTCTACTGTATGTGAAACACTTAACGTAAACACGCTTAGCTCGCTTTTCCAACCCCTTGTCATTTGGAACCAAATGGAAATGCAGATTTGTTTGGGGACTTTGGTAAAAACCAAGATGGTCACACATCTCTATTGTATTCTACCCTTGAGATAATTTCCATTACCAAAATCTCTGAAAAAGTGGTATTTTTAAATGTCAAAGGTTTGTCAGGACAGTTATATTCAGCATTTTCATGTTGGTTTAATGTTGTTCTGTGTGTTGCGTTACACACACTGCGACGGCCTTTGTAAATGATTCCTGACATGCTCGACAAGGCAGCAGTACCTGAGCGCACAGGGGCCATGGAGTCAATTGCTACACATAGGCAGTGCTTTGAAGGGCAGGGGTGCGTGCCGCCCAGAGCTGGGGGTGGCAGGCACACACGCACACACACACGTACACACGTACACACACACACGCGCACACACACACACACACACACACACACACACACACACACACACACACACACACACACAGCCATTCCCCAACACACAGCATCCCTGAGGACAAATGGTAAAGTAAAAGGGTACAAATCCAACCTCACGAGGACCATTGAGCCAGGGGCATCTGAGTTCACCCGCCATGCCATTAGAGGTAAAAAGGGAGACCGTGCATGTGTGTGTTGACTGTGTGAATGTGCATGTGTGTGTGTGTGTGTTCATTAGAGAGAATGAAAGGCAGCAAGGAAGAGAGGCCGAAAGACGGAAAAGGGAGATAGAGTATGTGTGTGTGTGTGTGTCTGAGAGCAAAAGACTGAATAAAGAGACATGGAAAGAGAGCGAGGGAAAGACTATCTGCTGCATTAACCTTCCCCTCCACAGTGCCAGTATAGTCTTTTCTGCACTCCTCTTTCAGCGGGGAGGACCCAGGGGACGGTAATGCTAAGCCCCGGTCCATTCTTCCAGCTGAAACTTTGATTTCCTATTAGGTTCCTCCTGATGGGGACCGATGGGGACAGGAGGGGAGGAGAGGAAGGCAGGGAAGGATGGACTGAGAGGGAGAGGGAGGGTGGTAAAAAAAGAAAAGAAAAAGAAGGTAAGAGGCTTTAAAAAACGTGAGCAAGAGAGGAGAACAAGAGAAAAAGGGCGGCAAAAGAAGACACACTTTGGTGGCGAGAAGAGAGGACTGGGTGAGGATGAATGGGTGGAGGAAGACATACACACTGGCCCCGCGTCACATTTGTTGGTGGCAGGCCGTCGGCTGTGGGACAATGGCTGTCCCCATCCTGGGTACTGAGGGCATTGTTTACACTCAGCCCATTTAGTCCTGACCTTTTCCTAGTTGGCAGGCAGACAGACGGAGAGCCAAAAAAAAAGACACCCTGAATAGCAGACAGGTTGGTGGGCAGACAGACAGGCTCAGAGAGAGAGAGAGAGAAAGAGAGAGAGACAGGTAAAAGGCAGTATGACAGGTTTGTAGGATAGGCCAGCGGAATGAAAGGATGAAAAACAGAATGCTGAATGTGTAGGAAGGTGGACACATTAGCTTTGTCGACTGTCTCGAACGTCTTTCCTATCCAACGTTGCAACAAAACAGAGAGGGAGAGACACTTCCTGTAAAGACAAACAGAATCAAACTCAATAACGTATCATCCATGACTCACATCTTGCCATGGTGTGAGTCTTTTTGCACAGGCTAAGTCTAGGGTTGCAAAGCAGCGGTGAACAGGCCCATATTATTGTCACGATACATATAGGGACAGTGTTCTGTGTCACAGTCCATGACCTCTCATGAGGGCAATGCAGGAACAAAGCCCTGCTTTACAAGGAGCGCAAGTTCAACCAATCTCTATTGTGGCCTCGCGTTTCTTATAGATTTTGCATTGTGACCCTCTGCATTATGGAGGTAAGTATAGAGTGTTCCTGCTTAAGGAAACATTTATTTTTTGCTCTGTCTACAAGGGAAAGAATGATGAAATTATATCTGCAAGCCATGTCTTTAGTTTGGGATAAAAGATTTGACTTAACTTTTATTCTAAAGGACTGCATCACATCTATTTTATATTCTGTTGTGTGTTGTGCAGATCAGCCTCAAACCTATCCTGACAAAGGCCACAACGTGATGGAGTCGCTTGCCGTCAAATTGTTCCCGACAACCACGTTTACGAGTGTTTTTATGATGAGTAGTTCCCATGTCATGTGTGGGAAAGAGGGATGAGACAGATATTAAAGTTGTGTAGGCGAGACAGAGAGATATGGAGACAGCGACATACAGAGAGAGACAAAAGAGAGAGAGAGAGAGGTAGTCAGAGGGAGAATGATTGATTGATGTGGTCAGTGAGGCGTCACTGATCTCCACGGGAGGGGCACCCCCCCGCTCCCCGATGAAGAGGATGTGGATTGGTCCCAATGGTGTGAAAATAGGCAGACTGCAGCACTAATCTGGGAGGAGGAGGGAGATAAGCAGAGCCTCATCAGCTACAAACAAACACAGGCAATGAGCTCTGAAATTTCTCGCGTTTGCAGGAAAAAAAAAACCCAAATTAACATCCTCAGCTGCACAGTAATTGCTTTCATTTAGTTCACGGCCTGGCTTCTTTCGCAGGATGTATTTCTCATTTCTTCAATGAATTTGTCGACTTTTTCCAATATTTTGTCGTTTCTCTGACACTTTGGTTTTTACTCTGTCTGTACTGAGATTAATGCAAAAGTGGGAATTAAAAAATAAACACGATTATTGGGGAGGCAGTGGCTCAGTGGGTAGAGCTTCCACTTGGGAACCGGAGGGTTGCCGGTTCGAGCCCCTGCCGAGGCGCCCCTGAGCATGCACCGAAACCCTCAATTGCTCCCCCCTCTGCGAAGGGTGGTAATGTAATGTAAGTCGCTTTGGATAAAAGCGTCTGCCAAATGATCGTAATGTAATGTAATGATTACATGGAAGTAACAAGGATTCCATCACTGACTGACACAAAGCTTCCTCAGCCTACGATGAGCTGCTGTAGCTCTGTGACAACGTGTGTGTGTGTGATGCGCAAAATGTTCACACAAAGTCCCTTTACAAGCACGATAAAACTTTGTTTATACTCCAACTGGGGCAATTAAATGTATTCACCATAATGTATTGAAATCAGCATTTATAAAAGTACGAGTAACAGACGCATATTATATGAATGTAAATTGATTTATTCAGGCTTGTGAACGTCTAAATCATAATATATGGCCTCCACATGCAGACTCATCTCATACCGTGATTACACAACTCATCATATATAATCAGAGAACAGCCAAATCCTATAGGTTTTGTGCCATTATCACATTTTTACCTTCAACCGCAGTAGAGACATATAATATTCCAGTGCGAGTACACACACTGACTGACTGGGTGTGTGTGTGTGTGTGTGTGTGTGAGTATAAAGTGGATGTCTCAGTAACAGGTGGAATGTGAGCCCACTAACTCAATCGAGTGACCTTTGTGTTTGTGTTTGTGTTACCCTGCAGAGAGACTTGCTAATCCGTTACAGCAGTAGGAAATGTCTGGCTATATTAGCTATGTTATCCTGCTGAGATCCTGTGTCTCGGTGAGGGCCTTTACTCTTAAAGACGCCCCACGGGCATTATGGGAAAACGCTAAACAAATACAGATCAGCAGAGCTAAGGAAGCTTTCCGTCGGCACAAATCTCCACGTGAAACTATAGAAATGATGAGATAATTTGGAGATATTGTAATGAGATCTGAAGCAAAATTCTGCCTCAAACGTTTCGGTTCAGGTATTTGAGTTATTTCTGTGTGGTTGGAGTTTGTCCCACCCACTGTTTTGCATTCTGTCTAATTGAAAAGCTCCTTGTTAATCCAGTTCCTTCACTGTTGGAAGTGACATGCTGTTGTTTTAATCTAGTGGGGTGCTTGTTGTTAGTGAATTTGCCCAAGAGCTATTGTTGTCGGTAAAGAAAGACCACTCGAGAAATACGTGACAGCACCGCCGCTCTATTAAGTGGCTGATATGAGCAACATGGATGGTATTTCCTCTGGGACACTGAATCCCTGTTTTCAGAGAGCAATGGTGCAAAATTCAGACATGCATTCATACAAGGTGTTTTTCAACATCATAATTCCTGATAAAAAACAGAGTAGGTGTTTACAGAACGATTGCAATAATTTAACTAATTTTAAAAACAAATGCAGAGGCACCTTTGGGTCAACACTTTCATTAGTTTGCTGCTGAAAATAATCAATTTCAGAAGCTTTACCCATGTTGTTCTACTCACCACATCTATTATAAAATATACTTCTGTGCAATTTCATCTGAAATGTATATCTAAATGCACAAGAAAACAGCTGAACACAATTCTATGCTAAACAAGAATGAATAATAATCATTTTTTCAATTTACCACAAACTTGCTTAGGTTTATTTCTTTTCTTTTTTGAAGTCATAACTCCGATCACTGATTATCTGATCTCTATTTTAGCAGGGGGGCCACAGGTGTGTGAGCAAACACAGGTGGACAAAAAGCTACGTGACGTGTTCTGTATGTCATTGTGTGTGTGTGTGTGTGTGAGTTTGAGTGTGAGTATCTGTGTGTCACTGGCTGTGCTTTGACGTTTTTGTCCTTGTGAATGCACTTGTGCCACTCTGCGTCTGAACCCCCTTGTCACTCTTAGTCACCAAATCTCAATTGCTGGCTTTTCAGCGCACAGAAATGGCTTTCCTCAACCCCATTGTAGTCTGACTCCTTCCTGGATCGCCGACTGAATGGGCAGCTTAGTGAGAAGGGGGTGAAAATGATAGGACATGTATCTCTAATTGGGGAGATGGATGAAAAAGATGTGCGCGTGGTTTGTGTGTGTGCTTGTAAAAGTGTGAGCACGCCCCAACATCGCTGTGTGTCTGCGTGCACCTGAGAGAGGGAGACAGGTGAGGTGAGGGGGTGCAATGTGACTGTCTGTGCTCCTTGTGCTGAGGGAGGGAGGGAGGCTGTAAGCGATACCCTTGTCTGTTCCCTACTTGCCCCACTCTGAGGCCGCTCCACCCAGGCCAGCCCGGGAGAGAGTGGGGGTCCCCTGGGAACTGGACAGGACAGGGAGGGAGAGGAAGGAGGGCGGGGGGCAGCATGGAGGCAACGCTTTCAGCCAGTATGAAAAGGAACGGAATCAAATACAAGCAAAATCTCCTTCAATATACTGTATCCCTCACCTGAGTAGGGCAGCGAGCTGAAAGGAGATCCGCGGGGGCGACTGTACAATGGGCCTAGGAGGGACAGAGAGAGGAGAGGAGAGAGGAGAGAGGAGAGAGGAGAGAGGAGGAGAGGAGAGGAGAGGAGAGGAGAGTGGAGGAGAGGAGAGGAGAGGAGAGTGGAGGAGAGGAGAGGAGAGGAGAGGAGAGGAGAGGAGAGGAGAGGAGAAGATGGCTCCTGTGTCTCCTCAGCACTGACCTGAAGATGCAAAACTCATGTTGGCGAGGACTAAACAGTCTCTTTTTTATCTTATGCTTTTCTTCCTCCACTCCTTCACTTCGCCCACCTTTTTCTTCATGTTCCTCCTCATCGTTCTTCTTCTTTACTATGATCCCTGCCTCTGTAAAGTGCATTGTTGCTCCATGTGCACTTAAGTCTCAGATTTGCTTGTGAAACACAAATCACTTGAGTTCATCTTTACTTTGCATTTGTGAACATTACAAGGCCCAAGACAGAAACTTTTGTTGCCATGTGAGAACACGCTGTGAAAAATAGCAATTTGCCGTACTTTGTAATTAAACGCAGTTGGACTAATAAATATCAAACCCCTAAAATGACATTATTAACAAAAAGCATTATTCATCTATGGGTTTTATGAGTATAACACATTTTTTCTTGGTGTGACTTAGCGTTACAAACTCTGGGTTACACTAAAATGTTATTTTTTTTCGAGGATGGAAGAAAAAGGATTATTTTTCTTCATTATTTATAAACAATTTCGCATTCATGAGTACAAAATGGTCCAACACTAAAAAGGTGTGAGGAACATCAAAGCAAACAAATCTGTGGAATAAATGTGAAACTTTTTCTCATTCAAACTGGAACTTTTTGTGAACCACATGTATTTACTCTATTTTATTACACTTCTACATTGTTCTCTGTTAATACAAACATAAATAAAGTTGACTTGAAAAAAAGATTCTCCAAATGCATTGTGGGGGAGCAGACACTCTGTGGGAGGCGTGTCGGTGAACGTCCAGGGTCTTTTGGTTGATTCACGCTCCTGCTCTTCACTCTGACTTATCATGGCGTCTGGCTTTGATAACGTAACATGAGATCCCGACCCCCCTGCAGAATCCAGATACAACCCGACGACATCATGTGAGGTGTCATGCAAATCCCATCATTGTACATCATTATCACACATTATATAGATATACATACTGTAAGCCACATGTGCTGTTTGGACACTGTAAGCAAACTTGTGCGAGTAGAATCAAAATTCCAGGTTTGTACCTACATGCACTCACAACACAATTATTTTCCTTATTCTCTCCTTTCTTCTTCTTCACTCTCCTCATCTCAGTATTATTCTTTTACCTTCATCCCTCAAGTATTCAGACTCTCTTAGGGGCCGAGTGACTCTCACAGCTCAAGGACGTCACGCTGGTCACTCATCAGTGATGTATGGCTCCGTGTTCTTGTATGTACACATGTTTGTACAGTACACGTGACTTTGGCAGATTGCCAGCACAGGTTACGTGTGTTGAAAATGGCCGGTGTCAAGTGAGTGGGTGGGTGGGTGTGCATGCATGCGGTGCAGACACACTTGCTCACGTGTGTTTAAGACACACACACCCACTCAATCGCACAGGAACACGCATGTAACAACTACCAACATTCTCTCACACACCTCTCGTGTTCCAAGGTGTGAAAAATGGAAAAGCACCTCCAGCCAAATCACTTCCTAGCGTCCACAGTTCTCTTTTCATGTGTGCAGAGTCAGTGGGAGTTGAAGGTCTCTTCCCCCAGCTGAGAAGGAAGGTGGGCCGGCTGCACGCTCTCGGTAACCCGACCCTGCTGGAAGTCACACTGTGTCAAAGGAGTAAATAGCCACGCTGTTGAGGTGTTTCCTATGGGGAAGAATAACTTTACTGCACACACAAGGGCTGCATATACACACCCGTTACAGTTAAGGGGGTTCCTCTCGGGAATCATCCTGCCTTTCCATACGCACAACCACAAACACACACACACACACACACACACACACACACACACACACACACACACACACACACACACACTTTCAATTCTAGTTGAACGTACACAATTATGGCAACTTCTAGAAAACACCCAGAGAGCACAAACTGCAGCCGCAAAGTTCTGCTGTGTGATAAGAGAAACTCAGAGGAGACTTTTTAATCTCCATCTGAATCCAAATATCCAATATTATCCTCATAATAATCATGGAACCTGCCAGATTTGTTGCATAAAATATGTGAATTAAAGATTCAATTAAATTCTAGATCTACAGTTTTGGATTAACCGTACCAAACATACAAATTGAAATATGTTAGCACTTTTACCCAAAACACTTCTTTATTATGCTACAAAATTGCTATCAATTTATAAACACAGGGAAAATTAAAAAGATTGTACAAAAGTTGAAGGGTAAAGAAAATATAAATCAAAGACTCACAATATAAATCTGCTTTAAGGAGTGATTTAAAATGTAGTAGTGTAGAAGTAAAAACATAAATATAAGCTGGGTATACAGAATACACACACACACACAAGGACACACACACGCATGCTCACACACTCATGCATGCTCCCTACAAAATGCTTTTAAAGAAACATGGACATACCCCAGTTTGCATCCAAATACATACAACACACACTCTAACACACACACAGAGACACACACACACAAAGCCGTGTAACTGATTCCACAGGAGCATTGAGCACTGTGGATAATTGGTAGCACCATTGTGCTGCTCCTCAATGGGCCGGTTACCCAAGAAGCCTCATGTTCGTGTTCATGTACATTTGCTTTGAAGGTGGCGGACACAAAGAGCTGAACCCTGCCCAGAACAAAGCCCTCAGAGACCCTGCTTCACCCATGGACGTCTTTCAGAGGAACACAGAGATAAATGATCTTCTTCCTTCTCGAAAAAAGAACTGACTCTCTGCGCATACTGTGTGTGTGGGTGTGTGTGTGCAGGTGAAGGGATGGGCTGCTTGTCGTGATTGAAACCACAGGATGTATTTTGTCATAATAGTTTAACACCTCCTCTGTAGGAGACATAAAGCAGTCAGCCTGGGGGACATTCTGCAGATAAGGCAGCAAACCTACAAAGTCAAGGCCAATCAGTGTGTCTCCTCAATTATCACATTTGAATCATAGTATTCATACCATTTTTCGAAATCAAATGTGTTATTATTTTTCTCAAACACATGACAAATGTTCCTTTTTCAGTGCTGAATGATTTGGCAATGAATCCACCCTCATCCACGGCCTGAGAACAACAATTAATGAACAGTATTTGATCCTTTCCTGCATCTCATTATGCTGAGTCATGCTGCAATGCTAATGAACCACGAATAAAGATGATTACTAAACAAGATATTTACACATTTTAATCGTCATTATGTCACAATCAGTTTATTAAAATGAAAACTGACACAAAGACTGATTGATTTTTGCAGGCAGCAGAATATGGATAGCATGTTTCACCTAAATTCATCCTAATTCATTTCCTGTGAGAGACAAACGAAGAACCAAGAAAATCTCTCTCACACACTCAATCTAGGAATTTTTTTTGGTTTGCCACATTTTCAGAAATCTGCTGCTGAAACTTTTAATACAACCCCATAAAAACAACTGCTTTGGATGTAATTTCATTTGTGGTTCAGAACAAAATATTACTACATTATTGTTGAGATTGCAACAATGCTATATGGATACACTGACCTCATTGTTATGGGAATGATTTTCACACAATAGGACGATCCGTTTTGATCTCTATGTTCTTACTGTCATGCATATGAAATAATGAAACAATGCTGCTTGTGTACCAAGATACAGCCATGTCTGTTTTGGCAATGGTGGCCATCATTTTTGTTGTTATGCTCCCTGGTTCACCTTGTAACACCAAATGTGACTCTCAGACTTGATCAAATCACATAACAGGTGCACACACATGAGATACTGTCAACATTTAGAGCTCTAACAATAGACTTTACATGGCCCCTGCTTTCCAAATAATGTTGTCTTTGATAGGAAAACACAACAAAGGGAATAGGTTTAAATGTGTGCGTGCCTGTGTGTGTGTGTGTGTGTGTGTGTCACAGCAGTACACCAAAGAAATACTCATTAACATTTAATAGCAGCACTTCACGTGTGTTGGAGCATGCAATGCAACAGGTGCTCACTGCCTCACAGCTGCACTGTGTGTGTGTGTGTGTATGTGTGTGTGTGTGTGTGTGTGTGTGTGTGGGGGGGGGGTTACGCTACAGTACAGGCTAATACGAGGCTGCAGTGGCTAATGAGAGGCGATGGATGCGGGCTAATTTAAGGGTATGAGACCAAACGGGGGCCAGTTAATGCAGAGAACCCTTTAAACAATTTACAGTGAGGATGAACGGAATCAAAGTGATTTGACCGGAGCTGAACCGAGCAGCGAGCTGGACGGAGGGAGAGGAAGAGGAAGACGAGCTGAAACACATGATTGAATGAACTGACTCAACTTCACCGATTAACTTTGAATGGATCTTGCGTTCAGCTCCACTTTAAAAACTTTGAAACTTCCACTTTGAAAAAGATTCCCCCCCAACAAGTCCCCTGTTGCACCCCCGCCCCCCCGCCCTCTCTCTCTCCCTCTCTCTCTCTCTCTCTCTCTCTCTCTCTCTCTCTCTCTCTCTCTCTCTCTCTCTGGGGCACACACACAGCAGATGGAGACTATGGCCCAGTTCTGTCTTTTGTTCTGGGTCCCCGGAGAGACCCGTGGCTTTTTTTTTGGGACAGCACACAGCTCGACTCCCCATATCTCATACAAAATGCAGGGGCCCTTTCTTTTCAATAAAAAGGAAGCCTTGGAATGCACACACACACACACACACACACGCACACACTGAATGTATTTATTGAAATGAGCATGACTTTAGAGGTGTAAAACATGACGACCACACCTCTGGACTAGAAAAAAAGGCAGATTTGTTTATCGCACTGGCCTCTCTCTCTCTCTCTCTCTCTGTGTGAGCGTGTGTGTAATAGAAATACAAAAACATGCACTTTTATCTACAATCATGTTATTTTTTTATTTCTATTCTCTCCTCAGCTACGTTTAATGGCACACACACACACACACACACACACACACACACACACACACACACACACACACACACACACACACACACACACACATTCCCTTTTTGAATACAAGATAACGTGAGTCGGAGTTCAGCCCTTTCTATGTTGAAGCGTATGAACTTCTTCTTGTGGTCCACGCGTGGCTCAGCGTCTCAGGTTCTCTCCACTCGCCACACCGCCTGTTGTTATTTTTCATAACGTCCGTGCGTAAATAATTCATGTATGTGAAACCATGAAACCTCACCCTGCCTCCCAGCATCCCACCTGTTGACGGGCTGCTGTCCTCCCCTCTGTCTTTCTGGTTGAAATTAAATAATTTAAAATCAAATCAAATGGAAAAAGGTTTTTAAATACGCTTTGCTACATCGAAAGAAGTATTTTAATTTCAGTAAAGAACATTTCTAAAGACACCTTATATGTTAATGACGCACACTTGATTAGATTACTTTATGTTTCCGTTTCATTCATTTATGATGTGGCAAGTTTCGTCGAAATCGAAGTTCCAAAGCTTTGGTGGCAGTTTTCGTTTATTATTATTTATTTATGTATTACTTTTTTTTGCTGTGATATGAAGGTATCGCTTTAAAATATGAACGGAAACCTGATCAGCATTCACCGGGGAGCGAACTCGCTGCTCGCTGAACTCGTCGATCATATCCAGATAGACTTTCAGCGGCATACATTTTGTGAATAATTGAACGCGGCATCTTCATTATATTCCTCTTTTATTCTCTGCCTTCTATGCCAAGGGACGAGCAAAGGGCCACGGGGCGCCATTGGCTATCAGCGGAGGGGAGGAGACCGAGCAGCGACAGGTACAGCAACAGGTAAGGCCATTAATACTTGAACAGTGTGGCACAGTATTAAAATCAGTCAAATAAAAAGGAATAAACGAGTAAAAAGAATAATAATAAAACTTCTAAAGCGTCATTGGTGTCACGCACGCGGAGCAGGCGCCAGAGCCGCGCGCGCGTTTGTGTTGAACAAGAATGGAAGACAGAGAAAGAGGGGGGACAAGACGAGTGTGTGTGTGTGAGAGAGTGTGTGTGCGTGTGTATGTGTGTGTGTGTAGGGCTTTCTTTAGCTGAGAAAGTGTGTTCCTGTGAGTCAGGTCCTGGGGGACGCGGCGGGGACCCACGAGCGCTCACCAGCTGACAGCGCGTGCTCCAGTGAGGCCATCCAACACCTCGGCCCACGAGCCTGCCAACAATGGAGTGAAATTAATGCACACTCCCCATTACCGAAGCCGGTATTCACCAAATGGACGACATGGCAACGGTTCAGGGAGGAAAAGAAAGAAAGAAAGAAAGAAAGAAAGAAAGAAAGGAAGAAAGAGGAAGAAACATTGCGGGTTGAGGAGAGGAGGAGTTTGTTTCTCTCCCTTATTGGCGGACATTCCCGTCATTTAACGCAGCGTTTCCCTACTGGACAACAGTCAATCATCGGGCTTCAGGCCAGGGGGCGCGTGCACCGGCGGCATATGGGGAGCGAGCGCGTGTTGGGCACGTTTGACGCCTGCACCCTTGGTTTACTATAAATTACATAAGAGGGGATCAAGTGTTGAAAGTTTCTTTAATTAAATGGAAACGAGGCTTCTTCAGCTTTGATGTGCATGATACGTGTATGCCACGCCCACTTTGAAGTGCAAAAAAAGTTTCTTTGTGTTATTTTAGTTTCCTTTGCAACTTTTATTTGGCACATTTTGTGTTGCCCCTTTCTTGTAAAATGGAGTTTGTTTTGTTTTATGCAAACTCTTCTTTATTATCATTCACTCAGCCTATACCTATAAGAAAATAATCTTATCTATTTTATACAACGACGACTAAAACAATATAATAATAATAATAATAATAATAATAATAATAATAATAATAATAATAATAATATCTCTACTCTGGGCAGCTGGAAATGTAAGACTGGGATCGAGAAGAGAAATATAATTGATTAAATTAGAATTGTAGTGATCTAATAAAGCTGAAGGAAAACAGTGAAATATTACAAATATGGAAACACCACAGATGAAGCAAGAGCTCAGTTTCGTTTGCTTTTTTTATTTCCAGAATCAAATACATGAACAATGAATGGCAAAATGATAGCTTTTAATAAAATGGAACTATTTAGTTGTAAAAAAGCAAATCAAATGAAAAGTATCAGCAATAAATACATGTCAATTAATCTCATCCAGTGAAAGCAAAAGACACACAAGTTCGTCACAAAATCATATGAAGATACAAAAGAAAATACAAAAGAAGGCTTAGCAATGATGGCTACATTAAATATGCTATTTGTATGGAATTGGCAGTACTACACTAGCAACCAAAGCAAAAGAATATAGTTTATGGTCTAAAAACAGAACTCGCATTTCTCAAGCCTCTGGCTCGTATATTTTAAAGTGCACATCATGAACTTTTGAAGTTGCAAAACAAAATACATTTATACAAACAAATCAAACATTAAAATTAAAACATAAATCACAAACAAAATCAAGAGACTTCATAGCTACAAAAGTTGCTTAGACATTATCAAATATAGGCAATTATCCATAACAGTGATTTTCGTGGAAGACATATTTTTGGTTGGAGTGACGTGGGAGATACCCGTGGCAGTGCTGGACGCGACATGGCAGAGGTGTCTTCCAGCCACGTCTCCATGGAAACTATAGGCTTTTTATGCATTGGCAGAACCGAATTAGGCCTATATCACATAAAAAATAATCTTTAATTTATGCAACAAGTTGATAAAATAGAATTATTGTTAAATGATTTTCTGAAGAATCAAAAATGTCTGTCTTCTTAAAAATGCATTTATGATTGACACGGTTTACGGTCATTCTTTTGATGTGAGCTATAGGGCGACGCTTTACAATAGTCATTTTTCAACGTTATTTTAGTTTATTTCGTAGGAAACAGTATGGTGGTGGAGGCTGCGTAGCTTCAGTTCTGTCAAGTCGTCTTCTTCACTGGAGTGGAGCTCCATCGCTATTTCGTCCGAGTCACTGAAGTGCGAGTGCGGGGAAAACTCTCCGTCACTTCTAGGAGACTCTTTCCTCTCACCGCCAACTACCGCCAACGAGCCACCCGCCCTGGGAGAGGACGAGGGAGAGGACGAGCACATCACCTTCTCAACCATGGCAGAAAATGAACCTGCGTCGAAGGAAGCGCGGAAAGGCACTCCGCTGAGGTGGACAGGGACAGGCGCCGCCGCGGCTCTCCGGCA
This sequence comes from Genypterus blacodes, assembly GCF_046128005.1. Taxonomy (NCBI): domain Eukaryota; kingdom Metazoa; phylum Chordata; class Actinopteri; order Ophidiiformes; family Ophidiidae; genus Genypterus; species Genypterus blacodes. Next base: position 943,339 of record NW_027466873.1, read on the forward strand.
ACTCGTCAGGGACGCGGAGGCGGTGTCCTTTGCGTTATCAAACCCAGCGGCGGATGGAAGCAGCGTGTCACACTTTGGCGAGTTGTCATTGTCGGAGTTGTCGTTAGTGTTAGTGGCGCCGGTGGCGGAAACGGGGCCTTCCAGAAGATCCGCCAGGGCGTTGATGTAAATCTGCGCCATCTGTAGGGTTTCGTATTTGGAGAGCTTCTTGTCGTTGTCAAAAGCCGGAATGACGCTGCGCAGCTCGTCGAACGCGTGATTCAGCCCGTGCATCCGCCTCCTCTCGCGAGCGTTTGCGGCTACGCGCCTCTGCTTCACCACCCCGTTGCCCGGTCTGCTAGACGGCGCTCTCAGTCTCATGGACTCGTCCTCCTCCAGCCCGGGGACCGAGCCTTTTAGCCGGCACAGGTCCCTCACTTTGACCGAAGAAGAGGAGGCTGATTTCCTGTAGCTGTGGGGGCTTGGATGTCCCGAAGACACCGGGGATTCGCTCTCTGAAAGAGGATTACAAAAAATACTTAGTTGCATACTTTCACACTCTTCTAACACACGTGTGATTGTTGTTACTTCCGATGCGTGAAAGTTTAAATTAAACAAAACACTTGTTATAATGAAGGTGCTACAGGTGATATTGTTATTGTACCTTCCTCATCATCATCATCATCATAATCATTCTCACCGTGGTAGGAGCCGATGCTTGGGCAGGGCGAGTGCCGCAGGTACTCGGGAGAAGTGTCGTGTGCCGCGCAGGTGCCAGGGGGCTGCACCGGAGCCAGCCAGGCGCGTGGGTCACTGCCACTGTCCACGAGCGCCAGAGTGGGCGAGTACCGGGGCTCCTCCAGTCTCGGGCTTTGCTGCTCCGAGTCCAGGAAAACCACCTGCCGCGCACCTTTGCTCCAGTCCTCAACATTAAGCACGTCCATGTCTCCGACCGCAACAGGTATAGGCTCACTGGACCGAACGTAAACAACAAGCTCGGGACGCACGCACGCACTGCTTCTGCTCTCGCGGTGTGTGATATGAGTGTCGCGTGCGGGACTCCTTCTCTGGTGTCTCGAGGCGCGGCGTCCGTTTAAAAAGCGGCACGCGCCTGGGAGCCCCCCTCCTCGCGCTGGTCGCGTGTTGACGTCCAATGAGATGCCTCGGTAAAGCCCGAGAGAGGGTGATTATGACCCCCCCTCCCACTCCCCCCAGAAGCCGGACTGTTTATGATAACGTTACGATATAAGGAGTGTTTAACGCGAGGGAGGTAAGGGGAACCTCCCCTAGGACGCACGGTGGGGGGTATGTGTGTGACGGTTTAGGCGAGGAGCGTGGACAGCGCGAGACGTGTGTGTATATAGGACAGGACTGCTACCTCACCGTGCGTCCCATGTAGGAATGAGTGTGTGTGTGTGTGTGTGTGTGTGTGTGTGTGTGTGTGTGTGTATGTGTGTGTGTGTGTGTGTGTGTGTGTGTTTGTGGATGGAAGGGTTACAAACTGTCTGAAGTTGTCATTTAAGTAGAAAAAAACTGAAAAATGTGGCTCCCTTGTGTGCCCATAAAAATCGATATTTCGATATTTATTCTTTTTCCAAACCTCCCAAAACCCCAATAAGTCAAAACTACTGCTATCCTTCACGGAACAAAACAAACACCAACTTAATGGCATCAACTGAAACTATATGAGCAAACTACAAATGTTCTAGAAAAGTTTTCAAGAAAATCCCTCCCAAAAAAAGTTTGAAACCAAAAAAAAAAAAAGTTGCGGCTTCTGCGGCTCGCGCGCTCGCCGTGGAATCATTCATTCCGAGATCATCTCCAGTTTCCATTTTTCCTTTTGTCCGCGGGTCTAAAAGCTTTTGATCCGGCTCTCGGAACGCCCTGCCGCTAAAAAAGGCTTCACAGGGAACGGAAACCTGAGCAGGGGGCTCACGCTCAACAGTGTTTCCGTATACTGACACGAGCTGTATGCGGTGTGGCGCGCGGCGAGGAGAAAGTACACACACTCTCACACACACTCACAGAGAGCGAGAGCGAGAGAGAGAGAGCCACGCTTCTCTATAGTGATTTCTCCTAACCTCACCTACTTCTAATTGAACGGTGCAAACAGAACAGTAAATAAAGGCAGCAGCACACATTTGGATTGATTGTTCTGTTTTAAACGAACTACTTGGCAGTCCAGTGATCAAAGCAACTGTGCTTACAGGACGCAACCTTAAGGACTGAGCTGACAAATGATGCGCAAAGGGCTAATTGCTGGGTAGAAACCGGCTATTTAACCCAATTTAGTCACAATCGATTAGAAATAAGAGGGCCACAGTCTACAGTATATGTTAAATGAAGCCCTTATAAGGAACTTTAAAGAGCCAACTAAACCAACCCAGTGTGTTATTCTTGCCATAGATAGGAAAGGCAAGCATTTTATAAACATCAATAGTAAGTAGAATAATTGTTTAGGATAGCTTGAAAACTTGAGACCTATACCAGTTTGCTCGGAAGCAAAAACGATCCCACAATTTCAGAGATAACCCGACATCAATCTTTTCTATTTTTTATTCATGTATTCATCATGGGGACGTCTTGCGGGCTAGAGGTCTGGCGCCGAGCGATCGCCCCCTCCATCCACCTACAAGTCCCCCTTCCAACGGGCCGGGCAGGGCTCCTGAAGCTACCGACAGGTTGGATATTGTAGCTGGCGATTATTAAAGTGTCCCAGCCACAATGGAGACTCTATGTTCCATTGGTCACGCCTGGGGGGCTCCTCCACAGCGAGGAGGGGGCTCCCATTCCAGTGCGCAAGAGGAGTCTGCGTGCTGCTGCTCGCGATTCCCGTCTCCCTGGAGACCGCGGCGCGACGGGCACGAGACTGGAGTGAGGAGCGCTGGACCGGGATTGCACAAGTTTTCCAAAGTCTTTCCATAGCTCAGGATGTCCCAATGTGGTGCTGTAGTTTGTGTTTGTGGAGGACTTGAGAAGAAGCGCACAGACTGGACTCTCCTCTGTTGGATTTCAGGTTTATTATTATTATTATTATTATTATTATTATTATTACGATTATTTCTTCATCTGATACAATCTACTTTTAATTCGAGTTATGTCTATCACTCATGTTGTTGAGCCTGACAGGGATACAGGAGGAGAATTGTGACGTTTGTAATAATGTGCTATCTGAAGAGCTGAATAGTGCCACCCCCTGGTTAACAAAGGTCACTACAATGCAGTGCTCCATTGAACTTCCCATGGATAGACTTCAATGGCGCGTCAATGCAGCTGTTAGCAACAAGCGTTTGAACTGAGATTGCAAGTGAATGACAAAGTCAGTAAGCACATGACCTTAAACGGATGGAGCCATTTTCGAATACATAATAAAACTACACCATGCATAAAAATTAATTGTGCATTGGCCTTTTGAAGGTGTGGATGCACTGTGACATCATCAAAGTTACATTTGACTATTATGGAAATTAGATTACATTTCATCACTGTCTTCTAGAAATTTTAAAATAAATAAAGAGTGAAGCTCAAAGTAACCAAAATGTTATTGAACACATTTATAAAGTGAATATTGACTTTTGCAGACATATAGCAGCCATACTGTCATATAGAGGAGCAAACCAAACAGAGATGGTCCAAACTAATAATAGGTGATTAGTTTCCAGTTTATCCATTTGTAATTCTAATAACTTTCAAATCTGGTTGTCTGTACTGGCAAACACAACAAATACATAGCACTGTAGAAAACCTGTTTATTAGACAAATTATACACAGAAAGCTTTGCCACTTGTAACAGAGGCCCCAGTTTGTTCAGTTTTTGAATAATATGCAACACATACAACAAAATAGGCCTATATTAAATACTGTACATCATAGATTTTTGAAAATTATCAAGTAAATCCTGTACGTTCTATGTATGAAATTAAAAATGTTAACAGATAGCGCAGGAGCAAGTTTGTGCATGCTTTCTTTTTAATCAACTTGCCAGTTTTTGTTATTTAGGCAGCAAATAATAAAATGAACTCAGGATGACATGAAAAAAAGTGTTGTGTTTATGTTTATGTTGACCATGGGCAGGACAAGGGAATACCAAATGCAGTAATGTGACTGCTAAAATCAACACTAAAGCTCATTATGATATAGTATTTTCTTTTTGTTAAACAAAAATAGCATCAACATGTAAAATATACATTTAATAATGTCTCTCTCATTTATACTAAATAAAACTTTTTAAATATCTGTGTCCTATGTGTCATCCAATAGCCATACGGTAGCCTATAGCTGTAAGAAAAGAATGCCTAAGAATGCTTCAAAAACACTGCGGCTTGACTGAATTCTCTACGCACAACATTTTGCGGTTTTAGTTCTTAAAGATTACAAACTGAAAACTTGATCTAAACAACTAACATTATCAATTATTAATACAGTGTTAGTGAAAAGGGTTTGGTTCCTTTTTTTACCACCCCAGCCTCTAATCCACAAAATACTCCCTTTATACTGCCTCATTGTGTACCATTCCCCTTCCCCCACCCCAAATGCACCTTAATGGCCTCATTTTAATTAATTGGCACTTAAAAAACAAAGTTATATAAACAGTACCCTTAACAATACAGATATGAAATAGAAGTGTATTTGGGATTCATCATAAAAGGCAGCCAGTCGAGCTCTGATGTCCATTGACTCTTCATGACCTCCCCATTGCCCGATTACTGATTTGCGTCTCCTAAATGATGCTTCCTGTGGGCTGTGATATTCAGGGTACAGATAGCGAGTTGAGTTAAGGCCTGTACTAAAGATGCTGATGCAATGGCTTCTCCTCAACACACAGTCAACTCCATTTCACCACTTGAACTTGATAAAAAGTGAATGGTTCTGAAGAAGCAGCGATGACATGAGCGTTTACTGTATATTTGAAACATCTGGGCCATGGCAGCACTGAAATAAAGTTACAACAAAGAAAATAGAAAATAAAAGAAAACTCTGAATGGCTTAATGATGCAAAACCAGAGACTACAGCACTCATTTAGCAGTTTTTCAAAGTTTGCTGAGAGAAAAAACAAGTAGACAGCTCAGAACAATGTTATTTTTGTACTTCCTGACCAAAACACACTCCACGCATTAAAATCTATTTTTTCAAAAACAAAATTCAATAAAAGACATATAATAAGCAAAAGCTTTTAGAAGTCTTTTAGCTTGTTTTGTGTTTTTTTTTCTTTCAGTTGTTTCTGTTTTTGTATCGTCCCTTTTTAACTATTCCTCTGAAAGTCTGATTCGAGGACCTCACCTTGACTTGAAAAGCAGAGAGCACAGTACAGGTGAGAGAATCTACATACAATCACTTACAGGTCTGTGGGCACTGGTACAGTGCAGTGGGCTTGACAAAGAGTTTTGTGCATCAAAATGGTGAAAACAGTTCCAGGCTGATGCACCAAAATGGCAGAAATAGATCAATGCACCAAACTGATAGTTCTGCAGTGTCATACTGTTGCACTGTCATTGTATTCCAACAGTTGTCACACAGCTGTCAGACCGCCGGCGCACCGTGAACGTGTCAGAACGCGTTCAACAACGTCTCAGCTCCAGTCAGGCCACCGTGCGGACAACGTCTTGGCGATGATTACACATTTTGAACCACAGGCATTGGTTGAACAACACCGGGAGTGAGTATGATGGACTCCATGTAGTGAAAAGGCAGAGAAGAACAGATGAAGAACTGGAATCATCCAATCACCACTGCGATGACGCCATGAGAAATCCACAGTGGGCTGTTGTAAGTATTCCCAGGACGAAACTCTTCATTACGTACGCCTCCTTATTTACGTATTAGTTTGAGGCCCTGATAGGTTTAGTTCATGACCACAGACTCTTCCGTCCTGGACCTCACAAGAATATGTCTTTCTTGTTGTTGCTGGACCTTTGACGTTGGCAGAGGGAGTCAGGTCATTACAGTACATATCAATTACACGAGCCGGTACTCATGTCATGAAACAGAAACGATAAAAAAAGACGTCCCCTCTTTCACATGTCGCCCCCCCTCCCCCCCCAAACAACAACAAGAACGACAACAATAAAGCAAAGATTAAATCCCCGGCCCTGCTCCCACTCTCTCCCCGTTTGCACCTCACCAGCTGGTTGGCAGGAGGATAAAGGAAGGGACACCCGGACGAACAGACCTCCACCTCCTTCATTCTCTGCTCCACATACAAAATGGACACCCCTTGAAACATCCCAGCAGAAACTGAAACATTATGATTCCTATGTACACAGATCTCTATCTGCTGATTTATTTACTTTTTTTTTAGCTTAGCCAGAATGTACTGTTTTACCATCTCGTGATCCACGCTTATCACCTCCCCTCCTTACTGCTGCTGAACCAACCACCATCCTTGGCATCTCCTCATATGGAGGTGCCCCTGTCTGGATCATTGCCATATCCAAAGTTGGGTCCTGGACCTGTGGGCTGGTAGGGGATGGAGGACATTGTTTTAATGGGGCTGCGGAAAAAGCCACCATTGGGGGCCCTCTGCCTGAAAGGGCCCACTCCGCCAGTTCGGTGGTCCTGGAGGACTCCCCCGCCAACGCCACCGAAACCAGCAGAAAATCCAGCGGCGGCTTTGGCAGAGAGGCTGCGGCTGAGGGTCTGGATCTGCTCGGGGATGAAGGTGGTGGTGGTGATGTGGGTGTTACGGAAATCACTGATCTGCTCGAGTGCCTGGCGTGCAGCAGGCAGTGCATCCATGTCAAGGGGTGTTAAATCGACGGAAGAGGTGGAGAACTGCTTGTGGGGGCTTTCATCCTCGGTGCACAAGCTGTTAACCCGCCGGTGTAGGTGCTCCAGGTCGATTTCCTTATCGTCCTATAGGTGGGGAGGGGGAGGGAAGGAGAAAAGTTTGCGGTGATGGTGAATGAGGTATTGGGAATGGAAGTTAAGGAGGAAGAGGAGAGGCAAGAAGAAAGCATTTTTGAAATAGAGATATGTTGGGAAAGGAAACATAGGATGGGGACGTAGGAAGGGAACGTGTGAAGGTAAGGAAGAGGCAGATAGAAATGTGAAAATGAAGGTGAGAGAATGAAAGGAGGAAAAGGTAGAGAAAGAAGTCAAAAGGAATGAATGTATGATCAAGGAAAATTCGACAAAGGAAGAAAAGGAGAGAAAACAAGTAAAGGAAAAAGAGTGAAGGCAGTACAAAGAGTACAGGAGTAGGAGTGGAAAGAACAGTAAAAGAAAGGAAGAGAAATGAGGAGAAACAGAGGACATATGTGCAGAGAGCATATATTTTGAAACAGAGGAAGAAGGATGGGATGTGTTTGTTTGATGTCGCCCATCCAGTCAGTATAAATGGACAGGAGTGCGTGAGACAATACAGGATGAGGGAAAGGGGGCGTGCAGGATGCAAAATAGAAATTTGTGGCACAATTCACAATGAATCACAATAAGACAGTTGGCAAAGTTAAGTGAGGACCAGAGAGTGAAGTGCAATGAAAGCAGTAAGTGGATGATGACAGAAAGCAGGAGAGCAAAGGAGAAGAGGGGGAAGATGGAGGGAAGGATAGAGAAGCACACTCTGCGGTCAGGAAATTGAGAGAGAGAAGCACACACACGCGCGCGCACACACACACACATACATGCACTTGTACAAGGTCTATAAGGGAGTGCGGCTAATCTGGAATGCACACCGACATCATGCTGTGTGCTCTGTGTTTCCAGTGCACTAAATCTATTGTCAAGCAAGCATTATTGTACATTATCTATAGTACTTAACATCTTCTATACAGAAAGCAAACAATACCTTTTTTTTAATCTCTCATCCTTTACCTCTCGTCCTATCTTAACCCGGCCAACATGCTAGAGAATTCACATTGAGATTAAAATCTCTTTTTCAAGTGAATTTCCCCAAGACACTTACAAATTATAGTTATGACAGCTTATTCTTAAATGCAGTATATGGTATCGATGCTTTAATCTCAAATAAACATTAACTTGCTTCAACCATAAACAATGTAAGTACTTCAACCTTTTAAGATGGAACTGAAACTTAGTCACTATATCATAATATATACTCACTGTATAATAATACATTTACATTTCAATTGCTTATCCACATAGTCTTAGGAATGGTAACACTCAGTGAGGGGTGTGTCATGCTTTGGCCAGAGGAGTGGACGGTGGTGGAGGGGAGCTCAGTTTGCAAAGAATGGTTGTGCAAGTAGCTTTGGCAGGAGATGCTGAGGGATCAATGTGGTCCAAAATGTTCCCGGTTTTGCATTGTCCACACACACGCACACACACTGACTCACTGACACCCACACACACACCTACGATACCAAATGGAAGTGTGCTTCTCTTTTGTTTCCGGGTGTGTAAGAGGGACAGGGTTCACAAAACAGTATTTGGTTTTCAGGTGGTGGTGCTCAACTGGGTCTAGTTGGTGCATTTTAGGGATGGAGGTTCATCTGTGTTAAGGTGTCTGGAAAGCCTGTCCAGGTGCATACTCGGTGGGGGGGGAGGGGGGGTTTGAGGAAAGGGGTCATGTTATGAAGTGTAAAGATCTACTGACCATGTCCTATGCATGGGTGTGGGGAGTTCGGCGGGCGTTCTGGCCCTACTGTGTGTAGTTCAGAGGTAGAGGAGATTAACAGTAGTGCCGCCTGGCTGCCATCTAAGGAAGGGACAGCAGGAGGAAGTAGAGGACCGGGGGACGCGTAAGTGGTCACACTATCATATACACATTAAAGGTTTAACGTGGATAATATTGAAGGAGTAGAGAGTCAAAGTGAAGGGAGACTGATGGACCCATGAGTGGAGAAATAAAAGGACTTAGGTGAGGAAATGTAAAATGGCTTTTTGGAAAATGTTTAAAAATCCTTTGGTTCAGTGGCGTATTGTTGTCGTCTTCTATAACACAAAGTCATTTTTGAGGAACAAATTTGGTCAGTGCCGTGAACGCTAACTCTATATAAATATATATCTATTTAAAAATAAAGTGAACAGATATTTTTTGTGAAATGCGGAAAGAGCAAATTCATTGCAGACTAAAGGATTTGCAAAACCCCCTGAAATATAAATTCTTCATTCATTCATTTTCCCATCAGAGCATCAGAGACGAGCTCTCTTTACTTCTATATAGAGAGACTGCACCCTCTAATGGCACAAAGGCATCATTGCACATATAGGCCACTGGTATACAGTCTTAAAAAGAGCATTGCTATGCTGTCATCGTCTAAAATCACATTCCGGTTGGCTCCTTAATTTCCTTCATTCTTATATTTTATTTTATTGTCATGGATATATTATCACATCATGAGAACCATCTACCATGATCAATGATTCATTTGCTATTGTAAGTATAACCTTGGTGTGGGCGGCGAGGTGGTGAAGGTGGTCATTCTCATTTTGGGAGTGAGCTCAGAGGGGTTGGAGGATTCGTAGGAGTGCTGCACGATCAGGGCACAGGGAATGTCGCAGCATGCTGGGGGTTGGTAATGGGTGGCAGTGGGGGCGCTGGTGTTGGGGAGCTGGATCTGGGCCTGACCACCCAGTGCAAGAGGGAGCTCATTGGGGCTGTGAGGGCAAGGATCGGCAGCTTGCCTGGCAGATGGACCATCTGCCTGTGTCTGGTGTGCATGTGGATGTGTCATGTGCATGTGGGTGTGTGTCAGGAGGGAGACAGAGAGAAGAGGGTTTGTTTGTGAGTGTGTGTGTGTGTGTGTGTGTGTGTGTGTGTGTGTGTGTGTGTGTGTATACGTGCAAGTCAAGTGGGAAGGTCAACACAAACAAACCAACAAAAATGCCATAAAGACCAACAGCAGAGCAGAGACAAAAGAATGATGAGTGACAGACAAGTTCAGGCAAATGGGAGTATGGCAAGGTGGAGGAGGGGAGAAGTCGATTGGAGTGACAGACGGGTGGGGGGTGAGTGAGAAAAAAGACATGGTATTCAGTCAGCACACACGGTTAAGCAGGTTGTTCTGTGTTGTTGTGTCCTCAGAGAGACATTCACACAGTAGTTATGTACCTGGAAAGGGTAGATGTTTAAATGGCATTTTGTATTGCTCTCTCCCTCTCTCTCCCCCTCGCCCGCTACACCCCTCAACACAGAGTACTTATCTACAAAACAAAACAAAAGGGCAGTATGAGAGCTTTGAGCCACAGTGACACAGATCATTTCACAGAGTTAGGACGAGCAGCAGCAGGCGATTCCCACAATCCAAACCGTCAACTTCAAAAAATGAGAGGTGAGCTGTTTTGGGTGTGTCGAAGCTGATACACATGGAAGCGCCTGCTCTTCTCATGCTAAATCTATATGAGTTATACCACATATCACACATGGTCAAAACCAGAGATTTCATGATATATGGAAGAGTTCTGACATTGTTACAAGTTGACAGTTGGTTTTCGTTTAGTTATGTCTCTGTAACTGATCAATTGATGATTGAACAGAGCTTGTGACGATGCCACTGATGCCCATGACAGAACTCCTTCATACAAACCTCTGGCAGAACATCAACAGGCCAGAGGTCAATGCATTTATCCACGTATATGGATAAAGTGAGCCTCAGACACTCATCTGGAAATAGTTTGTCAAAGGATCCAAGAATCTTTTTTTTTTTTTAGACCTGCTTCCAAACCAGTGTTAGGGGCACCTTCATCCATTTCTTATCATATTTCTATTATAAACATACTCAGACATCCCCCCCTCACCCAGGCACAACCCCAAATATGTGCTCAGATGGGTTGGAGCAAAGTGACAAACCTGAGGAGTAGCTAAAGTCCATAAATATAAGTAATATGTGACACCAAATACAAGAGCACATTCATTTTGTTGGACTAAAATGTGAAATGTAGCTTGATTTGTAGAGAAATTGTCAATATGCACTCCAACATTCCCCTCTGACTCTATCTGCATATTAAACCCCTGTTGTTTATTTGTGCCCGTGATACGTACTTCATTACACAGATCTAGTGTTAACCTAAGAATTCTTTGGAAATGTGTGTGTATGTGTATGTTTGTGAGGATACAAACACGGCAAACCCCCCCCCCCCCCCCCCCCCCCCTAAGTAAACATTGACAAGCAGTTTTAAGAGATAGCAATGTCAGCCATTCCAACACACAACACAGAACCACAGCATGATCACAGTGACACATAGCCCACAGTCAAAAGCAGTAAACACACAATTACAGCATACAGTATGAATGTACAGTATGGGATTATTTATGTTTCAGAATGCATAAAAGAGACAGACACAAACACACAAACACAGTTTAGTAGTAGATTAGTGGATTATGGGTTGGTAGAAAGTATGTATGCGTAGGCGTATGTTGGTGGTGGCTCTGTGTGTGTGTGTGTGTGTGTGTGTGTGTGTGTGTGTGTGTGTGTGTGTGTGTGGCAGGCGGGGGTGGCATTTTGGCCACACTCTTTGATGAATGAAAGCAGTCATTATTTATGACAGTATTTACTGTTCTTAATTGAATGGCATCCATCATGAAGTCGTTGGTGTGCCATTGAGCATTTGACAAGCGGATTGTTGATTGTTGCTAGAAACACACAACTGAAAACCATCAGGCCACAAGAAGCACGTACACGGGGAGAAAATGCATTAATGGGTTTCATGATTTGGCACATTTCACACAAATTGGAGTTTTATTGAAACGAGACATGAGTGCAGAGGCTGGATCAATGTAAGGTGTTCATGCAGGTGTGCGTGCGTGTGTGTGTGTGTGTGTAGACTGTCCAGACGGGGGCAGCTGGTGTTTGTCTTGAGGAAGGACAAACAAGAGTGAGGGTTTTGATTATCCGATTATCAAGCATTGTTAAATAATAATCGCTATTTGCCCAGTTTTGCCCACACATCCAAGAAGTGAATTTGAATCCAAACTGCATCTAACTCCACTAAACCTCAATCTATCATAAATATTTTACATTTGTGCACTTCCTTACTTTAGGCTAAGCCACAAGGCAGATATACACTACACATCGGATAGTATGTAATGTCAGTAGATTAAATATTTAATGTAAATAAAATTTAAACATTTATAACTCCACAGTGCTCTGAGCGGCTATATCCATAAAAACCAGAACATTCCATGTGGGAGATTGTTGTCTTAATGCATTCAATAATAGCAAGAAAAACATATAATTCACTGTGGTGTTTATATTGGCTGAAATGAACTCAGTAAGTCTATAAGTCTGACTTGACACAGTAACTCACTGCAGTAGAGTTGGCCTATGAGGAAGAGTCATCATGCCAAATCTGGAAACCCATCATCCTGCTCTATACCAATTTATACACCAAGCAAACCCACATTGCAGCGCGTGAGGGGCCTTGATTTCCCTTTTCACGCAGATGTTTCTGCACGGTCAAACCTCTGCCCCGATCCCAAGTGGTATTAATGCACAGTGTGACATTAAGAGCAAAGCTTCGTAATTTAACCAGCAGCACACTGGTGGAGTTCATTTAAAGCCTCACTTTATGATGTTCAACACAGCAAACGGCACAAAGGAGCCGCATCCTCCCCAACTTGTAAATGCAACATGTGCCATTTTTCTAATTATCCTCTTTGATGTCGACTTAGATTTGTCTTCCTTCCTCCACTGACTCAGGACACGCAGCAGCGGGCCCAGCTTGACTGTCTCCTGTGCTATCCTCAGTCTACCGTCTTTGCAGCTGGCTGCTTGTTTGGACACATTCTGCACAGATGGTGATTTCGATTGGAGTGTGGTCACCCCACTGTTTTGTTGTGATATTATGACAGGATTGTTTTAAGCACGAGCAGATTTATTAAAGATTAAACAGTTCACATATTCCCACAGTACTGCAGATAAATGACAGCCCTTGATTAAAGCAGCAGTTTCCTCTATGGACCATCAAGCAGCCCTAGGATCAGTGGTTACTCAGAGCAACACTTGAGCTCATCAAACGGCAACCTGTAGGTCAATACTTTGGCAGGGTGAAGGACAAAAGCCAGGGGTCAACTATCAAAAACAACCATGGCTGACTGAACCAACTTCATGTTCACCATGGCAGCACCAAAGCAGCTGCTCACATTATTCATTTAAAAAGCATAAAAAGCAATAACTTGCAAATGACATCATGCTTCCAAAATGAAGTCAAATATTCTATTCTTAATCTGTATTAAAAATATATATTCAAAAGTAGATAATGAACAGGAACAAGAGCTACAAACAAGAGTCAAAGTGAATCACTTCACTGTTGGGAACCCACTCCTGTGCTCAGTCGGGGGCTGATTCTACTGGCTGCTCTTAGTGGCTAATGACGATGGAAGGGGTGTGTGTGTGTGTGTGTGTGGGTGTGTGTGTGTGTGTGAACCGCACCATGTTCATGATCGTGATTCAAGCTTCAATTGAGGGTTTGTTCCTTTTATGACTGCTCAGTGGCAGACATGACTACTGGTCTGAATGACAGATTAAAGCTGGTGGCGACACAGGGGGCCTGAAGGGAGGGAGGTATCTCATGTGTGTCTCTGTGTGTGTGTGTGTCTCTGTGTGTGTGTGAAATATTGTTCCCTGATCAAAAGCTCTGGTTGTTGTTAAAGCTAGCAGTGGTACACAGCTGGATACATCTAGATAGCAATGCCTATGTAATTGTGGTGAAATATAACCTAGGAACCTTAAAGCAGATGGCAGGAACACAATGTATAACTATAATTGAGAAAAATATTAAAGCACTAAACTAACCGAGCCCAAGACATATTATGGTCTCTGTTTGAGTAACTTGTAAGATGTCTTGTGCTTGAATACTTTGTACACTCAGTTCTCTCGGTGTCCTTGTGCAGAATGAAATGACGTTAAATTTACTGGAAACAAAATCCAAATTAGCCAATTGAAAACCGCTGCTGCACACGACGCCTTCACACAGCGCAGCTTGTAGTCTGTTCGTTTAATGATGACAAATTACAGAACAGGCCGGAGAAACTTGTTGTCTTTATAGTCCCTGCTCACACCGTCATAAGAAGTGCAGCAGTCCGCTCACCACGTCAGCAAGTTTAGCTGAAAAACTGATTCATCTTTTAAATGAGTGGAGGAAAAAGGGAACACACACACGCACACACACACACACACACACACACACACACACACACACACACACACACACACACACACACACACACACACACACACACACACACACACATATACATGAGATGTAAGTAAACATAAATAATTAAATGAATAAACACACAGCCCAAAGGAGATATTATATAAAGAACAGATCCAATTACAGGCAGTGGTTTATTGTCGGACAATGTGTGGAAATCTAAAGTAGTTTGAGCCGGGAAGCCTTTGCACTTTACCAGCTACTAACCCTGCAATAACACAGATTTCTATTTTATGTGTATGATATATGTGTATGTCGTATTTAAAAGCTGTATGTATGTATTATAGTTCCACCTTAAAAGGACATCAACAATCTGGCCACAACAGCTGAGGGGATTTGAATATGAGATTAATCTAAAAAGCGAAAAAGCAGATTTCAAACATCATTGTGACGTTATCACAGTGAGTGACTGAGCCAAGAGTTAATGCTACAAATGTCTCCTCTTAACTTGTTTCCTGCAGTGAGCGACGTTCACTAGAGTCCTAATTAGAATTACGGTCATCTTTGTTCCCAATTAAAACCCGTTTTGAATTTAAATAGGGAAGACAGCACTGATTGCTGGTAAGTCAGTTTTATATCTCGAAGGGCGAGAAGGGCGACTTCAGTCTCTGAAGTCATTATCCACAAGTTAACCTTGACCTCGCTTTATCAAATAGCTTCCTCTGAAGCGAAAAACCCAATTGTCTGAAGCTAAAGTAATTTACCTGATTGCGAGAAAACATTTTCTGCAAATATTAATGGTCGCTGCTTCGTGCCTCATTCTCATTTGTTACCAACACATAAATAATTAACTCTAAACCAAATGTGAAAAATACTACGTCCCGCATAATTAAATTTCTGTCTGTCAGTGGCACATTTTGCATAACAAACTGGCTTCGCTTTGCTGCAATTTCACAGCTTTGATGAAAATTATTTACTTGAGCACTTTATCAGCCTGTGTTTTAGTACACATGAGGCTTGCTGAGATGGGTTAGGGTTGGGGTGTTAAACGGGAGCTGCTTCAAATCCTTGACAAATCCATGACTGGATCAAGGCGTTGATTGATTTAAACAGGCGCCAGCAACAGTTAAAACTCTGCTGGTAAATATTCTGAGCAGAACGCCTCAAGCTTTTGTAGCTACTATGCATTAATAGAAAAGCAACAGTGAAACTAGTGTACATACACGCTGATATATGGGCTTTTACTTGTGGCTGTTCCGTTTCTTTTCTATGGTAAAGCAAGCAAAGCCACCAGGCCACATCACAATGCAGACTGCAGGGTTATTACCAGGAGAAGATGCTGCCTGAGTCACTTTGATTGCCTCAAATGATATCCCTGCTGAGGTGATCAACCGTATATAGGCTGATTGGATATTTCACAGGGTGCTGCAGCTAATTTACAAAGTGGAGCCGTGCCACTGTTTTGGGGAGAACAGTGGTGTAAATATCCTTTTTAAACACTACGACTCAGTGTTTCTGTCTCTTTTTTGTTCACAGCGTTTATCGCTGCAGGTCCTCAGGCTGTTTTTGTATTCCAGTTGTAAACATTACCAGTGTCCCCTTATCATCAAAACATTAACTTTTCAATAAAATAACTGCTTGATTGCCCCACTCTAGCATCCTATAAATGGATCTGCATCATAGAAACTGTATTTGCAAAACAAGTTAAATAGACGTGACACAGCCAGAACTGGAACGTTGAATACATAATAGCGGCAACAAACATTTTTCTTGTTTATAGTGGTGAAAAGCCATTTTGGAGTTGACGGCCATTAAAATATTTTCTTTGGGAATCTGAAATAAGCACAATCAGGGTGTAAGAAAGATTCTGGGTAAACATTGTAACCATGACATCTAATACTCTAATACTATTCTTCATGCCAGTACCTCATACTTTTCTCTGTTCTGGATCTCTATGTGTCATGTGAGTGTGTGTGTATCTGTGTGTACATGACGTACAAGCCCCTAGTAACAGCTAAGCAGATGTAACATCACATCATACTGAATTTAAAATGTGGCCTTATTATGGATTGAGCATTCTTGTAGATCAACTAAAATTAACTTGATAACATGACAGTCCCAATCATTACATAGACAAGTGAATGTTTTGTTCCTTTTCATCTCGTTCTTACTCACCCAGATGTCATTAATACAGACATGGCCATGGCTGTTGTGTCACAAAAGGCCTATGACTTTTTCCTGACAAAATGTACGAACGTCTAACAGGTCTAACCAGCACCATTATTAAGCGACAGTATTTCTGATATTGAGTGCAAATAGAAGGTTTAGAGGTGTTCAATGTCACAACTCGTTCACACGGAAGGTTCTGTTCATTTCTTTCTTCCTTCTAAAACTCAGCTTTGATTTGAATTAGCCTTTTGTCACCTCATCACCCAACCCACGCGTTTCAGACACCAATCTGCCACTTTTTCCACACCTTTCTCCCACTCGATCTCAAACTATAAGTATTCTCACAGCTTTGGTCACCATTTCATCATCTATTTCTCTTTACTTACAGCCCTGCTGGGATCTATTCACACCCCTTCCTAACTACAGTACGTACCACCTTGCTTTCTTCCTACTGCCTACCCACCCCCTGTTCCCTCATACCTCCTTGGAGGGGACTCTGGATCCCTTCCTCCTTGACCACCAGCTTTCCACCATGGCAATGAGGCAGGACAGCACCACACCAGCTGCCAATACGCAGAATACACCGGCGAAGCTGTGGATATCCAGGGCACTGCCATGCTGTCGTGTCTGGACTGAGCTGTACAGGTCACAGGGGCTGTCCTTGGGCCACCATTTGAGTTTCAATATATCCATATCTCCATTCTGCTGAAGCTCCAGGATTCTAGAAAGTGGGCACGTACATAAAAACACACACAGATACATGTAAGCATACATTCATTTACAGAACCGGGTACAAAATATCAGACAGTATTCTGAAGCGAGGTCCCAAATCTTTGTTGTAATGGAACTCTTGCATCTTTTACAGGGAAGAGAAAGACACACGCACAAATGAATGAGCAATAAACTAATTGCAGCAACAGGAAGGGTCGCTGATTAAAAGTAAACAAATTTCTAAGATAACAAGGATAACAACTGATTGCATCTGATTGCTGTTTAAAGTCTGTTTCGATCACTGTAGCGAAAATGTTGAAATAATTGCCAATACTGCAGCTTTACTGCAGCTGCTATAACCTATCTCTGCCAGTTGAGGGCACTGTAGGCCAATTCCATCACTCTCACTTCCCTGACAACCATATTGCGCTGTCAAACTCATTATGGCTAACATTAATATGTTTTGCAGCACAGCGCAAGTACGCAGTCACAATGTCATTATGCAGCCTAGCTTTGGTCCCATGAATGATGGCTTCAGAGAGAATACAGCTCAGAGGTTGATGGGGTCCCTCTGTTAGCCTTCAGCTTATTATTTAACTGGGTCGTTCATTTTGTTTTGGATGAGGGGCTCTGTTCACTTTCGGCTTGATATTTAACAGGGGCAGTATGGCATAGAGGAGAGTTGGGGGAGACGTGTGTGTGTGTGTCTGTGTGTGTATGCAAACAACTACCACACACGGGAAAAATGCTCCGACACTGACAGAGATGAGGCGGATATTAACACACTCAGATGTACAAACATTCAGAAAAAATGACTGCACGCATGTCTAAGCAAACTTAAATGAGATCCATACATGTGTACACAGAGACAGATGTTTGCAATCATCGCCAGAATTTCCTGAGGGCAAACACCTCCTACAATTCCATCATAACATGCTGACATAAATGACAGCGCCCATCTTTCATCTTCATTCCTCCTCATACAGAACACACAAAACACACCCAAATCAATCACCAAATGCAAATGAGCCACACAGACAGTTTACATAATTAACATTTCATCCACAATAGCCAGAGAAACATGGAGCCGTTTCAATGTGTCTCAACTAAACAGGTTCAGGAAGCCTCTCCATAAACTGCATCACTCTCATTTAGGGACATTCTCTCTATGGTCTCACTAGACCGCTGGGGCTGGAGAGGAGAGGAGAGGAGAGGAGAGGAGAGGAGAGGAGAGGAGAGGAGAGGAGAGGAGAATATAATACAGGGGAAAACTCATTACAGGAGCAAATCCACAAACAGGCCTTCTGATAAGCGATCATGTCCACCACATCTGCAGACCAGATTGTGGGATTGTTTGGCTCACATCGACACAGATTAAACCCAAGATTAGATGTGACTGCGTGCAGATAATATGCAAACTTGAATGAAACCCAATTAAATTAAACCGCTCTGGACTAACCAATAAACTCTTAATTCCAATGAGACTGACTCACCGAGCTTATATGATGTAAAGATTCTCTTACTTTCTTGTCCGCTTTTTGTCTTCATGTCTGACTAAAGCAAACGGACATGAAGGCAGTCAGTGCAGAGAAGCCTGCTGCCTGTGTGTAAGTGTGTAGGCGTTGGACTAGTACTCACACACTCCGGGTGCCGGATTGCTGATTTCTGGAGAAAACTCGTTTTGTTGCATGCAGCGCACACATTTGATCAGCAGGGGAGAAAATGTGATCTGAATTCCCGAATTTGTTTGTTCTCACCGGATGAGTGTATGACAGAAATATGACTAGTAAAATTCAAACAAAGCGTGCTGTTCTTTTTCTTTGAACAAGAGAATTATTGTGTCTTTCAAAACAGCGATGACCTTTTCATTCGTCATCTTTGACAACTACTGTTTCACACACAGCCGCACACACAGAAGACAGAGAAGGACACAAGATAATGAGGTAGAATATGAGCGATTCAACCAATCAAAGAAGACCAGGCAACATTTTTTGTCAAAATATGTCATTGTTTATTGGTTGAGATTCAGGCAACTTTTAAAGATTTCTTGTCTAAATAAATGTCTTCTTCTGTCTGTCAAAGGGAGAATCGTTACGTTCTGTCTGTGCCGTCGTCTTGTGAATTGGATTTTGTTGTGTGTTGTAAATGTCATGTCACGCAGGTCTTGGGAAGCGGCAATAAGCAACACAACAAAATGGCTCTTTCTAGTTCTTGCTTTGATATGATGAACACAATTACTTAAGACGGTATTATTTGTGATAAAAAGAGTTTGTTGTTGACCTTTAAGGGAAAACAAAAGAGTGGAAAGGTAATTTTAATGTGAAACAGACATTTTTGTACAGGAAAGCCTACAAGATTGTGTGTGCATGTGTGTGTAGACTAGAGGATACTGGCTCTAGGTGTATGTTTAAGACATTTTTCAAAGAGTCACTGGTGCCGTGATTTCTTTTTTTAGACGATCGCAAAAATGTCAGCCAAAAACAAATGAAAACAACAAAGGGTAACTAAAAAGCTGACTCTCAAATATGATCAAAGTTCAAACAAATAAAAAAACAAACGTATCGAAAAGAGACTTTCATCAAAGGAAACAGGTAGGTGTGTGCGTGTGTGCATGTGTGTGTGTGTGTGAGTGTGTGTCTGTGTGTTGGGGGTTGGTAGGATAGAGTTGGGATTCAGGACTGAGTGCTCACTCTCTCCTCTAAATGATGACCCTGTCTACCGGTGGAAGCCATCATCTATCATTCTGCACTAATTGGCCTATCAGAGTTATGCAAAGGCTGCTCTCCAGTCATGAAACCCCGAAACAAAACCTGAAACGAGAGGACACGGAAACACACATCCAGGTTCTTCAGTATCAGTCGAGTATCTGCCTGAAAGAGGTGAACAACCCTTTCTGCTGTGTGTCATCTGACAAACAAGTACGAGTCTGAACTTCAGCAGAATTCTCACTAACAAGAGTGTGAGGTCATTTAGGCTATTCTCAGTTTTTAGTCTGGCTACTGTTGAATGAAGATCTCCATGCCTAAATTAACAAGTGACACGAATGACGAGTACAAGATAAGCTTTGAGGGAAAAACGGAGCGGAACGATGCCACGTTTTTAATCGAACCAAAACAGTTCCCAGTATTCTTCATTTATCTCTATCCTGAAGCTGACAGGCAGGATAAAGGCCACTGTGAGCTGCTTTACAAAAACATGGCCCGAGTCAGAGGTTCCCTGCCGAACACCATCTGTCTCCATCTCTAATTTGGCTGTCAATCCGGAAAAAAGGTTTTCCTTAGAAAAACACTGGCGCACAAAATCTGAGCGTACGCAGAGATGCAAACACACACACACACACACACACACACACACACACACACACACACACACACACACACACACACACACACACACACACAGACGTACAGAGAAATGTATGTACGCATGCAAGCAGGAGCGCACTGCACTCAAAATACATTTTGATCATGTAACATGCAATGACAAACCTGCATAGTGAGAGCAAGGAGAAGATAATTAAAGTGTGTGTGTTGGGGGGGGTTGTGTCACAGCCTTCACGTCCTTATGAAAGATCCACTTCATTACGCAGTCCTATAGAGTTCATGATAAAGCATCGGTTAGGAAATTTGACACCTAATTTATTCTCCCAACAGCAGTGATCTTTAGTTTTTTTTTCGCAGCAAAGATATCAAAAACTTTTTTCTGGTTTTGTCTCAGTGTGAATATGTAGACTATTAAAGTGAGGGAATGTAGGGTTGGACGTGTTTCTTGGCCTTTTTCCTTCCTTCAGGGTCTGTTAGCGTAGTTCGCTCATAGCGTCATCAGTCAGCACACCGCCGCCTGAGGTATCAGGAAATAGATCACTTTAAGCACCAAGAATAGCAGCATCCACTATATATCACCACACTGCGAGCGTGTACAGCAGAGGAATTAGTGTCATCTCCTGCATTGTAAAGCACACGGGCCGCTATATTAATGTCAACGGCATGTTAGCATAAAATGTAATGCATCAGTGTCAACTATGGCGTAACATGTTGGACTTTGGGTGTCAATGTCAGCCGCATGCATCAATTACATAAAGGGAGTAGTATACTAAAGTGTGTATGATGGGTAAAATGCAATTACGGTGTCACCTGTCTGTCTGAATGGCTGTTAATGATCTTTTGTACGCGGAACAGCTGCCGCGCATGTAAAGAATGACTGCGTGTGTGTTGCTCCCCGAAAACGCGCGTGTGTGTGTGTAAGGGTGTGTCGCGTGCGAGCATGTGAGCGTGCTTTCTTAAATGGCTGAGCGTGATTAACCCATATTGTGTCCATGAAACAGCTGGTGCATCGTGAGACTCATTAACACTGTGTGTGTGTGTGTGTGTGCATGTAATGAGTTATCACCTTGCTTTAAGATCGTTGACTTTGACAAGGCAGATCTATAATGATTTTAACACTCCCACTGGCAGTTAAAGCAAATGTATCAGGGTTGCCTCTGGGGTACAGGGGGCGACTGTTGTTTGAGTATGTGTGTGTGTGTGTGTGTGTGTGTGTCTGTCTGTGCGCTCTGTGTCTCTGATTCCGAGGTCTCACTGCAGTGGCCGTTACTGCGTCGACTAGATGTTGCCATGGCAACTCTGCGGTAGCAGCCTTGATGGTGGGATGATCACACGTTATTAGTTGACTCGAGCTAAAGGGGAAACAAAAAGATTGTGGTTTGGATAAAAAGCAAAAGGAGAACAAGAACGGAGGGATTGAAGAAAGAGAGAGAGGGCGCGTGGATGCTGCCATGATTGACGGAGAGAGAGAGAGAGAGAGAGAGAGAGAGAGAGAGAGAGAAAGAGAGAGAGGTAACATTCAGCACAGAAACCAATTCAAACAAGACCATTTCTCTCTCTCTCTCTCTCTCTCTCTCACCCTCTCACCCTCTCTCTCTCTCTCTCTCTCTCTCTCTCTCCCTCTCTCTCTCTCTCTCGAACAGGCAAACACTCAAACTGCTCGCCACAATGTCAAAAGAGGAGAATGTCTCGAACTGAACGGCTTCTTTTGTGGGTATCTCACTGAATCTGCAGGAGCTGCAGGGATTCGGGTTAAATCAACGTTTTTGCGTGACCCTCAGATTCTGACTTATCTGCACACATCACACATTAGAGACGGAACTTGACTTGCCGAAAAGAACACGCTGCAACATAAAAGACAAAGGCCTAAGATGGGACTGAAAGGAGATCTGCATTCGGCGGGAACATCTATTCATGACCCGATTTTAATGAGCACCCCATAATGCTGTTAAATGATTCCCACTGGAGTGAAAATGCGCTGTTAAGAAATGTCACACTGTGTTGCCGCACTGAATGAGCTACATCGGCTGCTTGGGGGTTTTTTTTAATAAAGAAAGACTGTGGCCGAGACATTGAATCCTGACGGCTTCTTGCAGCACAGAGCAAAGAGACGGCGGAGTGATATTGATTAAGGGGGGCTATCAGCCTGCCACAGATTTATTATGGACATTTTCTGCGAGGAGAGAGAAAAGAAATCTCACTTGCTCATTTAAATACACTGCAACTCCACACACACATACACACTGTGTTGATTCTGCAGTCTTCCTTCCACAAAGCTCATATAAATGCAGGTTCCGTCCCATGTTGCTCCCCTCCCATACTGGCTTTACTGCGTCCGGACCCCGTTAAAATGCATAGCATGGGCTAGATGATTGAGTATAATGTGACACAGTTCAGTGGAGTTCAGAGGAAGCTGGGTGGACCTCTGAACAGTTTCCGTGAGAGGTGTCGAGTCAAACTAGCATCACGGTGGAGTACACTACTGTCTGAGGAACAGCAAAACAGACTAGCACTCTAATTTGAATACATCTGCTGTCATCTCTGTACTGTAGCAGAGACAATTTCATGTTGGAGATGTTGAAGAGAATAAGTTGGTGGTGAGAGGTGGAGAAGGAGAATATGAAGCCTGGGGGGGAGAAGAGAAAATAAGGAAGGAAAATGGAAAATTGGGTAAGAAAATGAGAGGGAGCAAAAAAAAAATAAAGAGGAAAAAAGTTGGCACCATGTTCGGTTGTGATTGATGGCTGACAACAAAATAATAGACTGTCGGAGAGACGAGCGAGAGAAGGTGAGGCGAAAGGGTAAAGAGAGAGACGGAAGGGGGAGACAATGGACGACAGGAGCGAGGGGAAGAAGAATGTCAAATGAGAGGAGCAGGAGAGGGGACGAGGCAGAGAAGTGCTCGGCTAAAATGAGTTTGTTGCTCTGAGACAACCGTTGGCTGTCAGCGCCTTAAATGAGAACAACAGAAAGTTGACAGCTCAGTTACGAGCTTAACACAGAGCTGGCAACGCGGGCTCTCACCGGGTCGCTTAGCGGTGTTAGCCTCGCTAGAAAACATGTTGCAGAATAATGGTCTTATAAAAAAGTTTTATAAAGTGTTTGAAAGAGATTCGCCTGCAAGTGTCTTCAGATGCTGAATCACCACCTGGAGAGTTTGGCAATATTCCGTCCCCAGTCCCAAACCATTCGCAGCCTTCCTAACACCATCTACGGTCGCCACTGCACGGTTGAAAAATGAAACACTTATTTCTATTTGTGAAAGCTGCATTGTCTTCAACACAAATCCGACAATAAAACCACACAGTCGCTTCTGTTTGAGCTGAAAAGCAAGCTCGTGTGGATCTCAGCACCTCGCCCCATCCCTGCGCCGCTCACTGCAATAAGGAGCTGTCAAAAGGAGGCACAGGGGCGGCTCTGATACATGCTGACCGGTGCTGCAGTCACGGGGGTTAACTGTCTAAATCACTTCACTCTTTCGGGCGAGTAGGGCAGTAATTCTAAGGAGCACAGAGCCTCAGCAGGATTCAGCCAGTCAGCAAAGTGCACCTGTGCCTGATTTTTTTCGGCAAAGTTGTGTTTTAGTGAAAAGCTTTGAGAAGCTTGAGACGGAGACGTAATCCTCCCAGTCACATCTGCGCCACCAAAATTGAAAAAAGGGAACAAACTGAAGACATTTGAACGTTCATTTTCAGAGATTTGAGACAGAACAAATCGCCACATACAGTCATGCTGTAATACACTGAGTGAAAACACACCTGAATCACAGAATCGATCACAAGCACTTTGGATTTTACATTTTTACTTCATTCTGCAGGTGTTTGGATTGATGACGAAAAAAACAAAACCTACATAAACACAACCAGATCATACCAGCTCCATTCACACACATACACACACAAAAAGTATTGAGGTTCAATTAGGGACCTTCTCGCTTTGAGGGGACATTGGTATTGACAAAGCCATCATGCTGTCTTTTCAATTAAACCTGTGTCACCGTATTGAAGAATATTTACCCATGAGACACTTTTTCCTCTCAAGTGAAGTTTGCATAGCTTGATTATTCCAGTTAGCGCTCTCAGGAATCAATGTCATACACTTTGTCAACAAAGTTTTCAATTAAGCATCATTAAGCCACAGTGTGTGGGTGGAACTGGAACATATTAGCAAGCTGAACTATGATAAACAACACAGAGAAGTTAAACAGTCATTAACCATCATTAACACAGAGAGAGAGAAAGAGAGAGAGAGAGAGAGAGAGAGAGAGGGAGAGACGCAGAGGAGAGAGCAACTTCGCCATCATTAATTGTGATTAATAAAGATTTAATGAATGTGCTATGGGTGTGGGCTGAGTTTGACTGTAATAGATGAGGGGAGAGAGAGAGAGAGAGAGAGAGAGAGAGAGAGAGAGAGAGAGAGAGAGATATGATTTATTTGAGATACTTGCCATAAATCAGTGTCTTGTGAACAACAACTGGAAAAATGTGACTATTAAAAAATACATCCTTGAAAAAGGATACACACACACACACACACACACACACACACACACTCACCGTGCATTCATTCCTTTTGACTAAATGGAGAATTAATTTCTATGGCGAATCTTAACCTGCACTTTGTGTGTGTGCGTGTGTGTGTAAGGAATGCATGGTGAGAGAGAGAGAGCGAGAGAGAGAGAGAGAGAGAGAGAGAGAGAGAGAGAGAGAGAGAGAGAGAGAGAGAGAGAGAGAGAGAGAGCGAGAGCGAGAGCGAGAGAGAGAGAGAGAGAGAGAGAGAGAGAGAGAGAGAGAGTGATTTGTAAGTTTTTGAGTTGAGAATGTGTGTTTTCTTTTGGGACTGTCATCAACATGAAACCTACTTAGACCTATTGAGGAATTAAGATAAGTTGAGTTTCTTTGAGCATGATCAAGTGACTGCTGCTGTGTGAGGACAGATAAGCCACTGCAGTTACTAACCCAAGCTGTGATACTGAGTCGGGGAGATAAACCTTCATGCTGCAGAGTGGTGCTCTGTTATCACCAGGAAAATACAATGAATGACAGAAGTGGAGACACAGCTCTGCTCAGTCAGTCTGCTTAAGAGATGGAATACATAAGTCACAGCTCCAGTTCCTCAGTTGTACCAAAGTCTCACTCCATTCGATTAGAATTTCCAAGTGAATCGTGGAGATTTCTGAGAAGGTGCTTGCCCATATATTTACATGATGGGATAACCGTCAATGGCTTCTATTCTAGGGTGCAGACAGGTGGAGAGGGCAGATTGGCTTCCGTCTCGGTGGTTTGGACTGAATGTACCACCCAGTTGCAGGTCCACACAGCTGCTGCAACTATGGACTCCATAAATCAGCTCACGGACTTGCACCGTTGTCATCTCAGTGCTTTCTTTGAGCCTTCCAGAATTTCTCCTAAAGCTGATTTTACTGAAACCACGGTGTGATTATCGAGCTGGTATTTTCCTCCAGCCTGGGTGGCATCACTTTGGCCAAGACTTCCCCTCTTAGGTGGTGACAATGGCTATATCGACATTTGAGAGGAACGACTTCCTATTCCCACACTTGAGTGATGGCGGAGGTTCGCCTTAATGTGTTTGAAACTCTGCAAGAGGGCTGGCAGTACCGGGAGTTATTTGCAAATAAATCCTCTTGCTGATTGGTGGGAAGTCTAGATGGTAGATGGCAGATGATCATCCAGGGTGGTGTAATCACTTGAAAAGAGCCGTTTGAGTCGTGAATCAAAGTTACTATTGAAGAAGTTTTCCTAGTTTTCAAGGATTTCATATGTCATGTCAGTGCATTCATTCATTCTCCTATGAGCTGTTGGTATCTTATCATAAGCATTCACGATGGCTGTTGAGTTCAGCATCACCCACCCATCATCCTGGCATCTTACCAAAAGATGAAGCAATAAAAGAACACAGTGAAAATCTCCTAAAAAACAAATACAGTATCTCCTTGAATGGTTAACTGGACAACTCTTGTTTATCGATGAGAGAACAAAAACAAAAGCTCACCTTCCTGCACACAAAACACCAAAGATCACTGTGTCTTGCACCTGGGAAGTTGCCTTTTTGCACTGAAAGCACTCCCTATGAAGTATGCTGGGCCTTAAGCTTTCTTCTGCAGATACTATTTACAACCTCTCTGCTGGGAATACAATTGTAAAATTTACCTCGGCAAAGGAAACATTAAACACATTTATACGTTTACTTCAGTGGTGCATTTTTGTTTATCTGTATCATATACATTTGTGAAGAAGAACACCTCTACACGATTCATTAAATTTGACTTCAAAGTTTTGCAATAACCAAACTTTCACAAGTCAGTTCATCAACAGTTTTTAACTATTGTTGACATTTTTATTGTCACGAGTGCTCCTGATATAAAAGCTGGCTAGAACACTGAGAGCATCACAAACTGCTTTTATGAAGCCTTTAGAGTTTACCTCATATTTACCTGGACCTGTAGCACTTTGATGTAACCTAAAGACAACTTTAGTAGAGCACCGACTTTCAAATTATTGACACATGGGTTGTGCTTGGATTTCAATTTATGGTCTGAGATAGAGTATAAAAGAAATGCATGAGGGAGCTTAAGCTGGAGAGGGAACAATAAAGAATGCATGGCTAGATCGATGGATTATAGATGGAAAACAGAATAGACACTCAGGGCCAGATGTGCTAAGCCCTTTGAGCTGGTTTGGGGTGCAGATTTGATGCAGTCTGCTCTGACAAAACAGGCACACAAGCCTGGAAGCAAAGTTTGCACGTCGACTCTGTGAGTCATCGCAATGTGCGTGTGTATTTAAGGGAGGATCGCACAAATAACGGGCGGGGATATTATACGGGTGGTAATTACATATTCTGTTGAATTTACTACAGAGTTACTCAATTAGCCGAGTCAATTCTGCGTGAAATTTCTCCGCCTCTGAAGAGCAGCCGCAAATTAGACAAAATGTTCTATGTGTCTGTTTCTTTGTCGTACGCCGTCCCTGCTGCTGAAAACACTTATGGCGCACGGATAAATCTATTTCCGTACATACGGTGGAAATAATCAACATGTTTTTCAGTGTATGTACATCTGCCCCTGAATATACCGGCAGAGAAGGTGAGAAAAACAAAATGATGTTTATACTTCTTCCACAAACACACGCACACACTCTTTTATACTTGCAAATAGCAATGACAATACAAGGCAGGAGCAAATGATTCTTCGCATTCACATTACATGAAATACACACATATCCCATATATCAACACCCATCACAGCAAAATTACATTTTCCTCAAACCCTCTCTAATCCAATGTTTATCTTCAGGACCTAAATATTGTTTCTAGATATAAAACCACACTTTCAATCAAGCGAGAGTCTCCTGGTCTCCTGGTGTGCTGTTCCCGTAATCACCACAACGATTTGTCATTGTCTTATATGTCATTTGGTCCCTCAAGCATATTGCACAGCCTGCACAGCCTGCACTGCTACATCGGCCTCAGGAAATTCAACACACCATGGCTCCAATGCACCGTTTCTCAAATATCTACCAGAGAGCCACTTGTGGAAACTTGCACACAGCCAGATAAATTATAAAACATAAAAACCCCTGCTTTTGTTCAATAATTTCATGTAATAAGTGGTTCAAAAACCTTAAACGTCTTAAGTAACATCGTAGGAAGTATGTGGTGAACGTCGACAAAAGACCCTGGACTGCCTGGAAAGCTTTGTTTTTAATTACTCCCTCACTTCTGTCAAATGTAGACGTCAAAAGATTCAAATTCATCCATCATCACATGTGGTTAGAGACGAAAGTACGACGCTTGCAAGTGAGTGTTTAGCCAGCATCCATCAAACACAACGGAGAGAGGGGTGTCAAAATGACTAAAACAGCCCGTTTTCACTCAGTGTGCCCAACATTGGTGCAGCAAGATTGGAAATGGATGAGGGTTTTTTGGATTAGAGAATTTGTTGAGCATTTATGTACTTAGATTGGGGAGTTCAGCTTACAAATAGCCGTCATAGTGTTTCTTCAATGGAGACGTTTTTCATAAATGTACTATATTTGGTTCGTGGGCATAGAGACTTTCTGAGTTGTCAACAGGGAGTTAAATAAAACATTTCCCAGCACATAATAGTTTTCCCTGATCATTTCTCACAATCACTGTATAATGTGTTCCCTTTAAAATCTTCTTTGGAGCTTCAAAAGTGTATTCACAAGATAAACAGCCTGAAGTCTTTATTCTATAACGGCCTGAACTTTTATCGTTGCCGCAGTTTGGACTTCTTGATATCCTTTTATCCATTTGAATTAATTTGCTGAAGTGACTGCTCTCAAAAACAGAGCCTGGATTTATATTCCACAACCCTGGACACACACACACACACACACACACACACACACACACACACACACACACACATATCTCTTCTGCAATCAAAATGTAAAATGTATCCATGAGCCATATACACAATAAAATATCTGGCCTGCAGCACCCTTGAGAGTTTCATGTGCTATGGATTAAAGCTTGTATTTTAAATCCTCATATCAGTGCCCGCAGACACACATACAAAAATAACGCACAATATGCCAATAAGAGGCCATTTATTCCTTCACAACTTCGCCCCTCTGGCTCTTCCAAACAAATTGTCAGAAGCTGTCACTTTAAATTAGCGGACTAGCCAATTAGACTACTTTCTGCACTCTGACCGGGGACAAAGTGCCGTCTGTCTCCATCAAATCACAGAATCACAGCAGCACCCACAGCACACAATATCACATTTTATTTCATTTATCCAAACATCTGCACAAATATACCTAACCTCTAACCGCTCCCACCCACTCTCCCTCTCTCTCTCTCGCTCTCTCTGTCTCTCTCTCTGTGCCTCATACACACACACATACACACACCTACAGAGACACAGGTGTGTTACACTTGACTCAGACTCTGATCGCTTCATAACAACAAAGTGGCTGAAAAATGATAAAGTTTAGCAACGCGTCTGTTTTCCGCAGACACTGGCCTTCTCTCTTTTAAAGTGTCACTCTTTTAAAGTACATAAATTGTCTTTCATCTGCCGTATTACCTGAGGGGACCTGCAGAGAGTAAACAGCTTGCACAAACACAACATCACTAACACACACACACACACACACACACACACACACACACACACACACACACACAAACATCTTACATCAAATACTTATTCTTCTTATTAAACTTCTCCCATTTCTCCATTCTGGTTACATTAATTTATTTCTTTTGCGTGGTTCCTTTTTTTGTTTGTTGTTAACAGAAAGACAGACACCCCGTGGGGGCCTGTGCATTGTTTATTTTGTTTCGTCATCTCAAATCAGTGGTAGAATAGCAAAGAAAAGATGAATAGAGTTTCTGAACACTCACACTGAACAAAAACAAACACGTCTAGAATGTCTCGGCATGCGAGTTTGGCATGTTTTCGATTCCTTCCGTCGGCTGTGGCAACTTAGAAATCTGCTTACAAAGATGAGACTCATGTGCCCTTAGCCTGCTTCTGCAAAATATGATCAAAGTTCACGAATATACACACCAATCAACTCAAAGATGAACAGATTTGAGTGATGTGACACGCTACAAATGAATGTCACGCTTGCTCACACACACTTTGCACCGGGAGAATCTCGTTAGGGCCACGGTGCCTAATGGGGTCGAGTCACGTTAAAGACTCTCTCTCCCACGGTGTCACAGACTGCTAATATTATTCCTGTCAAACCTCCTCTATTTGCCTCATTACTCCGTATAATGCAGAGAGTCGTCATGAAAAATCAGAAAAGCTCAAAGCGAAAACAAAACAATTATACCTCTGTTGTGTTTTTTTCCCACTCCTGATAATTTCTCTCTGTTGTCGTTTGAACCGCAGGGAACAGTGCAAGTCAACTGTTCAAAAGTGGCTTCCCGAGAGTGTGACAGTGCCCCTGAAATAATGGGAGGGAATTGGAAACATGGCCTGTCAATTAATTGCTTGTTTATTTTAATAACACCCATAATAGGCAATATTCAACTGTGCAACGCTTCACCGGATATGGAATTACAAACAGACAGAGGCCGTCGCCCTCGCTCCGTAAAAAGCTTAGGTGCTCCCTGCCTGAACAAACCCTGCACACACACACACAGACACACAGACACACACACACACACACACGCAGACAGCAAATTGATCAAATATTGCCTATAACATAAGTCATTAATCCATTTCTTGATCCCGAATAAAGCGAGCATCAATCCAATCAACCCTTCTGTGGCTTTGGCAGGCAGCGCTTCACCTCTAATTACCGCAGGGGGAATGTATGATTGGACCTGCTTATCTGCTTGTGTGGCTTATATTAAAAGAATTACATGAATATTGATACAAACAAACACCATCAGCATACAGCACTGACCACAGAGACACACAGGTCGATCAGTTCTCTACTTTTTGCTGCGATAGTTGCACTTCCTGTTCACTGTTCATGTTATCTGACTCTCCTGCCAAACACCAACGGTTCATCTCGGGGGTTGTGTAGTTGTGAAAGAGTGTATTTTGCCTGCTCGTACTTTGGGAAGACAGATGTCCCATTTTATCTCGCCGAGCGCGGCAAACAATCTCTCCAGGAGCAAAGATTTAACATTTATTTCACTGAAAGGACTTGGAGGCTGTAATGAAAAGACCTCCAGATCTTTTCTGAAAGAAGAGGAATATTTATGAAAGCCTCCTTAACGCAGCCCGTCTCAAGAGATGTCCTCACTAAAGACTGAACCGGAGAACAGTTCAGAGATAGGGAGTTAAAATGATGGGCTGCACTGATTGCTCTTCACTCTTACCTTTGGGAGAAAATGTCCCTGTAGGGGCTGCCGTGTTGCATGGCGATGCCGTATCCACGGTCCGGAGCGGTGTTGCTGACGGTGTGGAAGGAGCAGTCCTCATCATTGTTGGCCACGTACTCCAACACCGCCGCGTCCCACACGAAGCCGAAGCGACCGTACTTCACCTGAAGGAAGAAACAGAGACAGTGATGCAATGTGAAGAAAGTTTCCATCTCACCTCAGCTGGGTTGATGAAACAGACATTTCATCTACACAGAGATGTGACGTAAATGCTCCAAACATCAGGAGAGGAACACTTTCGCCATTTTTTTCAGAGTGAAGCAGAACAACCGGCTGACATTTCGCCTCGGTTAAATTACGGCAAAGATGAATGTCCACATGCGAAACCTATTTATAAACGCGATCCCCTGTGTCTATATTTAGCTGACCTCATCCAATAATGCACATATTAGGGTCTTTGATATAACAAAGCACGGTAAGGTTGACTGGGTTTTTTAAATTAGGAACTAACTCATTTGAGATCCTCCGTCGGTTCCTGCCTACAATGCAGAAACTTTGCTTCAATTTATTAGCCCTCAATGGACGAGCAGATTCAGCATAAACAGTGCGGAGGTGGACGGTGACTCCAGACACCACAGTAGTTATAGCACACTATTTATTTCAGAATTCAATGTTGTAACACGTTTCCACTCTTCTTCTTCTGAGATGGCAAAGTTTATGGCGCAGAAGCTTTCATGTTCAATATCTCCGATTGTAGAGGTGTTTTATGTGTGTGTGTGTGTGTGTGTGTGTGTGTGTGTGTGTGAAGTGCGTGGGCTTGAGGAGAGCCTTTATTGAGGTTATGGTGCCCGTTGTTGCCTCTTGTTAATGTGCAGTAAATCTATATTTTCAAAAGAACATGAGAAGTGGGAAAAAAAAACCAACTTGTGGCTGTGACATTCATATCCTGGTGCCTTTTTTGACTGAATTCAATCAAACAGCCTGGGGCGTGAAAGGCAGCAGGGTATTAGCACAAAAGAAGTTCACATGCCACACACACACACACACACACACACACACATCAGGAAAGACACACTTCCCTCGAACACATTATTTTGGACTTTGGTGTGTCATTAACTTTAATGGAGCTTTATGAAATTTTCAAGCCCCTCTGTCTTGTCTTTCTCTCTCTCTTTCTCTCTCTCTCTCTGTGTGTCTGTGTGAAGGAGCGAGTGTGTGTATCACCTCAGTCGGCCTATGTGGGATGACTAATGTCCGAGAACCGACAAGACTCTCTGATTGGGTAATTTCACAGTCTATAGTCTCTCTGAAGTGTGTGGAGCATGTGTGTATGTCTTTAAGTGTCTAAGTGTGTATGTGTGCGTGTGTGCGTATGTATCTCTCATAATTCACTGCAGGGCATCAGTATGGCTCATTTTTCTCTTTACAACTTTAAAAAGTGAAAAAGAACTTTGTTACTTTGAAGAATAACTGTACGGCTCTTCATTACTGCCTTTGAAATGGAAAGATCAGCAGCATTTTACAAAGTCAATTAGTAAAGAAATCTGTTTCAACAGCTTTGAACTGAACATTTAGTCGCCGCTTTCTGACTTAATTGGGCCGAACAAGTGCCGCGTGTATTAATTATAGCATCAATTCTTAAGTCGTCTTTATTTACTGCCAAATAGAGATGTGCACCTTTATTAAAGACAGGACTTTATTTTTTACCTTCCCTTGTTAGATATTTGCCTCTTCTGTTTCGCATTCAAAGCCATCCAGTCAGTCTGCTCGCGAATAATATGCAAAAAATGTTGTATTTTACGACAGCAGCTAGAACAAAAGTAGAACTTATAAGACTGGGAAACAAGGTGGTTATTGGACCTGAGTGCTAGCTGAGGATC
Source organism: Genypterus blacodes (assembly GCF_046128005.1). Lineage (NCBI taxonomy): Eukaryota > Metazoa > Chordata > Actinopteri > Ophidiiformes > Ophidiidae > Genypterus > Genypterus blacodes. The sequence continues at coordinate 976,293 of NW_027466873.1, forward strand.
TGCTTTGAATTGAGTACAAAGTGTGTATAAAGTGGCCTCAGGTGAATGGGAAACAGAAAGAATATCTACTCCTAAAACCCTTATAAGGTCTATTTAAAAACATAATCATAAACTCATATGTACAGGGAGAAAACCAAAAGTTGTTATGATGATAAATAACTTTTCTTTTTGTTATTACTGCGGTGCATGATAAAAAATTTAGTACCAGAACTTTTTCTTTGTCCCAGAAAGATGCTTATTTTCCATGTAATGCAAAATCTTTTACACTTTAACTTTAAGGTGATAACACCGCAACTACGCTTAAAGGGAGAAAAATACCTCACAGCGTCTGCAGGATTTGAAAATCCAAAGTATGTGTCAGTGCCTCACAGAAGCAACAGCAGGGAATTAATGTGTTTGCTTTGTTTCCCTAAACCAGGAAATACAGGATAATCTTTATCGACCGCGAGAGGAATAGCCAGGTCTCACAAAGTAACTGCTGAACGACAACAAAACCAATAGGCAATATCAAGTGAACACGGAATTGGAGTGAGTAAGTGAGAGTGGAAAGAGTGCAGCACAGTAGAAATGAACTGTTGACCTAACGCACAGAAGGCCAGAGAGTATACGGGGGAGAAAAGGTTGAGCCCCCCGAGGCTTCAGTGGTATCGACTCCACACGTTATATGTGTGGTAAGTATCCCGCCATTCCACTATCTTCCCCTCTGGAATGAGCAGCACAGAACACAAACAAACGCTTCGAGCAGCAGGCTGTTAGATGGTCAAGAGGGTGGCGGAGAATTCAACTCGCCCCCACATCGTGTCCCACTTGAGAAGAGACAGGATTGACAATCGAGGGTGATAGGGAAGGACGGAGGACTCCATATATGGATTACTGTCAGGAGGAAACAGCTAATACATACAGCTGCGAGAATCCTCATCCAAAATGTTCACATCCTTACAAGAAATCTTCCTACAGCCAAAATGAAAAGACGGCCACACATCACAATGCAAACATCGTCCCTGCATCAGCTGCTTTGCGTTCGTTACGCAGAGATACTGCTCGTTGAACCAAACAGAAAGTGTTACGCGTGCAAATTCACAGTAGCAAATCCAGTCAAGTTTATTTAATAGTACAAGCCAAAACTGTGATTGGGGTTATTAGGCAATTTATTGTGCAGCTCCATCACTTTATAATTACTGGCGTCTCAAGGATTTTGTCACAGACCAAAGAATCTTGAAAACCTTGTCTCTCCACCGTCTGCAGCACATTAAATGTTCCAGTGCTTTGCCTTTGACTTTATTCTTTTTATTACTCGCTGCTATATGTACAATAGTTGTCTAAGCAAAGAGGAAAGGGAATAGAGTCGATCTGTGTAAGGTCACCAGCAAACAAGATAAACTAACTCTGTAGTCTAATACAAACGCCACAGGAATACGAGGCCAGTCAGCTTTATACGCATTTACACAGTAAACAGCTGATGAGCGATATAATAATTTAGGTGTTATACGGAGCTGTGATCGACGCAGTTACAAGACTTTTTGTGTCAACCTGTGGAGTAACTATATGGAGGTAAAATGGTGTGTAAGCAAAGTATGTAAAGATGCTTCTGCCAGCTGCCGTCGGCTTCTTTAAGTCAAGTCAAGACACTGGGAAATGAAATGATCCCAATAGTAATGATAAATGCTGCTTACTGGCATGTTTGATGTTTGCATATGATCTGATTGAACAATAAATTAAATAGTTGGGCGACGAAGCCATTAAGTGAAGCCTTCAGGTTCTGGGCCAATCACTATGACTTTGGATCTGTACAGCTTATGTGTGAATGCTGATTCTGGACATTTCTTTGCGTGACTTGGCACATACAGTGTTTCCATCATGACTACAGAGAAACATTATAGAGTTTTTAATGAAGTGGACAGCTTATAATCCAGAATTACTACACTGTGTTCTTCAAATTTGATTTACTGACAAGGCATATCTGCATGGTTTGTTGCTGGCTTCCTTTCCTTCCTTCCATTTATTTGAGTCCTATTTCTATATGGCTCTCACTTATTAAACATGACCCACATTACTATGTAGCATATTACCTATCGTATTCTAATGATGTTCATTTGTTGGAAGAAAAATGATATATCGTTTGGCTCTATTTTCATCCAGAGCACACTGTAGTAATGCTTCCTTTCTATCAGCACAATCTACTGCTATTCATTTATACTCCATTATACGCCTTGTGTTTGTGCTTTTGCTTATAAATTTCATTCTTACATTCAACTATGCATGCTCCTCTGAATCTCATATGAAGTCCAGTATATTACTGTATATATATATATACAGTATATATCCTGGATCACATCAGTATTCTCTGCTGCAAACATCCCTGCAAGCAATATTAAAGTTTTATTATATCAAAAGTCCTCCTCCTCCTCTGGGTTGTGGTAAATATTCACAACAAACTAAACACATTTTTATGACTAATTAGAAAAATTTCCCTGGGATAGGTTTGCAGATATTTAAAGGTTTCTATGTCTCAGTATTGGAAAAAACTCTAACTAACACTAACTCATATTTGTTCACTAAGCAGCAACAGCCTGAGTAAGACAGACAGATGGATCAACGGGCCAATAGTAATAGGCCAAAACGAAATAGTCTTGCGAAAATCCTCTGCACCATCCATCAGCTAAACATACAGCCACACACGTATACCACAGCACGTTTAGCTCTGCTCCCAAGCTTCAAAACAAGGGCAGCAAAGACACTGAAACACTGACGGAAATATGCAAAGATCAAGGAATTCGCTTTTTGGCATCATATCAGGTGAAATCATGAAGGCTTCTGCCAGCTAATTAAAATTCAGCATCTCCCGTCTGCACAAAGCATTTTAAGATCTCTCTCTCTCTCTCTCTCTCTCTCTCTCTCTCTCTCTCTCTCTCTCTCTCTCAAACGGTTGATAGCAGGAATATTTTTCAGCTTGGCTTCCTCAGACTGCAGCAAGACAAGCTGATAATTGACAAGCGTAAAGATTGAGCCGATAAAACAGAAAAGAGCCCCGACTGCCGCTGAAAGGCTTTCTATTAAAAACAACAAAACCAGACGAAACAGGCCAAACATAATCTTTTGTGTTTCATAAAGAAATATTCATTCAAATGGGGATCAAGAGACGAGACGTAACGTTGGCTCGCTGTTCTCAGATAGACATCCGACGACTCTTGTTCTTACAGGTGCCTTTGAGATTTGCTATCGAATCTTAGAGTCATTTTAATAACTGTACCGCACATTTTAATAACCGCGCCTGTGTTTGCTCTCGTCTCCGCCGCGCTCTTTTCAATAAGCTGCTGAACGCTGAAAATTTTGCGTTTGGTTTGAAGTCTTTACTTCTTTGGAGGATGTCTGTACTTTGTGATTGCGGTATCGCACACATACAGGATGCGTTATATATGCGAGCAGGTTCAGACTGGTGTCACGCGCATGATCTGCTGCTTCCAACACACACACACACACACACACACACACACACACACACACACACACACACACACACCTTTGCCCCCTCCTGTTCCACCTCCAGGGTTGAGACTCTGATTGTGCCAAGGTAATTATAAGAAGCTACTTCCCTCAGACACTTTGGCAACAATGTCTCTCTCTCTCTCTGTCGTACACGCACACGCACACGCACGCACGCGCACACACACACACACACACACACACACACACACACACACACACACACACACCAGTTTATGTGTTCACAGTCAGACTCTCTCTCTCTCTCTCTCTCTCTTTCTCTCTCTCTCTCTCCATCACCAAACACCCACCGGTGAATACTAATCATTGCATTGGATCTTGTTTTTCTCTCGCACACATGTGACATGGTTAGACATAATTACTAAATTAAAATCATGTCAGCGTCTCTCTGCCTTTGACTTCCACTTTGGTTTTTTCCTCACGCAACTCCTCAATATCCAGCCCTCCTCTCTTCACACGGAGCAGAGAAATAAGTCCAATGTTGCCGCTGCTTCTGTGTTTATGCACGCCACGTGTTGTTTATCAGTTTTAAAGGCCTTTCGTGATGACGGATCCTATTTAATGAAGCCATAACACCACTGAGCCATGAGCCGGAGATATTTTTATTGCGGCGTAGATTTTTTGTTTGGCCTAGCAGAGGAACAAGAAAAGCCAAATACCAAATAGTAAACAGAAAATAAGTATTTGGCCTTTGCAAGCAGTATTTGTCCTGGTCCTGGACAGCACAGGCACAAACGTTCTGAGAGTTGACTGTTAAGTTCTAGTTGTTATGAACCTTGTTGTTGTATGAGGAATATGAAAGTTAAAAGCACATTTAACAGCAATTAGTTACAAAAACAAAGGAGGCTGCATTAATTAGGCTGACTTTTGACTCTCTGTGTTTAGTTCTGACACTGAGGAGAGGAAATATGCTACAAATGTTTTAAAGAACTTCGCAATTAAGTCTGAGGGAGACCATGTTGGACCTTAAAAGGTAAATCTGAAGGATCTCTTAAAAATGCCTCTAATGGGAAGATGATGCAGTCCAGTCCCGTAGCCACAGTTTGCTTCTTAAAGCAAAAAGGATACAAGCATCAAAGAGGATGGATGAAAGACCTTACTTGAGTGAAATCTTACTTTATCACCAGGGGAACATTACAACTCCAATCCCATTACCTTTGACGGAAAATATTAGCGTGAACAACATATTAAGAACGGCCTGCAAGAACAATTACACGGAGAGAAAGTCTTTCATAAATGACTTCAGCTCTTCTTAAAAGTAAACGGTCTTCATATCTCACGGTTCAAACAGTTTGCCTTCACAGTCGAAGCCAAAACATCAAAACATCTCAGATAATCTAAGATATACTCGAAAATGCTCTTCATCCCCTTTTACAAATTATATTCCAAAGGTTTAAATGTGTCACATTTCGACAAATCACCCCCTAGTGTGAAGTCTTAAATGTTCCATATTCATCCTTTAAGCGATGGATGTAAAATCTGGAACATTCTTTGCTCTCCAGTGGTAATATTCTGATGAAGTGCCTGCATAACAGTAAAAACCTCACATGAGGAGTAATGGCTGTAATATGGAAGTCCAGTTTAGTCATGTTGCAGTATAATTGTAGCATTATGCAATTTGCATGGAAGGTGGTGGTCAATGAGCAGTCGTAGCCTCGCAGAATAACCTTTTCCTATTACTGTTAAGATCACACAGATGCTATCGCTCTGAGGGAATGAATCGAGAGAAAAGTCAAAATTACAGGCCGCGTTCAGACTGACTCCAGGGTGGCAGCCCCTCAAAAAAAGGCATGAATTATATTATCGGCCTAGGAACTCTGCTGTCAAAGGAAAGCAGAGAGGACAGGCGAGTGCTGTCTCTCTCTCTCTCTCTCACACACACACATGCACAATCAGCTACACAGCATGTTCGCAAACTGTATATTTTACATCCCTCTGATTTGGTTGATTTGATATTGCTATATTTGATTTATTTGCTTTGACAGTGATCCTTCCCCAAATCAACCAATCACAAATGTGGATATTGGCAATTTTGAAATGCACTAACACCCTTTATCCACAATTGGGTATGAGGAACTGTTGACCTAGAATCCAACTAAATTCACTTTTGCAATCTTTCCATATTGCAATATTGTGACACGCGCACACGCACCATCCCACAGATGTCTTTATCTCTCCGCGCACCAGCTAGCTGTCTCTCGTGTCTCTTTCATATTTCAGCTTTTGTTACTCACATCCCACACGCTCTGCACTGCCTTTCTTTGGGCCTCATTTGACAAAATCACAGCGCATCGCAATGAGAGCTACTCCCCTGCCGAAAATATTGCCCCCGTCTGTGCTCTTCCTGCAGATATATGCGAAGACCTGAATAAAGATAAGATTGGTTGCGGAATCAAGACACAGGAGAGTGAGACAGATAGGGAGAGAGAGAGAGAGAGAGAGAGAGAGAGAGAGAGAGAGAGAGCTTCCATATCTTCTCCACCTTGCATCAATGTGAGGGGGGTTGTTTCAGGACAGAGAATGAAAACAAATCCTTGATTCTATTGTTTTCTAACCTATTCTACTCCCAATCTGAACATGAATTGGCCGCCATTAGAACAGTTTTGTTTGTGCATATTTTTCAATTTATTTCTAACTATCTGAATGGATGAATGCCTCTTACAGGGCCGTCTCTCCTTAGCCATCTGGGCATTAGGAGAAAAGAACCACAGCCAAAACATGCTTGACTCGTCTTTGTCTGAGACGAATAAGCAATCCAACAACGAAACACACAAATTGAGTCTCTCTCGCCCAGATCTCACACATGATGAAAGTCTGGCACACAGGTGGCATCAATCCCTCATGAGGCGCTCTGTCTGCCTGCTTGCTCTTGTGGCAACAGTCAGCACCGTCCCCAGCGACACAATGTGACAACTTCCTCAATCCCTGTCCTCCCTTTGTTTTCTCTGTTGTTTAATTACCTTCAGCTGTCATCAGTCCTGTTTGTTTCTCCAGGAAGAAGGGGAAAATACAGAAATTAATCGGCTATTGCCACGCTCTTTCGCAAATCTTTGCTCAGACCCCGTTAAGCCGATGAGAGATGCGATAGCGGAGGAGAGGAGTAATTGGAGACAGATGTTGGAGAGACAGATCATCCGAGACGGATCAGTGAGCCAAAACTAAGATGCCATCCTTTATAGGATTGAGCAGAAAAATTATCATTTCTCCCTGTTTCCTTTTTATCTTCTCTTTGTTCAACTGTATTTTTCATGAATGAAGTTGTGTGCTACATTTGCAATGAATCACAGTTTTTTTTGGGAATCGCACACACCCACATGCCCACACACACACACACACACACACACACACACACACACACACACACACACACACAAACATGTATGCATAACACCAAAAGGTTTCATCCATTTGCAGGGTGTCTGATCCATTTCTCTCATTAACAGCGTTGCTGAGCAACAGTCGTCCACAGTGAGGAGAACACAAGCTTGCCTGGTAAGTGATGTGGGACATGTGTTGAGTTTACTGTACCCTGCTTTACACCATCTAAGCTCATTTACAGCCGGCACATTAGGGTCACTGCCATCTTACAAACATTCTAATAAGTAAGTTTGATGATCAGTCATTTAAAGGATCCTGAACTGGTTTGGCCTCAAACTGGTGACGTAATAACGAGGCTGCAACTCTCACAATACAAACATTATGACTTTGAAATGAACAGAAAATGACTTTTGCTACAGTGGAACTGTGTTTTGCATTTAATATTTTGAGGCATGTCTGGCAGGATTAACGCTCATCCAATAGTTCTTGAGGAAAGTTATTATTGTGTTGTTTTTATTATCTTTTCTTTTTTTTTATAGTGTTTTTATTGAAAACTCTGTCTGCGAAGCAAAGTTCCCCCACAGGACAATAATATCAGAGTGTATTCTTTGCGGAGTGACTTATCTGATGTAAACTCAGTGTTTCTGTACCCTGGGCGCATAATAAAACAGACATTTCAATAAAGACGGGCGATAATTTACTCCTCTTGTGGTCGAAAGGGGAAAAATAAACAACCACCGCTGGTCATTACGGGAGAGCTGCGGCTTTAAGCGGCCGGACCAAAGTCGCTCAGCCGTGTGATGTGGAAGCAGCAGCAGCGTCTCTCGTGCTCCGAAGGCGTTGCCCGAAGCAGAAAACGCAAGGCGCACGTTGAACTGTGAACTTTTACAAGAGGGCTGTCAACCCTGGAAGGTGGCAGACAGGACAAACGCGCGTCGTATTCAATCACACATCAAAGTGAGACTGATGGGCGAGGGAGGGAACGCCGCACGGCCTATTATCCACTGCTTATTCACAACATCAATATAAAACACAAAAATCTCTCATTAGTTTCTTGGCCGTTTCCACGACACGTTTCAAGTGGTAATGTTTCATTAAGTGACATCTTGTTGGCATCTGAGTCATTGTAACTTGAACGTTTTTAACTGCTAAATCTTTACACGAGTCCATTAGTTGGACTGGCCGGAGTACAACATCCTTTAAGGTGGAAATCAATCTCACAAAAACACCGATCTTTTATTCAAAGCTTTTAGATGGCCCGAGTTAAAGTTCCTCCTTTAATTTGAATTAGTACAGAGGGGAATATTGTATAAGTTTCCTTATTTAAGTCTAATGTCTGAAAGAGAAAAAATAGTGAGACAGACAGCTGAACATAAGGAGAGTGAGCAAACATAATTTTAACACACACCAATGGAAATAAACCAACCAACTGTGACATGAGACAAAGACAGAAGTTTTGAAATTGAAAGGTTTTGCAAGAACATGTAAAGCTAAAAATGTGAGCTCCCTTTGTTCTTTTGATCTCCTCTATGACAAAAAGAAAGACAGAAGCAAAAACTCAGAACAATCAACACCATCATCTGCACGACGGGGAGGCCAAACCCAGAACTCCACTGTAAACACAAACAGCTTGAGAAAGAAACAATAGAAAAATCTCTTCTGCAGACGTAGAGACAGACGTGAACATGCGTTTTTCCTCTAAAGCCTGAAGTCTGGGCTACTGTAGAAGTTTCCGCTCTGACTCAAATGCATCTATCAGCTCATTATGGAAAGTTCTGTGCCATCGCGGTCTTGAGATCGTCTCTGTGGAAACGAGTGTGAAAGCCAACAGGTCATTTTGATTGTAGGTGTTTCTGCTCCGGCGCGGTGGAAATAGACCCTCAAAGTAGATCCAGATGACAGATCCATAAAAGGATAAATGAGCACTTTGTGTTCTTTATCAGCGGGTGGACCTTAAAGTGTCCATCTACTCAGCTGTGGCTTCACTTTGTAGTCTCCTTGGATTTTCTGAGTGCTTCACTCTGTCGAGGTGAACGAGGGCAGCCACTCTGCAGCAGAAGCTCATTTCAGCAGCTTGCATCTAAATCCAAATTCCAGGTCACAGATAATGGTCAGATGAAACAAAATGAGAAACTGCCCTGGACTTTGGATAACAACAACCATCCAGGCATGTTGCTCTTAAACATATTGGCCCACACACATGAACTACAAAAGCAAATATTGCCACTAGAGGGATTTGAAACTGGACACTGCTGCTTGTGAGTCAGAGAGATTTGACCACATTTGGGTTGGCAGCTCGCTGTGCTGGGCCATGATAGTGAGAGATGAATCGCACATCTTCTCTTTTTGTGCTGTACTGTATATCAGCCCAATTAAAGACGGTCTCAGTAGTCGCAACGACTGGTCAACCGTTGGTGAAACAATGTCGATGATAGATTTAAAACATCACGGCTGTAGTTTTACGCTTAGCTGAGGGAGAGAAGTCGCCTTAATTATTTTCAATAAACAGTAACACTGCTGTATCTTTCTCTGCTTCTTGTGCTGCTGTAGAGAAACCATTCACCTTACAGCCTAGACTCCACCAGAAGGATCCCAGACTAACCAAACCAGACTAAACTAACCAAGCAGACTGCAATAATCTGTGAAAGTGAAGGTTTCCACTAAAGCATTCCTGATCGTGATCCAAATAAACCTCAACATCCAATCAACTTGACAGAAATTCTACTAAGTCTCATCGATATTTGCTTGTTAATGCTGTAAAACACACACAAACACACACACCTCCTTAGTGGAGTAAGTGACAGAGGCATCGACAAGGCAGGTGCTTTATTGCATGTCACACTCCTGTCCATCACCAGGGTCAGCAGGTCAATACAGTGTGTCGAGCTCTCGCAGATAAACTCCTTCATTAAAATAAATGGCATCTTGGGCAGGGAGCTGCAGCAGAAATGCCACATATACAAGAGGGAGAGGCCTGATTTCAATTCTGAAATGCCACGCACTGTTGCGAGGAGCTGAAGGAGTCATAGTGATAAGCTGTTTGTTTGGAAAACTTTCTGGAAATTTGCTTGAAACTTGTGCATTAGCTGGAAGGAGGAAACCTATTAACATGCTTAAGGGAAACACCTCAACCCAGGATTCACGCTGGTATCTGGGTTTGGAAGCTGCTCCGTCCTGACCTGGATGGTACATGGCCTACCTTTCCGAATCGGGAATCCTGACAGCTTCACGCTTGGTTGCAGGTTGCACTTCAGAGCTTACTAATATTTGCTCAAGAAGCCAGAGGAACGTCTCCTCAAGTAGAGACGAAGCCGCTCGCTCTCTCTCTCTCTCTCTCTCTCTCTCTCTCTCTCTCGCTCTCTCTCTCTCTCTCTCTCTCTCTCTCTCTGCCACCAACAACCTGGACACTCAGCTTAAGGCCAGGATGACGAAGTCTTCTGCCAATTCGTTTTCCTCTCTGTCACAGCAGTTGTTGTAGAATATAAATTGCTGGTTAAGTGCAGGACGCTGCGTTGCCACCGCTGGGAAGCTGCCAGTTGTTCTAAATTAACTTCATTAATATTGGTTTCAGTGGTGAGGTTTGGTGCCAAACGGTCTAAGTGCAGTGTCAGGAGCCCTCTGCACCTCTTAGGAGTCATTGCCAGGGAAAGCAGTGACCCGTGTTACATTTGGATTCAGTATTCCCACCCGAGTAGAAGCTTAAGACAGAGAATATTCATTTCAACTTCAGCTTTTGCCATCTTATCAAGTCACTAGTGTGTATGGTAACATGGTAGATACACTGGCTGCTTCGGGTGAGTTTTAATTGGCAAGTCGGGGTAGGAAATAGTTATGGGGGCACTGACTGATGCTCACTTACGCTAACTGTAGCTCCATCTTTCCCCCCAGGGTAATTAAACAGAGAGATATCTTTCAGCTGTTGCTATTTATTCCTGAATCGTTATGAAATTTTCGGGGAGGGAATTTTTACACGCAGGACCGCAAACGCAATTGAAGTATAAATGGATCTCTACGAGCCCCACGCACACAGCCGATCTAGCATCCGAGAATAGAGCCTCCGCTAACAGCGCGCGGGCTCACTGACTGACACGCCGTGAGCAGTATTTCACAACATTTTGATTCATTTGAGTTTCTCTCCACAGCCACATTCACACAAGAATAACCAACAGCTGGTGTTTGCTAAAGTGACTCCTCCAGCTTGTACAGTTCCATAAATTTGCTTTACATCGTTCCTGACTGTGATGCTACAGAATTGGTAATTGTTTACTGTCCGTGCCGTTTGAAGCTACCAGACACTCTCCTGTGATGTAGCGCAAACGCTGAGAGGAAATACCCTGCAGCGTTACTCCTCCTCCTCCAACCGGAGCATTGATCATACAGTAAATAAAGGAAGATCGGACACCGGGTTTCATTTAGTTATGCGTGCGGTTCAGAGGAACCTGCCAGTGAGTTCAATTTTCACCAGACGAATGAGCTTTCTGCCCTCTGAGGCTTCTGTGTGTCCTGCTGCGGTCTGATGGGATCCGCTGCACACTGGGGCGGACTTGAAGGCAGGATGGATGGGCTGCACTCACATGCATGTCATGATGCAGAGTGTAGAAGTCTGTTATCTGAAACGATCTCTGCTCGCCAGTGTGTGCGCCTGCGTGTGCATGTGTGTGCGCTGGAACCTTGCCTTGTTTTCCAGGCAGAGGTCATGATGATGTCTCAGGAATGTTAGTGAATGTGTGTGTGTGTGTGTCACTCAGACACCAGAGGTTATTTCACCGGCAAAGTGTCCTCTCTCCCTCTATCTCTCCTTCTGTCTCTCTCTCTCTGTCTCCCTTTGTCTATCTGCCTCTCCTCCCCCTCCCAATCTCTCCATGTGTCAATCAAACCCAGCAGGAGTCTCAAGTTCTGATGTTGGAGCGCCTGCAGAGGTAGTAGATGATCAAATCTACTTCTACAGATGCTGGCTGTGAGTGACGATGCTGTGTGGGCGGAGCTTGATGTACTTAGGTTGACTCTCTATTTTAGTAAAATGTTAGCTGGGCTTCAGCTGAACTCTAATTCAACAAACCTGATCCTTCCAAATCATTCATTCCTCTATTTGTTTCTGTGAATACATTGTCGGAGTTTGTTTCAGATTGTTACTTTTTTAGGACAAAGATTTGAGTTTTGTTGCATAAATTGTGTGATTTCGGGAACAGGAAGTCGAGAAGGTTAAACCTCTGATTGAGTTGTTTTTGTGAAAATATTCAAAAGTGAAAGAACGCATTCAAGCACACACAATAACGGCTGAATACTTAATTAGTCAAACTGCGCAATTACACATTTTGTTATGATAAGAAGCAAAGCAGAAGCTCCGTGATTATTTATTGCTGAGGTCTCTGTTCAACCCCGTCACTGAAAAATGCTTCATTAGCGGTGTTTAAACCACAGCTGGCGAAGCTGAATGTGACAAAAAAGTCTCTGGAGCTTCTCTGTAGTCTGCTGGATTATGCTCATGTCTGTGGGCGAGGCCGCGTGGATGAATTATGACAAACGCTGCTCGGTGTCGGTGCGAATGCTTGACTGAAGCCATTATTGAGCACAGCTGCCATAATCATGACACGACATCGAGACATATGTGGATGGACACAACACAAACACCCGGGCAGAACACAAACTCATTACTTCAAAAATGATGTCTTTCACTACAACTTTTTCTCTTGGAGCTACTCCTCTTCCTTCATCTCCCTCCAAGCCTCTCTCCTCTTGGGCCTCACTCCAAACCCACCATCCCTCTTTGCCCTCTTTTCAGGACTGTGATGCATGGCTGTCGGTGTTTTCCAAAAGTCCATTAGCTGCTGGCATTCGGCCACCGCCTCCCCCACAGACAGAGATAAAGATGCAGAGCATGGCTGCACAGCGAGCTGCATGGAAATGAGAAGACAGTAGAGATGGAGGGACGGAGGGATGGAGGAGGGATGTGACTAACACCTTGATACCGGCCGGGAGCTCCAGAGCAAGAAGGGCGATAGATGAGTAAAGAGGGAGGAGAAGGAGAGGCGAAGAGGTAAAGTGGGAAGGATGGGACAGAGAGGAGAGTGAAGAAGTGAGAAGAATGGACAGAGGAAGGAAGGAGAAAGAAGGCAAATAGTGTGCAACGAAGCAGCATGTAGAAGATGAGAGGAGAGTGTAACAGAGGGACCAAGTGGACGCCAAGGATGGTAGAGGATGACAGAATGAGGAATGGATGAGGTCAAGGGTGAGGCCAGGATAAGAAAGAGAGGTCGCTTGTACAGAAGACAACCATTTACTTCCTTTTCTTCTGCAAAATCTCTCCACCCACTCTCTAATTCATTTATAATCCCAAAACAAAATGCATGCAACTACTTCAGCTATTTCAAAAGTATAATCTGATGGTGTCTTTGCGTAGTGAAGCAGGCCAGACGTGCTGCAGTCCAGCCGGATGACCAATGGGCTTCAACCATTATTTCTCCTTTTTCTCTGCCACGTTGATTAATAATATTGTCTAACTTAAGCAACTGCGCTCCTACAGTGTTTCTATTGGGCTTTCTTATTTCGGAGAAGTAATTGCTTTTGCACTCGCCTCCATGTTTCTCCAGCCAATCTGTAAATGCATTTTAATCTCTTACATAATCAGCTTTAAGTATCCTAATGCTGTTTATGTTTGGATCGTGCTCTTTTGTCTTTGAAGATTGATTAAAGAAGGAAACACAACACATACTCATCCACCTTCCCAGGCTTGGATTGTGTTATTAAAGTCTGTGTGTGTGTGTGTGTGTGTGTGTGTGGGAGGGGGTGGGGGGTCATTAAGGGGAGGAGGTTCATTATTGGAGGTGTCTTATTAGAGGAGAGATGTCAGCGCAATCGGAGCCAAACTGATGCTTTTAGATGATACAGAATGCACAATGAGCAGAGTTCCACAGTCAGTGTGAGCCTCTGAGCAGTCAGCACCAGCGGGCTGTTAAATAAAACTTAACTGGATTCACATCATGGCAGCACTGCTGTTACACCACAAAGTGTACTACAAACTTTGGTACAGACAAGCCTTCATGTTAGGCAACATTTGTAGATTTGATTAGCAGTTTTAGGCCTGTAATTTAGCCTCCTTCAGAGATAATGGTAAGTTATGGGGCTCATGGGGGGAGGCTGAGGATAAAGCAGCCGCTCAGACCCAATAGATGTGTGAGTTCATGCCCTGGTAATGTTACAGAGGGATTTAGTCCCGTTGTGGGAAGTAGTAGAATTTCAAGAGAGACCGGATACAGTTTGTTTCACACAGCAAACCATCGATGGCCTCTGATCAGGATTCAAAGACGACGCCTGGAGGATTGATAAATACTGTAGATCAGACAAAGTTCAAAGATAATTCGCAAACCAAACATTATAAACATGTTAGAGTCAAATGATAAGATGATCTCTATGTTCCATCCTTTATAAGAAGAAGAGTAAATTCCCATGGAGGAAATAATGTCCCCCCCGTCCCCCCAGCTCAAACATTAGAGCACGTATGACAGATAGTGCTCGTCCGTCCTCACAGGCAGATTCCATTTCCCCAGTCTCAAGTCAGCTTTGAGAGTCTAAAGTGTAATGATAAGCTAAGATTCTGTTGTGTTCCTGCAGAGAATGAGAGAATTGAATTTACATATGCTGTCGCTCTCTGTCTCTCTCTCTCCCACACACACACACACACACACATATGTTGAAAGGCGCCGCAGCAGCCCGTCTCATTGTCACGCTCACGTCATCTCTTGATTTCTGTCGGATTTCCTCTTTTAATTACTGTAGACAGGCAGAACGGTGTAACGAGAAACGAGGCTGTGCAGGGGGGAAAAAAAAGGGATGCGGCGAAAAAGGTGAGAGGGTGAGAGAGGGGGAGGGAGAGAGAGAGAGAGAGAGGGAGAGGGCGAGCGAGCGTGGGAGTGTTGGCTGGCAGGGAAGATTGGCGGCTGAGTCGGCAAGTAGGATTCATGATTGGTAAAAAAAGAGGCTAAAGAACATTGGATTTGTTTTGGTCACCTCTCTTTTACTTGTTTCAGTGATGAAAGTGGTACGTTGTTATAATGGCAGATCTGTGTGTGTGTGTGTGTGTGTGTTTGTGTGTGTGTGTGTTGTGGCATTTCAAGGCCCCTCTTGTTCACTTCTTATCTTCCTTCCTTCCGTCTCTCATCATTTCTTCTGCAGACGAGCCTGATTAGTCAGATCTCAAACAAACTGCGTCGGTTTCACATCAATCCAGCGTGTGGCGGCGTATTCCCCCAACACACCGCCCCCCCACTTACTACACACACAAACACACCATATGTGTTTTTTCAGTTATGATGGCATCACCGCAGTCCATACCGTCCTCTTCTAACGTGTCATGTAAATTGTCTCTTTGTTCCGCTTCTTCCTCTCATCCGCTCTCCTCCAATCTCAGTCACAACACAGGAAACACTGACATCATTCGGGAAAATATGTTTGCTGTTTGGACTGGTTGTGTTGAATCCTAATGAGCTATCACACTCTGCAGGAAAAGAGCTTTCTCTCTTTTCTCCTGTCAGGGTGATTTGCGCTGCTACAGAATAGGGAATGTGAGAGCCCAGCAGCTAAAAAACACATTTCTGTTCTTAGCAGAGGCTGGATTATTACAGAGGATATTACAGCAGCCATACTCAGACACGGTGACAGATAGCTATCACACCAGCCCAGTGTGCAGCCGCACACGTTTCATTCAAATGCAATGAAATTCTTGACAAACACACACAGATATGACATTAACTTTGAAAAATCTAATAATACTGCTCCGACCTCAACAAGCGCTCCGTGCTGAAGTCAGGCATTACAAGGTGATTTAAGGAGCGAATCCAGATTGAAGGGAAATGGGAAGCAAGGACAACAAGGAAGGAAAGGAGTGAAGGAAGGATGAAAGGAAGGATGGAAGGAAGAGAGAGAGAGAGAAAGCTGACCTGTCACTAAACACAGCTGGGCCACCCGCTTCGGTAACCTTGGCAACTCTCTGACCAATGGACGATTGGCAGGAGGCTCTTAAAGCACATTGACATACACACACACACACACACACACTCTCAAACATGTACATGCACATCGCAGTATAGAGATAAGTCATTGCCTGGTGTACAAGTGCCTCTTAAAGTTGAGAGCAACCACAAGCACGAACACACACAGACACAGACACACACATACACCCACACACACACTGGGTTATCTGGGGTAGGTCTCATCAATATGCTCTGTCAAGCCAACATCTCAACAGGTTGAGATGTTGGCTTGACGCGATGTTGCTCGACGCGCTTACCTTGCTAATGAAACCGTGACGACGGGGCCGATACACCCCTCCGACGGGGGAAGTGAAATCTTTAGACGCTAAATCTTTTATCTGCGTTTATGTTAATTAAGGGCGTCAGATCCGGGGGGCTAATGGGAAATGGAAGGAGACAAATGGAAGGAGCGGACAGAGGGAAAGAAAAGGAGCGAGAGAGGAGATAAATGGAGGATAGCGAGAAGGAGTTCTTTGGTTGGGCGCCATTACTCTGGCTCAGAGCTTACACTCTTTGTTGTGTTTACCTCCTCACCGCGGCTCCATCCATTAATCTCACCCTCTGCACTGCCCCCATCACTCCCAACGACCTCACCTATTTTTCTCTCTGCTTTTTATTGTACCTACTCCATCTGTCAACCCCACACCCACCCCCATCCTGGAATAGCCTTCTTCTTTTAACCATCCATCCATCCATCCATCCATCCATCCATCCATCCATCCATCCATCCATCCATCCATCAGTCCGTCATCCTCTTTTCTGTCCCTGTATGAAACATTTTGGGGGCGGGGGGGTTGGGTAGTGATTTGCGATATAAGTAGCACATAATGAAGTCTTAACAGTGAGGAGAAATATAAGCCGGGCTTCACTCAAACGCATCACTGTGACTGGAGGAGAGGCCTCATTTGTAGAGGAGACAAATCCTCCTCATCTCGCTCTCTCTCTCGCCCTGTCTCTCTATCTCTCTCTCTCTCTGTCTTATTTTCTTTTTATAATGAAAGCTTTTAGTCTCACTGGCTGAAGAAATTATTACTAAAACACGATGTTAAAACATTTAAACATATCCGCATCATCGTCATCATCATCATCATCATCACTCTCCCCCCGTCTCTCTCTGTCGAATCTCCCTTTTCTATAATTTGGCTGTCCAGCTAGTTCCCCATCCCGCTTCTTCCTCCAGCTCATCTATCCCTCCCTTTACATCCTCATCTTCCACAGCGGCTCCTCAGACTCTTGCCCTCATCAATTCCTCTCTCCTTATCAGTCTGCATCCTTTCTGCTCCCTAAGCACCCATTCACCGCTCATATCTTCTCCCCTCCCTCCATTTGTCCCGAGTGTTGTCTCGATTGTTCTCCTGAGCGCCGTGATGGCCTCACCCAAGGCTGAGGGATCGAATCGGGTCTCGGCTGATTTACCGTCGGCCGTATCTGCTCCAGGAATCGGCGTAATCTTTATCATCATCTATGAAGTCATTATAGTAAATTGGCGAATGCTTATAGGCGTACACATTATACATCTCCTTACTTCAAGTCTCCAGATACGTATGTAAGAGTTAAGGAAATTATGGTAATTTTTACAACAATTGCTGCAGTCATTATGCTAAATTGGCAGATGGTGAGATGACGACATTAAGTCATGAGAAAATTGCATGTTACAGAGTGGAGTTAAACATATGTAGAACAAGTGAGGACATTTATATATAATGCTGCCAGCAATCGAGCCTGTGTAGCAGAATGTACGTGCATGTGTGTATGTGTATGTGTTTCAATAGATCGTATCAGTAATCTAATAAAACCAGTGTCTGATTTGAAGTGGAAATAGTGAAATGGCGGGACAAAACTGCCAAATGGACGAGAGCCATGGGTATAAGCGACACATTGGCTATGCAAAATCCCATGCCTGCCACATACTGTATATCAATTGGGATTCGGTGCTAATGTAATGCATCTCTAATTGGTGGAATTGATAGCAGGAAGATCTGATTCAGCACGGCAATACACTGGTTCCCCTGAATGTAATGTGAATTTTAATATCAGATAAACATCCTGTCTGTACATATGCATGAGACGTTTCAATATCCATGCCTGCGGTGTCCCACCCAGCAGCCTGCCTTCCCATTCCTCTTATATATCTTCTTCTATATCTCTGATTGGCTGTTGGGTGAAATGCTGAGTGAAAAGGTTGAGTATGTATTGGCTTTGAGCTTGGAAGTGTTGTGTGTCCCTCATTTAGTTATTACCACAATTTGACAGTCCCTCCTCAAGCCTTCATTTTATATTTAACCCTGCAATAAACATAACTGCCATTATTACAAGGCAAAGGAATAATGTGTAATATACAATGTACAAGGACATGTTGGGGGGAGAAATAAGCATTTTTCTAAAGTGGAACCTTTCCAGCAGCCAAAAAATGCAGAAAATCACTCAAACTCACAATGCACTCAACTCTAAAATCACTCAGCTGTCATCAGACACTCTTGAGGCCTGACAGAGAGGAGCTGTCATATATTCATGCAGGGACACTTAAATCAAGTGTGTCTGGCATGTGTGTGTATGTGTATGTGTATGTGTATGTGTATGTGTATGTGTATGTGTGTGTGTGTGCGTGTGTGTGTGTGTGTGTGGCCCTGCACCTGTATGTGCATGAATAAACATATGTGGATGGTTTGGTGTTCACGCTGAGTTTATGTGCGTGAGTGCGTCCTGCATATGTTTGTCTGTCTGTGCGAGTGAAAGTGCTTATATGTCACAACTACAAAGCCAACAGGAACAGACGGCATTGTTTTAGAGACAATATTTTCACGTTTGGTATTCAGGCGTTTTCTCTCAGGTCCTCTTGTTGAAGCACAGAGATGCTGAGGCTGAGGAGAGCCGTTTGAGATCTGGAGCTTTTGGTATTGTTTTTGATTGTTAGACTGAATGGAGTTAAAATACATTTTCACCTATTTTCATCATTTTTCTCAGGTCATTACCAATTTGTTGTAAGTGACCCTCAATAGAAATCCATTTGGAGGGAGTGCGGCTGAGTTAAACACGTAGTATGACGTAAAAAGTAAAGGCACACGTATAACATAAAGGTGTCTGTTAGGTGATGGACAGCGATGTAATAAAAAGGCTGCCAAGATGCTGTCTGCTGTCAGTGTGTCACAGAATTTTTATGAGGTACATGAGATGGCTCATATTGTAGGCACATCACTTGGCCGTGTCAGTCATTTGCAGGATGAAGTCGCGGGGCTGCAGAGGTTGAATTGTAAGTAATTGACAGTTAGTCTCACTTATTAGCTTTACAAGTGAAGACAACAGCGGCCATTCCCGGTGAGACAGACAAAAAAGCACATAAAAAATAAAAGACTTTCCTCCCGATCCTGAGACCATTCTTGTCTGTCAACTAATAAAAGCCGAAGACAACAGTTGAGTAACACATTGCCTCAAGAGCAGAGGGCGTTGTGTCAACCAGTGACATACAGCACCATCCTCTTTGATATCATATGTGACACCAAGTTAATGAGATATCAAGTCTGAGGTGCAACACCTCTGCTTTATTGAGCGGCTTGATCATCGACTGAACTGAGAGAGCCTTGTATTTTACACTGTGACATGCCGCAGCCCGGAGCCATCGCTTGGCCGTGCGCGCGTGTGTGAATGTGTGTAAAGCCAGTGTGCCATGTCTGTTTCCGGACATGCACATGCCCGAGTCAGTGTGCACGGGTGTTACGAGTGCATGAGTGATAGAAAAAGACAGCTCAGACACTGACCCGTTGTGACATATAATATCATTCTGCTGGAGGGGGTGGAAACTAAAAAGGGAGAAAATCTATAGAGCGCTGGAGACAACGATGATGGAGAAGAATAAGAGATTTATTGTGAACAAGAACGGGCTGGAGAGTGAGAGTGAGAAGAGAGCAAGAGGGGGGAGGGAGAAAGACAGTGGGATAGCTAGAGAGAGAGAGAGAGAGAGAGAGAGAGAGAGAGAGAGAGAAGGCACAGGAACAGCAGGAGGTAGACAGAAACACAGAGGATGGAGCGCAACACGAAATATCAAGTACTTAGCCTGGTAGGAATCACATATAGTGCAGGAGTGAATTAAGAGAGACGATCTATTCAAACATATAGGAGGGAGACAGAGAACAAAAGATGTCTGAGTGTGTCTCACTCAATGCGTCTGCTGATAACATCACAGCCTCACAGCTGCAGCTATTTCATTTTGCTTTACACAATAAATAGTCCATTCACAGATGAAGGATTTTAGGTATTGGCCCTGTATAATGTTCTGTTTCTGTCTGTTGAGCAGATCAGTCACGGCAATACAGCTTAAAAGCCTCTGATTCTACTAGATAATGTGAGGAGATACACTGTGTTCTCCAAAAGGAAGACTGTGTACGGAGTACGAGGGGAAATCTACCCACCCTATGGAAAATATGAGAAGAATCATTGACCTTTATTGAACATTTAAAGGTTTTTCGGCATGATGAAAAGAACAGATTTCCTCTGACTTCATTTCATACAGGTCACACAAATAGCAACAGGTAATGGAAAGAAAAACAGTCGCATATCAATGCAACCACTGGAGAGATGAAGAGACTTTATTGCACCACTAGAGAGCACCCTGTAGCCTCTAACAGGCTGCTGACGAGCGAGCGAGAGAGAGAGGGAGAGAGAGAGAGAGAGAGAGAGAGAGGAGGAGTGGGGGGGGTGCGTGGAGAGGGAAACAAATGAATATGGAGTTGCAGAAATGGAGTGGTGAACAACAAGAAGACTGAGAGCAACACAGTTTGAAACAATAGGCGTTGCGTTCAGAGAGGCAGCAGGAAAAAAGACAGTAGAATAACAGAGAGAGAGAGAGAGAGAATGAAAGAAAACATCAGGAGAGGCACAGTCAGAGGAGAAGGTGTGCCTGTGTCTTGTGTCCTCTGTCATTGCTGCTGTGCAGTGCTGGCTGGTTTTATAGAGGCGTCACCTCCATCAGGCAGGATTTAGAGCTAAGATCCTCCCTCCCTCCGGCCTGTTCAGCTCGCACTCCGCCGCTATGGGAACTCTGATCAGTTGGAAATGCAGTTCATTCATTTATTGTGAAACCTTTGTTGTCAATTGCTTCTCGAACCCCCCCCCCCCCCCCCCCCCCCCCCCCAAAAAAAAAAAGGAACCACCCTAAGAGCGCAGGACGTTCTGCTGGTGGCGTTAAAGAGGCGGACATCAGTGCAGCCAGATTTTCATGCTGCTGAGTAAATTCCAACACCAATGAAAATACAAGGAGGAATCCAATGTTGAAGGAGTGGATTTCTGTGTCTTAAGCCTCTTGATCAACCTCATCATCCTCTCCTTACTATTCTAATCATCCTCGTCCTGGGCAGAGGCGCTTTCCATCAAACTGTGACAAGTACCTCTGCCGGCTCATTTAAAGCAGCGGACCAGACGGCCTTTGGTCCAATCAGCGGGCACACACAGTCCAAACTTTTTAAAAGTATTTCTGTTCACACCATCTCTCACTTAGTCCAAAGATCTAACAGTCTATACCACTAATAGGCGGGTTCGTCTCCAGCCATCGACAGGTGTGAATGATGCTGATGGGTGTACAGGAGGTAGGAGGTAGGAGGTAGGAGGTAGGAGGTAGTGCTGAGGTTGATATTCGTTGAGTTACTGTATCTGCAGCCGCAAACACCATCTGAATTGTGTTCCATTTACACAGAGACACCTATAATTGATAGCGAGAGGAGTGAGCAGTGGCCATAATATAGAATATGGAAGAAATTGTAGGTTTGTCCTCAAAATAAGAGGAGCATTGAACATCCTGAACCAACTGCAGATTCAGCAGTGACCCCTGATGTAACCAGACTGTCATTCTTGATACAATTACAGGCAGCGGAGACAAATGAGATCAATGACAAAAGCCAAGGGTCCCCGGCACAAGAATAACTCTGCCAACACCCAACTGGTGTGTGTGTGTGTGTGCATGTAAGCTTTAATACTACATGCTTATATACTGTAATGTGCTGCATTTATCTACTCATTTTCAAAGCACCACGGCCGCTTTAATCACTCCTCCCAACACTTGCGTGGCTTCCAATGCTGGCTCCAGTTCAAGGCTGATGCTAATATGCACTGGTGGGAGGGGGGGGGGGAAAGTGAGACCCTCAGTGGGAGGGAGACGGGAAGAAGAGATGTATGCAAATGAGATGCAGCAGTCAGGTATTTATAATGCTGAGTAATTATCTAGGGAATTACGCATTTAACTATGAGTGTGTTATCTGTTTATCAACATGGCTGAGCTAGATTTATCCTCATCAACAGCGATTATCCTATAGCATGAGCTGTATTTTAAAATATGGCTGGCACTAATCCATGTAGGAAGCCATACGTGTTCCACACCCTGTAGAGAATTAAGAGGTGCCGGCTGCTGACCATCCCTTTATGAAACATTCCCATAAAAATGTTGGACGAGCTCTGTGCCTTCAAATAATTTATTTATGTAATGAAGTTAAACTGTCCTACGACTGTTTGCCAAATGTTCCCTTTCAAAGAAGATGTATAGTTTGAATGGTACTGCGGTGTATTCATAATTGATGCTGTTTGTACAAACACCCTGTGGTGCTCAGGGTTCCTGGCGAGTTGCTTGTGACTTAATGCTACTTACTATCTCCTAAAGTATCAGAATGAAGTATCAGGTCCCCCCCAGACATAATTCATGGTTTGGATGCAAAAACAACCCAGCAAGCAATGCAGTGTCCTCATAATATAACAACTCTCTGCTGCCTTTAGCCTCAACAAAATGTCACCGTGCTTGGTTAGCTCTTATACTGTACCACAGCTGCAGGCAATTCAAACCTGGTTCTTCAGTAGTGTAGACGTTTATGAAGACAAATCTGATGATTTACCAATACAATACACAAAGTAAGGACATGTGTCCCCCCTGTCCTCAGGCCTGACAATACAAGTGTCCATCACACCATCGCCACCATGAGCATGACAGCAAATTCAGATCAGGCCACTCTCATTTGATGCAGAATACCCCATGTGTTCAGAAAGTGTGATGTTTACCACAAACCCAAGCTGCTACCAGATTAAAGGGATTGTTTTGTGGTTCTTTCATCCTCCAGATGGACACAGACTGTACCTGTCATGTTGATCAGACAGTAACCCAGAAATCAAAATCAAATTTCCAGTTCAGGGCCGTGTCTGTCTGATAAAAGGCTTCCATGTAACCCCCCCTCCTCCTCCCCTCATCTTCAGAACAGACTTGAAGGCTTTGGGGCGTCCTTAAAGATCACGGACTGGATCGATTTGTGGGTCAACCGAGGGGCAAGCAGCGAGGAATTATCAAATGGGTTTAAGACACGCTGGCTGTCCCTGACCAACAAAGTAAACAAACGTGTTAGGTGCTGAGTTTACAGGTCTGTTGGTGGGTGCGTCATATCATTATATATAAGTCTGTCTGAATAATGTCTGTCTGATAATGTTTGTAGGAATGTTGAAGGACTTCACACAGGTCGCAGGATATGTCTTCCTCTCTCGCAGGTTGAGGTGGCATTGGCACATCTGCTGTCGTCTCTAAACGTACACTGGATTCCTGTTCATTCCCGTATTGACTATACAACACTCACACTCCGCTTATAAAGCAAATTGTTCCACGCCCCATTATCTTTGCGACTTATCCAGCCTCATACACCCTCCTGCTCGCTCCCAACCCCATATCAGGCTGAACTCCAGGGGCAGAGCAACCAGACTCTGGAAAGTTCAACGCAATCAATTCAGACATGCAGCAAAAGCCTTATTAGCTTTAAGAAATGACTTCAAACCCTCCATCCGTTTAGTTGCTTATGCTTGTGTTACTGTTTTGATACGATGTGCGCCTGTTGTGTTATTTTCTATTTTTACGTGACCTCTCGTTCTTGTTTCTGTCCTCAGCTTCAGAGTTTTGGGTTTATTAAAGAACATTACAGAATAAGAAAAAGAAAAAGAAAAAGGATAAGAATAAGAATAAGAATACAAATAGTATCAGTAATGAATTTTTTCTTGAGTGTTTTCATGTTTGACAAGCAAGTACTTTCTGATTTTATTCTGCAGATTACATAAAGTCAGGATATCGTGTTTTGATATTCACTGCGACTTTCCATGCAATGCCTCAGCGGCGCTTCGTATTGTCAACTTCTTAAAATTAAGAATAAAATGTGAAATCCTACCTTCCGGATGCCTTCCTTCGACTCCTCTACATTGTTTTCTGCTCCTCCAGTGCGGTTAATCATCCGCCACATCTGGGAGTA
The DNA here is from genome assembly GCF_046128005.1 of Genypterus blacodes. NCBI lineage: Eukaryota > Metazoa > Chordata > Actinopteri > Ophidiiformes > Ophidiidae > Genypterus > Genypterus blacodes. Next base: position 1,000,402 of record NW_027466873.1, read on the forward strand.
CATGGGATCTCTCTCAAAGGGGTTCATAGCCTTGGCTCGCACCTGATCGTACACGGCGGAGTCCAACACGGTACCGTAAGGCAGCTCGGTCTGCTTAGATAAATCCTGGAGGGACCTAAGACAGAAAAGAGGATGAGAGCTGTTAGTACTCAGAGAAAAAGTCACTCTGTCCCTCACTCATAAACTTTAAACCTTTGGGGGAAACACAAGCGATAGTTAATTACGATGCAACATGGCTTTAGTTGCCTTTCAAACAGTTTAGCCGATGTGAAATGTAATAGAGAACCATTACAGGAACTAATTAGCGTTTGTTTGTCATACGGCTGAACACACCACCCGTGGATTGGAGAGAAACGCGTGAAGCGAAACATGCACGGCCACAAAAAACACACTTGTCCTGCCTAATGAAGATCAAGTGTGCGATATCTTATTTCATTCATTCAGCTGTAACACACCCACAGAACAGATTTAACATAAGCATGCATGACTGTGCGCTCCCGAACACAAGGAAATACAAAAGCATGAGCAACAACCGGCGCACGTTGCTGTTGAAGGTCACAGCTGTTGTTGTTCCTTTCTCGCTCTCCATTCTCTCGTCCTCCTCTGCTATCTCTCTGACCTGCTCTAAAAGGAAAAATCCTTTGAAGGTTTTTAATGAACTTTGCCATGAACATGAATCTTTTATAGCTGTCAATTAATCTTTGGCCTTTATAATCTCCCCTCCCCACCCTTTAGTGAATATGTTCGCCTGTCATCATCACTCTCTTTGACCAGGATTCCCCTTTGCGAATGGGTTTCACTGGGTAGTAACTCTCAGCTTGTCATCTAATTGTGTGTGTGTGTAAGAGAGTTGTCGGTGTGTGGCTGAGAGAGAGAACACCCAGAGAACATTTTTAGTTCAGATGTGTTTGTTTTATCGTACAATTTTTCTCATTATTATGACAGAACAAACTTTCATAAGCCGTCAGAAAATGTTCCGCTTATACTGAGAAAAACTGAGCCGGGCATTTCCTCGTCCTGGTGGAAGCAGCAATAAGCAATTGCACCTTACACTTATTCCATCTGATTAAAAGCCCTGGTGTGAGGAGAGAAGAACATTCACGTAATGATGAGACAGCACACGGAGATTAAAAAAAAAGAAGAAGTAGGAGAGAAGGTTTGATTAATGAGCTTTTCCATGCAGGACAGACTTAATCGTCCACAGTGTCCACGGTGATTGAAACTACGCTGGAGCTCCTGTCAGAATAAGACACAGAACTTTATCGATTTGACTCTAAACACTTTCTGCAGGTAAGGGCAGCTCCAATCCTTGAAGGTACGTGAATGCAAAACACACTGCCACTTTAGAGTTTAGATCAGTGACGATGTTCCAACCAGGACTGAAAAAAATCTAATTACAAAAAAGAAAATGTCCTTGATAATATTAGAGGGGGAATGGAGCGCGTGTCTCAAAACGTAATGATGTCATTCTAAGATTCCATCTACGAAATGGGTGTGTTCCATTACGGAGCGCATGCTTTAAAAGTGTTGTTATAAATTGTTGCAAAGAGAGAGAGAGAGAGCGGCCCAAGCTGTGGCAAAAACGCTCGGGCCTGACGTTTATTTGGCGATAAAACGATGAAAGATTCTCATTCAAGGAGAAAAGGGTTTCATCTCCCTTTCCCCCCCTCAGGAAAGATGGTCAGGCCTCCCGTGTAATAAAATGATTCTGATTAAAAACGACTAAAATCCAGGACTTCAATCAAAGCGCTGACAGTAATTGTTTCCGTTCACAGATCTCCCATATCTCTGTTATTTATGATAGTGTGTGTGTGTGTTGACTCATACAGATATGCACATCTGAAGTGTGTTGGTGTATGTACTGTATCTGATTGTCGTGTGTGTGTGCTAGCTCCTTTTGCAACCAATTATATTCTCCCTAAGCAGTTCAATGAGCAAGTAAATGGAGTAAGCAGCAGCTGAACGTATCCTGTGACAAATTGTGGGAGTGTGTGCGTGTGTGTGTGTGCATGCATTTGTGAGAGGATTTAGATTGATCATATTTATCAGTGTATGTGTGTCCTTTTGCATATTAAAGGACACAGAGGTCAGTAATGGGAACAGCAAGGGAAACAAAATGCCCTTTTTAGCAAAGTAAACAACAGTGTAACCTTTAAAGTGTCAGTGTTAGTGCTCTCTGTGATTCTGGGCGAGGAAATTAATTAGGGTGAAGTTAGCCGGGTCTTGATCAGTCCATTAACTTACTAACAAATGTCTTGTGAAGCACTGCAGACAGCTGTGCAACCTTGAACAACGAGCAAGCCGAGCAGAGCGGAGCACATAAAGTCTGAATCTGCAGTGGGGCGTCCTGCTTGAATATGGAAATAATGGGGTTTGAAGAGCTCTTTCAAGTCAGAATCAGTCTGTCAGTGCTCTTCTGTACCAGGGTACTATCTGTCATGATAGTATCCCACATTCTGTCCCTAGTCTCTGGCTGTATCGAGTGGGAACAAAGTGGTTGTCCTTCATTTCGAGCGTCCGGCGTGGGACAGTTGAAACTCTGGCCGTCGTGAGGCAAGGCAGTAATCGTGTCCTCTCCACTCGGTGTCCCCAGCACTTAAATGTGTCCCGAGGTCTTTCTGCCCGGGTGTTAGGCTGGAGTGTACAGGAGAGGACAGAGGACAAGCTGCAGTTTAGGCTTGTGGGAGAGGACAGGAGGTGATACTTGGCTCCAAACATTGGAGAATCAAAGACTTGTTGCACCGAAGATTTCTGCTCTGATTATTTAACCATAAACTGGTCTTACAAGTCCTTCCTTGCCTATACAAGGTGATAAAATGACACTTTACTTAATGACCCATAACAAAAGGCAGGTTGAGACTTTAAATAAGGGAAACAGCTGCTGTCAGTCTGACCAAACTGAGCTCTCCACTGTTTTAGCCGACCTCCGGGATGCAACATAGACATTTGTAGACACACAGACACACACACACACACACACAGACTCTAGCCATTAGCCGCAATGACACACACCCATCCACACAATACACAGGCACGCACACCTGACTGATTTTATTGGCGTTCTTTAGCAAAGCAGAAAATACGACATCTGTTGTGTGAGATTGGACCAGGAGAAGAAGCTTTTCATCCTCAACGTTCCCTCCCCGTCTCCGTCTCTCCCAACCTGACACCATTCTTTCGCTCCATCTCTTTCAGTTCTCAACAGGTGCCGCCTCTTTTTTTTTATCACATTTTTACCCTTCAAAAATCCATTTCTCCCTTCCAAATTATCCCCTGCTACCCAAAACACTCCCCCCACTCTCGTCTATCCGTCTCCCTCTTCCGTCTCCTCACCTCTGCCTCTTACATCCCTTTTTTTTTCTGTCTTAATCCCTCTCATCTATTCCTCTACATACTCCCCCCCCTCCCCTCTTAATGTCTGCAGCATGAAGCTCTGACGTCTTTGTCTTGTCTCCTCCTTCCTCTTCTGCTTCCTCTCTATGCTGCCATCCGTTGCTGTTGTCCTAAAGGATTCACGCTCAAACAGAGAGAAGACGTCCAAGTGTGAAATAGTCCAGAGAGGGTGCTGAACGTTCACTTGTTAATTCATTTCCAAGACGAAACAAGGGCATTCATACGTCAAAGCCCTGTCTGTCCTGATGGCCCGCTGAGACACTAAGGAGCTCCCGCCCTCCATCCCTCCCTATGTTGCTCGTGCAAAGCATTTATCAGATAAAACTGAGAGGAAATCACAACATCTCTTATTTTTGTTCCGCTACTCTCTCTCTCTCGCTCTCTCCTTCTGTGTTTGTTATGCTTCACGACTGCTCTCGGTTTACTTTGGCTGTGATTTCAAAAGCGCTGCTCACCCCGGCACCCATCTCTGAAGGCCCGGTGCCATGTGGGTGCTGCTGTTTCCGTGGTAATTACGCCACTAATGACCCTAGAAGAGTCAGCACGCAAAAGATAATGTATGAAAATTTATGTAAATCCTTAATTACCTCAATGGATTCTGAATGAGGCGCTGAAAGTCACTTGTTAATGACAGTGAATGTAAACAGACGCAAAAACAAGTAGAGACAGAGAGAAAGAGAGCGTGAAAGAGAGAGAGAGAGAGAGAGAGAGAGAGAGAGAGAGAGAGAGAGGGACAGACAGGGATGTTAAGTGGTTTTCCGTTAGGAAGTGGACAGAAGAGCAACAAAAGAGAAAGGAGAGCGCGTGAAGGAGAGTAAGAGAGCGCAAGAGAGAGAAATAGTGATGAGATTTGGAGAAATAAATGTTGTTTATTCCAATGCCAAGCACAATTAACTGTGGCACTGCCGGGCATATACCGGATGCTCCAGCATGCTGATTAGTCCAATGAGAGATGAGCGTTTCCTACTGCCACCAGGAGAGAAGCGGGCAAACATATTATCGCAAGGATAGATAAACAGAGGGCACAGAGCTTAGGGAAATGATGTGTGTGTGTGTATGTGTGTGTGTGTGTGTGTGTGTGTGTGTGTGTGTGTGTTTATAAGGGAAAGAAAGCCTCTGCGTGTTACCTTTTCTGACACAAACTAGATGGGAACATACAAAACCTACTCTCTTCTTCTCACTCCCTACCTTTATCCTGACTTTACCTCATTCGATTTCCCTGTTTATCAAATGCATCATCATCGCTACACGCACACACACACACACACACAGACACACACACACATACACACACACACATACACACACACACACACACACACACACACGCGTAAAGAAACCAACTTGAGGCAGACAGGAAATTACTATCCTCTGACAATGTGAAGATGGAGTGAGACGGGGATATAAAGAAAGGGGAGGGCAAGGACAAGATAGAGAACTGGATACGGGTGTGTGTGTTTGTGTATTTGTGTTGTCCGTTGCATTACACACGCCCGGTTGGACTGATAACCACATTGAGAATCTATCACATATAGCAGGGAAGACTATGCGTCCCAGTGTGTGAGGTGAGACGCAATCTGTCATGTACGCACAACAGTAAGCATATCTGATCGCAGTGGGTGTGTGGGTGTGTTTTTGTTTCTGTATATGTGTTTGTGCATACTTACATGTGCCCTGGGCCTACCTGAATTTACATAAATACAGCTTGTGGACCTATATATCTCATATACCTGAATATGCATCTCTTCAAGCACATGTTTACCATTTTATGTATTCATTTATGCATATTAGACCAAATGTTTCAACAAAAAAACCTTCTCCCCAAGATATTGACTGTACACTGAATAAGAGATGTCAAAATAAAACCTTGAGATGGAGCAGATCAAAGCGTTTCATACGTACTGTATAGAGTTCTCGATGCGCGTGATGGTGAGGAAGGCAGCCAGGTTAGCCGTGTAGGAGGAGATGACGATGAGCGCAAACATCCACCAGAAGCCCATCATCATCCTGGTGGCCAGAGTGGTGTAGGGCACCTCACCGCCTAGAGACACAGAAAAGAAAGTTTAGCAAGAAACATCAAAGAAACAAAATCCATACGAAACTCTTAGCTATAGGAAGAATCTGGCACAGAGCAATGGCGCCGTGGAAAAGATTACGGCTGGATTAACAGATTGGATCTGCTGCTCGGGCTCAGACCTGAACGTCTCCTGGTGGTCTGAAGCTGGGGAGAAAGGCTTGATCAAAAGATGTGCATGATCAAAAGTTTCTCGATGCGGACGGTGTGTGTGTGTGTGTGTGTGTGTGTGTGTGTGTGTGTGTAAATGTAAATGTCTCAACTACACTCAGTTTCAGGACTCTTATCAATTGTCCTTGTTGGCAACTGAAAGTAAACAAGTCAAAACAACAGTTGATGTCATTTGTGTTTGTCTCAGTGGCTCAGAGCGTGTCAAGAGTGTATGTGTGGAGAAGCGGCTCGTCCATCTTCAAATATAAAACCCCCTCATCCTTGTCCTCCGCTACGTTGAGCTCCTGTAAAACTGACCGGCCTTGGCTTTTTGTGTGCTACAAAAATTGAACGTCAATCTAATGCTGACCCTCACAATAAATCTCTCAAACACACACGCACGTACGTAACACAAAGCCCTTGTTGCCCGTTTAAAACAAAGGTACAGAAGGTCAACATTGAAATCTATAGATAGCAGATTCACTGTGTTACTATTTGTGATTTACAGCCTCTGTTTACTTCAAACAGCCTCATGTAATTTGATTATGGACGTTCAACACACAACATAATTAATAGTCCAGGCCACAGGCAGTTAAGATCTTCATCTCGTCTCCGTGTGACAACCCTGAATGTGTGTGTGTAAGAATTACATTTACATTTTTGCATACATAGTACATGCTTATATGATGAAATGCCTACATATGAGTGTGCTTACTGACAATCATACACACACGCATGAATGATGGATCTGCAGCCTGTGAGCTCTTCCCCGCTGCCTTTATTGAACCCCGTTGGAAGAAAAATTAGCCTCGTTCATCCTTGTAGCGGCGGGGGGAGAGATCAGTGAGAACGTCAACGCAGACTAACACACTCGCCTCGCTCCTTCTTCCTCCAGCCAGGACTCAATAATACATCAGACACCACCTAATCCCACGCTCCATTCATCTTGCTCACCTCCTCCTTCCATATGTCCTCGCCTTTTTTTTTTTCCTGCCGTATTCCTCCTTCCTCCTCTTCTCTCAGACCTTGTTTATGCATAATTTACTGATATGATTTCATTCAAATCTCCCCCTCTCTCTCTCTCTCTCTCTCTCTCTCTCTCTCTCTCTCTCTCTCTCTCTCTCTGGCTTTATCTATTTCAGGCAATACATTTACTCTTAGCATCACGGGTTCTGCCGAAAGCCTGCTGGCACTGTATCTCACTCCATGCTCTCATCAAATAATGGCCATGTGTGTGTGTGTTTGTGTGTGTCTGTGTGTGTGTTAAATGACTCTCCCATATGCTGACCCTGCAATATGCTTGATATAGGATGGTTTCGTCTTTTATGCCCCATTTCATTACCCACTGCACTGGTTTGGAGAAGCTGATCTCTCTCTGATCGCTCTCTGGTCCTTTGAGTGTGTGTCTCTTTGTCGCTGCAGTTTGCCGCGGATAACAAAGAATGAAGCTTGTTACTTTTTAAACAAGCTTTGCAAATCTAATCTCTCAGATCTCAAGCCTTGAGAAGTGAAACCGAAGGGATGAAATTGGGGAATAGCTCTTTGTCTTTGGGGATGAAGTCGTTGAGTGCCACTAGCGGTGAGACACGCTTTTATTCTGACAACGTGGGCCTCTAACGAAAAAAAAACACCACACACATCGCCATGACTGCAGTGTCTCGGAATCCGATAGCTTCTGACAACATGACCTTTTTTTGAGTCATTCCACCCACCGCAGGTATTTTAAGGATTTTGGGTTTCACACTGGCAATATGCACAGAAGCGTGGCTAAGCTAGCAGAGAAAGAGTTCTTGTGAATACTGAGAACAATTTCATGTTGATTCTCGGGAGGAATAAATGACTTTTATGAAGTATGAAATGCATCTTATGGAGAGTCTCTCTGGACTCCAACATGAGCCAGCGTCACTGTCTGATTTAGTGAGGTTGCTTATGTCCATGAATCCAAACATGAACACAGTTTGATAATGATCGGACCTGTTCTTTACCACGTTTCTGTGTGGGAGCAATTTGAAAAATGAATCCCAAAAAGCCAAAATGTTCACTGCCAATCAAACGGTTATGTTTTCAGCAATTGTCTAATGCGTCGCCAGACAGACAGACAGAATTTGACAAAACTGTGTAGTGACACCACACAGATTTGATTTGTAACTCGGCAGCTTGCTTTGACATTAATGCTAAGATCACTAGCAAGCCACAGCACTGCCTCGTAATAAAATATGCAGGTTTCCCCTCTGGAGAATAAATCTCTCTTGCAAACTGCAGCACAGTCATGCGTCACTGCTCTATCAGTACCAGCAAAAAGCTCTAGATTATACTTTTAAATGGTGTATTGTGCATCAAACCCGTGTCCCTTCATGTTTTTCTGTCTTTAATGTCTTTCAGACGGTCTATCACGCTATCAGAAACATCTTTCATGCAAAAGGAAACAGCCAGATGGATGCTGCCACGGAGACGGAGATCAGGCAGTCAGCAAATCATTTGTGTGTCATATTTCCATGTAAAAGTACTGACATGCCGTAAACACGCCACTATCTTTTGTTTTCAATCATCTTGTCGGCTACTAGAGCAGATATTTGCTCCTATTTACATGTAAAGATTCTACAGATTCAAGTGTTGAGCTGAAGCGAGTCAACAATGCATCCATCAGGGGAATGTTTTGTGAAACCACTGCTCTCTGTAAGCTATCCAGCCGGTTCCCCTCCTGGCCACGCTCCAGTCGCTGATGTCAAACTAGGTATTTTCTATCAGCGAATTGAAGAACATTTGTTTTGACATGGCTGACGGACCATATTGGCACATTTCAAACTGTAAGAAGCAGAGCAGCAGCAGTTTTCTGCCCTGTGCGGTTCACAACAAAGCAACCCTTTAAAGAGCTTAGACCATGAATGAGGCAGAAGTGTAGATGGTTAAGAGTCCAACTGTAATAAACACACACTTGTAAACAGCATATATGAGCCTGCGATTGAATAACAGTGTTGATCAGTCAGTTTAATAGGTTTGCAATGGTTGGCGTTTTATTGTTTGTTTCTTAAAGAAGAGTGCCACATCAGCAGGAACAAAGAATTCATTGCGGGACCCATTATGAGGCCAAACAGCAGGTGGTCTCCATCCTGCTCAAGGGCACTCATTCACTGCACATATCCCACCTAATATCCGCTACCAAACACATGATCACGGCTCAATCAGCTTATCAGGTGCAGGTACTCTAACTCTACATCGTATTGTATTAAAAGCAGTACTGTGGAAAATTATGAACAGCTGACTATGACATAATCAGTGGAAACATATTGCATGTGTGATGTTGCAAACTGCCAGTCTGATCAATCACCTGCTACGTGCTCCTAAGCGGAAGCTCTACCCACTCGACTACTGCCTCCCTCGGTGAAATAAATGAAGTTGGACTTTTATTTCTTTATATTCTACTGTACTATATATGAATTTAGTCCATCTGATTGTCTGAAGGACAGAACTAGCCGTCTGCATAGTTTTCATTCCTGTGGGACACCCTTGTCCCGTGTCCATCAAGTACGTGTAAAGACATTATGTAGTGTACCGTTTCTCTTTACACACACTCTTGGTGTGGATTGCGCTGATGATATGGTTTTCCCTCAGTGGGCGTAGACGTCTGATTGGCTGTCGGGGTTAGTGCGTGTTGGCCAACTTTGTCACGGGGGACTGACATAGTGCGGCAAAAATGACTTCTGGGGACGCAACGACGACGAGCTGACTGCAGAGTGAACGCACAGTCAGCACAATATGATTGATCTTCTGTAGCGCTAAGCACACTTCAATGGCTGCGGGAAGTTTTTAGCAAGATTTACCGCGGCAAATATAATAAGAGAGGGATGAGTGTGCTTCCAGGCATCTTCTCAAGTTCCACTGTGATAGTAATCCCCAAAACTCCCATCAAAGGCAAGTGAGCGTGTGAAACTGCATTTGTGTGTGCGTGTGTCAGATTGTATGTGTGTATGTTTACGGATTCTAGAGGCATTGCTATTATAAAGCAGCTTTTGTGGATGCCAGTTTGGCCATTTCAAAGGCACCCACTGTGTCCCCTCGGTGTAGATCTCCAACGTAACGACCATTCCTCTCCCTCATTACTGCTGCGCCCCGTCCAGCTGGAGGTTAACAGCGCCTTTGTCTTTCTTCCTCTTCTACTCAAAGAGGGGAAAGGGCGGCGATCCAAGTCTGGCGCTGTCGTGAAGGCGTGGCCTGAGGAGATCTATGCCCACTAGCATAGGCTAGACATTTGCTTAGAAACGGATATTGTTCTGATTAGATTTGATTGAATTTCACAGACTGGCTGGCTGGCTGGCGTTCTTCTTTTTGGTATTGATTGATTGGCTGGATTGCTGGATGTCTACCTAACAGATTGGTAATTAGGTAGCAGGGGCATGGCAGCATGCCTGGCTGGTCCTTCAGCTTTGTAACCGTAGCTTGATGTCAGACTAAATGCTTTTCTTAATGTTGTGACTCCTAGTTCGACTCAGACTGCATCTTTGTCTCACGTTCCATTTTTCCTCCTGATCAAAGTCCTGACTTGACGGGAGAGCCAGGGAGGAAGGGAGGGGAGGCAAACAGGAAAAAGCGCCGATGTCTCTCTGGCTTCATTAAACACGGGGACACATTTGGTTTCCTCCCGGTGCTCTGGTTTGCTCCCCCAGTCCAAGCACATGCAAGGTAGCTGAACTGGAAAGTCTAAATGTGTTTGTGCGTCTGTGTGTGATCGCCCTGTTAACGACCAAACAAACGATTGGCTTCAGGTCCGCACCGGCCCTTACAGGACCACAGGAGCTGTGTGGAGCGCATATGCAGACACGCAAATCATGCATTTGGAGAACTGCTTACTGCTTCAGAAGCATAATTATGCTCTCTCTCTCTCTCTCTCTCTCTCTCTCTCCCTCGTTAAACAGCAAAAAAAAAATCAATGTTAACAAGGGAGAAAAGACTGAAAACACACTTAGGCTAAGTACATACAACAAGATCTCGGAGGATTTTTCTTGTACCAATCAAATGTGATACTGGGAAGCGAAAATTTAAAATTAATTTAAAATGAAATTTCCAAACCATGGGAACTTTGCAAGTATTTGGTTCACACATCATTTCTGTTCTGTTCAAAAACGCCGCTGCCTAAATCTCTGACAAGCACATCCAGAGCTCAAATCTACCCGAACGCAGTCCACCAACCCTCATCCCTCAGTAAAGAGACAAACTAATCACAGAGGAGGATGATTGGGGTAAAGAGCTCTTGACCCTGTGTGACTGTGTGTGTGTGTGTGCAAGGTGATCATTTTTGTCATTTTGTAGAGAATGAGCTGTACGCAATTTAGAAGGCAGAGGCACAGAATGATGCCTCTTCAGCACATCCTGGGAGTAATTTCAGCAACCTCCTGTCTGTGTTAAGGCGTCTTGTTAAGTGCTTTACACCTTTTGGGAAAGAAGAAGCAAGACCATGCTAATGATTTACCTTTCATTACTGTCGGCAAATCACCTCAGTAATTAGTTATTTTACAGTTCTCAGTTTATGAGTGCTTTAGATATGAAGCCGTTACTTCGTTACTTCCTTCACTTCCGTCACTGCCACTCCTGGTCCTTCGCTCGGGCTTCATGTTTGTTTCACATTGGCGTTTTTGAGAAGCTTTGTGCGAGGACAAAGCATTTCAGTGGAGACGAAGATGGCATGGCAGACTGACGTCCCACCTGCATCAGTGTCAAAAAAGACAAAGAAGTTGGCTGTCAACCGCTCGGATACGAGGTTGGACTGGATAGGATTGAATTTATGATTTTAAAGAAAACTGTCTGGAAACTGCAGAGGAAATGATAATACAAGTGACAATGGCCTCCCCTCTCTTCTTAACACCCTGTCAGTGCAAATGAGCACTTTTAGTCACTTGTGCATTCTGCTGAGGAGTTGTGAGAGGTGCTTAAGACCTCACTTATGCAGACTTGTGGCTCAGTAATCTCGTCTTGCCGCAACTTCAGCTACAATATTATCTGACAGGCACATGGCTGGAAAAATGTTTTGAAACGTATGAATAATAAATCTCTCTTTCAGCTCCACTTTCTCACAACTTCAGCCAGCGACGAGACACTGACAGCGTCGCAACACATCATCGTTTTCCTCTTCTTAAAAAAAATGTACATTCCTGCTGCCAGCTGTTCTGAGGCCTCTCTTCAAAGTTACATCGCCATGCTAAACTCACTCCTGGATGAAAGTGAGACGGAGACGTTCATTAAGGCTTTTAACACAAGGAGAGGAGAGCGGCTCGGCGTTCAGCTTATGTCAGCTCCCAGTTGCAATCCCTGCAATCTTGCCACAAAATGATGAAATTCTTTACCACAACATTTTCATTGTTTCACAGCCCAAAAAGGAGCTAGCTGAAGGACGTCTTGGAGGAGACTGACTGCAGACTGACAGGTTCAAAGCAATCAGTAATAATGATGGAGCTGTGGAGTTTCCACCAAACGCACGCCCAATATTCAAGTCCACTTTACTTCAGTTCAGTGGAGGTTCATAAAGAAGAAGACTTTGATTCTGTAAAACACTGAGTAGTTACTGGTGATATTTCCAGCTTGCTCCTTTGTGAATGGTGAGTTTATGCTTTGTGGCATCAGTATAATGTCAGAGCGATTTGTTTGGGTTTTTCCACCTGGCTATTGATCAGTTTAGCAGCTTAGTATGCACATCCTATCCAAGCCAACAGCAAGTCTCTTTCAGGCCAGTAAACACAAGTTATAACCCTCAAATCTAATACACACAGATGCTTTAAGTTCTGATCTGCAAAAACATCATACACTCCAAAATCTACAGCTATGTGAAATGTAATTAAAACACTTTCCAGCATCCGCAGGCAACTGAATGTGTATGATTTTGATAAAATATGAATACTTGGCGCTGATTGAAGCATTTAGATGGAAACAGGTTCCTAAGACTCTCTAAGCACCTCCATCCTAGACAGGTGTGTGTTGACTGGCCCCGCCTCCCCCCCCCCAAAAAGGGCTTTGGACATTTCAAAATAAAATCAAACACACACACACACACACACACACCTAACAAACATATGTCTACATTTATTTGTTTGGAGTGGGAGAAAAAACCCAACTCAGGGCCAGCCGGGGAACAGGAATGGAAATGAGTCAGATGGAGAAGCTGTTGTCTTCCTGCAGGTTTGGCATGTGGATGGGTTGTATAAGCCAGCTCATCTGCATCTAACACATTCTGTCTGCCTCTCCTCTCCTCGCTTCCCCCTCCCCTTCCCGCCTCTCTCTCTCTCTCTCTGTCTCTCTCTCCACCCGCTCGCTCGTCCTCGCCGCCGACACGCTGCAGTTAAAGCCACCTTCAGATGAGTGCCGCTTTGAAGCCAGTCAATCGACGGGCACATCCAGGAGGGTTCTCGTAAAGCTTTAAATCTCAGCGCAGAGCAACAACCTCCACCGCCTCAGATTATAGCTCTTGTGCCGCCTGATTGATCGCAGAATTCTGATTTTTTTTTTGGGAAAGCATCTATTTCACCTCCTGCGGCCTCGATTGCTTTGGACCCCAGTGATTCCAAAAGTACTTGGGGCAGACATAGTAGGGGTTGAAGGTGACGACAAGGAAAAAAAAAAAAGGAAGAGGAAGTGGGTACACTCCCATTCCCACCTGATGGAAACAAACATGTATAGAGTGTTCATGCATGTGTATTTCCAAGAATTTTGATGAGATCTTATGGATGAGATTGAGGAGCATGAAGATTAGATTAGAAAGGACACAGTAGAAGTTTCCCCAAGTACTTTGGTGTGGATTCATGTTTTCCTTGTTCCAGTTAATTAGACATTTATTGTTTTAATAGGAACTGACATTTCTATTCTATCAGTAGAAAAGCAATGATATATTATGGTATAATGTGATATTAAAGTTAGAAATTGCATTCCCCTGGCAGGCATCCATCTTATTTTTTCATGGATAACAGAATATTGCAGGTGTTTTTTTCCAATACTTTACTTAAAACATCACAGGTTTCTTGACACTGAAAAAACGTAAAGGGATAAATATTAAAATGTGAAAGAAGGTGTTGGCTACAGGTCAATTTTCATTTTCAAAACAAGCATCAATTTTATTACAAGCACACAAATATTCGTGTTTGTTTTGAAAAGGAGATCATAACAAAGGGAGGGCAAAGATGAGAGTGAGTGAGACGGAGAGAAAGTCAGAGAGGTGAGGACGCACAGCTGGAGCATCAAGAGAGAACAGCAGGAGAGAGAGAGACAGACGATAGAGAGAGAGAGAGAGAGACGGACGATAGAGAGAGAGAGACAGAGGGACGGAAGAGAGCATCGGCAGGATGAAACACAGCGAGAGAGGGAGAGCGATAGAGAGAGAGAGGGTGAGAGAGGAAGAGAGAGCCTAAGAGAGAGGGTGAGAGAGGAAGAGAAAGGAACAGAGAGAGGAAGAGAGAGAGAGAGCAAGCGAGGGAGAGAGAGAGAGAGAGAGAGAGAGAGAGAGAGAGGGGAGGGAATCAGGCACGAAGCAGAACCCAAGAACATCAGGCTGGATGAAAACGAGTCCTGTGACCATGCCGGAAAAGAACTGTGCGTGTGTGTGTGTGTGTGTGTGTGTGTGTGTGTGTGTGTGCGTGTGCGTGTGTTCGTGTGATTGGATCACACGCTGGGTAAACTTGCCAGGTTGGCGTCATACTTCTCCTCCCAGAAAGTTATGTACCAGAATGATGAATGGAACCTGAATCGTTCTGAATTGCCTCATGCCGGATTCAAACCAACAAACTTCCTGCTTCAACAAGAATACCCAAATATGGCATACAAGCACAAAAAGCAGACACAGTTTGACTCCTCCTTCCATACCATCAATCCATCGTTTCGACACGCATTCATGGCAGAGCGGCGCCGGGAGGAAACGAGCGTCTCTGCTCCCTGCAGTTAGCTTGCGGACGTCAGCTCCAGCTCATCAAAACAAGAGCAAAGTGAAAGATTGAAACGCTTATTATTCGCCCATTAAGCCTCACAGTGTCGGATATCTGCTCGGTCTCGAACGCGCGCAAGACTGGGGAGTGTGTGTGTGTAAGATAAAGCATATACAGCCTGTCGCTCTGCTAAAGCTAATGCATATGCCAGCATGTGGTTGTGTAGGCAGGGGAAACAGATAATGCATCACATTATTGAATTTCATCCTTGTCCGTATGGGGAAAAGCACAGATCCTGTTTTACATTTCAACAATCAAGCAGAAGAGCGCGGCGTCGAGTTCATTTCATGACGATTCACTAAGAGACGGAATTAAACTGAAGAGGCGATTTTGCATGGCAATTTATCCTCGCTCGACAAGTTTGCACTGTATCGAGGACTCTACCGCGCACGTGTTGTAGCTGCGCGGACGAACGCCACCAAACACACACACAAACACACACATACACACAGAAGGGGGCAAGGGGTGACAGCAAGAAGTGTGTGAGGACTCCAGATGGGTGAGGCGTCTACATCACACAACCACTGATGTTTGTTGTTGGATATAAGGATTCAGCTGATGTAAGCCTGCTCCGTGTGTGTGTGTATGTGTGTGTGTGTGTGTGCGTGTGTGCAGACCTTAGCTAAGCGTAGTTACTTTATTGTAGATTGACAGAAATAAATAGTTTTCTGTAAATGATGGTCACGGCTGCTCTGAGAGTGTCGGCTTGTCCATTCATCAGCCTTAACACTCATTCCCTTGCCTGGCAAAGTAGCCGAGTCGACAATATTTCGTTGGCTATGTGTGTGTGTGTGTGTGTGTGTGTGTGTGTGTTTTGCCCTTCAGAGACACCTTGCGACCGACTTGCTGCATCATCTCTTGCCAGCGTTCATTAAAACTGTCTACTTTTGGCCTTAGAGTCTGTTTTTTTTTCCCTTTCCCTTCAGATGAATGAAGGTAAAGCAACTGAGTTCCAGACTGCACAGTGTGGAGACGCCGATAAACCCAGAGCCTTTACGTGTGTGTGTGTGTGTGTCTGTGTATGTGTACGTATAGTGTGGTAAAGTCCTAAAACCTTGCCAGCATTGCTCGGTTTGAATCCTACTATGTTTGTATGTGTGTGTGTGTGTGTGTGTATGCAGAAATGGCCTGACAATAGCCTTATTACAGAAACAGCCATTTCTCCTCCTCTCTCTTCCTTTTCATCGGGCCTCATCAGCAGTTTTGCCTCCTTTTCACAGTTGAAAGGAACGCAGAAACGATGGTGTCGGCAAAAAAATTCTTTGAGCTTATTTACAGGCTGTGTCTCCCTGCCCCTGCCCCTCCCCTTCCCCCTCCCCCTCCTGCCCTCCCCACCTCCCTATACGCGGATCAATACATACCGTGTATAATATCAGGGTTACAACCACCGACAGGAAGTGCAGCCTCTGTGATGTGCACTGGTGCGATCAGCGTGTATCGGACGTATATTGTAAAAGTAGAACCTTTTTACGCTTATTTACCATTTGGCCGTGAATGAAGTTATTTATCGATATCTCATATGAAATTTCATGGGAAAATAGGAAGTGAGCAGAACACAAATCCTGCAGATGTAAAAGGGATCTTTAAAGGAATCAATCCAAAACATTAATTAGAGGAAAACGCTGTGCTGTGGGTGTGTGAAACCTATGAGTCAATCATTCAAAACATCTCATACATACTGACAACACACACACACACACAGACACGCACGCACGCACGCACACACACACACACACACACACACACACACACACACACACACACACTAGCAGCTGCAGTGGTCTCATTACAGGAGAATGCATGCAGATTGTGTCTGGTTGTATCAAAGCAATAACACTAAAGCTGCCGCTGCTCTTCAACTTCTGACACTCGGCTCTCTCAGCAATTTTACTTGGCTAAGGTACTCTGTGTATGTGTGTGTGTGTGTGTGTGTGTGTGTGTGCGTGCATGTGTGTATTTGAAAGTGTATTAAGCCCTTTCACATGATGGGCAGCAATCTCCGCCTCCTCTGTCGCTCCTCTTCGACGTGTGTGTGTGTGTGTGTGTGTATGTGTGTGTGTGTTTGTAGAGCACTTACTGAGTTTGTTTACATATACTAATGCAAATGACATGTAAACACCAAAATTAGATCGCAATCCGCATAAACTGAGCAACATTCTACACACACTCACACACACACACACACACACACACACACACACACACATATGATAAGCGATATGCCAATGCAGTGTTGATGCTCCCTAATTTTTTTTTGCCCCCTTTGACTTCTCCATCAAGGCCTCCAAAAAACGAACGCTGGGAAGACAGAGCGGACGGAAGACAGAGCGGACGGAAGACAGAGCGGACGGATGGCAGAGTCGGACGGATGACAGCGCGTCTCCTCCATCTGTCCTCCTGTTCCTTGACATCTTATCAGCACACAACTTGAGCTCTCGGCGTCAAGCACAAACTTTCTCTCCTGATGTGCTGTGAGTTTTTGTGTTTTTTTCGCCGCCTCAACTCTGTCTTATTTTCACTCAATTCTCCTCTCGCTCGCTCGCTCGCCGCCGTCACGCCGCCAAAACAGACGAGAGGCGTGAGCGGTATGTTCTGATTAGTCGGTAGAGATTTTGGGTTCTTTTTTTGTTGAAGGAGGTGCGTGTTTGAGTGCATAACTGCATTTATGGCTCTTTTGATTAGGCGCTAAAGTGGTCCTCATCTCTGGAGAGTAGAAAGGTAATGTGAAAAACAATGAAGCTGGGCAAGCCCTCAGAGAAAAGCTTTAACAAGTGCTCGCTCCCTCTCGCTCTCTCGCTCTCTTCAACACTCTTTTCCTCTACCTCCGTTTCTGTCCTTATTTCGTCTCTAGGGACCAACAAAACACAATAACATGTAATTTGCTACTCTCTGCCACACACACCTGCAGCGCCTTCACATTTTCCTGTTCCAAAGAAAATAGTTTCCCTCAGAGACGATGGGACCTGGAGGCTACTTGCTGTGGTGTTGGTTTCAAAAAAAAGACCACAGGCACATGCAACACACGCACACGCACACACGCAGCCACACGTTGTTAGTCACGTCGACATTACACGCAGAAATGAGAAACAGGCCGCGCACGCCGTCGTCTCCAGTGGCCAGATAAAACAAATAAGCTGTCATCTTGTCTCAAAATGGTGGATCAGTGCCGAGGTCTGTGGCCTTTCACTTCGCTCCTATGAGCGTGTTGAGACAAAACAGAAGCCTCTTCATCATATTCCAAGTGTGTGTGTGCACCTGATGCTCCCCCCCTCCCTCCCGCCCCCGTTTTCTTCTTTAGCGAAAAGGACAAAGCTATTATCTCACCGTGCTGTCAGTCACTGCCGCTCTCAGGCTGTTAGGCATGTGAACGACAAGGCCTTCGCCCCAAAAAAGTCACTTTCTCTTTTTTACGGCGACGAAGGAAATGAGACGCTAAAAATAGACTCTTGATGGCAACTGGTGGCGGAAAAGCGGCGGTTCACGCTGCAAAGCCGGCGCAAACAGGCAAGGGAGGACGCTCACGAGGAGATGAGGTGATGTCGTGGACGTTGTGTTCACTTGGGTGGAGGACGTTAGAGTGCATGTCAGGTAAAACACGAGGTGATGAAGACATGGAAGTCTTCACGTTGCCGTCGCTCGTGCTGTACGATCCGACACTGAAGGATGTGTTGAAGTGTGTTAATATGTTTAATGAAATGTTACTTACTGTAAAACACAACAGTTGCAAAATGGAAAATGAATGGTGCTGATGTGGGATGGGACACAATCTGTCGTACATATGGTGAAGTCATATGCGCACTGCAGCATTTGGGGAACTGAAAGTGTGTGTGTGTGTGTGTGTGTGTGTGTGTGTGTGTGTGTGTGTGTGTGTGCCCATCTGGAAACATTACTGACCCACATCCTAAACCCCCCAAACCGGACTGGGTTTGGCATCTGGTTTAGTGAATGAAATAATAATTAAACATACACTTGAAAAAGCATATTGGCACTCTAAAGGACAGAGTGTCGTTTTCACGTTTCTCTGTTCTTCTCCATCTTTTTCCTCCTGATACATTTTCAATCTTTGCAGTAGCTCAGTGGGTAGAGCTTCGGCTTGGGAACTGGAGGGTCGCCGGTTCGAGTCCCTGCCAAGGTGCCCCTGAGCAAGGCACCGCACCCTCAATTGCTCCCCCCTCTGCGTAGGGTGGTAATGTAATGTAAGTCGCTTTGGATAAAAGCGTCTGCCAAATGCTCGTAATGTAATGTAATCTCTCTCTCCACCTCTCAGTGATCCGTCCTCAGTGGATCATGACGGTAACAACACAAGCCCGACATTAAGCAGTCGCCGTGTCCCGCTGACGTCCCGCTGAGGGCCGCGGCGTGACTGATGCGGACATAATAAGGTACAGCGCTGTGTCCTGACGCAGCTCTGACCCCATCTTTGTTTCCGTGCCTCCCTATCTCTCATCCTCTTCTTACCTCCGGGGTGTATTTCCTTCCACTCGTAACAAGACGCGGCAACATTGTTGTTTTCCCTGCCGCGGAAAAACTTAAGCCATTCCGTCTCTATCACCTCCTCTCTCATATCACCTCGGCTCAGCAGACTACAGCGGTGGGGTTGAACACTAACGAGGTGTCTAACAAGGTGTGAGACGTTCGCCTCTCCCACTGTTTTATCTCCAGCTTCCATTCTTGCCTTTTATTCTTCCTTTTGTATCCGTTTCCAGCGTATTCCTCAGGTTTTTTTTCCACTCAACATCTCACTGATCCTAGGCCTGTGCAGCAGGAGCGTCACTGCTAAACCTGATTGTCTTTTGGCACGCCGGCTAGCCGCAGCTTGCAGACTAATGGGATGTTTCCGGTGCCTGACTCAGGTGTTTTGGGTGTTTGGGAGCGTTGAGAGAAGCCTGGGTTTCACATCTGCAGACATCAACAAGGAACAAGAGCAGGGAATGAATCTGCTTGACAACTGCTAATCGAAAGTTGTATCATTCCCCTGCGTGTTATCGATCTCCAAATGGCAAAACAAGATTTAACAAGATATTTCTCCATTATGTTGTCTTTTTGTAACTTATCTGTCCTCTTTCTCCTCTCCAGGCAGCGGTTTTTACCCTCATCGGTCCGACAACGGCAAAACATTGAGCAGTCATTGAACGAAACATTATTCCCAGTGCATGAACATCTAAGAAGCAATCCAATCTATTCTTTTTCAAATTGGATTCTGCTCAAAGCTGTACCTTTACAACACATTCGCTGGATTCATTTAGTCTGTTTATCCACAGCGTTTAACAACAGCCGGCCCAAACCGGCTTTTTATTACAATGAAGCGTCTCTCCTCATTATGGCGCCCGAGCCGTTAGCTGCAGCTTCCCCCCTGACTCCCCCGGTGAAGACATCCAGGTAGAGCGGGGGGAACTCAAATTCTCTGTGAGTAAGAGCTGCTCAGACAGGTATATAATGCACACACTTCCATGGTAGGTAACAAGGCAGCATGCTTCATCAGGCATCATCATTGTAGTCTGCACATTAAATTGCATCCTACAGCGTGTAAAACAGCTGCGAGCGGCGGATGAGCAATATGCCGCTCGCGACTCAAAGGAGTGCTTGCTCTGAAAATGAAAATATTCACAGTAGATTTCTCTCTTCCTCCCTCGCTTTACTTTGTTTAGGTTGCAAACTCTGACATTTACAGCGAGCGGCGATAAATCTGCCACGATTTAACATTTAAGGCTGCCGGGCGAGAGTGTGAGACAGTCAGGGGAGTGTGAAAGTCAACACGTAGCTGCCGTGCATCACACCCGGAGGTGCGTCGAGCGAACGTGCTGAGTCACGTCAAAAGCACATTTCAGCTAAAGGCCACGGCTCTCATCTCCATCAGCGAGTATGATGCGGGATGATTAAAGCCTTCATGTTGCCTTAAGATGGCGCCCAGAGACGCACAGGAGGCACATTTGCATTTCCCAAATCACTCGGCGTGCATCAATACGGGAGCCAACTGTGGAAAACGATGAACATTTGTTTTGTCAAAATGTCAGACGAGCAAACAAAGAAATGTCCTTCTGTCCCATCGGTGAGTCAAACCTCCTGTGTGTCGATGAATGAGCTGATTTCAGAGCAATAACAAGTTTTCTTATTAGAAATTCTTCCAACGTAGTCTGTATCGTCGGGAAACGCTTTGGAAGTAAACAAACGTTCCGTGTACAGCGAGAATATGATGGGAAAGTGCAATATTTCCGTCACAGTCTGACATTTACAGAATTATTCATAAAAGACCTACTTATTACAACAGCTTTCTCTCTCTCTCTCTCTCTCTCTCTCTCTCTCTCTCTCTCTCTCTCTCTCTCTCTGTCTCCCTTTCTTCCTCGTCTCCTACGACAACAGTGATCAATCCGAAACAGTTTAAGGCAAATTGGGGTGAACGAAGGTCAAGAGGGAGGAAAGCAGCAGCAGGTAAGAATATTTGATTATCTGTTTCTCTGCTGCGTGTGCAGAGCTTGGCGACGGGCCGTGTGCTTCCTGTCACTCGTTCAGTGACGATGCACAGATGTTCCTTTACCCTCCTGTTTCAAATTGCGTCGTAGCCCGCGGCATCACACGACGACGCGATAAATTTGACCTTCACATTTCCATCCAGTGCTTCTTGGATATCTCCAGTTAAATTCCGTTCCATTAAATGTGTCGACAATAACAGGTTTGATGTTCACACCTGCACAAGAGGCATAGTTTGTCCTCTGCAGGCGGTTGTGGAAGGAGATAGAATGAAGGGCAAATGGAAGAAGAGAAGGTGCGACGGAGGAGAGCAGAGTTGTTGCTGAGCTAATCAGGGGCATCGGGAGAGCGAGGAGGGCATCCTGGGAAATGAGGAAGGTAAAGAACAGGAGGAAGGGGAAATCATGGTGCCGTGACGGTAAAGAAAGGGACGGTGAAAGACTGAAATTGAGGCGTAAACGTAACCGATGGACACAGAGAGAGACGGAGTCATTTCACAGCAGCGCCGCTGTGAGAAAGACTGAAGAAAGAGGAAGAGGAAAGGGACGGAAGGGTAGAAGACTTTCCCAAACGTGGGTCCACCTCACAGCACCGCGGCGTCATTAGAGCGGGATAATGGATTAGAGAGAGTCGCACAGCGAGGGGGAGAGAGAGAGACAGAGGGAGAGAAACGAGCGAGGGCTTTCCACCCAGCACTAAAGCTCACAGCTGAGAGCGAGCGAAGAGAGAGAGAGAGGGAGAGAGAAACAGGGGGAGAGTTTTCTGCGTGGCTCTCATGCAAAACAGAGAAAAGAACACACACATTCACTCTCTCTCCTGCAATCTCCTCCACACACACCCAGAGAGAGGCACAGTAGGTGAGAGAGAGAGAGAGAGAGAGAGAGAGAGAGAGAGAGAGAGAGAGCGAGAGAGAGAGAGAGAGAGTGTGTTGAGTGGGGGGTTGGAGCAGCAGATGGAAAGATGAAAGTGTTGATTATGGCCTTTGGCCCTGGCTCGGTCTCTCCCTCTCTCTCTTGCTCTCTCTCTGTGTGTGTGTGTGTGTCATGTTGTGCTCACAAAGTTGGCAGAAAATTGAGAATCACTACTCATGCTGACAACACTGCTGCATGCTCAGATCTCACACACACACACACCTCTACACACACACACAGAGGGGGGTGGGGTGGGGGACACACAGTGCTTTCACAAGTCTCCTCCATCTCCTGCTGGTTCGGACATTAATTAGGAGAGAAACGGGAGAAATGTAGACACGACGTGACACTGCAAGTTTGGCTCCTTCGCCTGTTCCAGTTAAAGAGTCGGAGCCGGGACAGAGGAGAGGACGCAGCGGAGGACGGAGGGAAATGAACTGGAAACAGGATTGGGGACAGCACGCGTCCTCCCTCCCTCCCTCCCTCTCTACTCTCGTCTCCCTCCTACTCACGTTTACAGCGGAGGCGTTTGCTCCGACCGCCGGCCTTTTGTTGCCTGTTTGCACATTTCGATTACAGCAGAGTTCACAGTCTGTTTGACAGCGGTGAGGCGGGCCGGCTTTCTTCTTGCTCAGAGCGTTTGTCCACCGTAAAAAGAAAAATGAACAAAAACACACCACTGAAACGAGTATCACAGGCGGCGCGGCTGGTTTGAAGACGTGATTTGTTGCAGACGCTCCCTGACTTCTGTGGCAGAGCACAAAAGGTGACCTCTGACCTCACATCGCAGAGGGCTTTACTATCAAAGTTAGTTTTTCCTGCAGAAATGTGGCTTCAAAGTAATACGTATCAATGTTTTTTTTATTATTTCCACAAAAATACTGCAGTAAAACGGTATCATTTAAAGTCGGGACAATGTCAGAGTAAATCCTTGCTTTGTCATGTCAAGACGTAAAAACAAAAATAAAACAATCCAGTAAAAAAGTGTCTGCAAGTACGTCAACTACTCAACAAACTTCTTCTACAATTCCATCAATGAAGTGCTAAGAGAAGAAGATGGAATGAGGTTGAGCCGGTGGGATGTTTGGTAAGCGCGGCAGCTCTCAAGTTGGAGTTTAAAATGGCGTCATTATCATCAAACAGTAACGCAGCCTGACAGGTTCTCCACAGATTCTTCCCTCATCATCCTCTCGTCTCCAACCTGCGCTGCCCATTTACAAAGCCAAACCCAATTGAGCTCGAGTCCCCCTCAGGTCTCCAGGCTGTGGAAAATATTGTGACGACCTTCACACCTCAGCCAGGGCCGACGAGTGAATCGCAACATTCCTCTCTCCTGTTCTCTTGGTCTCCTCGCATCTCAGACTCTTCTGGCCTGTTACTGTGTTTCAGCAATCTGCACCATCCATGGCAGAGGCCGCCCTTCGTCCCTGTGTGTCCATATTTGTCTCCCTCCCTCTGTCTCCCCCTCCGCCCCCACTCACCTTGTTTCATTCCCTCACTCTCCTTGAGACCAATTAGAGATAGTTTATGGAGTACAGACTTTCTTGTTTCGCCCAACTCCAGCCTCCAATTCGCCTTTTCCCGCATTATACACACACACACACGTACGCGCAAACACATACACAAGCAGACTTAAAGAGTTATGGAGAGGCAAAGGTCGTAAACAGAGCACCAATTGGGTGGTGTCTTGGTGGCCCTGATGAAGAAATAAGGGAGGCAAGAAAAGGAGGAAGAGGAGCAGAATGCAAGCAGGTGTGAAGGAGAATGTAGAGGATAGAACGTCTCTCTCTCTCTCTCTCCCTCTCTTTCGCTCTCTTTTTAGATGGGTGGCGTGTATGTATTGTGTGTGTGTGTGTGTGTGTGTATGTGTGTGCAAATATATCCCGCCGACTTTGTAACCTTTACGTGATCCTTAATTTATTTATAATAACTATAATTTCAGCTGAGCTTGTAGTTTCATTCAGAAACAACTTATCCGTCCTTTTGAAAGGGGAAATCTGAGCTTGTGCAGGAATGATTGCTAGGATGAAAGTAAAGCACATTTCAGGTGACTTTTAAAGCCGGCGAAGGTCAGCGACACTTAGCTACTCTCCTCATGCTCAGTTAATTACGTGAGAGATATTTCCGTCTCCCTCCATGAACAGGAAGAGGCTCACCTAGCGCAGGCCCGCTGACAAGCCAGAGAAGCATCGCACGCTAAGGCACGCTGAGGTACGCTAAGGCACGCTAAGGCACGGTAAGGTACGCTAACGCACGCTAAGGTTCGTAAGGCACGCTAACGCACGCTCCTTCATATTTACAAATACATGACACACACACACAGGACAAGCCGCGCCAACAGAATTAAGATGGGATTTGTCTTTCTCTTTCGTTCGCTCTAATGACGCCACGACTAAAATGTTAATTACAGCTAAAAAGAGAAACGATTGTGAATATCAAACAGCAGTTAGCATGTATCATCATCATCATTACCGACATTAGCCGCAGCACAAGATGGAGAACTATTTACCAAAGATTGAGATGATGGCGCTCGTTCTGAGGCTGAAATGTTTCTCGGGCAACGTTCAAAAAATCACTCCTCCGCACATTTGCATAATTAATGTAGCTTAAAAAATTAACAACTGCAAGTCTCCAGGATAGCGAGCGCACAGTGTTGCATCTTTGTTTATTACGTCTCGGCACACACACACACACACACACACACACACACACACACAGACACACACACACACACACACACACACACAGATTCGGACAGTAAATAACATACATATACCGACATACATGTATGTCCGCTGGCTGTTACTCGGGGCTCAGTTTGCCCTTTTCCTCTCCCTGTCATGGCTCTACTCCTGCGATGATGAAATTTAAATCCTCCCCCCTGATGTCGACGCCCTCATCTCCACGCGTTGGATTCTGGAAAATCTTTACCAGATAACCAGGATGAGGTCATTATCCACCCCCCCTACTCCCCATTCCACCCCCGCCCCACCCCGCTCAATCCATGTGCAACAAAATGTCTCCTCCTTTTTTTTTTTCTGTTCCCCTCTGACGACTGCGCTCAAACGTGAAAGGTCAAGCCATAATTACGAGGCCCAGAGGAAAGCTATTATCTTTTTCTATTTTTTTGGGGAAGGGGGACATTTTCTATGCTTCCCTTCTTTCTAATTGTCCCCGCATCTTTTGCCTTCCTGAACGGACAGTGTGTTGCTGAAAAAGGTGCACACCCCTGCACAACGGTGCTGTATAAACAACAATATGGGCTGCTGTGCTCCTCCTGGGTGCCAGCTGGGGGTGTGGATCATAAACTCCAAACACGCCTGATCAATGCCAACGCGCACCAGGATGATAAAGTGAACAGTTCTGCCTGCTTCATCAGGTTTGTTCGCTCTAAAAGTGGACTTAGGTTTGTAGTTCAAGCCCCGCCACAAATACCATGTGACACCATTATGTTAAAACACATTCTGGCAGAGAAACATCCATAAAGAAGCATTAAACCTTGACAGGAGCTTCTGTGATGTCGTAACTTCATTTCTTACCTTGCTGCACAAAGGAGCCGTACACGAACCACATGGAGTTGTACAGCGTGGTGGAGGACACGGACCCCATGGGGAGCCGCGGCGGGTTGAGCCAGTTGAGCAGGTAGACCAGGATGCCCACCAGGAGCACGGTGCCGGCGATGCATGCCCACAGCGAAAGGTCAAAAGGCGCCAGGCAGGCAAACATGTCCACGGTCCGCTCGGCCTTACGCAGCAGGACGCCCACAGAGTAATCCATGTAGCGCGTGGTGAAGTCCACCACACTCTCTCGCTCGGGGGTGATGGTCAGGGCCGAGAGTCCCACGTCGGCTCGCTGCGAGGGAGAGAGGAAAGACTCAGTGTCCCGCCATCCATGCTGACACATACAATACGTCTAAACAAAGACAGATGAAATGGTTAACTGTTATCGTACGCACATCTCTGCTTGGTGTGAATAAGCCTCAACAGGCATTTCCTCTCTGCCTCCTCATTACCAAAGTATCCCAGTGTTTCAAGAGACGACAAATAGGCGCTTGCATTATTTACATATAAGGAGTTTAAACTTCAAAAAATGCTGCTAAAGACTCTGACTGTAGAGAAAAATAGGCTGAGTTTAGCTTGAATACAAAAACAATGATGGCTAATTAAAACGTTTGCAGTCCCCAGTGCTTGGCTAGCAGCTGTAGACATCTGCTTGTACCATAATAAGGATTTAAGATGCTCCAGTACACTAATGTGTGTGTAAGTGTGGGGCTCGACGTTTGGAATCTGTGTGTGAAAGAGGTCACCTATATGAAGATGTTTGATAATCATTTACTTTGTTAGGGAAGGCAATTAAATCCAGCAAGACGGTCAAACAAACACTCATCTATCTACACGCACACAGTTTCTCTCTCTCTCTCTCTCACACACACACAACACAAAACAAACGCAAATTTAATCCAGTGTAGGCAAAAAAATCTGCCAATTTCACAGTTGGATGAAGAAACAAAATGCTTAAATGTGCAGAAATTGTCACTTACACTGCATAAGAAGAATATTAAGAGAAACCCTGCAGGACGTCTGTTTGCTAGAGACACACGAGAATGATATGTGCATATGTGTGTGTGTGTATGTGTGAGTCAGTCAACATTCAGCAACTGCACTTTGAAGTTTTTCCATTTCCTTAAGATTATAGATTATTTTCATGGTTCGGATGTTGAGTACGCACACACCTGCTAAAGTAAGTAAAGGACTTCCCATTGACTCATATAATAAGCTCACTTTAAGTAGTTACAGTTTTGTAGTAAAGTAAAATATCCCTTTGATTTAGCCTCTAAATGGAAGTAAATGCCCTGCTGATTTAACGACTCTGCAAAGTATTAATGAAAGCCTTTAAGTGGCTGTGTTGCATCCCTTTCAGCCGTCTATAAATTATTTTGGGGACAAAGCATTGGTGTGACTGCAGGGAAGTAAGGTGAGCTCAAGGCTGATTGCCTCCGGGCGTCGACATGACAAGACTCAATAAATATTTGAAGGAAGTCGAGCAACCAGAGAAAAAGGCCCGAGACGGCCAGCTTGACTCCGCCGTGATATCGTTAGGCTTTCCTCAAAAAAGGAAGAAGAACGAGGAAACGAGCTTCTACTGTTCTCTGGGAGATTTAACTCGATATCCAAGTCAGAATGGAAACTAAGACATTTATTTACACACAGCCGCCTCTGGATTGAGCCGAGCAGATCGCCGTTACCTGGGCGACGCACTTTGAATCGTAAAATCTAGGAGAAAGGGCATCTGATGTCATCTGAGGAACATGGAGACGTTTCTGCTGCATCCTTCAGCTCGACTCTGTTTCTTTTTTTTTAAAAAGTGGCACCACTGAATGAATTCAATCTCCTTGTGCGAAAAAAACATAATTGCGTGTGAAATATGCGATATTACATGTCTCTCCTGTGAGGGCAGCATGAGAGGAATGAGGTGGAGACGTTCTGCGCTGGTTAGTTCAAACTCTGTCACCATTTAAAATGTATAAAAAGACAACAATGTGATAAATAACCTGTATAATCTCGCCACATTGCAAACAATTTATTCTAAACCATGAAACCACGATAATGTTTCCACTCATTACTCAATTGATATCGGGTGACATGATTGAAATTCATACCCTTTATCCTATGTTGTAGTTTATTGCGTCCCACCCCCCAACACACACACACACATGGTATCAGTATGATATTACCTGATTTGCATAGCAGCCTATCATCACAGCTTTTATTGCATTTTATTCTTATCACCTCAGTCTGCATCACCATACGGAGCATCTCCAAATAAAGCAGAAGAAATGTGTCGCAGGTGGTTACACATTAGTCACATTTGCACTCTTGTCAGCAGAATATTCAACACACACACACACACAGTGAGTGCCTTTGTGTGAACCAGAGGGATCACTGCGCGGGGCGGTGACTGCCTGACAGTTTAGGGCTCTTGAACTTAGATGCCTCTGGTTCTTTGGAAAAAGTCACATTTGAGGCTTCACGAGTCGTCTGCGCTCGCTGCTGAAGTGTCTGCCGGTGGTTATGCATCAAATATTTGAGAGCACTTCAAGCGGGTGACGTTGGTAGAAAGCAGATGTGTTTTTGCCTCACTCAACCTCTGGAGTCAGTACCCAACTGGTCCACTTCAGGCAGTGTGCTCTAATTGCTGTGTGTGTGTGAGTGTGTCAGATGTGATTTCTAGCATGACGTGACTCAAACCTACATGTATGCTGGGCCCAAGATGCGCTATAGTGAAGCTTCTCTGGTATTGACGTAGCTCCCTGGCTCCATTGTTTGGATAAATCAAAGTCTGTGTGCGTTATCCTCACTTAACCCACACACTAAGAGGCGTCACACACACACACTACACACAGAACTACACTTAATCTGTGCCACAATAAGAAATACTCCTTCACAAAGCATCTGATCTGTTAATTTGCTCACAGGTGTCCCATTACTGAGGCGTTGTTGTCAGGGATGTCACAGGTAAAAGCATACTAAAGAGCATATCAGTGAACTGCTGAATATTTAACGCTTTCTCTGGTGTCAATACTAAATGGAAATGTCAAATGGGCAAGTCAAACTAATTTCCCATTTTTGGATCATTTTATTTTTAGCTTAATTGTTTGAGACAAAGGGGAGAATAATATGGGAGAATTCTTACGCAGCCGGGGAGCTCCAATGAATTACACCCCGAGATGTCTGACATCATTAATGTAGCAAGTGTGTGCGCGTGTGTGCATACGCTTATTGAATATGCACATTATTCCCCGCTCACCTTAAAGACCAGCTCGCCCATTAGTCCGTTCCACTGACCGTCGGGCTGCAAGCTGCCATATTTGTGGTCTGGAGCCACGTAGATCTCATACTTGAAGCCCAGGTAGTTGGCCAGGGCGTCCAGAACGTCGATGGAGAAACCCTGGTACTTCTTTGGCTTTCCCAGAACATTCTCCGACACCATTACAAAGGGCTCCTCCTGCAATGAAAAGGTCAATCAGCCTGTCAGTATAAGTCAGTCAATCAATATACCAGTCCAAGCATTAAATCGGCCAATTACTCTATAAGTCATTATGCAACCACAATTGCTCAGCGCAGAGGTCCATCAGGTTCTATACACTCTGCATACAAAAAGTCATTTTCAACACATTTGTATTCAAACTGTTTCATCTGCTTGTAAGTGATGTCGGTGATTGATACAACCAACCAGCATCTAGCTAGATATCTGTTCAGGATATTGTAAAAGTGATACTATACATGTGCAGAAAAAGGAGTGCAAGCTTCAGAAAATCTACTGCTATTACTATATGATGTAATACTTTTGAGCAAGTACAAAGTACTTGCTCAAAAGTAGGAAAATGCTGTCCTCTGACCAGAAACAATTGCTTAATTCATAAGATCACTACTGTGAGGTAGGCGTTTTTTCTCTTAGCAGAACTTGAATTTACTCCATCAAGTTAAAGGCATCAGAGGGAAAGATTGTTCTAACCTTTTGCTTTTTGTTGTGTAGGAGGAATCAATGACAAATAGAACAAAAATACATATCTTTAACGTGTCCATTTGCCCTTACAAGCTCATTTTTGGTGCTTAAGACCTTTCTGCTTCTAAAACATTTCTTGGCTTGCTTGAGCTCCCACAGTCCCTTGCTCAATATTATTTTACAGCAGTTGCCAAGTCCTTTTTTTTAACACGTTGTTACAAAGACGGTGAAAATGGCAGAAGTTCATCAATCGCCGTGGCGTCCAAAGTGCAGCTTCCTTCCTTTGTTGTTTAATGACATCCTACAATGTCGACATAGGCAGTTAAGATATAACAGAGCAACGGGTGAAAGAAGGTGTTTTATTTTGAACAAGGAAAGGACAAAGTCAGAAAATGACTCTATGCAAAGATAGCTAACGTAGATGTTTGTCTTTATGTGCACAGATTGTGTTTCATTGAGGAGTTTGTCTCGTCTCTTTATCTGTCCTTTCTCTGTCTGCCTTCCTTTCTTCTCTCCTTTAATAAATCCTTATTGATGAGTGAAATGTTTTAGGCCAATATGTCTTGCAGATTTATGAGGGCTTGTGTGTGTTATTGACTGGATACTGGCTGCACATTAAGCACACGCTTAGAGACACACACACATACACACACACACACACACACACACACACACACAGGCTATGCTGCACATTAACTTAGCGGTTTCTAATCCCTGCTAGCTCCTGCCGTTCAATAAGCTATTAAGCAGTGAGTGGACATGCATGCCAAGTCCCTCTCTCACCACCAGCATCCATCAATCACGGCAGAACACCCAGTACACTAAACACTCCCATGCATGCACATTCACACAGACAGACATATATATAATACACACAATCCTTCCCTAAGCGGATACTTTAAAGCGGTACTCCAGCAATTTTACACATTGAACACAGTTTATTGGTCACGGGCAGCTGCAGTCAGCATGTGAGAACACTGCAGAAGAGCTTCTGTGGCTCTGGAGGGAGAGACTGATATCACAGGGGACAGTTTACCTGCTGCTGAAAAATACAAGTCTGCAAAAAGTAAAGTTAAGACTAAAGCCACTTGAGGGTGGTGTGTGCGTGTGTGCGTGTGTGTGTGTGTGTGTGTGTGTGTGTGTGTGTGTGTGTGTGTGTGTGTGTGTTTGAGGTTAACACTAAAGTCAGCTTTTACACATGTCAGGCAAGACTCCACAGAAAGGATTCATGAACTTGCAGGACCATCTATCTATCTATCTATCTATCTATCTATCTATCTATCTATCTATCTATCTATCTATCTATCTATCTATCTATCTATCTCTCTAAAGCCTACATTATATACTGTACACATAGACTGTGGGAGTGGTGGTGCGTTTCAGAACGTTTGCTATTTGATGTAGAAAGTAGAAGAGGATGTCATTTCTGGTTGACGGAGCAATTCAAGTCGTTTCATTCATCAAGATGAACTTTTTCCACACCTGACAGGATGAATGCTAGACGTTTGGTTGTGAAACATGGAGGCTGTTGTGGGCAGACCGAAGAATCTCTAACAACTAGTTTTAATCATGTGACATTGGAGAGTTGGGAGAGGTGATGAGTCGTATCCATGTCTAAACACTTAGCTTGGTGCTTAGTCTGGCTTTCAGCTGCCTGGCGTCGTTGATTCCTTGTGGCGTCTTTCCAGGCTTAAAACTTGTGACAGAAATTTGTTGGAAAGATGTAATCTGGCTTTCCGAGGATAATCTCCCCCTCTCTTCTCCTCTCTGCCGTGTTTTTGGCAAAGTCTCCCTCTCCCCTGCTACTCGCCAGCTGTGACATCCACCATTTGTCATCTTTCCACACTGAAATCTCTCCGTCTTTCCCTAAACATATGTCCCGGACAACATCGCTTCTTCCAATCACCCGTCCGTCTGGGGAACAATCCTTCCTGGTGATCCCCCTATCTCTGCATATCCAGCATCCATTCCTGCTGTTCCTCTGTTTCTGCATTACCGATTCCATCCCTCTCTCCATCCTCATTCCCCATCTCACACTCCTTTCATTCTTCCACACTAATTCCTTTGGCACAGGTTTAGCCCGAGTCTCCTCTCGACTGGAAGTACCACATGCTCTCTGTGCTGCTTGGGTGTTTATGTCAAATTGATGGGGCCTGAGACCTCCTTCCTAGCTCTTCACAGGTTTTTTATTTCACTTTTTACAAATATTTTCCCCATGGTTCGGACAAAGGTAAAAATGTATCAAAATTATTTAAACAGATTCATAACTTTTGATTTGTCACAGACTGTTATTTATTGCTGTGTTGACGTCCTTGTTGCAACACTGTGCAGGTTTTGTGCAGAGACTTCACGTTCTTAAATTGGTATATATGTGTGGAATCAGTTTAGAACACTTAAGCTCTCTCTCTCCATACTACATCACTTTAATATGATATCACTTTACCATTTTAATGGTAAGAGAATATAAAATATATTTTAATCTTTTTTTTGTTGCTTCATTTTCACTGCAGTGGAATAGGAAACAACACATTTTATGTTAAAAATTACAACAAAATCAAAGTGAAACCATCAATCATGTATATATCATTATCAATAACACGACATATTTACAATTTTCTGTAATTATGCATATTTTGACATAAAAGTGAAATCTCCTGCAGCCCTCAGAAACATTTTATGGCTGGATTTAGTTCATTTTTGATGAGTGAGATTCATCATCAGTCATTTTTATGGGATGTCTGCATGTTGGACTTTCGAGACAAACAAATTCACAACAGGAGAGAGAGCCTGCTGGACAGCTCGGAAAAGAGACTGGATGCTCGTAATCTCTGCATTGGAACCTCAAACTTAACAGTGTGAATTTAGGCTGGATTCAACCACCAGGTTACACAACAGTGCTGCTGAGGCGCGTTAACACATTCTAAGTGATGTAGCCATTGCTTGATAGCATCCATTTAATAATCTATACAGTCCCAAGCAATCAATACCATTGATTTAGAGTAATTGGCCCTAATAGTGGTATGATCTGACTGCTAACTAAGAAATCGATAAACATTAAACTGTTGGCTGATTAAACTCAATGAAAAGATCCTTTCACAGGTTAATCTGTATTTGTGTGTGGTCGTGTGTGTGTGTGTGTGTGTGTGTTTGTCTCTTCCCACACAAGCTTGCTGCTGCATACCGAGTTCGAGCCAGTCTGAACATTCTGCCTTACAGACAGAAGACAGGGCAGAAAAAACCCGGAGCAGCACAGAACAATCTGTTCTAACCTGCCTTCAGATACCATAGCAAATCTTGCTAGTCTAAAACACACACACACACAGACACACACACACACATACACTCTACCCTCTAACCATTCTCACATACAAATCAGAACACACTGGCAGCACTCAAGACATTTTACACCATTTCTATCTTTAGGCTCTCATGTGGGCGTCTCACACACAAACACACACACACACACACACACACACACACACACACACACACACACACACACACACACACACACACACACTGTACACAGAGAGCACCCACAGGACCTACCTGACACTGGTGATGGAGAAAATTGGGATAGTTATTGAACCACACAATTTGTATTCCCTTTCCCTTTAAAAGGATGACGAAATGTGAGGCAGGAGAATGTACATGAAAAAGAAAAACAGGATTGCACACAAAGATGTCTGGCATAATGTCTTTCTTCTCTGCTTCCAGCTTCAAAGACAGGATGTGAAGGATTTACAACAGTGAATCTTTAAAGCACTGGTGGGATGCACTCAAATCAATGCTGCGGGACAGAAAGAGAGAGAGAGAGAGAGAGAGAGAGAGAGAGAGAGAGAGAGAGAGAGAGACGGAACCTCGCTATCATCAAGAACGCTGCGGCCTCTATCATCCGGCAGATTCCAAACAGAAGCTAATGTTGAAATGATGAGCAAAACTTTTACATCTGCTTTGTGTCTCCCCTTGTTTGTCTCATCGGTCCTTCTCAGCACTCACAGTCACTCTTCTTCGTCTGTCCCTCTCTAGAGACGAAGCTAAGTGATGGCAGACAGCTAGACAAAGAGATTTAAGGGTTTACGATGGAGCCAAAAGTCAGAATGTCAAAGCTAGTCACTACAGTGTGTCTCTGAGTCTCCGGGGGAAATGCCACATCCAAACCATTTCCAAACACAGTCCACTGAAACAGGTCAAATAAAATAACTAATGCGAGGAAAATGTCTTTCTGCACTCACCAGAACAGTGACGATCCGTAGCACCACTCCTCTCATGTTGTTTTCCAGTTTCCTGTCTGTCAGCGTGCCGTTTAAGCCGTGAACAGGGTCCCACGTCGCCAACTGAAACACAACCAAGACACAAATGAATCCATTAAAGATCAACAGAAAATGAGTCAACACAGTCTTGTTTTCAAAGCCTATCTATCTATGGATATATGCTGCTACGGTAACAGGTTGTTTCATCCTCAGCTTCCCTCCTGTATTCCTGTCTTCCTCGCCTGCCAAGTCTCTTAACATATTTTCTTCATCTATGCAATTCTGCTTTCAATGAAATCCTGCTATTATTCAGCTTCAAAGCTTCTGTTATTCTGATTTCCCCCTCTCACATACTCTGTGCATAAGCAGCCTTTACTACATTTCCCTTGAAACCTCTAAGCTGAAAGGGCCTCATTTCAAGGGAATGTTGTATATACTGTATTTCCTCTTATACTTGTATATGTGTTGTAATATTAATTCCTTGTCAGTTATTCAATGGGCTGAGAGAGAGAGAAAGAAGAAGATGATGAGCAGCATTGTAAAAGCTGAATTTACAGCACGGCAGCTGTTCTAAGTGCTTATACGAGCGTGTGCCCGTGTGTAATCAATAAAACATTTGAAGTGCCGCCGATGCCACGAGGAGAGAAGCCGACAGCACTGAAAGAGACTCTGTACTGAACACTGACCCGCCACCTGTACCCAACACAAATCTAACCCCAGCACGGACAAATCCACTATGAACTGAGACGAGACCGGAGGCAGACATGTACAAAACACACATGTACACACACACACACAGACACACACAGCTCACTATAGCATTACTGGTTGGTTGTGTGAGCGGCATAAAGCATATTCAGCTGTCTAGCCACTGATAAGAAACACAAAACAGCACTAAATGTCGCCGAAGAAAAACTTTTCAAGGCAAACTGTGCGATCAGAAGTCTGGAGTGGATGCAGGGGGGGAACATTTGGATTGAAAAGAGCAAACAAGCATAGATAGATAAAGAATGGCATTGTAGAGCAGCTCCCCCCCCCCCCCCCCCCCCCCCCCCCCCCCCTACCTGTCAGCCACACTGAGCTGTGTGTGCCCTGATAAAATCCCACTCTGAGGAAAACTACAAACACCTAATGAGCAGTGAGATGTAAGGAAGTGTACCTTGGGCGATACACACCTGCTTCAGCATGCACTCTACATTATGTGCGGGGGCCAACAGGTTGTGTATTAGAAGTGGCTGCAGCCTGTTTCGTTTCTTTTACAAAGATGAATCATACCGTTGGGTTTGATTTGTAAGTTTTCAGTAAAGCCAGAAGATTGAAGCTTTTATGCGTAAACATGAACTTGCACTGAATTCACCCTAAAGCAAGGCACTTCTCTTTGACTTCTCTTCACGGTGTCAACACTCAGAATACACGCAGCAGCTGTGGAAGTCTGGCTGGCTGCTGCGACTTTAAGTGAGACGCTAAGTCCCTCAGTCTGGATGTTTGAAAACATTCAACACCCTCTTAATAGACGGCGTGAAGAATATTCCACTCCAAATATTCACCAGTGAGAAAAGTCTCTAATGGGTGGGAATGATTGGAGGGTAGTTTTAAGCAGATGACTATATGATGTTGAGACACATCATTTACCATAACTGTAATACTGTGGTAATCACAAAAGGCCATCGATCGGGACCCGACTGGCTTTGAAAGACACTCCACTAGCCAATACATATGATTACAGTCATTCACACACACAAAGACCAAAGACCAAGATCAAATTGTACTCTTCCATAGCGTGTGTTGTAGAATCTACACCAGCGTTGTGAGAGTTGGGGGAGGGGAACGTCACCAGGCCCTATGATTGATCTATTTTCATTTAACAGATCAATATGTGCTCACGCAACGTGTTTTTAGAAGTATTATTAGATTCATGTATCTTTGCAACACTGTGGCGAACAAAAAATGTGAAAGCGTACATGATTTATGTCCCAAGATCTGAGGAAGTAACACCCAGAAAAAATGTAATCCCTACAAAATCATTCCAAATGTCCTCCTTCATCCATTTGCTCTCTTTTGATTTGTATCAAGGCGTCCGTGATCCATGTAGGAGGTGTCGGAGCTTAAAATGAAGCGTTAGTTTGCATCACTGGGTCATCGGAGACTGTCCCACTCAGTCGTGATAGTTGCCGCTTGCTGATTCAGGCTTTCTTGGCTTCAAATTGTGTTATTTTGTGGCTCTGGTCGCTGTTTTTCGAGTGGAGGTGACCAAGCTAATCGTAGCGTCAAAACAGTTTTTAGACCATTATATAATGCATGCAGAAAACTAATTAGAATGTATTATGTTCCGCTGTATTATGTACCCTCTTTGGATTTATATGTTAATCACACAACTCATTCATTCATCTTGGAAAATGTGAATGATGAAAGTACTTCCTGTCTGTCCGCTGTACCGCTGTGCCAGAGAGCTGTCAACACTGCAATTTCATGGTCACTAATAGGGTTTAATAAAAGCAATAAATCCCAGAATATCCTTTTAACGCTTAACTCATCTAGCTGACATAGTTTCCATTTGTCAGGCCTACTGAAAGTAGCGAGTAGATTTATATGAACCATCGCCAGGGAGGGAAAAAAAGAAAGAAGGAAAGGTAAGAAAGACAAAGAAGAAAGAGCCTCTCTGCTATATTAAATCAAACCTGCCTATGCAATCTGAATATCAATATGTTCACTTTATGGTTTTTGGACTTTCATACAGTGAGGTAGTATGAACACAAGAGGTGTGTGTGTGTGTTGTGTGTGAGCCACGAGCTAAAATGGCAGCCTGCTAGCAGAGTGGCCCGATGCCTTTGCTTATCTTCACAGCTCCAGATAAGGGCTCATTTCCCCCATGATGGTATGAAATAAATGTGAATTTCTGTGTGTGTGTGTGTGCGTGTGTGTGCATGAACATAGATAACCTGCTGTGTCTAGGCCGTTACCATGTAGACTCAGTCTTCACAGTAGTACTGCTATTAGCATCCCACAATGCTTTTCTTCCTATCCATCAAGCACTTCCTCGCCTCTGATGTCTACTCACTCTTGCCTCAATCTGCCTTCTTCCCTTTAATACAAGTACACACACACACACACACACACACACACACACACACACACACACACACACACACACACACACACTCCCTTTCTCTGTCGCTCACACTGTAACTTTCTTCAGCCTCTATTCTGCAATTTTTCTTTTTTATCAGCAACAGTATTTGCGACTTAATGCAACACAATCAGATTAAAAAGGACAGACACACTCATTTGTGCACACACACACACACACACACACACACACACACACACACACACACACACACACACAATGATGACTGCAGTGCTTTGAAATTGCGATTAGTAAAT